>NC_134281.1:34876511-35545261 GCF_949628215.1 Phalacrocorax aristotelis
ACAGACTCGGTTAACTGCAGCATTGCATCCCCTCCTTTTGAGAACAGAAATAACAAAGCCACATGCCAGGAATACATATTAATGGATCCTGAGGCTGCAGCTTTCGCATGGTTGGGACCAGAGCTGTAAGATGAGCCAGGTCTCCCTTGCAAGTCCTTATCAGCAAGGAGCAAAGTATTTCTGCAGATCTTTTTTGAATTAACTGGGAATAGGGTTGGGTTTTTTCTGGGACTCAGAGCAGTGCTGCAGCAGGACACAGAGCATTGCCTTTAACTTGATTTCTCCTGAAGGGGCTGGGAATTGAGCCAGAATAGGGGAGAGCAGTGTCCGTGACAACGAGCCTTCTGAAGAGGTGAGCAAGCTTAATGCAGACATGTGCTACTGGTCTCTGACTGCAGGAAGGATTGGTGGTCTTGGATGCAGTAAGGCCTGGGAAGCCTTTCTGAAATGGCACAGCAGGATTTTTATGACAGCTTTTATTGTTTCTTAATTGGATGATGGCTGGAAACCTAGCTAACAACTGCAGCTTAAGCCAGATACAGTCTGAATTTAGTGCCTGGGATGTATTTGAGAGTGGTGATGGGCCTGAAAGTAAAAGCACATGGATGTAGCAGTGCAAGAGGATCTTAGTGTCTTGCAGCAGCCAGTATCTCCATATTGCACTGTCAACTCTTCAAACTGTATGCCTTGCTATGTGCTAGCTGTCTGGATTTGCAGCCCCTCCTATGTTCAGTCACCGCATTCTCAGCTGCTTCTCCTGCGTGAAATGCTTATCCTTTGCGCAGAGTGTTTCCTTGTCAGAGCTAAGCTAGAAAGGTGACAGTGCAGGTTGGCATAATAGTGAGCAGCCCATTGTATCTGGCAGGCCTACACTCAAACAGAAGGGAGGAGTTTCCTGTTGCTCTATTATACAGCTGGGGTAAGACTGGAGTTATTGGTGTATCCAATCCTGTTTCACCTTACCAGCTAGGGCTAGACCATTGGTAGCCTTTCTGGCTGGTGAGCTGCCATCACCCTTACTGCTGGAATCACTGATTCTCCTGACCTTCTGTGGGTTTCGCAGGATCAAGTGGAATTCCCCAGATATACCAAGCACAACATCATAGCTCTCTGGAGCACTTAATTCCCATGTTTAATCTAATAAATCTTTCCAGATGTAAGGAATTACATCACTGGAGCTTCAGAAGGAACGTCTTGCCCTGAGTCTCGCTGTTCTGCTGTGTGTGATAGATCCTTCTTCTCACCCCTCAGAGGTGCCTTGGAGTGCCTGGTGTCTCCTCTAAAAGCCTTGTTTTCAAACGTTTTGAGCCAAAACGTATTCCTCTCAAATTTCTGTCATGGGCAGACAATTACTGAGAAGTTTTGATTGAAACCATTCCGTAGAGTTGATAAGCCATGGCTCATGTTAAAAATAGCTCATCTGTGCTATGAAAATGGCTCGGCTTTTCTTCTAGAGGCCCTTGCTTTTAACTGAGCAGCGGAGTGGCCTGAGTCTCTCTGTACCTTTCTTTTATCATCTCCCTGAATGCTCATCAGAGGTGGCCAGGCAGCATACCTTTGAAAAACAGAAACTTGCACATGTATGGACTTGAGCTGTCCATTTAATCCCTGAAAACTTGTACACATTGAAATCAAGCTGGCCTGGGACCAAGTGTGACTTGGGACTTCAGTTGTGGGCTCATACTGCAGCAACCTTGGTGTGGCCCAAGTGCCTTGATCCAAGAGCAAGGTCTCCTTGCTCTTGGATCTCTTGCTTCTCTTCCCAAACACGGAAGGGCCCCAGAGGTAGGGAGATGGTAGATTTGAATGCAAAAGGTGCCTCTGGCTTTTTGAGCCCCTTTTGCCCCTTTCCCCCCAATAACTTTCTTCCATCCTTGTTTAGGGCCCTTGCATGTCTGTAAAGTTAAATTCAGGCTTGTTCTGGACTGCAAATTAATATCTTGGGCTTTCTGGTGGCACTCAGCATTTGTATTTATCAAACATTTTGATAGGCAGGAAGTTATTTTTACAATGTCCCAAAGAAAAAAGAAAACCCAAAACCAAAAAGAAAGAAACCACCACCAAATGTAGGTTTTGCCTATGAGAGAAGCATCCTTCACTTGGGAATGTCCTGTTTGAGATCCCTGCAATTAGGTTCTCCTGTCTGCAGGTTGCTTAGTGCTATGTATTTGGTATATTTGGAGCATGTTTCCCATTCACCTCTCTTCTCAAGATGGGACTCTGCTACCTGGTCAAGTGGCTGCTGTATCTTTTCTTGAAGGTTGCTCTTCCACTGTATGTCATCTTCCTCCCACAGCCAGTGAGCCAGGCCCCAGGGGCTGTCAATGCTCTGGTGGGCATCCTGGCAGAAAGAAGGGCCTGACTGCACTAATGGTCTGTGCGGATGAGCAGGCCAAGCTGAAATAGTGTGGTTAGCCCCACTCTTTCCCTAATAGCCTCTGCATGACATCATGGCCTCTCTGTTGTTGAGGACGTTTTGGGGTGATACATAAACAACTGTATTTTCTTGTATGGAACATGTCTTGAAAGGATTTGTCTTTGCAATATAGCCCGGCAGTAGGATGGGATTTTTTTTTTTACTTAACTACATAAAATACAACCACTGGGAGTAATAGAAGTTTGAGTATATTAATGCTGGAAAACATTGATACTTGCAAAAGCTGAGTGCCTGAAGGAGACCACATCGTCCTGGAGAGAATCATCATGTGACCAATTTGGTCTCTGTGCGTTAGCAAATTAGGCATCAGCAAATCTTTGGCCTCTTAGTAGCTGTGCCTCTCTTCGCTTGCCATTCAGAGCACAATAGGTTCTGAAATGTGTGCAGCAGGGGGTCAAACAGTGTGCTGGAAGAAAGGCAGTGTCCTGCCAAGTGTGCAGGGGTCTGCGGCTGTCCCTGCCACTGCAGGATGCGCTGTTTGCACAGAGGCAGCCCACACCCCCAGGCAGCACCTCTGGGGCTCCAGTTCTGGACAACCTCCACTCAGCTGTTGAAGGAAATGTCTCCTGGAGGCTGCTCATCTCCCTGGAACCGGGCTTGGGCTCAGCCCTTCCTGAACCGAACAGCTCTGTGCCCCTGGATTGTGTTTTCAGTGTGCTTGGCTGGGGAAATGAAAGCCCAGAGCTGAGCTGTTTGGGCAGAGATGAAGGCTTCCTTGGGATAATGAAGGCTTGTCCACTGAGTGCAAGTTAGCTGTAGGCACTTCTAAAAACCCTGGGGTTAGGCCCTAGGAGCGGAGTTCACTTGTGAAGGCAGCTTGGGAGATAATGTCAAGAGACATAATAAACTTTTTGATTGTGTTTCCCACTGCAGTATCCTCACTTCTTGAAGAGAGAAGGCAACAAGCTTCAGATCATGCTGCAGCGGCGGAAGCGGTACAAGAACCGTACCATTTTAGGTTACAAGACACTGGCTGTGGGGTCTATCAACATGGCTGAGGTGAGCAGCATTTGACATGATCTGTTTACAAAGGTGGACATTTTCCCTTCTCTTTAAACCGAGTGTTGTCACTTTCCTCATTGAGAAGTACCTGGTGGGATTTCACATAGCTGTCTTAATAACTGTAATCAGTATTTACAGGGCAATATTTTAAGCAGCTTTTACTACTGAGTAATAATACTGAACACTTTCTGTATAGTATCTTGAGAGCTAAAGCTTTAATGAGGCTAGCTTGTTACCTTGTGGGCGTTTTGTTGTTGTTGCATGTTTTTTTCAGAGTTAAGGGGTCCAGATTGTGAGTGCAGAACAATGCAGATAAGGTCACTCATGCAAGCCTTCCAACCCTATGAAATGTTAAAATTACAGCAAGGTTTGCTGTCCTTCTCTGTGGCACTCTATGAGAGTTCAGGATCAAGTCGTTTCTCTCATTTTGCTTGAAACACTCTTTGCAGTTCTTATTTCATGGCTGTTGGTAATTTAGGTGGAGTTCTAATCATGAGAGGTAAATGATAAAATTTTCAGATTCACACCTGAAAATTAATGCTGGAACCAAGTATGGATAAATTATTCACTAAGGCTTTCTGAATGGCTGAACTCCATGCTTCATTATTTCATGCCCTGTTTAATCTTTGCTGTTTCTGTTTCTGAGCATTTAGAGATGGGCTGAGCAGTAGCAAGTTCAGCTTAATGCCGATATTTTTCATCAGACTGCATTCTGTCAACAAATCATTTTCATGCAAAATAAGCTAGTGTTATGCTGTGGTGAGATATTACTATATTAAATAATTCGTTATAAAGACATGACCTTGTGAGTTCAGCTTCCCTTAGCCTTGCAGTAAATGGTGAACTCCCCATTTGAATTGGCTAAATTCAGATTTGTTGTGGTGTAGCTAACATTTTTCCTGTGCGGTGTTTGATTTGTTTAAGAACTAGAAATTAAATACTGCTGTAAGGCAGAAAACATGTGGGGCCATTAGTTAGACCCATCAGTGAACTTCTAAGTGTTGGGCATTTGCTGCTTCTGTGTGTGGTTTTCTTATGTCTTTTTGTAATGTCAGCTGACTGGGGTTAGAGTCAAAAATTCTAAGGTCCGCTGTATAGGAAATAGTTGCTCTCCAGCTCATCTGGAGTATTTCTGAAATTGAAGACTTCAGGAAAACAAATTTTACAAGCACCCCCCTCCCTTTTGCAGTTTATAGTATAATGACCCCTAAACAGCACTGACACATTTCTTAAAATTCAAAAAAAAAAATCTCTTAGCTGTTGAAGCAAAGCAGTGAATTGGAGTTGTGAGTCTGAGCAGAGTTTAAGAGGAATGGAGCGTATGTTCCTCATCAGCTCAGGGGAAAGCCATGTGGGAAGCTGACAAAACAGCCTGGTGTGTCTTACAAAGCTGAGGTGCAGTCATGGAGAAGTGCTTTCTGACTCTGGTGGGGCAAGAGAAGAACATAAGAGCTGTCAGTGGCAAAGGAAGGAGAAACCCACACTGAGATGTCCCTCTGCCCCCACCACTGTCTTGGTTTTTTGTGACTAAATCTCCTGAGATTCAAGTGCCAGCTCTCTGGAGCAGGGATTTTTGCTTTAGGAAGCACTTTGCATCTGTACCTCACCAAAAATTTTTGCCTTTACTGGCTTTTCTGCTGGGCTTTAACACAAAACTAAGTTCCTTAATTAAGTGTTCAGAAGGTTGGTAACTTGATAATTCAAATTAGTACTGTGCCATGGAAACAAATTCATAGTAATGAGGTAGTGAAGTGTTGTGCTTCAGGGATGAGATAATCAACTGTCAAGCTTAGAACACTTTTTCTTTCTTTCCATCACTTCCATTAGAATTCGAATAAAATCTCAACTAGCATTGTGTATTGCATGCAAGGGGCTCCTGGAGTTGCAGGTTGTTGGCTTGCTTCTGTACTTGGAAATGTGGAGTAACTACATTAACACAAATGACTCTTGTATTATGCAAATTATGCAGGTTTAAAATATTTAAATACAGGTTTCTACTGCTTAATTTCTGTCCCAGGTCATGCAGCACCCAACAGAAGGTGGCCAGGTTCTGAGCCTTTTCAGCAACATCAAAGAGGCTGCAGTGAAGGTAGCAGAAATCTGGATCTTCTCCTTGTCAAGTCAGCCGATTGACCATGAAGACAGCACTATGCAGGCCAGCCAGAAAATTAAGTCTACAGGTAAGAGCGCAATCACATGCTCTGAGGACCAGTGTTTTCCTGAACTAGCTGGACTGAAACCCCACCTGGGCTCAGATGATTCATGGGACAAATGAGAACTGGTTTGCGCAAGTTGCTGTGTCTAGAACTGATTAATGCAAAGAAAACCCACTTTGCAAACCTGTTGCTGTATAAGCAGGGAGTGTGACAAGAGTGGGAGATTGAATTGTCAAAGCTTCTCCTGCATATCACGCCAGGCCTGAGCCATCCAGCGAGGGTTGGCTGTGTTCTTACCAATGCTCTTCCAGTGTTACTGGTGGGTGTGTTGAGAACCTGTAGCTTCTCACCTGGCTAACAGTGTTGTATACAGGAGATCTGCATTTAAGCTATTCTTCCAACTTTTTTCCTTTGAGTATTCTACAATAAATCTCATTAACTTAGATGAGACCTGCAGACCTGCAACATGTTTTACTGTGGTCTGGTTTAATGAGTGTAAATCCATGGTGGTGTGCACCATATAGGGAAGTCATTAGGTTTCTACTCATGACAATCTTTTTATTTGGTACCAGCCTTCTGCTCACTGGTGGAAGAGTGACCTGTTGAAGGTAGTGCATGCAGGTGCTTGTGTGTTGTTGCCTGAGGCCAGGCAGCTCACCTGAAGTGTCATTTCAATAAAGGATTTAGGCTCTCCTGGCATGTCTGACTTGCTCCTTTAAGCCAGTTATGCCCATGTTAGGGGGAAAAGTAATTTCCCTTGTGGAGAGACCCCTTTACTTGCTGCTGTCTACCAGATGGTTCTTTCCAGGGTAAAAGGGGGTGGTGTTTCAAGAAGCCTTATCTGTGTGCTGGTCCTTCCTTCCTGTTAGATGTGTTTCTGCTTATTCCTTACTTCCAGGCGGTTCCCATCTCACTGGTTTTAGCACAGATAGAAAATAAACAAGCAGGTATCTCCTTGTCTGCCTCCTTTCTTGATTTGTGACTGTTAGTTGACCTTCTCAGCTCCTGAGATGAGACTCCCTCACATTAAAGGAGTTTCACAGGATATCTCCATTCTTTCCTTCCCTTTCAGACAACTATTCCGAGGAAGAGTACGAGAGCTTCTCTTCTGAGCAGGAGGCCAGTGATGATGCCGTACAGGGCCAGGTACTGTTTAGGGCGTGGCTTCTCCCTGCAAGAGCTTCAGCTGAGTGTGTACACTCTCAGCTCATGCTTGAAACTAAAAGCCTATTTCATGGCAGTGCGAGACTGTCACCAAGTGTTTAGCTGCAGTGGCAGAAGGCGGGCACAGTAACCCATTTCTTCCACCATGCTGTGATTTATCTGTTCACATATTTGGACTTGAGCTGCTTTTGAACACTAAAACATGAGCATCCTCGTATGTTTCTCTGTTTAATGGTCCAGTCATCAGTTGATTGATTCTGTAACGCTGACTGGATTCAAAGAGCCCAGCTAGATCCCCAGCTGTAATTAAAGGGCCAGTGGGGTCTGAGTCAGTCTTTAGTCTTTATACCTTCTGCAAAATAGGTCCTTACAGAGAACCTCTGGCTAGATGTTTAGACGCTTTTGAGTTTGGGTCAAATTTGCCTTCAGACTCTGGCATCACCTGCCTTCCACCTCTTGGAGGGTACTGAGAGAGGAACCCACTGAAATGTGGGGCTGTGACTGTCCTTGTTCCTTGAATGTAGGACTAGGGCTGTTTTGTTCCTCCAAGCAGTTATTCCTGGCTCTCTGCATACCTGGTTCACTTCCTTTTCCCTTCTGCCATCATAAGTACAATTAAGGCAAATGCTGAAAGCCTTGAAGACAGAGCAGCAGGTTCATCTTCATAGAGGGAACATTTTATAGCACTTAAATGCTCGTGTGTCTCCAAATCACAAAGGTAACACAGGAATCCTCTTTCTGTTCAGGATTTGGATGATGATGAGTACGAGCTGGGGAAGCCCAAGAAGCAGCGGAGATCGATAGTAAGAACGACGTCCATAACCAGGGTCGGTGGAAATTAGTTTTACTAACACTGACGGGGTTTGGCCAGGATGTGCAGTGCATGTGGCTGATGGGAGCAGCAGTTCTAGACATGCTGGCCCAGCAGAGAGTTTGGGCACATGGTCACAGCATGTGAAGAGCTACCAGAAGCAGCCAGTTCAGGGGGTGGGGCTGTCCAAGGTGTGTGTGTGTGCTGTCTTGAGTGTCCTTTGGCTGCAAGGTTAAGCAAGCTCACTCCCATGAGGAAGCCAGTCCAGGATCCATGCTTGTGTAAGTGCTGAAAGTAGCTTTAAGTGAAGGGAAGCTCTTCTGTTTGTGCTCTGCATGGGAGAGGCCAGTGGGAAGGTATCAGAATGGAGTAGCTCAGTCAAGGGCTGGAGCTTGAGAGATAAACCTAAGGTGGTGCATGTGGTGCTGAGGCAAAGGAAGTAGCTGGATACTGAAGGCTTTGGCAAGTCACATGCTTTTCTCCATCCTCTCACACCAAGCATGCGTAGTCCTGCAAAGCTGCACTTCTGTATGGAGCAGTGACTTGTGCTTGACCACGCCATAATGCAGCTTTCTGCTTACGCAAGTGTTTATGCACATCTGTGATGACAGTAACCCAAAACCACCAGGGTGGGATAGGTTTTTGGTTTTGGACTTAGGAGTAAGTTTGGAGATCGTTGTACCTTCTGTAAGGCTATTTCTGAATCCATATTTTGATAAGGTCTGAAATAAACCCGGTTTTGTCTTGAATCTGCCACTAAAAAGACCCTTTGTATGAGACCGGGAGCGTGCTAGTTCATATCCTTTGCTGTCCTTAGTATCGTTTTCAGGTGTCAGTGACCAGCCAGGACAAAATACACCACTTGGTTATTAAACGAGTAACTTCATCTTAGTAAGAACAATGTCTTTCTGGCCCTGACCACTAAACTAATACCGAACCTCCAGTGTGTGGGGCTGGTGCAAAGCTGGGTTTGGTGCTGCCAGTTAACATCAGTCCAGCTCCAAACCCAATAGGTCTGTTGACTGTCAAACCATTCAGGCCACCTAACAGCTCTTGCCATGTCACCTCAGCTACTGCACACTGTGTGTCCTCCCTCCACAGACTGCTGTGCTGATCCAAGGTGGTCTGTGTGGTGGACAGTTTTGCTTGGCATCCTGAGGCAGGGGATAACTCTCACTGTTGTGAGAAAATCTTGGCCTCACAGTGCATTGGGGACAGAAATAGGGTGGTCTTTGGAGAGTCTTGTTTGAGGACTGGTGGGTTTATTTCACCTGAACTTCAGCTGCCAGAAGGTGGTTACAGCTCACAGGATTTGAATTCAGAGGTAAAGGGCTAGGTTTGGGGCAGTGTGAAGTATCTGAGGCCGGAGTGGGAGCACGCAGTTGGACTTGCAAGGGCAGCTCGTGTGAGATACAGGAGAGCCAGCAAATGAGCAACTTTTTTCACCTAAGAGTGGCCTGGTACTAGCCGTTTTTTTTCTTTCCCTTTCCTCCTGACACAGGGATGCCACCTCAAATGCTGTGTACCAGCACTCAGGCCTGGGCCCTTCTCATCTTCCTTTTCCTCAGAGTGTGCATATTAGCTTTGTCCAGGACAGACAGAAAGGCAGGGCAGCTCATGGCAAATCTCAGCTGTTTGGTCCTGAGAGAGAGAGCGCGCGCTCTTGGGAGCAAGTAAACAAGTGCAGCAGCAGTTCAGTGTTGTTTTGGACTTGGTGTCCGCTGTGTCCAGGATCTAGGGGTGTCAGACTCAGAAAGCATTTTTCTGATAGGCAAGTGCTAAGGACAAGCCCCACAACTTTTCTACAGTGCTGCTAGTCAAATAAAAGAGCCTGCCAGGATGAACTGTAAGCTCCTGAAAAAACCCAGTACTTTGTTCATAGAAAATACATTTGTACTTCGGGTCAGTGAGTAGATGCCTGTGTTGGCTTATCCTCGTTAAGAATCGGAGAAGTTGACTGTCAAATGTTTGCCAGAAATATATTAAACGGGTACAGAAGGCGATCTGGCAGATAAAATAATTTTTTTATCCACTGTGTCCCACCAAGAGTGGTGTGCCATCCGTGAGGGCCAGAAAACTTACAGTGCTTGGTGGAGTGGGACCTAGTTTGTTGTAATGCAGGAAAGAAAGTGTAGGTATGGAAAAGCAGATTTCAACATAAGAATAGCAGAGACTTGGTTTGTGGTGCCAAGAGTTGTTTGATTTGAAGAAGCATCTAGAGCACCAGTGTCAGACGTGTCTCGGCTTCTTGCAGACTGGGAGAAAACAGTTCACTTAACGCTTTATTTATGTAAAAGTGTCTTTGACTTGCAGCAACAAAACTTCAAACAGAAGGTTGTGGCACTGCTGAAGAGGTTTAAAGTGTCTGATGAGGTAAGTAATTCTATAAGCCTTCCTGTCTTATGTGTTGCCCCCTGCTTTGTGTGTCTTGCTTTAGTCTTCAGGAACACTCTCCAGTTTCCCCCTAGTTCCCTTCATTTTGTTTTCAAGTCTGCAGTGGATGTGACCTTTCCTTATGCCCTGGCCTTGCGTAGAGGTTTGAGGGCCAACTTTAAAATGTCATCAAACATTTTCTAGATCAAGTTTTATCAAAAGCAGATGTTGGGAACCATGTGTGTACCCATTAGTTTTGCAGACTGCCTTGAAATTACCTTTGACCCTTTCAAAGGCAATTAGTCTATAGTGTATATTGCTTGTGAAGTTAAATTCCAGCCTGTTTGAGTATCTTACTTAGAACAGCCAGGCAAGACATGAAAAACTGGGATAGGGAATGCAGATTCACAGGCGAGTCAGCTGCCTGGTCAGAGCTGAAAATGAGAGAGATCCAGAACCCAAGAAACCTGTGTAATGTTAAGTATCTCATATAAAAGCATTTAACATCTCAATTGGCTGTATGGCTGTGTGCTGATTTTGTGGCTTGTGGGAAGAGTGAGTAACTCCTCATGCTTGCTTACGCTTCCGTACAATCCTGTTAGCTTTCCTCTTTTTCCCAAGTTAGCTCAGCAGAGTCAGCGCCCATAGCTGAGGTCGCAGCCAGCTGAGCTGCTGCTTTTCTGGAGCTGCCAGTCAAAAAGCAAGCTCTGAACTGTGCACAGCTGCCTGCTTACTCTGGTGTATATGTTAAACAACCTGTGGAAGTGTTGTGTGAGATCTGTTCTCTTCCACTCTGTGTGTGGGTAGCGGCTGATCCTTGTCCAGGTTTCAGGCGCCTCCTGTGGACATTTTTGTCATTTCTACCTGCTTGAGTAACAAATCAGGAGGTGTCATGGCAACTGTTTCAGTAAAACCCAAGACAGGTTGGCAGTACTGCATGTCTCTACTTGTTCTAGGAAAACTGGGGCTCCATTAAAGGCCTTTTAAAAGCTTTGTTTATAGAATGGGGTTGAATAATGGACACAATCTTGTGGTTAATAGCTTGTTCGTGGATGCTTAGTCCAATAGGTAACTCCTGCTTAACCAGACACTGACAAGCTTGACCTAAACCAAGCATTTCTCACACACTTAATGTTTCTGTTGATATAGTGTCCTTGTACTAGGAGCAGAATCTTACTCCCAAGACTGGTGTGCTGCAGCCCTTGGGGGAGTTCAGGTGACATGGGGTCGGTCTGGCTCCTATCAGAGTCAGCAATACCTGCTTTTGTCCTGCATGTAGGTTCTGGATTCAGAGCAGGACCCAGCGGAGCATGTGCCAGAGGTGGAGGAGGACTTGGACCTTCTGTATGACACGCTGGATATAGAGAACCCCAGTGACAGTGGGCCAGAAATGGAGGACGATGACAGTGTCTTGAGCACTCCAAAGCCAAAGTTGAAGTAAGTGTGGGGTGGCTGATGCTGGGTCAGAGAGACCATACACAGTGTCAGCACAGATTAGATGTTGTTTCTATTCCCATCCCTCCATCCTGGCTTTCCCCCCCCCCCCACCCTTGACCTGGTGTGTGTGCTGTTACAACATGAATGACTGCTTGTGAGCTGGGGGCAGTGTGTATATGGGGGGGCCTAACTTCCCTTCAGTCTCATTTCTTCCTTGCTCCTTTTGCAGATGTTCTGCCTGTCCTGCCACCTAACCACAGGGGTAGGAATTGCTGATGGGCAGGTGGTAGAATTAAATGGTACACAGGTGTTTTGAAGAGGTGGTAGAAACAGCCAGGAAATCTGTGCTAAGGCGGAAGGAGACATGGTTGGAAGCTGCAGAAGCAGAGGCAGGGATGGATAAGGTAGACTGTGTCTGCCTGGAAAAGCTGATAAGACCCTGTGTGGAAAGAGAGTCTTTGCAGGGATTAAGGAAGCAGAGCTGAGGGAAACAAAGGAGTTCCTTAGGGCCCAAGGGGACTGACTGCAGCACATGTAAATACACGCATGCCTGTTCTGAACTGGCTTTTGTGGGCACTGAAGTATGGGCAATGATAGCACTGTGGAGCTGAGCCAGGGATCTCTGGCTTGGGGTCTTGAGCAGATGCAGAACCCTGAGCCTAAGAGCTGTGTCACATCCCTGACAAAGAAACACCAAAAACATGAGGCTGTTCAATCTGCACTTACGCTTCTGACTGGCATGTGGTTGCATGTTCAGGTCTTCAGTGTTGTGACGGCTCTGAAACAAGCAAAGCCTACCACTGCGGTTGGTCAGTACGGTATCTGCTAAATGCCAGCTAATTACCAGTTCTCATAATATCCTAATTAGCATATAATAACCTAGTTAGGCTAAGAATAGATTCTGAGTCTGGAGTGACTTGTTCCCTATCAGTGAGCCAGAAGATATCAAGGATAGACTGGGGCAGCAGAAGTAAGTGATGGGGCTGGTACTTATAAAGGCGTTTGGAGCTTGACCCAATATATTGCTGGTTGGTAGGCCCTACCTTGAAGGGATTTGAAAGTAGATGTTTTGTGGTAAGCAACTGCTTTGAAACAAGCCAAAATGATGCATTGTGCACACTGAGAGCTTGTGTCCTGTTCCGTGGAGACAAGGAGCTAACTGTTCTGGGATACGTTATCGCTGGAATATTGCTGGAATAAGAACTTATTGTGTCTGGTTCTGGGGAGACACTTTGTGGTTTGCTGTGTCCAGTTCTTACATTCGTACCTTGAAAGGGATGTGATAAATGCTGATGTGTGTCAGCAGGTTTTTCCTGTAACAAAAAAAAAAAGTCAGTTCCATAAATTGTGATTGAGTCTTGTAGCCTGGTGTGATGAGCTGCCTTTTCACATGGAAGCGCAATCTGATTGTATGTGTTCCCTTATCTTATTGAGCAAATGTGTAACTGGACCCTAGGGCTGGCAGCCAAATCCAGATGCAAGCTGGAAGTAAAATGCATATTAGCACCAGGAGTCTCTTACCGCAGGAGCAGAGTGGGGGGAGGGGGGAAGTAACTCTACTTGTATTTCAGTCAAGAGCTAGACCCTGTCTGGAATGGCAAAGCTGAAACAGGAATTGCAGTGTGAAACTTTGCACCTGGTGCTTGGGATAGTGAGGACACAACTACTTGTGTGAGGTGAAATGTACATTCTGTTCTGCCATGGGAAAATGCTGGACCCACGTGCCCACCCTGGATTTTATGGAAACAAAAGCTGCTGTTTGGTGTGTAGTGTGAGAGCATGTGAGCGTCCTAGTAAGAGCTTTATAAATATGGTCTGCTGTGTGACAGGTGACATGTTGGATCCATTAGGTGGAGGTCCGTCAGTCAGCGTCAGGATTAGGCAGGAGTCTCTGGACTTTCTGGCTTTCTCTGTCCTGGAGACCTCCCCCTCCTTTTAAAAGTAACCTATCAATTTTACTGGAACCACTGGGGAGCCATAAGACACCCTGAGACAGTCACGTTGCTTTGCTGTGAATGTGGTGGACTTTCTCTGTTAGTGTTTTTGATAATAAGAAACTGGTTTTGCTTCCTGTATTCAGACCTTATTTTGAAGGATTGTCACACTCCAGCTCTCAGACAGAAATTGGTAGCATCCACAGCGTCAGGAGCCAGAGAGAGCCATCAAGTCCTGTAAGTTATGTTTCAAGAAGGTTATCTATCTGCAGGTAATACAGCAGGCCTGCACTGCTCTATTTGGATGTGTAAATTAAAGCACTCTGACCTCCTCCAAAGACTTGGATGCAGAGATTAATTTTCTGCTAAAACAAAAAATGTCTGGCTTTTTTGGGGGCAGTGGGGTGTTTTGGTTTTATGGTTGTGGGTTTTTTTGGGGTCTTTGTGGGGTTTTTGTGTTTTTGGTTTGTTTTTTTTTTAGAAAATATTATGTTAACTCAAGGGGACATCTTCAGGTTATGCACTGAATAATTGCTAATGACATGAATGGCTCCAGATTTCCATCTACTTGAAATTACTGTCAGGGTGGGAGATATTGCCTGGAAGTTTTAGGGACTCCTTGATACTGGAGAAAGCTTTACCTTACTGTTGTTGGGATACTTTTCATGGTGGCTGGGAGCAAATGCTGAGGGGCAGCTCACCCCTTTTTCCATCCCCTCAAGGATGGGCATATTTGGTGCATGGAATATCAGCCCTTTTCCAAGGCACTTCCTTGCCTCTGCTGTGTATTGTGCATCAGCTACTGCTTTGCCACGTTCCACACTGTGTTCGGTCCTGGTGTGACCAAAAAGCACTCCTGGTCATCCTGCAGAGCTGTGCAGTGTTTAAATGGAGAAGTGTGTCTTTTGAACAGCCTGATGCAGAGAGTGTGGCTGAAAACTGTGCCGGTGCCATACCTCCTTATGATTTTTCTCCTCTCAAGCAGGTAGAAGTGCCTGAAAAGACCAAGAGCCTTGGAACCAAACATGCAGGCGACAGTATTTCTGACACTGTCTCTTATGTAAGTTGAAAACATACTTGTTACTGTTCCTCCTGACAGTTTGGGTGTCAACTGTGAGCTGCATTCTGTAGCACGTGTCTGTCTGTCCATATGGTTGCACATGCAACACAACTTAGGTAACATTAGCTGCAGTGAAGACAACGCTGAGCTCTCTTCCTGACCTTACTTGTTGGAGGTTCTTGTCTTTCAGCTTTTTGAAACTGAAATGCTTTACGTAGTCTTCTGTTTAAACAGCCTTTCTCTTGGTTTGAGGAAGTCTGGCCCAAAGTATGCTACTGAGCATGTGTCACCCTGAAAAGTGTTCTCAGGGCTGTTGCGTCTTATCAAACAGAAGTATTACTTCAAGCTGAATTGGCAGAAATCAAGCTGGTCCTGGGGTAAAAATCCCAAAGCACAAGTTTCTCTACTGCGGACATGCAGTTTGTAACATTTCTCCCATGTGTTTCTCTCTCCACTAGTTCATCTAGGTAAGCTGAATTAATCTGCATTGCATGAGGAGACTTTTCCTTGGCTTTGAGCTGGGAGAGTGCCTATTCCAGTGTATCTGAGCACCTTTCCTACTTCCAGCTCCCTTGTGAGGCAGAGCTGGGAACTGGTAGCCCCAGATAGCCTGTATTGGCCTATCCCTTTTAGCAGTGAGTAGCATATCTGGAAGAGGCGGGCTGAATTTGTTCCAGACAGAGCTAAGCTGAGGTGCCTCCTGCAAGCCCTTGTGGTAGTGAGACAGAGGGGAAGGTTTGTTGCTGATGACTTGGTTCTCTGTGTTTTTCCAGGAGTCTAACCAGCAAGCCGAGGTCCAGGAAGCTGAACTTCCCACACCAGATGTGTTTGTTGAGAAGCTCCCACCCAGCGGGAAGATCACTAAGACTGAGTCCCTCATTATCCCATCCACGAGGTAGAGTAGTGACCCAGTGTTGTGCCTGCTGCAGGGCTGCTTGGGAAGTCATGGGCAGCTTGTTAGCATTTGTTTAGGATGACCTTAAGTCATTGGCTGCAAGGAGACCCTCATTGTGTTCAGGCACTTAAGTGATGGGTTTTGAGCACTTGATAAATGAATACTCAGAACCCTGACAGGCAGCGTTGCTCTGAGGTTGTTCCTGTCTCCTCTGTTGTCCTGTTCCATGTCCAAGGAAATTTTTATAAAACTCTGGAGCTGCTTGGTCAAAGATGCTGTTGCTAAGTCAACATCTGATGCAGATTTTGGCCTTTAAAGGTGGCTGTCAAGTCTAACTTACGTCCTGTTAAACCTTCCCAAATAGGGTAGTGAATGTGGGATTCAGCAACCCCACCATATAGTTTCTCTGGTCATTTGCAAGAAAATAGATGTTCTTTTGAAGATGTATTTTGGGGCTGCTTTTGGGTATGTGACTGCAGTTTGCATGGCTGGATCCTATTACACTGGTGTAGCAATAGTAGGGTGGTGGTGTGGGTCTTAGCATGTGCCTTGGAAGTCTGCCTGGGAACACGTTCTGTGGCTGAACTGTGTGCTCTGCACTATCAGAAGCAGAATTAGCAAGTCTCAAGCTAGATCAGATCTACGTGCACGATCCCCCAGTGCCTCCACTCACATTGAGGTTGCCAGACTGAGTGATCTGGGTTTTGGGGAATGTATCTCACTCAAATATGAGCTAGCTCTGGAATGCAAGCACATCTCTCTAGCAGGTCTGAAGGGAAGCAGACAGGACGTCGGGGAAGGAGCACATCTCTGAAGGAGAGGCAGCCAGTGAGGCCACAGAATGAGAGAGCAAACAGTCTGGACAATGAACGCTCCCCAGATACCCGGCACCACTTACAGGTGTGAAAAGATTGCTGTCTCTCCAGCCACTCGACTTTTCCTCTTCTCCAACTGCCTCCTGTGGTCCCTTTCCTTCTGGTTCAAGTGCTGTCCCTGCTGGAAAGGAACTGGGCCCTGTGGCTTCAGGAAAGAGGGAATTTATGTCTTGGCTAATACTGTATCTTCCATCCAGTCTGCTGGGTTTTGCCAGCTTGTTGCTTTGTCAGCCCGCCATAAGCTGAAAACACTGGGACAGATTCTTACGATGAGAAATGAATAGGGATGTGTTGAGGAATTACTCCTTTGAAATAAGGCAAATTGCTAAGGATTGTACTGGGGACTGACTTGTGCAGAGCCTGTGCGCCATGCTTTTGTAAGCTGCAGGACTTGCTTAATTCCCTCCTTGAAGGAGATTGTTCCTGGCTTCTATGAATCCTTGGGCTACTGCTAGTTTGTATAAAGTGATGTAAGTAACTGTGCATGGCAGAAGGCGTAATGGCCAACAAAACCAAGGTGGCTAATAGAGGAGCCTGCAGAATGCTGCAGTGTTGAAGCTAATAAGTGTCAGTCCCAGCAGCCAGCGCAGCTGCTAGCGTGTCTTTGCTGATGGGGTGACTGAGCACTGGCCAGCCGTGCATAGCCACCTCTCATGAATTGCAAGAGCTGGAGCTGGTAGCTTGATGATTAGAGCTGACATCTCCTACTGTTCTCTGTCTTTATTTCCAGATCCCCAGGAAAACAGTGTATGACCAACTAAATCACATCCTGGTTTCCGATGACCAGCTGCCTGAAAACATTATTCTTGTCAATACTTCTGACTGGCAAGGCCAGGTAAAGGCAGGAGATGTTACCTGAAGCACAGTTTTCTTTCACTGTTCCTCCTCAGGAATGGACAGGCCTTGAGCTCTACCACTAACCAAGTAGGTTCTGCTGCTTGGTTGGAGGAGCAGTGGTGGTGCGTGGGGGCTGGCAGCATACAGAGTGTTCAGTGCCTACAGATTGGATTTCATTTGGTGAGGAGATGCTGTGGATCTTGTAAATAAAGCTTTGCCACCAGAGTCTTCCACAGAGGTTTACTCTCTTCTACAAAATGCCATTCGTTCTGGTTAGCAGCACACTGGGAATGGCTGTAGACCCTTGCGCTCAAGAGCCTGCTTCTTGACTGTGGTAGACTGGGACAAAGGAAGCAGGGAGGACCGGCCTGCAGTTTAGGTTGAGATTTCTAGGCACCAGGTGGTAAACAAAGGAGAAAACACTTCAGGACAGCTCTGTTGCCTTGCATGCACGCTTGTGATTCCTGACTGCAGGTATGTCACCCAGTCTTTCCTGAGTGAGTGATAGTTGTGTTAAGGAGAACCCTGAGCAGTGCTTTCTTATGCTGGCAACGTGGGGTCGTTTGTTATGGGTTTGGAACAACTTTTTGCTCCTTTTGGAACCTTAGTCTGAGAAAGCAATAAAATATGTATGGAAGAGGACCAGTAAACATGTGCTGGGTGTACTGTCACCCATAAAATTTGTGCCAGGCCTGTGGAGTTACACTGTCTGGTTTGGCTTTCTGCTTCTGGAAGAACTAGGGTCTCAGTGTCTGAGAGAGCAAAAATACCAGCTGAGCTACTGGTTCTGGTTTCCCTATACTTGGAAGATAGAGAGATGCCTTCTAGAGATGGACTGAAAGTGTTGTAGGTCATCTTCCAGTAGTTTTAGCAGCTTGTTGTGACTGCAGTATCAGAGGACATGAAGGCAGCATTGGCTGGTGTGTGTAGATTAGTGGTGAAGAATTTGAAAGTGTGAGATAATTGCTGAGTCTCATCAATACCTGAGGTGTGTGTCAACTTGTTTCCCCATTAGCTGCATGGAGGGGAAACAGTCCCTCATGAGGAACTTCTGTGTTGGTGGCACCCTTCCCTTTTTTTTAGTGTTTGATGGTGGGCAGAACATCGCATTTGTTTAGGTCCTCTTGAAATGAGAGAGCTGCAACTGCAGTTCCAGAAGCAGGCAAGTAGACAGTCTGCTCTTACACAGTGCTGTCTGCTAGGTGAATGGCCTTTTGCTGCTGCCCTGCTCTCCACAGCCATAAAACCCTGCTGTTCTAGAACTGTTGTTGCCATGTTTTGCATATAGTGTTGGTGTTTGTCAAGAAGGTGCAATGTTCCCATATTTCTAGAGGAAGAACTTTCTTTTGGCTGATGCACACGGATGAGTTATTTGGGAAACAGCAGTATCACTTACAAATTGGACATTGGGAGAGTGTCCACGCTTGGGTGTGAGAATAACTAAGGGGCTGGGGGAGGCAAACCACTTTCTTGTGACAAACTGTACCAAAAAAGGACTATAAAATATTCTGTTCTTTCCTCAGTACCTATCAGATGTCTTGCAAAAGCATACCTTGCCAGTGGTCTGCACATGCTCCTCAGCTGATATTCAGGCAGCTTTCAGCACTATTGTCTCCAGGATACAGAGATAGTAAGTTCTCACCTTGCTTGTGTTGTTTGTTTTGTCTCAGCTCTAAAACCCTCTCAGCTCCTGTGCCCCCAGTGCCCAGGGCGTTTTCTATCCAATAGCTGAGAAATACTTGTCCCTTCCAATACTCCTCCCCGATCTACTCTCCTGAAGTCAGTGTTGTGTGGCTCTTCAGCACTCTGCAGCCCTGCAAAGTTGTTGCTCTTCTGCCATGTGTGTGGGGTACAAGTCTTTCATCGACACTGGTGATTTTAGAAGACTGTGCTTTGGAGGCTGCCTCACAGGTTAAATCTAATAACTACTAAAACATGCAAAGCTAATAGGTAGGTTTTTAAATAGTTCTTGCTCCGCCCTCCAAGTAATTCCCAGATTAATTCCTCAAGGCATTCCCTAGATACCTACTGAGGGCTGTGGCTACCTGAGTATGTTCTCTAACACAGTAGTTAGTTGCAATAGGTACATCCTAACCTAGATAGTTGAGTCCAACCCTTTAGATTATCAAAACATGTGAAAGGAGGAGCAGGGAGACCAATCAAGAAAGTACTGAACAATGTTGTATTTTATTAATAATGTTTGACGCTGCTGATAATCATTGTGATATTGCTTGTGTATTGAACAAGCTCTCTTCTGCTGTGGTTGTTATTAATCAATTTTTTTTTCACGTGTTCTGAAATAGCTGGTTGAAAGCACAATTATGAATGTTTCCTCTTTTTCTGTCTAGCTGTAACTGCAATTCACAGCCTCCAAACCCAATTAAAATTGCAGTGGCTGGAGCCCAGAATTACCTCAGTGCTGTATTGAGGCTTTTTGTAGAGCAGCTGTCTCACAAAACCCCAGACTGGCTCGGCTACATGAGATTTTTGATCATCCCTCTAGGTAAATAAGGAACAATTTTTCTTCATAGAAAGATGAATGGGTTAAATGTGATGTGTTCCCTCAGGAGAAGCCCTCCTGGAAGCTTTTGCTAGGTATATGGCTGTTAAATGAGGCAAATGTCATGCTGTCATAGTACTGTGCAATGCTTGTGTTGCTGCTCTCACATGAGTGAATTTCATCTTTATGTTCTTGATGCCAAAGTCTGCTGGTAAACCTCTTGTTTGAAGAAAGGGATTGAGTACTTCCTCCCCATACAGGGAGGCTCTTATGTATATTCTTGTCATGTTGCAGTGAAGGCATAGAATAATGTACTGGAAGCCCTTTCCCTAGCTGGAATCTTAAATTCATTGGGCACCATGTTTCCCAAAGTGATAAGTGTTCTGGCCTCCCTGAGCCTGACACAGAAAATGTTTTTTGGAGCCAGGGGAGGGGTGTGTGAAAATTTTTTAAAGGCTCTGAAACTGCTGAGTGTGTTAATTATTCAAATTGCATATATCTTTTGACCTTTCCTTTGCGTGCTGTTCTCCTCAGGTTTTTCCCTCAGTTTTTCCAGCACTTTATCTTTGCCCTTCCAGCAGCTCAACAAGCCTGCCTGGCTGGAAAGTTACCCAGCTTGGATCGCTTGTGTTGCAGGAAGTAGAGTGGGCTGATAATAACTTTAGGAGTCTTGTTGTAGTCAGAAATGTGAGGAATGTTGTAGTGGCGGGGCCTGGGAAGGCAGGTGGTTGCTGGTGCTTGTGGGCAGGGGCATCTGGGCAAAGTTGGTGTGGTAAGGGTGTGTTGCCAGAAGCTGGTCTCGTCTGAGGTTTGGCTTGCGTGAACAGGGCACTTAGGTGATGTAGGCAACAGAAAACTTGAAAAGCACTTTTTCTCGGTGTTTTCTGGTCGTCTAGGTTTGGGACCTGCTGATGGCAGTTGCTGTAGGAGTCAGAAGCTGCTGCCCGGCACCATGAACAGCGGGGTTCGGCTGTCGATTCAGTGATGGGATTTGCAGAAGTCAAACGAAAAAGGCAGAGGAAGAGAGCTGGATCCTTCTGTGAGGAAGGCATTTAGTTTCCAAAGTGGTTGGCAGGAAGAGGAAAGAGAGCCCTTTAGGGGGTAAAAACAAAAAAATTATTACTGCAAGGTTAAATGTGATTTGAGTGAGAGTCTCTGTGACTGATGACTTTGGTCCTCATATGCTGAGTGTCTCCTGGCCTCAGAAGAATTTTCTGTCCTGAAGTCTTTAATGATCTGAAAATATTCTCTCTTTGGAAGTGAAACACAAGACTTAGCTAGCATGTTTTGGGGTTGGTTTTTTAATCTTAAAACTTTATTTGGTAATTAAAAAAAAAAAAAAGAACAAAGCACTTTGATAATGGAACTGCTTCAGAACTGTGAAAGCTTTTTAAATGTACTTTAAATACAGAAACTTCTCCAACAGGACTTTTCCCATAGAAATCTGCTGTATTTCCTGATCGGATCAAGCAATTATTTCTGGCCACTTTCTGGCAATTCATTAAAATGATTGAGGAGCAACTTCTCTTTTCTGACAATTGAAAAAGCAACAAAGACAGAATGGTGACCATGCCATAAACGTCTTAACAGAAAAGACTTTCTGTTGTTAGCAGCACGTTCGAAGGAGGAATGGTGGGGTTTTTTCTAAGATGATTTTACCTTCTTAGTCCACAACTTCACGCTGCAGTGACAGAAAAGTCAAGCCGCAGTGGTCTGTTAACAGTGAGAAATGCTTAGTGTCTGTAAGCATCTGTACTGGAGATCCAGTCCTGCTTCATGCTTCTGATTCTATGGCTGAAAGACTCCTTTGATGTTCAAACCAGTGTATGAACAACTGAAAAGGGGCAAATAAAGTAGAAAAAAGGTTGGGGGTTATTTTGGCTGCTGGGGGTTTTTAGCATTTTATTTAGCTCTCTCATGGGTAGAAATTCTTGGGAGATCTCGTGTTTAGTACTTGTTTCCAGCTGCATCTGGCATGTGCAACGTGTTTTCCCGGCATGTGGGAAAGCTTCTCCAGTGCATGGTGCAGAGATGCTCCATGTGCACTGTTTAAAACTCCACTGCAAAAGAAATGATGGGTCTGAAAGTAGCCACAATCAGGAGGGTCCAGGAAAGAACTTAGGCCTCAGCCTCTAATGACATCAAGAGGAGCTCAGAGAGACCTTCTGCTTGAAACTTTCCTGGAAGCCTGGAAATTAGCACTGGTTGGGAGGACTGAGAAAAGACAGTGAGTTTTTTCCACCATGAGCTTTGCTGGAGGATGGTGAGTATAGTTAAGCAACTGGGACCTTCTTGGAAGGAGTTGTCAGGTTACCAATTACCAGCTGATGACTCAACTGTTGCAGTCTCTGGAAGTGTGGCTTGATGTGAGATTTTGGTATGCAGGAAGGATAAAAATAAGCTGATTAAGAGGAACTCTGAGGCCACTTCGTGGCTGATTGTAAAATGTACAGGACTCATGCTAAGCATGACTGAAATGTGGTGACCAGAAAGTGCACTCCTGCCATGCCTTTTCTCTTGTGTTGAAAGACTGGAGGGTAGTTGCGAGAGCGGATTGTCTGGTTTGGGACACGTGTGGCCTAAAATGAAGGTGGCAAATTTTTGCCATCTCTCGGGGCAGAGTTTGTAACTTAAGCGCCTTCCCTCTCCTGCTCAGTATAAGTATGAAGTCAGATATTCATCCAGGGCTGCAAGCTGGAGGCTGGACACACAAACTTTCTGCAAGGAGGTCTTTCGATGATCATAGAGGAGACATAAGGCTTAGCTAGAGCAAGAAGGGACCTGATGTATATGCCAACATTCACTGGGGACTGTAATCCTTGGACTCTGCCCTCTGCCTTCAATAAATAGGCTGTAATTAAACTTGTAGCCTTTCTCCACCAATTAAACAAGCCTCCCTGGGTTGTTTTTCCTGACTGGGGACAACTGCCTCTTCTCAGTATCCCAAAACAGCCATCATGTGAGAATGGTGTCTGGAGGAAGGGGTCCAACTCTTGGCAGATTTGTCCTAGCTGCAGTGCAGCCTGTGGGCAGAAAGGGCTGCTGGGAAAGCCGCTTGTAAAACTGAGAGACTGAGATGGAGAGCTGTAGGGTCTCTGTATCTTCCAAATCATTTATTTCCTCAGCAGTTTCCCAGTCCTGTTTTCTTTGGACTTATAAAATTTAAGGGAGAAGAGGGAGGTGCCACTGAAAGGTATCAGTAGTGTTGAAGCAGTCTATCTGCTGGGAAGTCTATTTGCATGGTCTTGTAGAGATAAGCTGGACTAAATTACTTGGTTAAAATTGAAGAAATTTATTTCTGTGGTGTCTAGTATAGTTTTGATTTTGGAATTTAATTTCTTACAGATAGAAAACATGCTTTCATTCAGTGCTGGGAAGAACAATTGTCATGTTTTCCTTTCTTTCTTTCTTTCTTAGGCTCTCATCCAGTGGCCAAGTATCTGGGGTCTGTAGATTATAGATACAACAACTTCTTCCAAGATCTAGCCTGGAGAGATTTGTTCAACAAACTTGAAGCACAGACCACTGGTAAGACCATGTGTCTGTGTCTGGCCTGTGTGGGATAAAAGGTTTGAATGAGTAATTTTAGCAAAGGTCAAGTAAATACAAGAGGAAGCAGACAAACGTTTTTGTTCCTCTTTTCTCCTCACTCCACCACATTCCCTTTTCAGATGCTGACCTTTGTATGTCCTCCACGTGGTGGTTTGCAAACAGTTGTTGGCTTCCAGAGGCACTAGCTGCCTCTAAGTCACGTTGTTTTTGCCTAGCTCTCAGCTTTTTTCTTTGATGTTGCAGTTTCACCACCAAGTTTAGTACATTGCTTTCTTTGGCCCTTCAGAAACTGTCCAGCCTAAAAGATTTGGAAAACTGGAAACTCAGGGAAGATTAACTTTTTAGTTGTGTGTGAGAATGATCTTGACATTTCTGAAGTCTGCTGGCAGGATCTTTCTCATCAAAAAATAATTTTGTTCTTCATCAGGGTTGTAACATGTGGGAGCTGCTGTATGTCAGATCAACAAGTTCCTGTTCTGAGCTGAGTCTGTTCTAGGCCAGGATAAAGCCTCACTGTGTGTTAAAGTACTAATTTGTTAAAATATTAATACTGTACAGTTTTTCCATCCATTCACCGAATCACAGAATGGTAGGGGTTGGAAGGGACCTCTGGAGATGACTTCATCCAAACCCCCTGCTTGAGCAGGCACACCTAGAACAGGGGGTACAGGAACACATCCACATGGATTTTGAATGTTTCCAGAGAAGGAGACTCCACAACCTCCCTGGCAGCCTGTTCCACTGCTCTGTCACCCTCACAGGAAAGTTTTTTCTCATGTGTAGGTAGAACTTCCTGTGTTCCAACTTGTGCCCATTGCCCCTTGTCCTGTCATTGGGCACTATTGAAAAGAACCTAGTCCCATCATCCTGACACCCACCCTTTAGATATTTATAGGTATTGATGAAATCCTCTCTCAGTTTTCTCTTCTCCGGGCTGAACAAAGCCAGGTCTCTCAGCCTTTCCTCATAAGGGAGATGCTCCAGTCCCCTCATCATCTTGGTAGCTCTCCGCTGGACTTGCTCAAGCAGTTCCCTGTCTTTATTGAACTGGGGGCCCCAAAACTAGACACAGTACTCCAGATGTGGTCTCACTAGGGCTGAGTAGAGGGGGAGGATAACCTCTCTTGATCTGCTGGCCACACTCCTTTGGATGTACCCCAGGATACTGTTGGCCGCCTTGGCCACAACGGCACGTTGCTGGCTCATGGTCAACTTGTTGTCCACCAGTACTCCAAGTCCTCCTCAACAGAGCTGCTTTCCAGTAGTTCAGCCCCCAGCTTATTACCGGTACATGGTGTTGTTCCTCCCCAGGTACAGGACCTTGCACTTGCTCTTGTTGAATTTCATCAGGTTCCCCTCAGCCCAGCTCTCCAGCCTGTCCAGGTCTCACTGGATGGCAGCACAGCCTTCCAGCATATCAGCCACTCTTCCCAGCTTGGTATCATCAGTGAATTTGCTGAGGTTACACTCTATCCCATCATCCAGGTCACTGATGAATATGTTGAACAGGACTGGACCCAGCACAGACACCTGGGGAACACCACTAGTGACAGGCCTTCATCCAGACTCTGCTCCGTTGATCATGACCCTCTGAGTTCTGTTGTTGAGCCAGGTCTCTGTCCACCTCACTGTCCACTCATCCAACCCATACTACTTTAGCTCACCTATGAGTATACTATGGGAGACAGTGTCGAATGCCTTACTGAAGTCAAGATAGACAACATTCACTGCTCTCCTTTCATCTTCCCAGCCAGTCACACCATCGTGGAAGGCTATCAGGTTGGTCAAGCATGATCTTCCCTTGGTGAATCCATGTTGTCTGTTTCTGATAACCTTCTTGTCCTCTACATGCCTGGAGATAACCGCCAGGATGAACTGCTCCATCACTATTCTGGGGATGGAGGTGAGGCTGACTGGCCTATCGTTTCCCAGGTCCTCCTTCTTGCCCTTTTTGAAGAGTGGAGTGACATCTGCTTTCCTCCAGTTCTTGGGCACCTCTCCTGTTCTCCGTGACCTTTCAGAGATGATGGAGAGTGACTCAGCAAGAACATCTGCCAGCTCCCTCAGCACTCGTGGGTGCATTGCATCAGGGCCCGTGGATTGGTTGTGGAATGTCCTTCCAATTGTGGAGTCTCCTTCACTGGAGACATTCAAAACCCGCCTGGACACGTTCCTGTGCCCCCTGCTCTAGGTGTCCCTGCTCAAGCAGCGGGGTCGGACAAGATGATCTGCAGAGGTCCCTTCCAACCCCTACCATTCTGTGATTTGCAAGGATCCAGTTTGCATAGGTAGTCTCTGACCCAATCCTTCTCAACCAATGGTAAGTCTTCCTTTCTACAGATTTGTCCTCTCTTCTCTGGTGGCTGAGATGCCTGAGGGCCAGCCTTAGCAGTAAAGACTGAGGCAAAAGCGGCATTCAGTAACTTCGCCTTCTCTGCATCCAGCATCACCAGGGCCCCTGCCTTCTTCAGCAGTGGGCCCGCTGTATCCCCAGTCTTCCTTTTACTGGTGATGTATTTGAAGAAGCCCTTCTTGTTACCTTTGATGTCCCTCGCCAGATTTAATTCCAAGTAGGCCTTGGCCTTCCTCGTTGCATCTCTGCATACCCTGACAACATTCCTATATTCCTCCCAGGTGGCCAGTCCCTTTTCCCACATACTGTCAACCTCACTCTTCCATTTGAGTTTCTCTGGAAGCTCTTTGCTCATCCATGCAGGTCTCCTGGCTCCTCCCTGACTTCTTCCTCCTGGGGATGCACCAATCTTGAGCTTGGAGGAAGTGGTCCTTGAATACTGTCTAGCTCTCTTGGACCCCCTTGCCTTCCAGAGCCCTAGCCCATGGGGTTCCTCCTAGCAGGTCTTTGAAGAGACCACAGTGTTGGCCCTCTTGAAGCCCAAGGTTGTAACCTGACTCACAGCCATGCTTCTACCTCACAGTATCCTAAACTTGACCATCCCATGGTCACTGCAGCCAAGGCTACCCCCAACTCTCACATCCTCAACCAGCCCTTCCTTTGTTTGTTACAATACAAAGCACATCTCGCCTCCTTGGCTCCTCCACCACCTGCATCAAAAAGTTGTCCTTGATGCTCTGCAGGAACCTTCTGGACTGTGCATGGCTCGCTGTGTTGCTTTTCCAGCAAATATCAGGGTGGTTGAAGTCCCCCACGAGGACCAGGGCCTGCAATTGCAAGGCTACTTCCAGCTGTCTGTAGAAGGCTTCATCAACTTCCCCTTCTTGATCAAGTGGCCTGTAGCAAACGCCCACAACCGTGTCACCCATATTTGGCTGTCCCTTAATTTTTACCCACAAGCTGTCAACTTGTTCTGCTTCCACTCCAAGGCAGAGCTCGATACATTCCAGTTGCTCCCTCACATAAAGCAACTCCCCTACCTTGCCATGTTGGCCTGTCTTTCCTGAAAAGCCTGTAGCCATCCATGATGCCATGCCAGTCATGTGAGCTATCCCACCATGTCTCTGTGACTGCAGTGAGATCAAGGCCCTGCGACCACACGCAGACCTCTAGTTCCTCCTGTTTATTCCCCACACTGCGTGCGTTGGTGTACAGGCATTTCAGAAAGGTGCTTGAGCACCCAGATTTCCCTGGAGGGGCGTACGAGGACCCATCACATGAGGCTGCTGTGGTAGCTTTCTCACTGCTCAGGTTGTCCTGTCTTATTCCCCCGTTGTGTTTGATGGCATTAACGTTGCCAGTTTGTCCCCCTCCCCCCAAGTTCCTCAGTTTAAAGCCCTCCTCACCAAGTTTGCTACCCTGCTGCCAAAGATTCCCTTGCCCCTTCCAGACAGGTGAGTCCATCCCTCCCCAGCAGCCTATGGTTGTTCAAGAACGTCCCGTTGTCATAAAAGCCAAAACCCTCACATTGACACCAGCCACATAACCAGGAGTTGATTTGTATTATTTGCCTATTTCTAGTCACCTATTTTTCTCCAACAGGTAGTATGGAGGAGGAGATAACTTGGGCATCAATATTTTTCACTTACTTTCCTAGAGCTTTATAGTCCTTCAAGAACAGAAAGAAACAGGAGAAAGGAGGATTTGTATCTGACATGAAGGCTTGATACTTGACTATGCTGTTGTGGCAGCATAACCCATACAAAAATTTCACTAGAAGGAAAAGGCTTTGGAGCTTTTAGAGCGCCATGAGGGTGGGGAGGTTGCAATGTGGCTCTCCTGTTGGAATTGCAGAGTGCCTGAGGGTCCCAGGATGCTCCTGGAAGTCCTGTAGCTGTGAGAGGAGGAGGGAGACAGCCCTTCACAGGTGGTTGTTCAGAGCCTTTTCCAGCTGCTGGGAACTTGTCCAGCCAAGGCCCTGGGCAGCCTCTTCTGAAGGTGAAGTTAGCCCTGCTTTGAGCTGGAGGCTGGACTAGAGATCTCCTAGTGTGCCACCAAACCTATACTTCTCCCTGATTCTAAGCTTGAGGAAGAACAAATGTATGGAACTGGTTTCCTTTAATTCCTTGCTGCACTTGAAAATGCAGACAAATGTCAATACAGACTTGATTTTTGTGTCTGGGTTAGGTGTACTGCATTAGCTATAGAAATCCAGCTCGAGAGCTATATCTGTTCTTTAGTTGGCTGTATGCTGCCATCTTTATTTGGCTGCATTCTATGAGGAAAATGCAGCCTCATTTTTGTGCAGTCCAGACCTTGTAGATTCTCCATTTTCATCTGTGGTGAGAATTGCTCAGAAAACCCCATGATGGCTTAAGATGACGTGGCAAAGAATCATAGCTCTTCACAGTTCACTGTTCAAATATGAAGAGTCTGGGTTAAAATGCCCATTAAGGTACGGAAGTGCCTGGTTGTGTGAGGGATTTTGGATGATGGTCTGTGTAGGGCCATGACAGAAAAATTACAAGCTGAACACAGCTGTGAGAATGAGACCTTGAAGAAGGGAGCTGGGAGGATTGTTACTGAACAATATGTTGTTGCAATCTGGGAGCCACTGTTAGCCGGCAGAGCACGCACCTGGCAGGCCTTGTTGCATGTGCTGGCCACGTGTGCGGCAACCTCTAGTCAGTACTTTTCCACTGATTCTGCTGAGGGTATAAAAAAGCATGGTGCAAACTGGAGAGAGGACACAGAGCATGCTCTACGAACCATAGGCAACACCCTGAGGGTGCTGTGCCTACCTCCCTTCTCTGTAACGACCCCGCTAATGTTCACCCTCCTGCTCAGCAGTGTCTCAGGCGTAATTGGGTTGGTAAGACTCTCACAAAGGGAAAACAATATGCTAGTAACTGCTTATGCTAAGCTATAATAGAGCAATATGTTAGTAGCTGCTTATGCAAGGCGATAATAGAGCAATAAATACTGTTGTGCTTTGTAAATACCATGTGTTGGGTGAACTTTGTGCATAGGAATCCTGTCAACCTGTTATGCTGGTGAAGGCCACTTGCATTCCCTTGGCCTCACAGTTGAGGCTCTTTGCCTGAAACCAAAGAAATATGGAAGGCATTTAGGAAATGTCTTCCTGTCAGCTTGAATCAAACCCAGTCTCACAGATCTGAAGTATACTTGCTGCTATGTGATCTTTGTGCTCTTCCTACCCTTGCGTGGCTCTCAGTCTTTTCAGTTAATTCAGCAAGGCTGAGAGTTCATTAGGAAATCAGGTAACTCAAATGCTGGTATGAGCAGAGCAACTCATTGAAGCCCTAGGAGAGATGGCTAGGCACTTTCTTCAGCAGATACCTACAGTCAAGGTGCAAAAAAGCTGACTCTGTCTGTGGTACACACTTTCAAAGAAAAGCATTTTAACAGATATGGAATGGCCATAATACTTCAGACAATAATGCCGTGCACAGATAGATGTCTGTGTATCTAGTGTGCCTTACTCATGTTTTCACCTTGATGCTCTTGTAGGATGTTTGCTTTTGGTCAGACAGCGTTACAGTGCTCTGGGTAGGCTGCAGAGCTTCCTTGGAAGATACAGCTCCAATGCAGCTGGCTGGGTACCGCCAGCTGCTTGGCTAAGCAAATGGAGGCCAGTGCTGGTGATGATCTGAGGAGTCACTTAAATTACTTACTCTCTTTGTTCTATTGCAGTTCCAGAAGCGCCTGATGTTGTATCCCGGATAACGCAGTATATAGCAGGGGCAAACTGTGCACACCAGTTGCCCATTGCTGAAGCAATGCTGACATACAAGCAGAAGAGGTATGTCACTAACGTAATACTGATTTTCCAGAGTGAGCATCAGGTTTAAAGCAAAGTGCTTTTCTCACGTCGTGTGCCAGCAGTCTTAAAATCGCTCCAAATTGCAGACACCTTGGGAGCCTTACGGTAGCCTGCACCCAGTGGTGTGTCCCACTTAGATAACAGTGAATCTACGACACTGTGGTTACTTTAAGTGCAGTGATTTCTCTGAAGCTCTGAAAGGTTTGGGGAAGTGGGGACTAGGCAAGATGGGGGATGGACAGATTGCATCTGCTTATGTTCCAGAGATCTCTTACAACAGAGACCTCTCCCTTACCACAGAGGCCTTAGGTGTGTAAGACTGGACTGCGTAATTCCCCCCCAAAGATTCTTCCATGAGACCTGGCCTTTTTACACCGGTGTTGAGGGAACTGAAACCCTTTCTCTTTCGAGTGTAAATAGCAGAGCTTCTAGCAGGAGAGACAAAATCCTTGTTGATTGGCAGTTGCAGGCTCCCAGGACTCCTAGTGGGGAGGGCTGGCGTTCACCAGGTTTTATTTCAACTTCTCGTCAGGGATGAGCAGCCTGTAGGAGGGAGAATTGGGGTCTGAAAACAAGATTCATAAGTCTGTAGAGACTGATGAAGCCATGTTCCAGGTAGAAGAGTAACTGTCACTGAAGGGTAGAGATGCATTGTTTCTGAGTCATGGGAGAATAAGAGACTCCAGCTCTCATCCCAGTAATTTCTGAGAGCAGGACAAACACTCGGCTCACATGACTCTTCTTGATTAGGGACTAGCAATCTCCTATGACGCATGGATGATGTTATTGTTAATTACTGCCCTTCCCATGTTATATCTGGTCTTTCATTTTTAGTCCCTTAACATCCCTCATTGGTGCCTCCTTTACATAAGAACTGGGAGGGATTGAAGGTGTAGGTAGAGTCACTTTTTTCCCCTCTTTTTGGAAAAGCTCATTGTATATTACTTTTCCATTCCTGTGCCTGCTCTACATTAATTTGCAAAAATGATTAGTAAAATTTAGCCCATTCTTTATGGTCTCCTTGGGAAAATATTTCTAGACTGACTAGTCCATTAAAAAGAGTGCACTCTCTTCATGTATTTGTGAACTTCTGTAATGTTAACCTGATAAAGGTGAAGTTTGGATAGCCACAGGGTACTCGAAGCTCTTAGCTTCTATCTTTTATTTTGTTTTTGGTGTGAAGACTTACTTTAGTTTCCAGTAAGGAGTTCAGACACCCCTACTGCAGTGTGAACCCCTTCTGATGGCTGCCTTGTTCTTTCTCTGCACCCTTCGGTTGCTGGGTTCTGCACTGCTCTCCACTGCCTTCTCCATTCTGTTACAGGTTCATTTTTGCCATTAACACACATTTAATCATTTTGAGTGTCTAATGTGCCCAGAAAGGCTAATGTGGTACTTTGCTGAAAAACATCTGAAACATACTTCAGCAACACACGTGCTTAGCCCTTCCAGCAGTGTGCATGACTGCTTTACTGAGCTGGTCTGATCTATTTGGATTTTAGACCCTTTGGACTTGGTGTTGCCATGCCTGAAGCTGTTTATAGATTTAAATCAGGCTCAAACCCTGCAGAAAGTTACTTGGAAGAGAGATTGCTGAGACTTTTAGTCAGACTCGTGGCATAGCCTGCAGTCTCTTAGCATCTCTGTTGTGTCTGCTTTAAAATAACTTGTCCTTTCAGCTAAGTACCCCATGAGCAAACTGGAGGGTGAGTTAGAGGAACAAGCTCTCCCATGGAGTGATGGGCAGTTATCTCCCCCTGTGGCTTTCTTTAGAAATGCAGCTCTCTGTTATTGGCAGCAACTTAGGGAAGGTATTGTGAAAATCCACACAGAAATTGTCTTTCAATTAGCACTATCTGAATGAATGCATCACTTTGTAAGTATAATAACATATTTATCTCTTTCTTTGGTTGCTTTCTGAAAAGGAAAAAGAGCTTTCATTTTGATTTTACCATAAGGTATCAGTTCCTTTTAGGTTCCCCCTCTCATATCCTATCTCTTTTCCCCCATGAACTGGTCTTTTGTGCCTTGTTTAACAGTTCGTGCAGGTCTGGGATGCACAGTTTGTGCTTTAGGTTAAATTACGCTTGCTGCTTTGAAACTATGGCATCTGCTGGCAGAACACATTGTTGGAAATGACTGCTCTGCCTTTGGGACACACATACAGGTTGCCAGGATGTAGGTTGAATGGGAATGAAGGGGGGGTTATTGAGAAGAGTAGCTTTGAGCAGTAAAACATGGAGAAGGTAGGGTTTTTTCTTCCCTTCTTCCTAGCCATCAGAGGATACAGTGTTAGCTCTGAAAGGATCAGGGCTGAACAAAGGCTTTTTACTTCCCATCTGTTGGAACTGGAGTGCTATAGGTGGCACCCAGTGGCTCGGGGTGGGGTTCAGCCGTGCAGTGTCTGAGTGCATACCAACAAATCTTCTCCCTGTCATCAAAAAATTGAGGACTAGTCTTTTACTGGCCAGCTATCCCAAACATGGGACTTCTCTGAGCTTAAGAGGAGACATATGTATGCTAGAAGTGGAGCTATGCGCTCTGAGCTGCCTCCAAGACCCCCTTGCTCTGCAAGGTCACCTGCTTCAAATCATATAATTATTGGACATTGCTTATTTTGTCCTCAGTTCACAAAGTTACTGCAACTCCCTGACCCTCAAGGCCAGAGGTGAATGGCTTCTCCAAAGCCAGCTTTCAAGGCAGTGGTCTGTGTAGAAACAGCAGTGCTACCTAAAAATTCATTGCAAGACAAATCTCCCAGTATCCTAGCATTTGCTCTGTTAAACAAGCCTGAGTAGTCTGAGGAAAGCCAATCTAGTCTTTAGGATGTAGCTGTATGTCATGAGCTGCTTTATAACTTTATTTCCAGCTACCCCTATTTTGACTTACCTCCGCTCTCCTTCCTGTCCCCTTGTTCTGTTTGTCATGGCAAAAGGTTGGCGCATGAACTGCCTGTGATGGACTGCAATGGCGCAAAAGCTTTGTCCCATTCCTTTGGAGCATCTGCTGATCTTACCTGAAATCAGGGGGGCTGGCAATGAGGAAGGGGTTCAGGGAGGAAATGAATTGCCATTTCAAGTCCTCTGTGTTACACTGGGTGACGTGACTGTGAGCACTGGGAGAATTACTGGTTACTGAATTGTCGAGAAACACTGCAGTCCAGGGAACATCTGGGGAGCTGAGACCAGGGTGGCAGAGGTGGGCCTCTCGCTAGGAGGGATGTGTCATCAACGTTGATATCCTTCTGCATTGCTTTCTTGAATAAAACCCTGTGATATTTGAGATCTGAGACTCGACAGACAGTTGTTCCCAGTGTAGCTGGATGCTGATCAGTTCTGTGAACCTGGGCTGGTGTCACCCACTGTAATTCAGTGTTCAGCACAGCTCATGCCATGTGGCTTCTGGATAGCCCTTGCACGAATCTGGGGAGCAGCTTGGCTGTTGGAAAAAAAAGCATTGCTTGCTTGTCAGGGTGAGGGCTGGGTCATTTCGCACCTAGTTACACATTTACCAAAAACTCTTCACTCTTGTGTGTTGTAGAGCATTTCTCCAACTCTTGCTCCCTGGAGCACAAGTGCCTCGGGTGGAGGGTTCCTGGGCAGTAGGTAACACTCTGTTCTGCCTGGTGCGTGTCTCTGAGGCTCTGCAGGGCAGTAGCTAGGCAAAGTCTAGGTAATTTCTGAGTGCTGCTTCTAAAACACACCCTGCAGTGGTTGCTGGATGTGAACACAGCTGGTGAAGATGGACCCGGTCCCTCCTCTGGCTCAACAATGCCCATGTTATCTGGCTGGTTACTGAATGAACCTCCTTGGGCAACTGGTGGAAATGTAACAGGAGTTTACTTGTGCCCCTTGCTAGGCAGAGCAGTGCAGCAGAGAGTCAAGGCTCAAGAAATGCTGGATGTCCTGTTGAGTATGTTCAGCCTGCAGTAGCAACATGAAGGGTGCTGAATGGGAGTTTCATGGGGAAGCAGAGAGGCAACTCATCTGATGTGTCATGGGGACCTGGAGCTGCTTCGTCCCTTTTTTGTGTTTGACCACTGGAGACTTGGTGGAACAGGGACAGTGTTGGCCAGCAGACAGCTACAGTTGTCCAGTGGAGAGGACAGACGCTTCATACCAAAGATGAACCTTAGAGCTGCTGGGAGTGCCTGGCCTGAAATGGCTTAGAGGCCTGCTAGTCCTTTGGTGATAAAAGTCCCCTCTTTCCTATTGCCCCCTTGCAGGACTTGCCTGGAATAAAGGTAGTGCCTGAGACCCTCCTGCTAGCAAATCAGAGGTGTTTGACTTCATTTGAATACATTTTGGGTTGCTTAAGTTTTAAATGAAATCTTACTAAAAGGCTAAGTATTTTGCCCCAGAAGTGAGAGAGATTATTCCTTCCCTTTGTCAGGTGGGTGACTTCTGATGATGTGGCTTCTTCCTAAGAATCCTAAAACACACAAATCTGGCTGTATGTCTCTGTTCAATCTGAATTAATTTCTTGGGGTAGGGAGGGAGCCTGCAAGTCCAATTTTGGACAGTTTACCTTTGAAGGACTGATTGCAGGATTTTGCCCAAGCAAAAATAGTAATTAGACAAATTCCCATTCCAGATAAAGATTTTCTTTTTAGCCTCTCTACATAGGTCTGTTTTTTGTTTTCCCCCAGAATTTGGGTGTGTCGTGTGTGTCCCCCCCCGAGTTAGAGGTGAAGTATCAATAACACTGTTAGTCACAAACCAGGGTAAGGTCTGGCTTTAAATTATAGCTGAGACACTAGGGCCTTCAGAAGCCCTATAGGTAAAACCAATACCTTGGGCATAGCTATGGGGGTAAAACCTCTGCAGCCTGGGAACCTGCGCAGCCTAGGTAATAAGGAGGAGTTGCCTTTCCAGGGACAGGATATTTTAGTTGCAGGGCTGTGGTAGGAGGAATAGAAGAGACCGCTACCAAGGTGAAAGGATTCTGGATTAAAATTTTGGGATCCTGAAGGACAAGAATCAGGAGAGAGCATGAAAGAGGAAGTGGAGAACAAGCATGGTCATCTCATCTTTCCTTTCTTCTACACGAAGAGCAGCTGGTTTGTTAAGCTGCATTTTCAGAGGCACATGTGCAAGATCAGAGTTCCCAAGAGGACATGTGAAAGGACTAAACTAGCCAGGCTGAAATGCAGCTGGATTGATTCAAGAACAGTATGTGCATCATTGTGAGTCATGATAAATGGTGACTGAAGCAAATGATTTATTTCAGAATTGCTCCTGAGCTGCTCTCAGTGGGAGTCTGAGATCCCAGCAGGAACAAGAATGAGTTTTCTGCTGGAATTGAGCACGGTTTGTTTTCTGAGAGCTCGGAGCAAAGCCATCCTGTAGCTGAGAGATGACTAGGTAACTATTGTGCTTCACCTGGTTAGCGGGACTCGCTTCTGCCTGCTTCTCAGCCCATGGTGCTGAAGAAATGGGAAGAAAGCTGAGTCTCTGTTCTGTGCTTCTCCCAACAGTCTGTGGGTTTCTCGTTTCCCTTTGCAAAACTGGAGCTGGAAATGTCATGCTCCTAGGAGATATATTTGCTGAGGGGCCCACAGCTGTGTTTGGAAAGATGTGACCTTTCTGGCTTCCAACACAGAATTAAGGACTCGGTCATTTTGTCATGTGGTTTGGGGAAAGAATGAAGGTGCAGTGCATGGGGTTGTGAGGTACGAAGGGAGCAAAGCCCCTAGCTTTGCCTTAGAGATGAGTAAGCAGAGCTGAGGGAAAGCGAGAGGCTACTTGCAAAAGCACACTCTGCTTTGGCCCAAGAGGGAGCTCTGGCTGGGCCACGTTTGCTGCAGTTCTATGCCATTCTTTCCATAGGGCTTAGATGAAACTGTCCAGCCTGTGCTAATCACACAGTGGTTGGCAGCCTTTGTGCATTTGGTGCATTTCCAATCTGTGCTGGAAGCAGCACAGAAATACCTGCTTTCCTGAAGTATTTGTGGAGCACCCAGCAATATTCTGGATGAAGGAGATGCTGGATGGTTTTTCTCTGAACGTTGTAGTGCTCTGAGCACTGAGGGATGAGAAAATCTTGGTGTTTGTCTGCATCCTACCTGTTCCCTGTGCTTGGCCACTGAGAAACATTGTGTGTCTTGCCTGTGCAGTCACTTCCACTACTGAACTGTAATTCCTCCGAACACATGATGTGCTCCTGCAGTCCTCTCCTCACCCTGTGGGTCTATCTTTATCTGTTGCCCTTGAAGGGAGCAGTGGCTCTGCAGGCCCTCCCAGCCTGCCTTCCTCCTTGCTCGGGTCTTCCCCCTCTTGCCTTTGTTGAGTCTCTCCCGAATTCCTGCTGGGTTTGGCTGTGGCCTTTGCTGGCCCTTCTCCACCCTCTGGCTTCTGAATCCTTGCCAGGGCCGGAGCAGGAGGGGCTGATGCCTTCCTGCTTTCAAAATGTGTGAAGTGTCTTCGGTTGTTTCTGGGACGTGGTGTGCGTTTTGTTCAGTTTGGTTTAGCTGTTGCTGTTTTCAAGTTGGTGTCCTGATCTACCCGGTGTGCTCTGGTGCCCGACCTCTCTAGTGTGCCTGTCTAAGGGACTGCAAGCTCCCAGTGGCAGGCAACATGTATCTGTGTGCGTGAGTGTGTGTGTACGTACTTGCTAGTGCTATACAAATAACCACGTGTCACGGCTTGTAACCCCGTGGCAGGCTAACTGCTTTAGCGGTGCTGCGATATGCAAGGTATGGCACATGACTCCAAAGGTGGGACGCGTGAAGGCCATGTGTGCAGAGCGCTTCAGGGACTAGTAAGTAATGCACAGTTCTCCGTGTTGTTGTGGCACAGATCCATTTCCTTGCAGTAGGAGGTCGTGTGTCTGTAATGACTGCCATGCCATTAAAGCATGTTTCTCTGTCAAGCGTGAGGGAGGGAAGAAGAGACCTTTCCCCCGAGAGATATGCCGTAAGCTGCGTGCTCTTCCCCACCCATGCAGATTCTTAGTGTGCTGGCAGGGGGCCTTGAGAGGAGACATTGGACTGGCGCTTGCATACTGTCCGTCCCTGCTGCATGCTTGAATGCAACATATAAAGTGAGTATTGTGTTCGGTATGGAAGCAAGCTGTTAACAAGTCTTTTCTCTTTGCCTTTAGCCCTGATGAAGAATCTTCGCAGAAGTTCATTCCCTTTGTTGGGGTGAGTGCTATCTTAGTTATGCTGCCTCAAGCCAGTTAGAATGTGTCTACAAGTGTTAATCCAACCTTACCTGTTTTCTGGGGTAGAGTAGGAGCACTGGGTTCTCTAAGGCAGAACATCAACATGAGCATCTGATGGTTGATTGCAACTGCCTGGTACGTAAGCAAACCTCTAAGATCCCTCAGTAAACTACAGGGTGTATTTTAGTTTCCAGGCAGCTGGCTCTGGGCAGCTTTGTGCTGCATGCCTGCCAACACTGAAGCAGGCACCATAGCCTTGCTCTTGCCTTGCTCATTCGATACAGAAAGGAAAGTGTGATGCTGAAGTGCTCTGACCCATGGCTGCCTTTGCTGCAGACCAAAGCACCTAGTTGGTGGAGAATTGCTGCTGGGCCATGTGCAGAGGAAGGTGGTGTGTCCCTGGAAACCTGATCTCGGGGTTGGTGTGCCCAGCATTGCCCTGGGTGATTGATTTGGCCAAATTTGCTATTCCAGTGCCAGTCCTCTGTGTGCTTGTCATGAACAGTCTCCAGTCCTCTTAATATCCCATCCATTCCTGGAAAGTGGAGAGTACATCCCACCAGGGAGATAATTTATACTACTAAGTCTGTGGCAGTAGCTATTTAATGCATTTGATTATGTGAATATGTATTTGGGATAGTAGTCCCTGGCTTTTCCTCCTGTCCTTATCTTTAAATGTTCCCAGCTCAGGTGGCCAAGTGCAGGGTATCTAGGCAGGGGTGTGTTTGTGCTTCTGTCGGTGTATTTCATGTACTGTGTGCTTTGCCTTTTCTAGCTTCCCTCCTCTTATTTCATCATGCTCTTCAATTCATTACGTTTTAGGTATAAAGTCATTGACCTGCAACCAAAAGGATATCCCCCGACTGCTCTTCAGCTACTGGATGCCTCTTCACTGTTTTTACTACTCTTCTGTAGCTTCTTTTTCTTACGTGCTGGCTGTCTTGTTCTGCCTTCTCTGTGCTAAGCTCACTTGTGTGCATTCCCGTTTCTATCCCTGTTAGTGCTTTGGAGCTAATCTGAAATCCCAAGGCATTTAAAGAGCTTAGTCTCTCTTGCCCTCAGGCTGACCCCGCTTTCACTCTGGTGTCTCTTTGGAGTGAGAGTCTCTCTGCAGTTTCATGAGGTGACAATCTACTTTTGTTCGTTGAAGGAAAGATGTCTTCTGCAAAAGCAGAGAGACACATCTTCCCAATTTATTCCCTGCTGATGAGCTTTGCTCTGATCTTGTCCCTCCCATGAACTGCGATTGCTGGTGAAGAACTGTTATGAAACAGCTGTTTCCTTTCCCAATAACATGAAAAGCCCAGAAGGGCTTGGAAGCTCCTGGACTTGTCTCACTATAGATGCTAGGCTCTGCAAAGCTTTTCTTTGGGGCTGATTTACTTCAGTGCTATGTGCAAGCAAATGGTGCTTACAGTGCTTGTCCAGTTGCTCTAAAACAATCGTTGTCCTGACATTAGCAATGTGTCTCCAGTCTGAATTTGACTGAAAGTGGGAAGAGTGAACAGGTCTATGTGCATAAACACTGCCAACCCCCAAAGACACTTGCCTTGAAAGCACAGACTGACTTCCTATGTTGGCTGGTGGTCAGATCAATGCTTATTCTTGCTTCTGAAGTATTCCTGACACAGTAATTCCCTATGAGACACATCTGAAGAGACTCTGAAAGGCCAGTTGCAGGTGTCTCACAAAGTCTGAGGCTAAACACAAACACCAAAGCTCTTTCCCTCATCTGCAGCCTGCTTGGAGCTGTTGGCCAAAGAAGAGAGGGAGCCAGCAATATTTGGGTTTGCGACTCCTAATGTTGGCTGGACTCTTGGCTTTTAGGGTACAAAAACTGATGTCCTGCAGCTGGGCTGTGCAGTCTTTAACCCAGAAGCAATCAGAGCAGTGCTGTGCTGCTCAGCCAGGCTCTGAAGTGGTGGGAGCGGAGCCTCACACAGAGCCAGCTGGGTGCAAAACCTAGGGTTGGGTGGTGAGGCTGCATGGTTGTGCACCTGCATTGTGCAGACAACCAGTTGCCAGGAGAATTAATAGAATGCACCGGCTTCCTGAAGGGAAGGGAAGCTGGCTGCTGCAGCATTCCTGGATGGAGGCAGTGTTAGGACTGCAGTCTCAAGCACCTCCCTGAGTGGAGGGAAGGGAAAGTGTTTAACTTTGTCTTCCCTCCGTTTGTCTGCACTCGAGCATCTTCAGTCAGCCATAAGATGGAAAAGGCCAGAAAAGATTTCCCGTCTGGCTTGCAGATCAAGGTGGCTATAGGCAGTTTTCTGTGTCGCTTGTTCTTCCTCTAACTCTTCTGCCTCACCTCCTCTTGCTCACAGACAGTTACAGTCTGTGAAACATCCTCTTGATGTTTAACACATACAGCACAAATGGCTGCTGGACTCCAGAGGCTGATCTGTTGCTCTTTGGATGGGGACTGGCCAAACTGAGCTGCAGCCGCCTCCTCCTAAGCCAGTGTCCCCTCAGGTTGCCTCTGCATACACTGCTGAGCTCCTGATGGCTTCTCCAAGACTGGAGCTAACAGAGAATCCACCAGAGAGCCTGACAGCTCTCCAAGATCTAGTGTTGAACATACACCCTGGACTTGGAATTGTGCAAAGTTTTTTGCTTCTAACGATTAGGTCCTTTTTCTTAATCCCGTAGCACAGAAATTTGCTCCATAGAGATGTGGTCTAGACATGGTCATGTCTGAACTTAAGTCTTCTGTTTTCAAACTAAATAGATTGAGTGACATCATTTCTCATTCTAAAGCACAGTTTATTGACTTGAGATCCCTTTGCAGTTCTTTCCCATTTGTCAGCATTTATATAGGGTCCACATTAGCCTTGGATACAAGTTTCTTAAGGACCTTAAGAAGGGCTTTTCCTCGGCAGTTTTGAGAGTGATGATCCCTGCCCACCTCAGCAGATTACTTCTACAGAAGGTCCCTGTTTTATATCACCAAGGGTCATTTTATCTTTGTAGGCGTAGTGTGTTCTTGGGAGCTTGTGTTTGTAGCATTCTCTGTTCCACAAATTATTGCCAGTGGCATTTATCATTAACCTAAATGTACTAGCTCCTGGTTAGCCCTAGCAGAACACATTTGTATCCTTATTACAGTGTGACTGGGATCATTCTGACCTGTCCATGTGGTGGTTTATCTACGTCTGTGCCCAGAGGCTTTGTTAGGAGCTTTATCTTCTTTGCTGGCCACTTCGCTTGTTTGGATACTAGAGAACTCTGATCAGGAACTGTTGCTTTTGCGGTTTCCTAACAAACTCCAACTGTGCTGCACCCTAGAATTAGCTGCACTTGTGCAGTAGAAGCAATATTTTTGTAATTAGCAGGTGTATCAAAGCAATGCTAAAAGGATATTTACGTTCCTTTCTCCTCCCTGCTGTATTCCCACAGGTGTCACAGACAGGCACTGTAGTTACCATAGGTTGGGGCTGACAATGGGCTGTTCAGAGCTGTGCAGGTCTGTAACAGCTCCGTAGGTCTGTGCTGTATTTGTGTAGGTCAGGGAAGGGTCATGAGCTGGTACTGCTTGGCTGGATACTGCTGGGACCTGCCTGGCTCTTAGAAGACTCTACTTTTTAACATACTTTAACATTACTCTGACTGCAAGGGCAGTGCTAAGGGGGCTGTAGAGATGAGCTTAGTTTGGGGGTTTCCCAAGTTCAGGGGACTCCTCTTTCATAGAGCTCTTCTGTTTTGCCCCCTCTAGGTGGTAAAGGTTGGAATAGTGGAACAATCTTCTGCAACATCAGGTAACAAGCATCTTGTGTGTGCTTTGTGTGTCATACACGTAGTGGGAGCCTGACTTCACAGGCTGGACAAACTTGTCCATTGCTGATGTCTTGGGGTTTTGTAAGGTGGAATTGGATTTTAGTAGCTCCCAATTCTGCTGCCTTGACTTCCAGCAGAAGGAGAGGCCTCTCTCTTAAAAAAGGCCCTTTTTCATTTTCCTTTACAAGGAGCTTCAGGCCAGCTGAAATTCCCACACCCTCATCCAGGGAAGCTCCACTCATATATGTGCAAACATGCATTTTTCTTATGTGTGTTCTCAGTGGGGTGGATTCACCGCTGTGGTTATATGAGGTTCCTGCTCCAAACCAGGGAGGCAGTTCATCAGAAGTTCAGGCCTGTCTCCCTACTCTGGGTTCAATTGCCTAATAAAATCTATCTCAAACATGTGCCTAACACTGGGAACTCTAGGATAGGCAACCAGTTTGCCAGTCTGACAACAAATTTAGACCCAGTTTTTGTAATGGGGGAACGCAAAGCTGATTTACGCAACACTGCCTGCTTAGACACGTGGATGTGGGGTAGTGCTATTTTATCAATGTGAACTTGTTTTCTCCTCCTTCTTGCACACTACTTGTCAGGAATACTTTTTCCCCCATCTGTTGGGATTGTGTCATATATTGCTTCACTATTAAACCCAGATTCCTGTGGCCTGGGATACATGTAGGTTTGTGTGTGGATGCAGCCCTCGCTGCATCCTTGACCTTGTGGTCATTCCTTGCTTCCACGGTGTTCCCACCATCCTAAGGGCTAGCATGAAGGGAATGATGCCTTCGTTGTGGATGGTGGAAGTAGAGGGAATGGGGAGATCCCTATGATCAGCCATGGGGTACTGAATTCTCCAAGAGTCTTGGAGTGGTGAAGCCCTGCAGTGGTTGTGGGCGGAGATTGCCCAGCAGAGATCGATGGGCTCTGGTTGTTCAGGAAGCTCAAAATCAGCTGGGAGCAAACCCTAGGAAAGCATATGCCAGGTGGGGAGCCCAGAGGAGTGTCAATGTCTATGCCTGCCTCTTACCCAAACATAGAAAGTCCTATGGTTTGTGTGGAGGCGGTCAGATCTGATGGGCTAGCTGATCTCTGAACTGAGTCTGAATAAAACCTGTGCAGCCAGAGAATGGGTAAAGAGACTGAGCTATCCCAGCATGTATGTGCTGGGCTGTGAGGCGAACCCAGACAAAGAGTTTGACTTCTTTTCTGCAAGGTGACTCTGATGATGCAGCTCCCTCAAGCTCCAGTGTCCTATCTTCTACCCCACCTTCTGTGTCTCCTGCTGTGAAAGAAGCCTCCCCCACACCACCTTCCTCACCGTCTGTCACAGGCAGCTTCTCGTCCTCAAGGTAAAGCATGTTTTGTCTACTTACAGCTCCCTTGGCTGTCTTACCTGACATACACGTGAGAGGGGAAAACTGCTAAAGGAAAACGCATAGCTCTGCTTCCTCCCTCCCTAGCAAACACTTGAAGCTGTCACCTTTCCCCTTCACCTCTTTTGCCTCTGGAGTGACTGTCCTTGCTGACCAACAAGAAGCTAGGGAGGGTAGAGGGGATCTTGCACCTGTTGGGAAGGCTGTACTTCTGAAGGGCAGACACATTTGAACTAAAAGGGGCAGCCTTCTTTCTGGTAGTCTGGCAGAAACCCTGATTCTGAGGAGCCTCTTTGGGAAGGTTTGTGTACTCCATCTGCTGGTATTTTCCCTTTGAGGCTGGGTTCTCTTGGGGAGATACATAGCCAAACAAAATACTGATCCTAATGCATGTGGGTGCTGGCCTAATCTCTCACGATTCTTATGTTTTTAAGGACCAAGCGGTGTAAGGTCAGAGTGACTGTGGAAGGAGAAGGCTTTTTCTCTGTGAGGGGAGAGGTGACAGTTGTAATGTGGCATAGTGGAGCTGCAGTTCCCATTCATGCATGCACCTGAAAGCATATCAGAACAGCAAGGAGGCAGCACCTGTAAGCAACATGAAGCTCTGGCTTAGCTGAAATTTTCAGGTGTGAAGGGAGGAAACTCCTTGAAAACTGCCAGTAAAGAATTGCCCTGGCCAGGACTTGCATTTTGTTGCTGCACAAAATGTTAGTGTAGCTGTCTAGCACTTTGTGTGTAGTTCTGGTACCCAGAAGCACATGGTGAAGTTAAAGGTTCAAAGGAGTTAGCAAGATCAAGGGGACAGAACAGCAGCCTTGTGAGGGGAGACTAGAAGCACTTGGACTCTGCAGTTTGGGGGAGGAGGAGAGAGAGGTAAGCCACTCAAGTTTTGCAAAATCACAGTGGTGGTGGGTTTGTTGAATATTGAACTGTCATTCACCAAACCTGTGGTACAAGACCTAAGGGCACACAGTGACACTGGCAAGAGCTCAGTTAAAAGACAGAAAGGAAGGGACTTCTGCACACAGCAGGAAAGGCATATTGGATCCACATCTGCCTCTGCTACTTCTGTGGCAGCAGGATCACCAGATCAAAGAGGGGCTAGGCAAATTCATGGACAGCAAATCCATTAAGGGATACTAAAAAGGTTTCAGGGATGTCCCCTCTAACATCCCTAATCCTGTGATTGTCAGACTGGAGAAGACCAAGAGAATGCTCTGCAGTTAGAGACTGGGCTCACCTCTCCCTAAGTAGCATCTCCTATTGTCCCTGTTGGAGACAGAATGTGGACCTTTCCTGCCCACCCCAGAGAGTCCTGTGGGGAACTTTAACCTCTGACTTCTTAAACTGGCTTGAGAGTTCCATTTTAACATGAGGAAATGGAAATGTGGAAGTCCCAGTTTAGCAGGTACCCAGCAACTGAAAGGTGTTAGTGTCCGTTAGACTGTGCAGGAGGCCCAGTTCCCCAGGTCCCTCCTGTTGGCCCCCTGTGGTTTGGTGGCAGGATAGTTCTGTCTGTCCCAGGCTGGGACAGCAGCCACTGGCTGTCAGTGCAGAGAGCTGGGGGCTGCTCAGGCTCAGGAGAGCAGTGCTGACTTCTCATGTGTGAGCTCCAAGTGGGCTTTCCAAAGGTGGAAGTGCTTTGGTAACCTGTACCCCCAAGGGTGTAGGCTATTAAAGTTGTGAGCTGTGATGTTTCTGAAGTTGACACCCTGGCTCTACAAATTCGGTACTTTTTGGTTTCATGCTGTGTGGTAGAATTGTTGAGAAATGAGGAAGTTTAGATTCAACATTGTTCCATCTCCACTGATCAGTATGTGACAGCACAGGGAGGGAGGGTGACCCAGACTTGAAAGATTGTCACATGTTTAACCAGGAATGGAACGGAAAATCCTACCTGGGCATAGTGAATATTAGGATGCTTTGTCTTTACAATTGAGATGAGAAATGTGATGCAAAAGAGCCTTAAAATTCAAAGATGCATCTCCAAAACATCATCCTTAAAGAATCTTACTTCTGAAATTGCCCTGAGAACCCAAAACCTGGTGATCAAAGATGAACTCTGCTTTGCTGTCTGGCTTTCAGCTGAATAAATGGCAAAAAAAGGAAATGATTTGCTGACGGGACCTTAATGATGAGCCATCCTTATTTTACCTTGAGAGTTTCTTATTAGACTGTGTAGAGGGATGTATATTTCACTCAAGATCCAGATTCATCTTCCCTAACAAATGCCATTTCTCGAGCAGGGGTCACAGACTGGTAAGTAAATTAAGTTAGTTTTTTGTCTAGTACTTGCATATTATTCAACACTCTTGTCATTGTGTAGGAAGAAGTATAGGTTTTCAGCTGTAGGTCTGCTGAACAATAAATCCCTGCTCCACACAGGGTTAGCTAGCAAGAGGCAGGGGCAGGGACAGGCAAGGGGTGGAATTTCCCTGGTTGCTCATCTTCCCTTTTCTGGCTCAAGAAAGGCTGGCAGTGTGTTTTGGTGATGCATGTCTGTTACCACGCGATGCGCAGGAATTTTCAACAGCAGATCATGTCCTGAAATCTACTGTTGTTTAGCAAACATAACAGGCCTGACAGAGCATTTTTCTAGGACAGGAATTCCCCAGCCCACAGCAGGGCTGGATTGCCCAGTGCCAACTCCATTGCAGGGACCTGGGTAGAGCAGAGATTCTGTGTGACCTCGTGGAACATCTGGACAGGAAGGAAAGCAGCTGCTGGCAGGAAGAGCTCATGGATGCGGAAGTTTGAAGTGGTCAGGGAGGCTGGGAACTGAGCGCCTAATGTTCAGGGACCCACCAGCTCTTTGTTCACCCCAGTTCAGAGATGATTTTGGCAGTACTGTGCCTGAACAGAGTCACTAACTCATCAGTGCTCAGGAGGCAGCAGCAAGGTGCTTACAGCCCCTCTTCCCCACTTAACTGGAAGTGATCTCGGCCACCTCAGGGGTTGCATTTGCTGGCTGGGTCACTGAACTCAGCATCACGTTAGGAAACTCTTTGGGTGCTCCCTTTCCCACTGCTCATCTGCTCCCTTTCCCACTGCTCGTCCCTGTGGCTGCACAGCAGGTCAGTTTGTCTCAGCTCATTGCAGTTCTGTGCTGCCAAGCCAATGCCACCATGTAACGTGACCCAGACTGCATCACTAAGTGATGACTTGTGCTTTTGTGATTATCAGGTCTCAGTATGAAATGTTGCTGCCTGATTTCCCAAAGAGCCAGGCACTTGTCCTTTGACCATCTGGTCAGGAACAGCAGCCACTCTGACAAAGCACAGATGGCGGGAACTTTCCTGATTGCTGCACAGAAATTACCTTCTCTTGTTTTCCAGCCAGAGCCTTGGTGCTGAGTTGATGGGCCTGCAGGTGGATTACTGGATTGCAGCTCCACCCATGGACAGAAAGAGAGACCCAGAGAAGAAGGACCCCTCCACTACCAAAAACACACTGAAATGCACTTTCCGGTCCCTCCAGGTCAGCAGGTTACCTGCCAGTGGTGAGATTGCCACCACTCCAACAATGTCCATGACTGTCGTGACAAAAGAGAAGAACAAGAAAGGTAGGGTGGACGCATTTACAGTTGTCAAAGGCCAAGAATGCAATGCTGCTCTCCCTGTTGTGCCGTTCCAGGGCTGCCTGGCTTGTCAGTCCTGCAGTACAGCACCTTAGTCATATTTTTATCCCCAAAATCGTAGTCCGTCTGTAGATGAGAAGTGACTGCATAAGGTGATAAAATTTGAAAGGGTGGTTCCTCTTTGTGCTGTAAAAAGGCGGGGAGTGTTCACACTTACAGCCGAACAGCTGAGGTGGTATAGCCCAAAAGAACAAAGGTGGGGACAGAGCAAGAACATTTGTGGGTGGCTGTGCAGAAAGCCAGGAGGTATGCTGCTGTGGACAGCTTCCCTGTGTTCCTGTGAGCCTGCGGGTGCTGATTTTTGGGGTGTTGGATTAGGTAAGAGGCACCTTGTGCCCCAGTCACCGGAGTCAGGGCAGACCCTGCAACCTGTACAGATCTATGCTCTGGTCTGTCCTCTGCCACATGACAGAGGTACAGAGGCAGGATGTGTGTGTGTCCCATCATGTTGCAGCATATGACAGCAGCCCCGGCAGACCTTTTGCTGGATTTGATACGGTGTCTTCATGTTAAAATACCACTGTCACAGCTGGACAAATGCACCTGCCAAACCATTGCTAGGTGTGAATGTACATGCAAGAGGTGTTGTCACTTAGAGCACTGTTGGAGCAACGTAAGCTCTTCTCAGGAGCTCAAATGTTCTTGCACAGAGTGCTTTGTGGGACAAAAGGAGGTAGAGGAAAAATGCTCTCAATGCAAAGCCTGATGTTAACTGTTTTCTTTTTAAATCTTCTTCTCTTAAATTCATGGCTTTCAGTTTATTTTCTCCAAACAAACAAACAAAAAAGCAATTTTAAAAATTGTCAGTAATTCTGTATTTGGTCCTGGCCTTGGTAATGTGAAACATTAGAAACTGAGAACAGCTCTGCAGAGAAGTGTTTTCAAGGAAGCGGCAAGGCAGTTCTGCATTTATATTCAACTGCCAATAGCTGTCCTTCACAACATCTTCCTGCCCGTGGGTCTGGGAGTTATTCCTGGTGGAAGCAGGTGTTTTGGGGGCTCTGAGAGAAGGTCAGCAGAGTCTTCCAGACCTATGGCTACAGGACATGGGTGCGTAACTCTGCAGCCATGTCACATAGCTGTGGCACTGCTGGTACCAGTGCTCCCACCCCGACCATGCCCTTTTTAAGTGGCATGCCTACAGGAGAAGCAATTCTGAGACACTCCAAAAATATTCTTCACTGGGGCTGGCCCAGCCTGGAGCAATGCTGTTCAACACCACCAGCTTTTGTGGAACCAGCTTGTACGTCTTTGCTCATGCATTTGGACAGTTCTTGGGGAGCTGGACTCTTCTTAGCTCTCCTAATGCCTTCCCGCTCCACCAATTGCCCGTAGTTTGTAGTCCCTCCTGCTCTCCAGGTGTGTGTGTGCGGCCCCACTCGTGTTGGGCCGCTATTAGTGCAGTAAACCTGCCTGCAGATACATGGGAGGCTGGAGCACAGTGCTGCCCGGCAGCTGTGTGCAGTATGTGGGACTCCCCCTAGGTGGTGCGGCCACCTGGCAGATCCCCTCAGACCAGCATAAGGCGCAGGCTGGGGATGGCTGCACCTGTGCTGCAGGAGTTACCCTGAAGGTGCCCTTTGGGGCCTGGGTTATGAGCTGGGAATGCTTCATGTAGAAACATTTAGGGCTAAGATGTCCATGTGCATCAGTGATAGTGCTGAGCACTGACACAGGCAAACTCCTGCCAAACAGGGATGATTTTAGGAGTTAAAATTAGAGCTAGAATTTTCAGACGTGAAAGTTTAAATGCAAAACCTCAAACTTGGTGCAGCTCCTGTGAGTGGCAGAGATTCACCGTGTACCATTTGATTTTCTTCCAGTGATGTTTTTGCCCAAGAAAACAAAAGACAAGGAGGTTGAGTCAAAGAGCCAGTGTATTGAAGGAATCAGCAGGTTGATTTGCACAGCGAAACATCAGCAGAACATGCTGCGTGGTAAGAGCAGTGCTTGCATCCCATGGGGCTCTGGGGTGAGGCTCAGCTGCTAGCATTTTCCTCCAGGCAAAGGGCTGACATGGCATCCTGCCCCATGCCCTGGAGCCAATGTAATGGGGGTGTTCCTGGGGAATGGCCTTGGATGTGTCCAGCATGAGGGAATGCTTTAATAGGTCTGGGATGTGGGAAAATCCTCCCTAACCTAGGAACTCCTCTGGATCAGTGCCCTGGATTAGGACAAAGACTAGGGCAGGCTCCATTCCCCTCTTTGTCATTCTGTGTTTCCCTTGAATGTCCGGAAAGTGACGGCAAAGAGCGGTTAGAGTGTGACTGCTCCTCTAGGCCAGACTCTGGCACAAAGGCACGCTGCGGCAGGAGCTGGACTTGCATCTTGCAGGCAGACCTAAAGCGGCTGTCAGTGGAGCTGTGCATCCAGTATCAAAAATATCCCTGTAGACTATTCAGTTGATAATCCCCACCACTGTTAATAGCAGAGGGATCTGCATAGGTCACCTCCTTAATCCTGGGCCAGTCCCTGTGAGACTGGTGAGTGTGGGGGTGGTCACAGAACATGTGTCACCTCTTTAGGAGACACGGATCTCCTGGCTAAGAGTGCCAGTGAGGAGAGACTGTTGTCCATCTCTGTAAGAGTGCATTTGCCCTAAAAAGAAAACGAAGTGTATTTAGGAAATTTGAGAACTCAGATCAGGTGACACTGAAATCAGCAGTCTGGGGAGCTCCAGTGTCAGTGAGCGATGCTGGAACAACAATCTGAGCTGTTCTCCTTAAACCTGGTCTGCTCTCTAGCCTTTTTCCCCTGTGTGTGCAGCTGTTTACAGCTGTGAGGTGGCCAGGCAGAGCAGCGTGTACCCTGAGCACAGAATGTGGCCAGGTCTTCCTCCGCCAACAGCAAGGAGGTTTCTAGCAAAGCTATTTCAGGCTGGCCACTTCCACTCAGTATTTTCTAACTGTTTTCTCTTCTTACCTTCCCCTGCAGTTCTCATTGACGGGGTGGAGTGGAATGACGTCAAGTTCTTCCAGCTGGCAGCACAGTGGTCCTCTCATGTCAAGCACTTTCCCATCTGCATATTTGGACACTCCAAATGTAACTTCTAGCTGTGCCCAGTGGAGGGACCTGTCCGTCCCGGGGACTGCACACCAGGAGCCAGGAACTGCGTGCCAACTCTGACTCGCGTCGCTCTGCCCTCTCCTGCAGAATTAATTACAGATGTGCTTGGATTACTTTTGAATTACTTTTTTCTATTAACTCTTAAGTTTACTACAAGGGAAGGAAACCCCTTTAAACAAAGGCAAAAAAACCCAGTCTTAAATATAGATGTGCTGACAACGTGAAGTCGTGGGGGAGTTGGCAGGAGCAGGCAACCTGCCCAAGAACACCTACCACTTACAAGCAGATAGCTGAATAACTGCACTGCTTATTAACCTGAGACCTCATTGGTGTGAGTGGGCTGGGAGAGCCGTGGATCAGCTCAAATGGATTTTGTGGAAGATCGTGCACGTTATGGTGCGTTTGGCCCCCTTCTTCTGTATTTCTAGGAAAAAAAGATGGCCAGTCTTTCTTCCTGCTGCTGAAGGACAAGAGATCAACAAGTCTGGAGGGAGTTCAACTGTCTGGTTTGAAAAACAAACCACTTGCATAGCTAGGGAGGTCTGGAGAGGAGATCCCCTTTGGCGTGTGGAGTCTGCCATGGGGACGGGCAGGTCTTCATGCTGAAGCGATGCGTGAGGAGGGTTGGGCAGGCACAGGAATTAGGGAAACACTAGGTGTAAGGAAACTTAAGTGTCCCAGGTCTGTGACAATGACCAAACCGAGCCAGTCACAATGTCCCTGCAGCTGGCTGCGCTGCTGAGGGACGCGGCGTCAGTGGGGTCGCTGCTATTTACATACTCACATCAGTTATTTACCTGTCAATAAAACCTCATCCAGCCTCTGAAGGGAAAGGATTTTTTTTAACAGCTGCAGATTTTTTTAATGCTTTCTAAGAAAAAAAAATAAAAAACAATAGAGGAAAAAAAAATAAGTTGCCAAAAAACCAAACCCAGGACGCTGAGCTGTCGTCTGTGAAGTGATACATCACTCTGGTGGCTGGACTGGGAGCCAGCCAGGCGCACTACATGCCCAGCTGCCTTCCCGTCCATCTGTCAAACCGCACCCGTGAGGTAGAGCGGGCTGCTTTATCTGCTCTGCCTTTGTCCTGCCCTGACTGCGCTGTGCTCCCCAGAGCTTGCTGCCATCTCCCCCATGCACCTTCCCAGGCTGGGTGCAGGCTACCTGGCTTCAGGGCCGCTGCAGGAGTGCATTTTCGCTGTGCCCTTGAACCACCCAAGACTCCTCCTTATAGGGACTGAGAGACTGTAACAAAAACGAAGGGTGCTGGGGGTAGGCAGCCTCCTGCAGGCTGCTCTGTAGGTAGATGTTGTCTTTCCCTTCTGCTTTCTGAGTGGTCCTTCCTGTGGGCATTTCTCTGGATTGCATCCGTTCCCCAGCAGGATATGCTTTTGCCCCAGCACAGCATCACCCATGGGTTGAGGCTTTGCTAGGGGTTTCAGTCCCAAGGTGCAGTGGAAGCTGTATCTGGGATGTGAGAGAGGATGAAGCCAGCCAGGTTCTCTGTCCACCTTTGGCAGCAAGATGACCTGGGAGATGGGGGAGTGACATTTTTGGGTGTCTTGCACTGTTAGCTTGGTTCTGGCTGTGCTTGCGTCCACTTTGTACACCTTACTGCTGCCAGGGACGCTTGGGGTGCTGGGATAAGGGGATGCTCTTGCAAGGAGGCAGTGTGACAGGCTGCAGGTCTGGGCAGCTCCAGGTGCTGCAGATGTGGCCTTTTGCCCTCCAGGCTCCCTGAGGCATGCCTGGGAGGAACCTGGAGCAGGTGGTGGGTGGGGTCTGGGGAGCTGAGTGTGCTCACTTGTGGTAGAACAGACATTTCTCGCATTTCAGGGTAAGGGACTGAAGTTTTTGATGGCGTCCTCTTAGGTCCCACCCCTGTGGGCAGGCCAGGCTCTGTGAATTTCTAGAAGCCACTTTCTGAGGGCAGCAATGCTTTTAAACTTTTTTTTTTTGTCTGATCTCTTACCCATGCTTTTTTTAAAGGCTTGGGGAACCTGCTTTGCCCTGCTTGGCAGATCCTGCTCTGTGCAGGGACTGCCCAGGTTTGTTTGGGCAGAGCAGTGGTGGTGTGCTCTGTTAGACCTTCTGCTGATGGGGAGCAAGGCATTACTAGGTGAGAATATGGTCCCTGCTGGATCTAGTGCCTGTTGCAGCTCACAGTGCAGGCTGTTTCATTGACTCTGATTTCATGAAACCCTTTCCCAGCACAAGTGCAACATACTTGGCCAGGGACTGGGTATTCCCTTCAAACCACGCAGGGGAGGAGGACATGGTCCCACACCTGGTGGCGCGCTGCTGGGCAGGACATATTGTCTAGTTGCAATACTCTGTTTCCACCTGCAGTCCCGTGGGCAGGTCTGCCTGCCATCTGCTAGCTCTTGGCTGTGGCAGAAGCTTGGCTGTAGTTCGAATGTCGTTGTGTCCATCAGTTCATGTGTTTTCAGTTGACCTGAGCTGATGTTCTGGGACTGTATAGCGTTGCCTAGCAGCAGTAGCGTGGGAGACGGTGTATAAGCACATCTTTTTCTTTACTGAGGCTGTTGCATAAAAAAAAAAAAACACGGTTTTTAAAGGAAATTAGTCAGCGTGTGATTTCTTCCTCAAGTCTCACGTTGGTGTGACAAGGGTGATGGGGCTGGGTTCCAGCGTCAGGAGCTGCATGCGGCCTGGGCAGCTCTCAGTGCCGGAGCATGTTAGTACTGCAGAGGTGGGATGGACTGACTGACTGCAATAAATTTGTTTACTGGGGGGGTGAGGGGAGAACCATCACTGTGCTCCTCTTTGTATTTCAACCTACTGTAAAGAAACAAACAGCAGCTAGGACAGGATTTCCAGGGTCCTGCCTATCAAATATGTGTTCGCCTGCTCTACTCTGTGTGTGTGTGTGTGTACGTGTGAGAGAAACACTTCTGCTTGTTGCATTTCATGTTGGTTTGTGTTTTCTTCTAACTTTATACAAGTGAATTCACCAGTAAACTTTCTGTACACCCGAGACCTAAGGGCTTGCATCTGTGCAGGGTTTCTCCCCTGTGGAAAGCTGCTGTTGCTCTGAGATGCCTCTTCTGTGCAAGGCAACATCCCAGCTTCTCAGCCTAGTCCTCCCAGAGCCCAGCAGCGGCAGGCTGGGCCTGCCAGCGGGCAGCTGCGTGCCCACAGGGTAGCTGTGGTGTTTCCCAGCCTTGGAGGCAAGGGCTGGCATGCAAGTTTAGTGATGCTGCTCTGGTCAGGGTGTTGCGCCTCTGTTTCTCTTGCATCATGTGGAGCCACTCTGTGCAGGTGTTTTTCGTCCCTGACTGGAGGAGAAACAGGTTTCTGTCTCGAAGGAAAATGAGTGTCAGAGCATGCACGTGGCTCACTCCATTTTGGGAAGCTGGTACCATGAATGAGTGACTGATCTCAGGTCTTCCACCCTCCCAGCTTCCCCAACAGTTTCCTGGCCTGCGGGACCCTGCTGTGAGCAAGCCCCTCCAGCCAGAGGGATCCCTGCTGTGGGACCAGGGGGAGTCACCAGGGCAGCGATGGGCCCATGTCTGCAGAGCTGTGCCAGCCTGGTGGGATTGGGTGTGTGCAAGTTGGTGAGTGCAGAAGGATGGCTTAGAGCAGAGGCAGTGCTGCTCTGCGTTTGGCTCTCAAGAGTTTTGGCAAGGAAGGTGCAACTCGAACAAAGAAACGCAATGGCATTATCTCGCCTGCCTGTTTGGAGCTATGTGGCCTGACAGAGAAGGCAGGGGCTGGAACGGGCAGTATCTGAGCTGATCTGTGGTCGAGAGGTGCTTTGAAGGCAGTGTCCCCTGGTGTCTCTGACCCTTTGTGTCCCAGAGCTCTCCCCTACTCCCCACAGAGCTCATATCTCCCGCTCCCCTGGCTGTGGCTTCTCGAAGCAGACAGTTTCTTTTCCACCTGCTTTTGGGTGAAGGGCCCCCACCTCGCTCAGAGGTAAGGTCTCAGGAATGGGCTCACTGCTCCACGGGGCTCTGCGACACTGACCTAGTTTAACAACGCTGGCTGGTGAGCAGATGAAAGATAGAAGGGTTTTGTGGCATTATGTTGCACCTTGAGTGCTTCCTGGTCCTCCGGGTTGCATTTCCTGGAGACAAAGGCTGGACCTCAGCCCTGCTAGGCTGGCTCCCCTGCAGCGCTGGCAGCTTTGTGGACATCTTGGGCGGCTGTTTTAGCTCAGCACTGCAGTTTCCACCCAGATCAATTGTTACCAGTTACATCTCAGCAGTAACTGCAGAGTCGTCCTTAATTACGCATGAGTTTGGGGACAGCTGCTGTCTCCTTGGCTGTGTTTTGCTGCTTTAATTAGCGTGTGCTTGTGGCTTTATCCTGCAGTGAGGGCAGGGGTAGGTGGCTGGGAGGTTTCTGGGGCTGGAGGACATGTGCCTGTTCGCTCTCCATCATCAAACTCAGCTGAGAACCACACTGCCCTGTGCTTAACCTGCAATTGCAGCAAAGGCCCCGTCCTGTTTCTCACCAGCAGCGTGTGCAGGAGGGAGCACTGGAGTGCCGAGTGGAGGGCTTTGCACCTGGCACCTCCAAGTTTAGGAAGAAAATCCTGGCGAGAGTCAGTAGAGCCAGTGCCCTTCTGCTGCTTGATGTGCTGAGGGGTCAGGAAGGCTGGGATTAGGGCAGTCCTGCTGTGCAGCGGTAAAGGACTGGGGGCTCTGGAGCTTTCTTGAAGCCAGATTAGATGCAGTGCCTCTGTCCCCTCTGTTCAGGTGGTCTCAATCCCAGCAATTAGCTGTGTGGTGGCGTTTAGTGTGACACTCCTTCCGGGCTTGTCTGGCAGGGAGAAGGCCAGAAATGAACAGCAGCATCTCCCAGAGGTTTCCTGGAGCCTCTTCAGCAGGGTTCTCATGGGAGGTGCACCTGGCAGGGCCAGCTCCTGCAGGGTCACTTGGCTGCTTTGGCACAGACTGGGGGAGAAGGGGACATGCTAACCTGGAAAACAGCAGGTCACTTGTTTCCTTAAGGAAGAACAGCAGTATGAGGCCACATCCAGTGGGCTGCTGCTTTGCGCCTCAGCCAGAGGGTTGCTAGAGCATTGCCAGCTTGGTTGTGTACGTGCCGTGGCTGTGGGGAACCGCCTTGCAAGCATGGGTACTGGGGCTGGGTGCTGCCAGCCCAGTCCAGACCACGGCATATGAGGGGACGTTACCACTTTGTAGATTCCTGAGTTGTCCATCTGTTTCATTGTTGTATTGTTTGGGTTGTAGGTTGGGTTTGTTTTTTTTTTTTATGAAGACAGATTAAATGTAAATAGCCTTTTTGTTTTTTTTGGAACAAACTGCAACGTGCTTGACCTCGTCAACTATTTTATGGTACTAATGCAACACTAATAAAACTGGACATGAAAGCACACACCCGTCCCTTGAGTTGTCTCTCAGCAGGGGCTGCTCTGGCATGACTGGGGCAGTTGTCTCCAGTAGCAAACAGCAGCATGGCTTTCTGGTGTGGGGGGTCTCCTGCATTATTTATCCAGCTGCCCAGCAGCACTTGCATCTGGTGGATCGGCACATCCTCCCCTGCACCGAGCCCTCCTGCATTTTGTGCAGCCCTGCTGCCCTCTCCTTTCTGAGGGACCCACTCGCCTCCTGTATCCCACACCTGGCCCTCACCCCCTCGCAGCAAGCAGGGACGAGGCTGATTCCCATTTCTGGTCTGGGGGCTGCGTTGGGTGAACGCAGCTGGTGTTAGGGCACCAAGAGGGGGTCTCAGTGGGGGAGGACTGAGGCTGCAGAAGCCTGAAGCTGTGTGTGCTCCTGGGAGAGCAGTAGGAGAGGGACTGGGGTGTGTGGGGTGGCTGTGAGGTGCTGGGGAATGGAAAGGTGGGGAGAAGGAAAGAGAAGAACTAAACAGCTGTTTTGAGGCAGAAAGGTAAAGAAATTTTGGGAAGTGGGCCCATGGCTGCCATCCTTAGGATGCAGCATGCTGGAGGCAGCAGTGGGAAAGCAGAGCCGGAGCAGCCTGCATCCCTGCGCTCCCCTGGCTGACGGTGGGGGCAGGAGGGGTGGCTGCTGGCGGAGGAGCAGGAAATGGGAGCAAAGGGAGCTCCCCGCAGCAGGCCAGGCTGCTCTCAAAGTGCACAGGTCTTGGTGGATGTCCCAGCTCTTCCACATGGCCCAGCCAGGCTTGCAGGCATGTTTATGGCCTGAGCCCTTTACTGGAGGAGAGGATGCAAATCCCACCAGGTGGCACTGAACCTTGGATAACTCCAGCAGGAGGAAGATATGTAGCTCAGGAGGTGGCAAATCTGGTACTCTTGAGTGCAGTCAGCACCAAAAGCCGTGAAGAGGGCCTGCCTGCTGGAGACACAGGGGAGCACCATGGGGGCAGCTAGGGGAGACAAAGGGTCAAGGCTGTGTTTTGGCTATGTAATTTTTGCAGTTTCAGCTGTAAACCTGCACCAAGGCCCCACCTGCATGGAAAAGGCGCAGCCTGAGCTTCGTCTTCTGGAGCCCACAGAGGAACTCATCTCAGCATGGAAAGGAGGGTGCAAGCAGAGGGGACTGGGGTGGTGGGAAGCCTCAGGAGCTGGTGGGGGAGCAGAGTGCTCCCCACATCACTGGGGAGCATGCATGAGCTCTCCATGCCAAGCCAAAAGCCCTGGTGAGGCTGTGAGCACACTACCTTGTCTTCTGGAAGGGAGGAGAAGGAAATTAGAGCTGAGCAGAGCAAGGATGGTTCAGGGCTGGGGTGTGCCAGGTTGCATGCAATGGGCCTAGAGAGCTTCCCTTGCCCACACGTGCTGGGGCAAGCCAATTTCTGCCAGTCAGCCTCTGACTGGGCTCCCAAAGCACCAGTGTCTTCCTTCTGCAGATCTTGGCCTTTCTCATGGAGGTGCACCCTCGCTGCCGTCTGAGAGGTGTCAAATGCAAGCAATACCCTGTCAGGATGTACCAAAAGCCTTCTGGAAGGACTGGGTTTGCCATGGTAGGAGTCGGCGGCACTCGTGGGAGTGGGGTTTGGTGGTGGGAGATGGGGCGTTGCAAGAAGTGGCTCCTCCTTAGGCTGCAGCCACCGGCACCGGCTCCCCTCTCGCCATTGCACAACGACCACAGCTATTGCTTAACCTGGAGGAGGAACAGTGGGGAAGCTCTGACATGGTTTTGTTACTACCATTTTAAAAACAATTTAGCATCTGGAAAGAGCAGTCAGCACCACATGACCAGCCGCTTCTTCGTGTGCAACTACCAAGAGCCCCATGATGCATATTTGTAAATATTTATTCTGGATAATTTTTCTGTGTCCTACTGAATTATTTTCTGCTCCGCAGAATGGTTGTGGAAGCAGCCTGGGAAGAGCCAGCCCTTACACCCCACAGTCTCCCTGACGGCTGTGCCGGCACGCGCTCCCCAGCCAGCTCGGAAAGGAGGAAATATCACAGTGGTTCCCCCTGGCGCACTGAACTTTTTTGGCTCACCAATTTTCCCCCCCGAAGTGCTTTCCTTGCTCATCCATGCTCCTTGCATGCATTGGAAATAAGAAAACAGAGCCATGTTCCTGGACTGAGATCCGAGGATAGTCAGAGGTTTGGGGTTTTTCTAACACACAAAGCAATTTTTAATAAAAGCCCTGTTCTTTTTCAAATAGATGTATTCCGGCAGATGTCAAGGTTTTGGGTGGTCTTGTGTAGCTGTTTCAGGACCTTATGACAACTGGGGTTGAGAGCACAGGCAGTGGCCATGCCTAGCCCTGGTAAAGCACATGATTGATTGCGCCATCAACCACTTACTCCAGCAGAGAGTTTCATGACATATTTTTTGGCTGTCATGACCTGTCTGACTGTGAGGGAGGGGTCTTGGGCTGATACCTTGGGCTAAGGCAACGTGAGGTGATTCTCCAACTCTGCGATGGAGCCAAGGAGTGAGTGTTGACATCCTGCCATGTCTGACAGGTCAGCGGTGCCCCAGGTCTGCCTGTGCTGACCATTGGAGGTGTAGCTCTTTGTTGGCGTTTACCATCCAGCCTTGGCCGAGTGCGTGAAGTCCTCGTCAGCCCTTGCTGGGGGACCTGCTGTAATGGTGTTATGTACCAAAGACTGATGGTGTCTTGGGGTATTTTTTGGTGTCAGCCCGTCAATTTCCAGAGGAAATGGCAGCAGCAATGTGCAAGTTTTGCACAGCTACCTGGAGCTGGCAACTGCGTGAGTGCTGTAGGACTGCCGAGGAGACACCTGTAGAGGAGCAGTACATGGGTGAAGGATGGTGACACCCCCAGGTCAGTGGGCAAGGGAAAGCTAAGGTGGTCATCTGTGTTTCACCCTTTGGGCTGACACCCAAGGAGGAGGGAAAGCTCCAGTGTGGCAGTGTCTCAGGGGCAGTGGGTGATACAAGTGTGGAAGAGACAGGCCAGGCAGCTCCTCGCCATCGCCCGAGGGAGACTGTGTAGGAGGGGTAGGGGCATGCGAGCAGGAGGAGTGTGGACTTATATGCACGTGTGTAGGGCTGGAGTGGTGTACGTGGGGAGCAGGCAGCATATGAACGTAGGTACAGGCACGAGGGGGCAGGTTGTGTGGTGTAAGGAGGGCTGCGTGCATGAGGACAGGCGGCATGGGGGCTGCCCACAAGAACAGGCGGTGTCTGTAAGTGGTGGCTGTGTGTGAATACAGGTGCTGGGCACATGAGAAGGCCTGATGTGAGGAAGGCTGTGAGTACAGGGTGTGTGTGAGGAGGGCTGCGAGTACACCCTGCGCGTGTGTGTAAAGACAGCTGTGTATACAGACAGATGTGCGTGTAAGGAGGGCTGTGTGCGAGCACAGGTGGTGGTTGAGCATGTGTGTCGGGCTGTACGTGAGGACAGGCCGCGTGTGTGTGTGTGTGAGGAGGGCTATCCGCGCCGGGACAGGCGAGGTGGGTGCGTGAGGAAGGCAGAGCCTGTGTGGCGACGGGCGGGCTGTGCGAGGACAGGCTGGGTGTGGGTCTGTCCGTCTGTCTGTCTCCGCGGGTGGCGTGTGAGGAGAGGCGCTGCCCGCCGGCAGGCCCCCTCCCCTTCCCTTCCCTCTCCTCCCCTCGGCCGCAGGCCACGGAGCGCCGCCCTCACAGGCTGGGCGGCGGGGCCGGCTCCTTCCTCCTCCTCTTTCCCCTCCTCCTCCTCTTTCCCCTCCTCCTCCTCTTTCCCCTCCTCCTCCCTCCCGCCGCCGCCGCCGGGCCCCTCTCCGCCCGGGCCTGCCGCCCCCGGCCCGCCGCCGCCCCGCCCTTCGTCTCCCTCCCTCCGTCTCCCTCCCTCCTCTTCGGCCGGGCGGCAGCCGGCGCGGCCCCTTTAATTCCCCCGCTCCCCTCCCCCGCCCGGCCGCCCCAGCCTCCATTTTCCAACGGATCCGGCACCTGGAGGCGGCGGCGGGAGCGGCCCGTGCCCCGCACCCGGCCCCGTCCCGGGCATGGCCGCCAACATGTACCGGGTGGGAGGTAAGCGCCCCCACACACACACCCGGGGTCCCGGCCCCGCCGCGCCTCCCGCCCGCCCCTCGCTCCCTCCCGCGTGTAGCGGCGCCGCGGGGGCCCGGCGGGCCGCGGCGGCGGGGCAGGCCCGGCCCGGGGCGGCGCGGCGGGAGGCCGGTGTTCGGGCTGGGGGCCGGAGGGGGTCCGCGGGGCGGGAGCGGGGCAGTGGCCTGGCTGAGCTTGTGGGGAGGGGGCGGGGGGCGTGGGGTTACACGGGGTGAGCCGGAGCGGGGTCGTGAGGGCGAGGAGCGGTGTGGTGCGGCTGGGTTCCGTGGGGCGGAGTGGGGAGGGTGAGGGGTGAGGAGCGGCCCTACGGGGCCGCAGGGTTCGGGGGGCAGGTCAGGGCCCGGGGCGTGCTGTGGGGCCGGGGCAAGGCCAGGAGGCCGGAGCGGGGAGGCGGTGGGGCAGTAGGGCCGGGATGGGGCCCGGGGCGGAGGAGATGGCGGGTGGCCGCTTAGGTGGGGGTCATGCGAGGTAGTAGGGGTGGGGACCGAGGAGGAGTTGCGGAGATAAGGAGCACAAAGATGGGCAGAGACCGCTGGTGGATGGGGACGACGACGACTCGCATGAGGCACGTCCTGCTGGTCCTGGCCTCCCCTTCTACTCTTGCTGTTTTGTTGTATGGTTTCCCATTAGTCTTCCATTCAGGGTTGCGCTCCTGTCTGATTGCCCTTTGTTTTGACTCACGTGAAGAGAAAGGAGAGGCAACGGGGTTTGGGACTGCATTTTATAGAATATAAACTGAGGGTGGTCTGGCATGAATTTGTGCTCGGCCATTTTCCTTCATAAAAGCTGCTCTGTGGAGCTTCCTTCTCCCCAGGACTGTAGGATGTGCGGAAGACGTTTTTGTGGGGTTCCCCCCCTTTTCAAAATGTCCTGCTTCTTGCGGAGTTCTGTAAAACAGGAGTAAAGTAAACAAGGGAGAAAACACAGCGAAGGTGGCCAAGCCATCCTGTCTGGCTTCTCTCCATCAACAACTACTTTCCACTTTTTCCGCTTTTCTGGCCTACCCTTGCTTGGTGCTCTGAAAAATGTCACTTCTTTTGACACGCTTTTACTTTTTTTCTGGTTACACTTGGTTTCATAGAGGGATAAGGTGTGCCTCTTGGCAGTCCCGGCTTTGTTTCTTGAGTTGCTACAAGCTGATACCGTGTCTCTAGCATTATGTTAGTTTGGAGATGCTGAGTAGAAAGATGAAGGGCAAGATGAGTTGTGGAAATTTACAGCTCGATTCCTGGTGTGACTTGCAAAGGGAGTTGCTTCCTGGAAATTACTATTTGGCATTTAACGTTATAGGTGCCAGTCTTGTGTGGAATGTCATCTCTAGGATTTTGTATGGCAAAATCTGTACTGTGCACCCCACGGGTGGTGGGAGGGGACCTTTGGGGATCTCTAGGCAGACCTCCTGCCAGAAGTTGTCCTATTAGAGCAGGGTGCTCGGGGCTCTGACCAGCCCAGTCCTGAGTATCTCCAAGGATGGCAATGCCACCCTTACTTTGGGCCCTGTGCAGTGTTTGACCACGCTTATGTCAAATGTTTGTTTCTGTGTGCCCAGTTGGATTTTCTCATGTTCCAGCTGGTGTCTCTTGTCCCTCATCACTCGTCCTATCCCTGCATATCTCTGAGAAGAGCCTGGCCCTGTCTGCACAACATCTCCCGCTCCATAGTTGTAGACAGCAGTAACGCCTTCCCTGAGCCTTCTCCTTCCCAGGCTAGCCTAACCAACCTCTTGATGCCTTTCTTTGCACATCCCGTGCTCCTGCACTGAGCACCTTGGTGGCCTCTGCTGGGCTCCTTCCTGTGTGTCACTTGTGCTGGGGGAGCCCAGGTTGGACTCAGGTCTCCAAATGGTCTTACGAGTGCTTAGGAGAGGGGCAGGATCCATCCCCTCACCCTGATGACTGCACTCCCGCCAATGCGGTAATGCTGGCCACCCTTGCTGCAAGGGTGTGCTTCTGGCTCCTGGGCAATTTGTTGTTTTACCAGGTGCCTTCCTGCAGAGATGCTTTGCCAACAGCCTGTACCACTTCAGGGAGTTATCCTGCCCCAGATGGGGGCCTTTGCTCTTGCTGTAGTTGAACTTCCTGAGATTTTTGTCAACCCATTTTCCAGCTTGTTGAAGTCTGAATACCAGCCCTGCCCTCCAGCACATGGTATGCTTTTCCCAAGTCCCCAGACTTTTAGAGAGCGTACTGTAGTCCCTATCCAGGTCATTAAAAAACTTCGAAGCAGGGCTGGCATGCTAATAGTAACCAGCAGCCAGGTGAAGATTGTAACTGTGGTCACAGTCCTTTGAGCCTGGTGTTCCAGACAGTTTTCCTCCCATCTTTATTGTCCAGTTATCTAGGCCACACCTCAGCACTTTGGTGCCAAGGATGCCATGGGAGACCTTAGCATAGCCTTTGACATGAAATCAAGGTGTCCAACACCCCCTGCTCTCCCCGCAGCTGTAGAGCCAGTCTTTTTGTCCTAGAAGGGGGTGTCAGGTTAGTCAGGCATGATTTGCCTTTGGTATATCCATTTTGGCTGGTCTTGGTCCTTCCTGTGCTTGGAAATGGTGTCCAGGATTTGCTCCATAACCTTTCTGGGCAGAGGGCAAGGCAGCTGGCTGATAGCCAATGTTATAGTGCTCCGTTATTGTACATATGGATGAAGTCTTGATTTGACATATTACCAAGATCAACATATGGATGGATGCAGCTGTTTCTGTATGAGTGCTCTGTTCAGCCTGAGCCGGAGGAGTTTGTATTATTGAATTGTTTCTGACCTCTGGTGCTGGTTATCTCCCATTAATGGTTTTGTGCACTGAAGTTGAGTGTGAACTCCAGGGCAGGATTAAATCCTGAATGGGATTTGTGCATAGTCATTTCATATACTTCTCACTGGAAGACAAACATTCAGCAGATAATCTGTTGTTTTTCTTGTGGCTGCCGAATTGCGTTGTGTGAACTCCAGACCTAACAGCTGTCAAAAGCAGCTTGTTCGCTATAGATCAGTGGTGCTCCTGGAAGTATATGTAGACTTAGAATGGACGGTGATTGCTTTTGGCCTAATCATGAAATGCTGTGAAGTTTTGTTTTCAGAAACCAGTAGGTGGATTGCACTTCTCTGACAAAGGCTAACTTTAAGTGCATAGTTGAGAGCTCTTCCAGAGGACGCGAAGCATCTTGCTCTTTTAACGTTGCCATACAGTAGTACCAGTATAGAGGTGCTGAGGAGCCTGTGCTATGGGGTCGAAAGCAGCATGCAGGCCTTCTCCTCAATGCTGTGTAGCAGAATGAGCAAGCTGGGGGGAGTTAGGAGCTGTCACTTGAAGGGTTGTAATTCTCTGGGGGTAGGCTGGCTGACTGGTGGCGTCGAGTTGCTTAGAAAAAGCAACTGGTTCTCCTGGTTCCTGCAAAGTTCCCCCTGGTACATTTCTGATGGTGGGCTGTCAGTTGCCAATATGAATGGGACTCTAGTAAGCTAGCACAGTTCCCAGGGAATGTAAAACTTTTTAAATGTGTAGGGAAGATGCCAGGGTATCCAATTCCAAAATGAAGTATGGGATCTTGTGCTCCAGAAGGAAGTCCTGGAATTGCCTGACTCCAGTGTAGCAGAGGTGGAGATTTTCTTAATAGCTGCCGTACAGCCATGAAATAAATGGCAGCATGATGAGAGTTGGCTGCTTTTGCTTGGAAGGAGTCATGGTGGGCTGGCCTGCCGCTTCATGGAGCGGACTGGCAGCCTGCACGATCACAGACCGTATGGGTATGCTGGATAAACACCAGATCTGAGAAGCTTGGGACCCGTGAGCTGGAATTTGGGGCCTCTGATGAAAAAAATGCATGTGGGAGAGAGATGTTCATTGTTCTAGCTAGTGCCAGGCTCTGCTTTCAGGAGAATGCTGTGTCAGCTGCCTGGAAGAGAACAGGTCATCTAGATATCAAGAGACTTTCCAATAGCTATTCTGTCTCCACCTTCTTAGGGAGAGTCTAACTGTAGTACGATGATTATTTTTTTGGTGGCAGTAATTGATTGAGCCCCACTGCAGGTTTATACCCCTGTGGCATTCCCTTGATGCAGTGGAACAATGATTTTTGCATTTCCATCTTGCACTGGTTTGAGGAACTAAAATTTTCCACCTTATCTCCTCCTTACCCTTTGTTTTTTCCTGGATTATTTTTAATCTGCATCAGCTACCCGATCTGGTTCACTGTGGGACTGTGTGAACAGCTGAATGGGCTCAGTGGGAGGGCTGGGAACAAGGGGATGGGGAAAGAAAGAAGCGGAAGGATGGAGGAAGAACTACTGAAGCCAACACTTTTGCTGAGACAAATGTCAGTTTATGCTTTTAGATGAAAAGCTTTTTTATATCTTCTTGACTTTTAAGAGTTACTGTCTTGTTTGGGAGTGTAATGGGCTACAAAATTATCACTGCTTTTGAGTCTGTGGTACATTTAAGGTGTGCTTAAATGGCATTGGAAGACACAATCACAGGTCAGTCAAACGCATACGTGCTAGCTGTACCTCACACATTTAAAGTAAGTGAAATGATGACCCTGTGGCGCCTGGCCTGGGCACCTGAGGTTCCCAGCAGCTTTATTCCAGTGTGCTGGGGACTGAAACACAACAACTTACTTGGTGGTGTAATTCTCGCTCCCTAGATTAGACGTGGTATTGGTGTGCCTGTCTGTGCTGCAGTCATGCTTCTCATCTCAGCATAGCCATCCCCAAAGTTTTTAGGAATGGCAGCATAACATCATCTCTCTGTTATTATCAGGTGTTACTAATGTGTATCTGGGGACTGTGCTGTGACTTGCACCCCATCCTGTTACTTACTCCTGTTTGGCATCCAGGCTCTTCTGGCGGTGTATGACTCTTGACATCCATACTGCTGCTGAGAGCTGCGAGCAGATTGGTGCATTGGTCCTCCTGACATCACAATGATGTCAATAACTTTCTGTGCCTTTCCTGGTAAGGAACCAAGGTACAGAGGTATTGAGGAAACTTGCACAGAAACATTGAGTCTGGATCTGGAGCATCTAATTCAGATAATTTAACTACAGGTGCATGCGTAAACCCCCTCCTGTCCCCTTACTTTGTTGTCCGTGTGTACATACTTTGGGTTGCAGGAGTTACTGTGGTTTGTTTGGGCTTTTTTTTTTTTCCTTATTAATTTCTAGCTGAAGTCGAGTGTTTGAAGGTAACTTGAGCTGAGAGTGGGTTTAGTAGAGAGAGGTATTAAATAACCAGTAAAGATAATAAAAATGAGAGTGAGTTGTTGCAACTTACTAACAGGGTTCTGCAGTCATTGGCCCTAATAAATATATGACAGCTTCTAGCTTATCACCTTTCAGCAACAGCCAGGCAGTGGGTTTCTTCATCTTTTCCTTTCATTGTTTCTAGTTATACAAGAGTTTATCTTCTTGTGTTTTACGGTCTTCCTTTCCTTCCCCCTCTCCCCCATATCGGACTGCTTCAGTGTTCCTTAGCCTTTAATTGAGAAGTGTCACATGGTGGGGAGTGTGTTGTCAGCCAGCTTAGGTGTGTTTGGGGGCTAGACCTATACCAATTGTGTCGATAGGTGCTCCGTGGATTTCCAATAGCTGTAAAACTGTTTGCAGCTGGCAAAATGGAGTGAAGGCAGTAAGCTTGCTTCTGCCAAGGTGGGGGGGAATCTGGCTTCCCCCTTCCTCATCCCCAGCAGGCTGGTGCTCACCTGCTGCCTCTTCCCGTTTTTCTTGGCTGCCTCTTTGGCCAGGCTGGTGTTGCTGGCCTGTTAGAAAGTCAGCACAGCAACAGGGAGGGTTTTCTGCTGGGTTAGTGAGGTTAAGCAGTTCCCGGGCTGGTGGGTGGGGAGCCGGGGCCTGCTGGGAGGGCTGGGTGGGGGGATGCAGCTGTCCAGCAGTGCTTTTTGGAGGGCAGCCGAGCCGCACCTCGACAGTGCCCTGGTGGTGTTCTTGGCAGCTGTTGGAGCCCATTGGTCTTGTTTGTGTGTTTTGCCTTTCAGTGGTGGTGATTAAAAGATACTTGATAAGAATTGTGGAAAAGGGACTTTTAAACTCTTTAAGCATCTCCTTTTGTTTAACTACTGAGATTTTGGGTGAATGTAAGAGATTTTCCTTTCACTTGCATCTAGCTGTTGTTTTTCAAGCAACTTTTGATATTTAAACGTCCTAACTTTAAAGAGTGCTTAATCTCTCCCCAGTAGGACAAAAAGAGAATAAGGTGGTTGCTGTTACTGTTTTTACTTCAGTTTATGAACTATTTCTGGGCTGTTTGGGGTTGCTTGAAAGCATAAGTACGAACTGTTGGAGGTTGCCTGTTGGAGGTTGCTGCCTTGTAGTTTTGCCGATCTTCTGGCAACAAGCGATCTGTTAGGTCAGTGTTACTTCTGCAACCAGTAAGGAGTTTTTACACTGTATCTTATTGCTTTGCAAGATCATTATTTTTTTAAATCCCCAAACAGGTAACTGACCAAGCCCTTCAGCTGCTTTGCCCGAGTTTCCCTGTGAGGTTTAGATAACCGGAACTGTCAGGAAAGGTGCTCTTGTAAGATATTATGGTTCTGGGTCTTTAGTATCTCGGAGCTTACTACTGTAGAGCTCAAATACAAAGAGGCCCTGCTTCAAAGTGTTTTTTGAAGTCTGGTATGATTCCTCCTCTCCTCTTCACTTGTAAAACCAAATTTGGTCTGTTGGACTGTCTGTTAACAAGAACTAATGAGTTTCTGCTGTAATTATTTAATGCGTAAGAAAGCATTTCAGTAGAGAAAGACATTGAGGAATTCTTCACATTAATAAAGACAACCTTCTTTGTTATGGCACAGTTCAAAGGGGGTTGAACCACTGGTGCTTAGATGAATAATTTAATTTATTATCCATTGCAGGTGGCAAGTTTCTCATGTCCAGTAGGATATAGGATACAGCTGTTTCTGGAGGTTAATACATTGTGAGGTCCTCAGAGTTGGTGCTGGATATTCAAACATAACAAAATTTAATCTTTCACTATATCAGGCAACCTTTTTATGTTCATATATTTCACAAACTTTCTTTAAATATACGGTAAAGCCTAAGAGGAATTTAAGGAAGAAAACTTCAGAAAATGCCTTGTCCTCTGACCCCCACGCTCGCTGTTCCTGCAGTTCTTGCACACCAGTCTTTTTTGGAAGATTCTTAGTGGATTAAACATGATTTGATGCCTGAAGACGCGTGGAAACCATTCTTAGCTCAGCGAAGAATTCAGCCTGTGTACTTCTGATTTACTTGTTTGCTTCACAAAAAAGCCTTGAAATTTCAGCTTGACCTCCATGAAAAATGTTTGTGTTTACTTACAAGCTCTGATGGTTGGAGGAGACCTAGGCCTGGCTAAACAGAGGAGTCCCCTCAAGCAAAGCTCCTGATCCATATCTTGGGTGATCAGTTTACTGCCAGTGTGGGGGCTTGTCCTTTGCCTACATCTCCGTGGATGTGAGCTCGAGTAGTGTGTCTTGTGAGAAATGTGACGACTTCCTCAATTTGTTATCCCCTTAAGCCATAAGGGAAGGCTTAAGTCTTGAAGAATGAGGTTTCCTTCATGGTCTTGTGCAGAATTGAACATCTGTTTGTTTTTGGTGTATGACTCCTAACTAAACCTCAGTTTCTGCTTGCTGAAGTAAGTGAGGCAGCAGATGAATCACTTTCAGGGGAAGAACCTATGAAGTACCGGTGATGCTTTCAGGCTGTGTAGCCCAGCCCAGAAGGAACCATGCGCACGGTCTCCTTTTCCAGCTTTTTGGCTGGCTCATCTTTAGGAAGGAGGAGTGTTCATGAGATAATTTTTACTTGACATTGATCAATGAAGAAAAGCGAAGAAGTTAGTTGGCAGCCTTAAAGTGAGTTTGCAAGTGAAAGAAAAAAATTTAGACTTCTCCAGTCTTTTACACGTGTGTTACTTGCAAGCTGTTTAGTCTTCATGGTGCCTGGGATTTCACAGCTCTGGTTCTGTGCGTTGCCAGATCACCAATTGTGAACTGTGTCAGATGTGGCCCATGGTAACGGTTCTGTTAAATTGCACATGATGTGCTCTGGTTAATTCAGGGACTTCATGCCTTTATGCAAGATGTAGAAGCACAGACGATACTTGACCAAGCATAAAGTTAGTGTGGTGTGAGCAGATGATTCCTGATTTAGCACAGAGCTTGTCCGTACAGAGTTAAGTTGTCAACATCTGAGCAAATCTGAACCAGCGAAGTGAGACAGTTTCTGTGGATGTTTCTTTTGGTAGCAGTGTCGATCTAAGCAGTGTCTGCTCGCAGACATTTGTTACTGTCCTCACGTTGCTTCCCTAGCTGGGCTTATGCAGCTCAGCGTGCCTCTGCAGCAAAGCAGGTCAGGGAATTGGTTTAGTTGGGAGACAATTTTTTTGACCCGCGTGAGTTCTTAATCAGGTTTACCACGTGCGTGCTTGCCTCTTCCCATCCTAGGAGAAGCTGTCACAACTTGAGGGGGTGGTATGAGAGGGTGGGGGATGAATCAGCTTCACTGGCACTCTTGTTTGAAGAAACATCTGCAAAACTATGGCAGGAGTTTATACTGCGTCCATGTTTCACATTGTGAAGCCATGATGGTTTTGGTCTGGCACCGAAACTCCTACTCCTGGACTTAATATACTGTCATACCATGGCCCAAGCAGTTAATTCACGTTGATTAACTGAAGTCAAGCATTGCTCTTAAACAAACAAACCAACCCAAACAAAAAAACCACAACTTTTTTTGTTGGTGGTTTGTTTCTTGAGGGTGATACCAAACTTGATGTCTGAGTACTTCAGAGCTTCTTGTTTTGCAACTCTTGAGATACTTACAGGGAACATGAAGCTGATTTCTTGTCATCTTCTGTGCTGCCTAAACATCTTCTGGAAAATCATTGATAAGGACAGATAAGAAAAACATTAGAATTGCAATGGAGCAGGCTGTTCCCTTGGCTGCTAGAGAAGATCATTGTTAAGGTGCAGTTTGAGGATACTTCTGTCCCATGTCATGTGTGTCCCCCAAATACTCCCCCATGATTTAAGGAGTTCTCTTCTTACTAGTTTTTCCATCTGCTCAAATGTTTCTCTGGCTCTTCTGTAAATCAGACTGTCCTTGTTTCCCTTACAACCTGCTTCTGGGGAAAGGTTTTCCTTTTTTTAAGCATGGATTATTTCCATGGGCTTGTTCATGGTGTTGCCCCACAAAGAGTTGTAGTGGCACAGCTGAAATTATGTAGGCTCACAACTTTGCTACTGCAGAAAATGTTTGTATGGCTGCATCCTTGGGAATTGAAGTGGCAGAGGAGGTAATACAGAACAGGCTTTGTGTCCAGAGGACTTTGAATCATACTTGGATATCTCATGTAAAGCAGAGAATAAAAAAGTGGTTCTCCAGGAATATTTGGTGCAGGCTTGTCCTGCAGGAAGCTGGAGGGAGTTGACTTAGTGAACCTAAAGGGTCAGTGCTACATGCAAATATGCCTCAGTTATAGCTGGGATATTGGGAGTGGATTAATTGAAATGCATTTCCTTGTACCAGCATGTAATTGATTTCTAGCAGCAGAATAGCTTCTTTATCCTCAGGGTAGTACTTAGGAAACTTAATTTTATTTCCAGGATTCTTAAAAATTCTCTTTTCAAGTCTTGTTTGTACAGTCTCCTCTCCCTACCTTACCTTTAAGCTGGCATCCCTAGCAGCAGTTACTTTAGCTTGGCATAGTTCTTATCTAAGAAGAGTGACCCATGAAGTACAGCTGACACCCATAACCTCTTTTTCACAAATACCAGCAGATTGCTGTCCTTTTTTTTTTTTTCCACAGATCATCTGCAACTGAAAATGGCCAACAGTGCTGTGAGGAACAGAAATAAGGATGTTGACTTTATATAAAATTCGTGTTCTTTCTTCCGTGAGGTGGTGGTTCTTCTTCTGCTCCCACTCCTTTGTAATTTTGCACTTTTACTGGGAAAGGTACTGTATGTATGAACTCTGTGCCTTGCCTAGAGCTGGGATCTTGAGCCTCTAGATTGTTGCTGCTAGACAGAATACCTGCCTTCTTCCCTGACAGAGAGGGTAAACATTTGGGAACACGCTTGGTCATAATGAATCAGAAGTTAATCAAGCCTTGAACAACACTGACAATAGAGGTGTTGGGGGGTGCATAAGAGAGCAAGCACTTTTGATAATTCCCCCAAATGCTGCGAATCTCCAGTGGTTTGCTTTAAAACCTAGTCTATTAATTGTTTCTGAAGTGGGAACCATTTCATATTTCTAATTGTCTGTCTTACCTTTCTCGCTTTCTCTCATAGTTTTAGTATCTATGATTTTAAGATAGGGAACAGTGATCAGACCTTAATTATCTTTGAGACTTCTGTCCCTCTGTGAAATGTTTTAAATCAAAGGGGTCAGGAGTTATTAGGGAAGAACTAATGCATGGATAAAGCAGTTGCATAAACCTTGTTTCGCTAAGAATCAGGCAAAAAAATTATATGAGGCAGCTGGACAGGAATTTTTCTCCTCTTTTGACATGATAGAAAACAAAGAACAGAAGACCTTTGGGAAGTTCCAGATCCCTTAATGTTTCAGAGTTTAAACTGGATCAAGCAATTGTCAGTTTGTCCAAGCAGGTTGCATGTCATTAACTTAAATAGGGTTTTTTTTCTCCAGAAAGGTAGAGAATGTTTCTTAGCTTGAGTAGAGTTGTGTGATAGTTAGTTGAGTTTTTGTTTGTAACCATTACAGGTCCTCCAGAGGTTTGGGTTTTGGATTTATTTGGGTTTTTTTGGTAGTATTTCTTACTACATGAGAAGAGCTTACACTGTTAAAAGTTTGTATCAGGTTTTTTTTTTATTAGGTCTGTGCGTAATCTGTAGTCATGTCACATGAACCTTGCCATGAATTACATCTACTTTAGGGTTATAGTTTGGGGAATATTGAACCTGGAATTTTAGAGACAAGTCAGAAAAAGTGATATGTAGGTTTCATCTCAAAATAGCAAGTGATTTTGTCTGTCCCTTTGTAGATACAAGTTCTGCACATTTGGAAGAAAATGTAACGTGAACATTTCATTTATTGTATGAAGGTGTAGATAATCCTTGTTTCTTGTGCGTTTTACAGCTTGGGGAATTTTTAAGATGAGGACAAAAGCCTATTTCTGCTTACTTGTGTTCATGGCTTTGATCACATTCTCCAGAGGAACTCACCTTTAGGAATAAGAGTTTAGCCATTAGGAAAAGAGATGAATTAACAAACTCAAGACAATCAACTGCCTGTTTCTTACAAGCATGCTGGCTCTGAGTTAAAGTATGATATTGAAGTATGACAAAATAAGGTATTGGTGTTTGCACTGATTATCAGCTTCTACCCATTTTCGTACAGGTGTGTGTTTCATGGGGACTTGGCAAAATGTACATGGATTTCTCATTTGTATATATCAGTTTGCCACTTTTTTCCCTTCTCACTGCCGGGGCCCGGAATAGCATCTTGTTCTGTGTTTTATTATTGAAAATAAGAGTAGAAGCTGGTATGAAACTGAGAACATGGACTTCTGCCATGTGTTTTGAATACGTGAGGCTGAACTTCCTTTAGTACAAAGCATACTTGAGTAGTGCTTCTGCATGCTTTTGTGTGTGTGTTAGATGCATGCTTGGAATTTGATTGTCATCATAGAGGCTTTAGTTTATTAAATGAAACTGAGTTGTCCTTTCCTCGCACGTATCCGGAATCTTCTACTTTACAGCTCCAGGGTTCTTTCAAGACATGTTGGTTTTTATGGAGAAGGGGTGGAAGGGGAAAGTTGAGCTGAACATACTGCGTATCCTTGTATATGCACATCTATAAATACTTTTTTAGAGGTTTTACCATATATTATGAGTTGATAGAATCTGGAGAGGCTGTATGCTTGCTTACCACTAAAGTGCTTGGTACATGGGTGTTACGATGATATATTTGTTTTTTAGTATCTAGGCTGTTGTCTTCCCAATACATCCCTATAGGCTCAGGATTGTATAGACACCCTTGTTATGCTGTCTGCATGCCCTCCAGGATGGTAAAAGCAACTTTCCATTGTAAGGGCTGGTCTCATAGTAGGAAAAAACATTTCACAGATTCCCAGGTTGGAAGGGACCTCAGGGATCATCTAGTCCAACCTTTCTAGGAAGAGCACAGTCTAGACAAGATGGCCCAGCACCCTGTCCAGCCGACTCTTGAAAGTGTCTGAGTCAACCACTTCCCTGGGGAGATTATTCCAATGGTTGACTGTTCTCACTGTGAAAAATTTTCCTCTGGTGTCCAATCAGAATCTCCCTGAGAGATTACAAAACAGCATTGTAAATTAAGATTTTTCTATACATGTAATTTCAGCATGCAATTAACTAGGCATAACCACTATTTTGGAGGGAGTGTGCTCATATAGCCCCCTGGGTAGGCCAACTCTCAATATCTGCTGAACCTGGAAAACTATGGGAGGTAGCAGAGGAGTCATGCTGAGAAACTATCAAGTGAAGAATATTAACTGCCAGGCTGAAGTAGGAAATCATAAAGGGAAGGGTAGGGCTGCAACAGTTCTTTTAAGAGTGTTTTCTGGCTCCAGCCTGAGAAGCTGCAAGTATATCGGGAGAATTTGGCTGTGGATCACTTTGCTTGTGCGTGGAGCCATCCCACCCTCATTGAATTGGAGTTTGCAACGTCTGTAGACCTGATGGTGACCTAAAACATTTGCCTGACTGCCAGAGGCTGCTGGGTCCTGTGACGGGTAGCTCTTGAGGATGGCAGCCTGCCTTGATGAAGGAAGCCTTGCCTGTTTTTACCCAACTTGGGACTGTTTTCACTGTGTGTTTAGAGACAGGGTAGTCACTGTTCTGGGTGGACATGTACACACTGAGTTGAGCCATCATTGCTAATTTATATCTAGGAAGTTTACTGCAGGCTTTGGGCTTAAGGAATTGGTGCAGTGGTGTGTTAATGTTGATCCATTGGTGAAAACCAGCCTTTCTGCTTTAGCAGTGAGAACTCTTTGCTTAGGTAATTTTCCCCTGTTTTGTTGTGGCTAAGCCTTTTCATTGAGACCAAGCAGCTAGTCTCAGGGGGCATATGGTGTGAGCAGTGGATTCTTCTCACCAGCATGGTCTGTATTGGGACGTGTATCTCAGTTAAAGCTTTCAGTCAAGGGTTTATTTATTTTGATCTCTATCCTCTTGAGCCTTTTGCTCAGAAGAGCAAAGTTAGCTTGATTTAACTGGGGTACCTCAACCTATCCTCACTAAATTTAGTGATGCTTTCCTGATAATTGTATGGAGTGGAGATTTCTGCAGATGGTGCTTGCTTTTGCCATGTCCCTCACTAAATGACTGTAGGTATTTCAGATGCCTGTGTGCTTGGGTTGTTGCTCCGTTTCCACTCCTTTTTTAAGGAGTTGAGGGGTAGTAGTGGTATTGCCTGTAGTGGTGCAGCAAGCTGAGGACAAGGCAGCAAGTGTCCTGTGTGTGCAGTAACCACAAACACTGCTGTCCAGTAAATATGAATTGAACTTGTGCTGATAGTATATCTTTAATACCGTTGTTAATCTGTGAAGGACATTAATTGTAAATAGCTGGTTCCCCTGTACTGCTAGGTGTCTTGGACCTCATAATTCTTTTAGCAACAGAAACAAGTGTTTCAGTTTTGCGTTTCTGGGAAAGAAAACATTGTGCTGGTAAGGCTTTCTCTGTTGAAACTTTGTCTGTTCTGTAACTAAACATTTCATCAGGTGACAGCTGCTGTGAGTGATGCTGTTTTTTGAACAGCCAGAAGGCAATGGTACCTGGGCTTTGCCAGGTGAGTTTGCTTGACTTGTATGCTGAAAGCAGCATTAGCCTCTCCAGCCTCCTCTCTCATGAGAACGTAGACCAGGAAGGATTGTATTATCCAAAATATGAAGTGATTGACAGTTTCAGGACCAAGCTGCTGAATAATTTGAAAACCAGAGTTTACTGCAAGAAACTGGCCCACAATTGAGTTGGAAGTCCAGAGTATGAGGAGGCATATATTTCCCATAAGATAAGTCATAAAGCAAGCGGGTCATCATAAGTTTACACGCTCTCTTGATGCTCATCTTTAATTTCAGGCAGGAGCTTTGTGAATTGGGCACGGGTAGTATTTGTGACTGTGAAGTTACTTTTTATCTCATGTCTGGAAATGCATGTTGTACCCAACAGTGGCAGTGAGTCTGGGAAGAGGAAGGCTTCAGCCTCCCTCATGACCTGAGTACATCTGTAGGCTAATGCAGTAAGTAGCGTGTAAGACTTTCTGGAAGTAAGGTAGGGACTATTCAGAGATGTCAGTTCTCAAAGAGTGCTTGTAGCTTGAAAGGCAAATGTAAGTTCGGAAGGATAAAAATACTTTTGGGCATTTTTGCAACTTGATCACCTAAAAGCCTCTAAGGTTATTAGGTAGCTCAGACATGTCTAATCTTATAAATATATGACCTCTAGGCAGTGTGTGTTCTTTCTTTTGCAGTACCCCCTCCTGATTTTCTTTTCCATGGACTGATGTAGACTTAACAGCTGACATAAAGAGGGCAGAGGGGGAAGCTATTTTGCAGTAATGTCTTCAAAAGTATACAACAGCAGAAAGAAAGTCTATGTTTACTGCTAATTGAGAACAATTATTTTACTGCTGTTGTGGAAAATTTCCATCTTCTGTGACCTGTAGGCTGTCATTCTAGTTTTAGGTGTTGTACTGTTGCAAGTGTGCTTGTCTCTGTGTTACAGCAGTTCAGTGCCTGTAAGTTTCTAGTAAGTTGTGTATATTCTCAGCTTCAGAAAAAAATGTTACAGGATAGAAAAGCTTTTTGGGTATACTAATGTATGTGGGTACTCCTGCTCCATAACAGTACAGGGAAGAGGAAGGAATAAATTTTGAGTTCGTGTCAGAAGGTGGTGGTATGCATGATGGTCTTTAATGTCTTGTGGTACAGCCACACTCCTCAGTCATTGCTTTAGCCTGATCATCGGGAATTCTTTAATGTGCACAAGTGATGCTGTTAATTATGACTGTAATGTGGATGCATGGCTGATTAATTCAGAGATTGTGAGTTTAAGCTGCAAGCTGTTCTGAAGGTATGGGATTGAGTCTCCAACCTTTGTTCATGGAGTTGGGTGGTAAGGGGTGAGGTTTGTGTGTTTATGGTGGTTGCTGTTGGTAAGGAGATGTGCTGTGCCTGTGGGGTGCAGAGCAGATAGGCTAGTCCTTTTCTTCAGTTGTGTGGATAGGAAAGCCAATAAATTAGCAAGGACAGTGAGTCTGTTGTGTTTGAAGAGTCTGACTTGTTTTGCTTGCTATCAGGCTCTACTTTTCTGTCCCTAAACTTTTTGTTTTAGTATACTCTTTCCTTCCTGTTCTGTGGTAGAGGCTGAGATGCATATCTTCCTGTTGTGTAGAGGTTTGTTAATTTTGTCTCTTTCCCCATCCTCTCTTTCAGCACAGGGCACAGAGACTCTGGCTGTTGTGCACGTACAGGATGTCTCCCATTGACACCTGGATTGTTGGGAGCCTGTAGAAAGTTTCTGTTATCCAATGTGTGTGAACGTGTGTCCTGAAAGCAAACTGGGAATAGTATTAGTTGGGTAGGCAGTATGAGAAGGATGCACTTTCACAGCATAGGAGGAAGCTGGAGATGGCAGGCAAGGGGCAAGGAGATGTTTTGGAGTGTAGGGGTCAATGGAGCATGGTGCTCTACCTCCTTTAAACCCAGTGTGTGTAGGAAACCAGCCTTCACGGGTTTTGTGGCTTATAGGAGAATTCCAGAGGAGTGCTCTCACCTGCTAAAGCATTGGTTTGGAAAGTAGTTTCTTGAACTTAAAATTTCCATTATACGTGAGGAACAGTGAGTAACTCAAGCATTTCTCTGTGCAGGATAGCATTTTAATTTTAGTTTAAGTATTTAAAATTCCTATGAAAATGCAAATTACTCCCCTCTGATCTACTCACATTTTGTTTTATGTGATTTGCAGTGCACTCTGCATTACTTGGCAGAGAGGAAGAAACCCTTTTCCAGGTAATTTGAGTAATGGGAAATAGGTCTCCATTAGTTGCATAGCTACTGGTGAAATGCTTAACATAGTTGTGGGATTAGTCTAAAACATGGATGAGATGTACTGGGCTGTGCATTTGTGATGTGATTAAGTCATCAAGCACTGGTCTAAATATGCACCTCTGCGCTGTGTTATGTGTCAGCTCTTGACACATCCGGTGGGACAGCTTGGGTTCTGCCTTTCTGCCAGTGATGTGCAGTTGGCTGTTTTGTGTGAGGTTTGTTTGCAGTTACGGGTCACAGAGTGTGGGTTTGGGGATGTTACCGCTGCCGAGCAAAGCAGTGTTTTGGGGGTTTTATTATTCAAAACTGTTGATATCACTGTGAGCTGTTCTTTGGTAAACCATTCATCTGTGATAAACTTTCCTTAAATCCATGCCAGGTTTTACAATCAATAAACTGTAGTTACATGAAAAATTGAGCTAATGTTCACTTGAGGTAGAAAACCTGTCTGTGAGAATATGTGCACACAAAAAACCTGTTAGAAAAATTATGTGAACTATGAAGATTTGTAATGGTCACCTGAAACCTGTGGAATTAAAAATAAGGTTATATTTTCGAGGCAGAGATTGACATTTCCTTTAGTTTCCATTTTCAGTCACAGTGTTAACAAATGTAAGATTTTTGCATTGGCCTCAGCCAAAGTACCTAAAGTGAGGGGTAGCTGGTTGTCTTAGGAGTAATGAGAGGGGTGGAGGGAAGGAACTTGTCCTTTCTTCAGGTGATGGAGCCTTAAGGTGAGAGGTGGCCAGTGAGCTTGGACACACCTGGAAACTTCTACATCCTCCACCACAGCACCCTTGTAGAGCATGGATAGTTCTGCTGTGGGAGAAAAGATTTTTCTTTACTCTGATGATCTTTAAATTGCTTAATGCCTGTCATTGTTATTTCAGTCAGCAGTTGTTATAGCTGAAACTGCCAATTTTCTGGTTTTGTGACTCTGGTAGAGTTGGTGATAGTATTGTTGAGCCTGTTGTTTCCCCTTTGGTATGCTGCACAGAGCGGGTGCTTGGGAGTGGAAATTTAAGATCTGGTTACTTGGGTGTTTTAATAATTTCTGGGAACTTCGTTTTTTTTACAAACCAAATGTCCAGTCTGAATTCCTTAGATGAGGTGATTCTTCAGTCTAAAGCCTGCAGGGGAGTGACATTTGAGAGGAACTGACTCTTGCAGTCAGGAAGAAAGTTTTGGCGTCGCTCAGATGCATGTTACTGTGTGTGAAGATAGCTGATGATCAGTCTGAGAGGTCTGGAGCACAGAATGCACAAAAATATGAGAAATTGAATGTAGTATTTCTATGCTGTGTTAGCCCTGGTTACGCTATGTATGGTTAGGTTGCCCAAGATGCGCACTGTTTGAGTATTGGCATTGCAACCTTGTCACTCATCACTCATCAACTAAGACTCTGTTGAGACTATATTGTCAATGTGACTTTGCGACTTTGGAAAAACAAGACCTTGGGAAATTTCTGCTCTTTGAGTTGTAACCTCTGGACTTCTTGACTTGTGACCACTCTCCCAGGGTAGCTCAGCCTTGTTGAAGGGACATGAGGGCACTTGAGCTGTGTGTAGTTAGTGAGGGCTGCGTGTCCTGCTGGGTCACTTGCCCAGCGCTTGCTGCTGTGCTTGTGTGTCTCCCGCAGCAAGTAGTTTGGTCTGTTAACTCCAGGGAGATTTATGGATAACATGAGCTGTAAGCCATAGCCTGAAAAAAAATCTGTCTCTGGGGCTTGAGTAGTGTTACATGGGGATTTGGAAGGGCTGCCATAGGATGTGATAGGCAAATGCTCTGGTGTCTCCCTGGCCACCCTGGATGGAGATAAGAGGGGAATCGTTAACCCTCATGGTGCAGCTTTTGAGGAGCAGAGACCCTGGGGGGTGTCTTCCTTCCTCTGGGCTGGGGAGGAGGCAACAGTATCTCTGATATTGATTGCCCTTTTAATGAGCGTTTCAGGGAGATGGAGGCTAACAGTTTCAGTAGTTGCCCCTATTTACAAAAGGCTAGCACCGCTAAACACCCATTCAGTGGTGGAGCATCATGCTAATGTGTTCTCTGCGGGTTACCTTAGTCGTGCCCAAGGGCTATGGGCATTTTGCTCCAAATGCAAATGAGCTGGGAAATCTGGAGGGAAATCACCTTAAATTTAGTAGATAGTCTTGGAAGGAAGGAATTGTTTCTAGATCTGCATGCAAGGTCAGCACCAGAGGGTGGGTGGCTGCCTGCAGTAGTGAGGTGAATTCAGCCTTCTTTTTGCCTCACTTAAGACTTCGGGTCTGGCTTCTGGAGTATTGGGAGATAAAGGCCAAGCCCATTCAAGACTCTTGAGCTTCTGTTTCCTTACCTGTAAAAAGGAGTTTAAACTTGGAGCTCAGTAATACCGAATTATTCATATGGCACTCCTTGATGCTTCTCTGATTTTTTTTTTTAAGGCACTACCTTGGGTAAAGAACTAATTTTCTTCCTGTAACTTAAGATGTTTATCCTACTTGGAAATATGGGCACCACTGACCTGTTTGGCTTACTGTATGGGGTTTTGTTGAGCATATTCTAGGATAATACAGGTGTAAAAGACCAGGAAGTAGAGGAAATGATAAAAGAGAAAGAATGAATCTATTTCTATTCTAAGTAAATGGGCAATATGTTGAAGCTGTGCTGGAGGGGAAGAGAAAAGATCACTGGTGAAAAAGATTGCTGGTGAAAGTAGCTGGATTTTGATAAGAGAGAAGAGGAAGCAAATAAAGAAAACAGTGTGATCAAAGTGGAAATAATCTGATCAGAGAGAGAAAGGTCATATGCTTTGCTTTCCAGGCTGACAGTAGAGCTCTTTTTTTATTTAAAGTGAGTGTATGGCCTTCAGATTGCACTAATATATGTTCCTTACACTGACATGGATTTTGTATTTCCTTGCTTAAAATCCTGGATTTAGTAGGAACATTTGAAATACTGCTTCCGCCAAGAAATTAATTTGGTATGGTGTCTTTAACAGGTATACATGTGAGGTTTTGATTAGATTTTTAGCAGTTCATCTTTTAAATTCTTTTTCTTTTTGCCAGATTATGTCTACTTCGAAAATTCTTCAAGTAACCCATATTTGATACGAAGAATAGAAGAGCTCAACAAGGTAAACAAATTCTTCTGTCAAGACTTGGAAGTTAATTGAATTTATGATCTGTTTGATTTGAATAAAATCAAAAGAATTCTTTAGCAGTTCTCTGGTAATTAGAAGTTTAAAAATACTTCTGTCCTCATAATTTTCTGGAATGCTTTAAGACCTGCTAGATTATTCTCCTTTGGTATGAAAGGACGGAACATAAAGGTAGGTCATTCTCAAGGTGATTATGCCCACCTGTAGGGCAGGAAATTTCTGCAGTTCTTCAATTCAGTGCCAAGATCTTCTGATATGAAGATAATATAACAGTTTGCCTAGAGGATGGAGAGCTTTGTAATTTGATCATTCCTGGGGGAGACTCTTGCTCAGCCAGAAGGTTTGGAGCTATTATCTGCTTCCTTAGACTTTGTCTTTGCTGGTTGTCCTTTGGGCCGGTGTATTATTTAATCTGCCAAATTTCCCTTTCATTGGATCTAAAAGGGAAGCATGATAGCTTGTATGTGGGAAGCCAGCTGAAGTCCTCGATGCTGAAATTTCATCTAGTTAAGGAGGGAAGAGTATTCTGAAGCCATTACTGTGTCCTAAACACGCCTCTTTCTCAGGTTTAATACCAGCGTGTCTTTTGTAATGTTGCTGTTTTGGATTTGAATTTAAATTAACTGACTAAAACTAGGTCTTTTTCTTTAGTGGTGGAAAAACATGTCTTTCTAAAGCAGTTACTTGGAAGAGAAAATTTATCAGTATAATGACAAATAAAGAATCTGAAGGCCTAGGACATCCTTGTAACACCTTCTTTTTAGTGGAGGTGCTTTGCAGAAATACTTTGTCTTCCATTAAGGACACAAGAGTGAGTTCCTAATATATTCCCAGTGGGTCCATAGATGAGGTATCAATAGCTGTATTCCATCAGTTACAGGGTGCAGATTTGTTGATCACTTCATAGGAAAGTGTTGTTTTCCCCTCTTTTCCCTCCTGATTCTTCCCCCCTATGAAAAAAGAACTTTCAGCCTGGGTCTGTCATCTTACTGCAACTTTTGTTCAAGCTGTCATTTCTCTGACCTACTCTTTGAAATGGGTCTTTCAGGTTGAAATGAATCATGTGTCTAGCATTGCCTTTTTTTTTTTCCACTGGGTGTAAATGAAGCCTGGGCAATTAGAAGTAGTAGATGGTTTTACATTATAGCTGTCTGTGTTTTAACAAGATGGCTCCTGCCTTTGTATTTTTGTTCCTCAAAATTTAAAAGTTCTGAACTATTTAACAGAAAAGGATAGAAATTTTGCAGCCTCTGTACCAAAAACTGGTCGGCTGCAAGGGGGAATATTTATGCATGTAGGTATTGTCTGATACTTTTTTACTTCGTGTTAGGAAAACTAGTATTATAAAAGATGAAACTTTTTTCCTCCATTCACATCTTATCAACAAGCATGTATATCAGTTTTTATTTTGTTCCCTTGTGGACAGACTGCTGGTCCACTACCTTTTCTGCAGACTTTCCGGAGGGGAGTTTCCGTCTTAGTCTTCTAGTTTCTTAAACTGTGTGCCATTATTATGGTTTTCAAGGATGCTTCAGTAGTAGGATACAACTCTCTTCTTCAGTTGTGCTTTCATTATTTGTTGATTTATTTTAGAGACAGTAGATTGGCTGGGGCTGGTAGAAACCAGTAGGTGTATTTCCCCTAGAGTTTGTTTAAAACCAGTTTCACAATTTGGCAGATACCGTCTTACAAGAGATTCATCACCTACATAATTTTAAAAGTTTTAAGAAAAAAAATCCCAAACCTTTCAAAAATCAAGACTTTTTGTATGTTGTCACTGGTGTGGAGTTTATTGCCTGGTGCAGCTTCCTTGGTTCTCCTTTTAGAATGATTTTGTTAGCTCACCAGTGCTGTCAGAGAAGGAAAACCTTGTGTGATTTCTTTTGTGAAAGCAATAATGGCTGGGTTTGTTCTTGTTTTCTTACTGTCCTACAGAGTTTGGAGAACAGCCTAAACCTGAACTCTGTTATATTTCACAGTTATTTTTATTAGGACTTTAAAGATGCTTTTGAATTCTGCTAAATGTAGGCATCACCTGAAAAGTAGCAAGTGTGTTTTCTCACCCCTTTAAGCATCTGTAACTGCTAGAAATGGTGATCCCACAGAAACAACTGGGAGGGAAGGGCCAAACTCTGTTTCCCTGCAGTGGCATGGACCACACCAGAGTTTGTTAGATTGTGTGTGTGCAGCTGGAGGGTGCTAAAAGGTGATGCTAAGTAGCTCTTGTGCAAAATTCCAAATTACGAAGTTTTCTAGTTTGGTGTGTGCAGTTCCATTCTTGATTTGTGCTCATTTTTTTTCTTTTTTCCTGTTTCAGACTGCCAATGGAAATGTGGAAGCAAAGGTGGTGTGCTTCTACAGAAGAAGAGACATATCAAGTACACTTATTGTATTGGCAGACAAACATGCAAGTAAGCTTGTTTGTGTTCAAATTGCTTCTATGCAAAAATGCCAAACTTGGATAAAACTTCCATATTGCAGTTCCAAATATCAATATTATGATTTTTAAATGTCCTTTTCCTGTACCTATCTTCAGCAAATTGCATTACTTCTTTGGCTGACCCCCCTCCCAGCCCCCACTTCTCTCTCCTCCCCCACCCCCCCCACCCCCTCATTTGATGTATGGCTTGGTATCCCATGGTAGGGACAGGATAGAAGGTTTCAGATAGGGCTGAATAAAGGCATCTTATTGCTTCATAGAAGTTACTTGCCCTTATCCCCAAAATTAAGACATTCTTCTTGCTGTCTCATATATCACTTCTCATGAATGATTCTGTTTGGTTAAAAGGTTAAAAAAAAAACAAACGTCAAACTTTCTTTTATTCAAATAGTCTGATCATAAGAAACTGACTTGAAACATGGCCGGCTTGAACATGGCTAACAGGAATTCTCTTTACATTTCAATATTAGCAATGTTTTTCTCAGTGGCAGCTTTTTTCTGAATATGCTCAGTAAATACATTTTAAAAGCACTGAATCTTAGGACATCGTATCACTATTTTGAATACGCCAAGTCCTTGTGTTAGGAAAATACTGTCTACGTTGAGAGGAGACTTGAAAACTGTTAACTTTTTTTGAGTATTGTACTTTGTGATCTAATAAACGTGAAGCTAAACTATCGTAAAATTTGGGGCATTGTTCATACTACCTTACTTTGTCCTCATTTGCATGTATGTGTTGCATAACTCATTTATTGAATTTTATTATCTTACAGAATGTTGTGTTAACTTATGTTGGCATGTACTTCTCTGTCAAGGAGGTTGTAGGCATGTGAGATACCTAGCTGAGTGGGGATGGAAGCTTATTTCTAAAAAAAAAAAATTTAGTGTTACAATTCTCTTTCAATTATAGAAACAGTTTTAAAATTCTAAGTGCATACAAAAACCAGTTATGTGTCAGCGTAGATGAGAAGCTTGCCTGTATAAATCTGTAAGGCAAGATACTGCAAAAAAAAAAAAATTCAGATAGTTTGAAAAAAAAAAAAAGCACATAAAATAGTTGAGAAGCTGCTGTAGATCTGTGCATTCTAAAATCTCAGAACTGGGTGAGCATGGAGCCCTAACTGGCTCACAAAGGGAGTATCCGTCTCTGGGGGAGAAATAGTGCAACATATTACATGTTGTTGGGTACTTTATCTGGCATGCTTCCAGCCTGTTTGACTCCATTCTAGTTGCCACTGAGGATTAGGTTTAGGTTCATTACACCTTTCTCTGCCAGTTCAGCATCCCTCTCATCCCGTCCTTGCAAGGTGATGGACACAGTACTAACAAAACAGAGAGTTACCAAAACAGGCATGTTGAAAGGGAGAAAAAGAGTAAGCAGGTGGAGTTACTAAAATGTTTTTACTTATAAACAATGGAGTATGTGGGATATAGGTGTTCAGATCGTTTAAAAGTTAGCAAAAAGCATGGATAGCCATATCACTCATTGTAATTCAAGGATCTCCTGTAGGCACATACATAAATGAAAAAGAAGCAATTGGATCTGGGCATGTCAAAATTATGATTTAGCTGCCAAGCATCATTGCCTTTTAATGTGCTGCTTAGTGTATATGTGAATAGACTGTGATGTATATGTAATACAGATCTACATAGTTGTACTGCATGGGGATTGATTAAATCAGATATTCAGTTTTAACAATGAATAGAATGTCTTGCTGTGTTCTCAGTGCTGTAGTGCTGTTGGGGAAAACATGCAGCAAAACTTGCCCCTTATTGATAAATTTGGATATTTTCTGTTTTAGATTCAAGTCCAAATAAGTCCTTCCATTGCAACCATGCCTTGGAAAAAAAAAATCACGTGGCACTGAGATGAGAGCTGGCTGCGTTGCAGAATTGTGATAGCAGGCAAAGCTTTTTTGATATCTCTTCAGTGCAGCAGTACTCATTTTATCCGAGAAAACTGAGGCTTAATAGGAGCTTCATCATAACAACATGTCTATTGATTCCTTCGTCTGTGTCTCACTTCACTAGATTTAGTAAAGGAAGCAGGTAGGAATGATTCAAAGAAATGCACATCTCAGGCTGAAAATTAAAAATATTTGAACCCATATAAATACTCTTTGAACCTGCAAAGGCTGATTTCTTTTTCTGATAAGAATTTTAAGGGTTTTTTTAAATGCAAAGAAGTAATTCATTGTTCATATGAATATGTTTTTGAAAGACAGGAAATTTCTCTTATAGCACAATCCTATTAACAGAGCCACTGAAGACAACTGAGGCTGTCTCTTAGTATAAATTTCATTAGTAACTACATTTTTTCCACTATGTTTCTTTCTGGTGCAGAATAAAATTGCAACTAAATGACTTCCATTTATGTAGATAAATGTGCTGTTGTGTGGCTTCCATTCTTTTTAAGCGGGGAGAAGAGAGTAAAATTAAGCTTTTGGATGGCCATTAGTTATTTACTCTGAAGAAAAAAAATCTACATCTTGCATGATATAATGAAATTAAATTTTGTGGATGTTAAGATTCTAGTACGGATACTCAACACTGTCACTGACTCTGAGTTCATTTCCATAAAGTCTCCTGTTGCCTCATTTTGATGCATTTGCAGTAGATGTACGTATCTGCATCGCTGATCTTTTAACTGCCTTTGTTCAGCTGATTAATGGAGCTTTCTGACTGCAGACATTTCTGGATTCACACAGTCTTCTGTTTAAGATGCCTTTATTTTAGACCTACTGTTGAGATCAATGCAGTGAGAGAACCAACTAATGGGAAGATACGGCCAGAACATGAATGGAAAAAGTATATGTATATTTCGTAATATTTTTTTTCTCTTCCAATAAAGGAAGGAAAAAATGTGATTGTGAAACGAATGTTTCAAAGTCTAAAAAAAAAAGTGCTTATGCGTTAGCTTGTATAATCCATCAGATATCTGAAATAGATGTTTGAGATATGTTGTCTTTTCTCATAACTCTTTATAAAGAGAAATGAGTCGGAAGCACCTTATTCTCTAGTTGGTGACTGTAAATTAGTACCTGATGTGTGCAACCTGATTCTTGGATTTGATCTGTGATCTTACTATTTTTAGCATAAGATATAAGGCTCGTCCAGGCTGTCCTATAAATCTTTCAGCCTTATAATGGCTTCCATACGTTGTTAGCACTTTTCATTCATAAGCCTCTTTAATCAATTCACAAATTATTCTAGGGAATTTCTCCACCTGATTCTGAAATGAACTTGCTTCACCAGTAGGAGACGTTCTCAGGAGACATTACCAGATGTTCTTGCCCAGAGACTTTGTAGTGGTTTAAGACAGAGTATTGTATGCAAACAAGATTGCAGGCAGAACTTGATGGAAGAGAAGTGGGAGAAGCTTGAAAAGAGCTCTTCAAGCTACTGTTGGATGCTATGACTATGTATTTTCTCCCTATGTAACTTATATATAATGTCTTATTTACCGCATTGTATAAGAAACTATATATTTCCAACAGCAGGAATACAACCTCCTGTCCCCTCTTTCTCACTACCCGCCCCCAGTCACCCCCAGTTACTGGTGATCTGTCTGATGACCACAGTTTTTGCTTCATTAAAAACATTTATCCTGATTTGTAAAACAGTGCGGTCTCTAGTTGGTAGTGGTTGGAGAACTGTGAGTAGTTAGTTCCGGCGGTTTGGCAGGTTTATGGTTAGCTTTCAGCAGCTAGTGTTTGGGTGCCAGGCACAGTTGGCAACATGGTTTTGTAAGTGCCAAGCTTCTAAAGATAAATCTCTTGCAGTTGTGAGGTGTCATTACTCAGTCAGTCCACAAGTTGCATGAGACCTGTGTGCCTAAACAGGTAGATGGTTTTTTAAGTTTGGGGTTTTTTTAAATATTAGGTAACACAAGTCAAAATGCAATTTGACAACAGCTTCACAAATGAGTTCATTTATTTCTTCCATTTTCTTCAAACACCTCACGTGCAGATTTAAGAGGAGTTGAATTCATTAATCCACTAGTTACTCTTTTGGCTCTGTTATTACTGAGAAGAAACTGTGATTATTCTCTTCTGGGGGTGGTGCAGTGATGAAAGATAAGCTAAGTGCCCCAAATAGTGTCCGTTTGCTCTGTATGCTACCTGTAATGGTGGCCATGTCTGCAAAAGACAGTCACAAAAAGTTTTGGAAGGAGTCGTAGTGGGATGTCTTGATAATATGGCAAACTCCTGAAGTGTCAAGGTATGAGGATTTCTGTTCGTTAAAACTTTCACTGTATTTCCTATAGCTATAAATCAATATCTTGGTTTTGGTAAAGAGAAGATGAATGAGGCAGATGCTTAATATAGACCATTTGAAACTGGACCTAGGAGAAGGAATGTGGTAGTGTATTGTTAATTTCTTCAAATGCCAATGCTTCTATAATGTCCTTCCAAGCTGTTTAATTGGTCTGTTATAGTACCAAGAGTTCAAGCTTCCTTTGCTGCTGAAGGAACTGTTGACAGGTCAATAGCATTGGTTTTACTCTGTTTCCCCATGCTGTGACCCCAATCTTTTCCTTTCCTTTTTTTTTTTTTTAAAACATTTTGTTGTTAGTGATACTATGCTAAATAATTATAGTAATAATAGTTGACATGCCTGAGGGATGGGATGTGATCCAGAGGGACCTGGGCAAGCTTGAGAAGTGGGCTTGTGTGAACCTGATGAGGTTCAACAAGTCTAAGTGCCAAGGTCCTGCACATGGGTCAGGGCAACCCCCAATATCAGTACAGGCCAGGGGATGAAGGGACTGAGAGCAGCCCTATGGAGAAGGACTTGGGGATGCTGGTGGATTAAAAGCTGGACATGAGCCAACAACGTACTCGCACAGCCCAGAAGGCTTAACTGTATCCTGGGCCACATCAAAAGAAGCGTGGCCAGCAGGTCGTGGAGATGATTCTGCCCCTCTGTTCTGCTCTGGCAAGCCCCCACCTGGAGTGCTGGGTCCAGCTCTGGGGTCCTCAGCACAGGAAGGACACGGACCTGTTGGAGCAGGTCCAGAGGAGGGCAACAAAAATGGTCAGAGGGATGGAACACCTCTCCTACATGGACAGGCTGAGAGAGTTGGGGTTGTTCAGCCTGGACAAGAGAAGGCTCCAGGGAGACCTTATTGCAGCCTTTCAGTACTTAAAGGGGGCTTTTAAGAAAGATGCAGATAAACCTTTTAGTAGGGCCTGTAGCAAAAGGACGTGGGGTAATGGTTTTAAATGAAAAGAGGGCAGATTTATACTAGATATGAGGAAGAAATTTTCTACAATGAGGGTGGTGAAACACTGGCACAGGCTGCCCAGAGAGGTGGTAGATGCCCCATGCCTGGAAACATTCAGGATCAGGCTGGACAGGGCTCTGAGCAACCTGATCTAGTTGAAGATGCCCTACTGATTGTAGGGGGGTTGGACTAGATGACCTCTAAAGATCCCTTCCAACCCAAATCATTCTATGATTCTAATGTTTCTGTTACTATGACTGTCTCCCAACCTGGATAACCTTATGTGCTCTCTAACCTAATTTTGGTATCTCGTTTGTCTTTGTGTATTTCTGAATTCTGACATGTAGCTACTTGTACAACACTCAGAATCCAGAGAAAGGGCTGGTGCTTTCAACCTCTGATGTTGTAGAAAGCCCAATTTTCTCGTGTCTGACAAATATTGATGTTTAATTTCGTGTCTCACACACCCAGTCATTTTAAATTAGTTACTGCCTGTTGAGTTTGTCCTGCCAACTCAAAGTTTACTCTTCCCAATTATTTTTCCCCATATATGTTGGTTTTCACACGAGTCTCATTGTTTGTTTCCAATCTGCCTGTCTCATCTTCAATATAAGTCATCTTCAGGCTTTGTTAATGTGCTATTAATGATTCTGTCATCAAATACCAAATAATACTTAATCTAATACACTCCTTGCAGGATTCCACTGGCTACTTCCACATAGCTGATATATTAGTGTTTGTATTAAGACTAAATGTTTAGTTTTAAATCTGCACAAGCACATCTGTTGAGCTGAGAGATTAATTTTGAAGTAAGGCTTTATGAGAGCATTGGAGTCCCAATGTACTGCACCTACTGTATTCCCATACCACTTATTCTGCAGTACTGCCATAAACGCAGGCAAGTCTTTCTGAAAAGATTTTTATTTTTATTTTTATATCTATACCTAAAAATGTATGGGGTTTTTTGGAGTGGTGTGGGTTTTTTTTTTTAAAGACTATGGTCCTTATTTCTCAAGGGTCACCATCCTCAAGGATGAAGTCTGCTTCAGTTAGAGCTTGAGTGCTTGGGCTCTAGGAGGGCAAAACACAGGCTTGTACTGGAACCTGAGGCTGGGCCAGCCCCTGTTGTGGTTTACAGTTTGACTGAAGCCTTTGCCATCTGCATAGAGGCAGCGAGGTGATATTAGTTACAGTTTTTGTCAAAGCCACTGTTGCATGACTTCAGGGAGACAGAGAGGTTCCTGTGCTGGATCCCGCCCTGTATTCTCCTCCTTCCCTTAGTTCCAAATGCAATTGCCAGGTGATTATTTTCAGTACTAAATCATGGCTTTAGAAAAGCAGGGAAGATGCGTGTGTAGATTTGTTATTTCTTGGAATATTCCTACCTCTGTCTTCATGAACTATGACAATTTTACATCAGGGCAAGGGGCGGGGGGAGTTGTTTGTTACCTGTAGAGATGTCTGTCTTTTAAAAACAAACAAAAAACCCCTTTTTCTTTTGAAAGGCTGTGCATAGCAGAGCTGGCATAAGAAGAAAATGTGTCTCCCACCTTTCTTATTTTATTACAAAAGCTAGGCACATAAATAAAACACTAGTTGGAAGATGAGTCTAGCTGAAGGGATGTGGTTCTGGAGATTAGCTTGGTTGTGATGGGTGGTTTCATTTTGTCTGTAGATTTGATTGGCACATAGTTGTTAATATATTTTTTTTAAATGTAATTTTTAAAAGCTCTAGGCTATTAAATACACTGAAGATATTAGGTTGCTCCATATGGTATTTTTCCTGTATTATACAGTGCACTACTCATTCTCCAAAAGCTCTTGTAAGGGCAGGCCTGAATGCCTTTTCATTTGTGCATCCTTCGGATTTTAGGCGAGCTAGCTTGGAACTTGCTGACCTGTTTGTGGATTGCTGCTGGTGTATTTATAGTGTAGGTCAGCAGCCACAATATTAATTTTCAACTAAAACAGAATCCATTTCAGTAAATAAATTGCAGAACCATGAAACTGTGGCAGAAATGTAAATTTGGTGTTGTAGTTCCTAGGAAAATATTGAAATTTAAGTACATGCTGCTGGACGCTTAACAGCTCACGTGGTGTAAGAGCTATTGTATGTTGCAGTGTGGTTTAATTATGCTACTGTGTTTTTTCTTCCTTTTTGGAGCAGCTTACCTGAGGGGCACATAAACCCCAAGTTTTTTTCCAGGACAGTAAAACGGTGATAAATTGTGGGGAACCTGAAAGGTGCATAATTTTTTGTCACACCCTTTGGCATAATGGTGGCCTATTTAAAACTAGGTGCAATTTTAGTGTTGTATAAAATGGAGATCTCTGTTTGCTTTCTTTTGAGATAACTGTGAGATTTATAGTTAACTAATCTTAAGGGTATATCAGTCATAACTGTGCCTGTATGTGTTTCTCACTAGAAATGTTTCTTGGCAGCAACTGTTGAATTAAGCTGCAGGCATAAGTCTGCTCTCTTTTGAAGAGTACTGCTGCTGTAAAATTAGAGTTTTACTATTATTCATGTATGAGACTTTACAGCTCATTCTACTATGGTCAGTGAAACTTATCCCAGAGTTTTGGAATAAGCAGTAACAGCCTTAATTTCATAGGGAAGGAAAAAGTCATGTTTCCTTTCGCAGTTCTTCATCACAGAGAAGCTTTGCAGCTTTCTTGGAGTGTTTTGGCTTCCACAGCTTTATCTTGCATAATTGACAGGATGCTTGCTAATAAACACAAAACATACTAATAATTTATTTTTTACAAGAAAGGTGCCTAAAGATGTTTTGGATCAGTTGTGTATCGGTGTGGTTGTAACTTCATATATTTACTTTGGCATTTGTTTAAAAACTGGTTGGATGGAGATTGGATAGCTCAAAGGCAGCGATTGTGGATTCTGACTGCAGAATAAAGCAAGCTTTTGAAATGCAGGAGTATTGCAGTCAAATGTGTGTGGTGTAGTAGGGTAGGGCGGGTCGCAAGACTTGCCTTAGGTACTTGGTTGCATGCCAGTTAATCTTGTCATTGTGATATGTTGGCTGTGATTGGGTTGAAGACAATAAAACACACTAAATAAATAAACTAACCTTTTCAGTGAGCATTTCTGGCAAAAGGTGTTGAAGTTGGGATAGGACAGCCTGGGATATCCTGAAAGAGGAGCAGGGTCTAATATAGCTGATGCCTGGCAAAGAGGAAAGACTTAGCTTTTACTGTCTCACTTATCGTGTGTTAGCTTCTTCCCGATGAATCTTAACGGTGCAGTGATGGTCTCCCAAGAGCAGCTCTCTTCTGTCTGTTGGTAGCAGATTTGTGTGACTTTCAGCTTGGTGAGCCAGTGTGGCCCATGTGTACCTGGAATGCTTTGATCCCGGTGGTGAATAAATACAATTCTTCAGAAGCATAATTTAAACGCTATACTAATTATCTAATTTTTAGTTGGCTGAAATGTGGGGATTCAGGTGAAGTTAGATTTAATCTAAATTATGTGTATTATTTAGCGAAGGTTTTGGAGTAGCTCATCCCGACTGGCTCAGAGTCAATACTTGCACTGTTCTTGATTATCGATTTTGTCTCTCTTTAACTAGGAGAAATGGAAGAAGAGATGGAAAATCCAGAAATGGTTGATTTACCAGAGAAACAGAAGCATCAGCTACGACATCGTGAGTTGTTTCTCTCACGACAGCTGGAATCTCTGCCAGCCACACACATTAGGTAATGACTATTTTTTCCAATGCTTTTTATTAAAAAACCAAATGGCTTTATTATTATTCAAGTATTCTTCAGTGTAAGATTAAATTGTGTACAACTTCAGTAATACTATCTTGTGAACCCCATGAGCATTTAAGATGTTTTCATAAAATGTGTTACTCTCTCTTTTTTTTTTTTTTTTTTTTTTAGAGGCAAATGCAGCGTTACTCTGTTAAATGAGACAGAATCCCTTAAATCATATCTGGAACGGGAGGTATGAACCATTTTGTGAATTGTCAAGTTTGAACAGTTTATTCTGGCACAATATAGGGTTGGTGGCTTTTTACAAGTTTTCTAAAAAGAAGGTGGTTCTTTCATTTCTACACATACTGTATGGGCATTGACAGTAGGAAGCTTTAGCCTCCATACAGTTTTCATTCTGGTATAAAACTTGGTGGATCTAGAGGCCAGAGCTGCTGTTTACAATCTTATGACAGTAAGCTGCCTTTCCCACTGTAAAGGGAGCCCTACTTGCTCATCAGCCTGGCAGTCTGGAAGTTCTAACTTGGAGGCTTATGCCCCAGATGGACAGGGTGGAAGATGGAGTAAATATGAAGAGAGGGCAAGCCAGCAAGCAGTAATTCTATATATTTTCTTTATCCTGAAATCTTACTGATTTATGTTCATATTGTTTAAGCTTCAACTTGCCTCAGATTTCTGAGGAACTTAGTTCCCTGGGTTTTGAGTTCACTGTTGTTTACCTATAGTCTTAACATGCCACCACAGACACTGAGGTCCTTGAAAAACTACTGTTGATTAACTTCTCTGCAGAAATTTTGACAATGTGGCTATTTAAAGGTACCTCAAACTGAACACTTGAAATGGAATTGTATTGTGCTGTTAATCGCTATTCGAAATATAAATCCTTGATTGTATGTTTTCAGGTATTTTGGGATTTTAAAAATTATATTTGTTATTCTTTTAGATATATTTATATACCTTTATTTGTGGCTAGACCTCGGCTGCCAGCTGGGTTTGACAGTCTTGGAATTTGACAATCTGGGAGCTTTACCTTGGGAGATCGACGGACAGTTTCAGTATATTATTATTTGAATACATCTGCAAGCATTACATTTGCATTTGAAAACATTAAAATATTATACAAGAGAGGAAATCTTGTAATTAAAAACAGTAGGGTAATGGTCATTACCGGCCTTTAAGAAACGGGGAAAACAGGTTATTTTTTGCAAGGAGCATACTGTAGTCTGTCTTACAGTTGGGCTTTCTCTTAAATGCTTTTTTGACTTTCTTTAGTATTTATTTAAACATAAGATTAATTTTAATCTGATATTCTAGTTTAAGAGAATTTTAAACAAAGCATAGGGATTAAATAGTTGGGTTTCTCTTTGGAATGTGAAACTAAAAACATGTCGAGTCGGCTCAGGGCTTGCCAAATGGCAGCACATCAAACAAGGGCTGTTGTGTTCAGAAACGCTTGTTACCAGCTAGCAGCCTAGGATATGCTGATTTGAAAGCAAAAGGTAATCAAAACTGAAATTAATTCAGATTTACTAGTACCTAACTTCTAATAGGATTTGTTCTCGATTGCTTCCAAGACACTTCTGTTATCACTAATGTTACAGGTAGGTACACTGAGACAGAGAAGGCAACTGGCTTTCTCTGATCATGCAACAGCTCGGTTGCAGATGTAGGAACAGAAAGAGATTTCTCTTTTTCATCCTTTTGAACTCTCAAAATGCAGGATGAGTGATGCAGGTTATTTTTAAAACTGAGCAGGCACCTAGAGATTTCACAGAATGAGAGAGTTCCCTGAATGTGTCCTGTCACTTAGCATGGTATTTTGCTGTGGTGCAAACTAACTTGGACAGATGGTAAAGAAATTAAAAGCTCAGGAACACAAATGTGCTTGGGTGGAGGGTAAAGAGATTAAGAAAAGGAGATAGTTGTTGCCTGGTGTATTCGTAGCACTGGATGGTTCTGTTTTGAACTGTTTATCTTTTTTTATTCTCTCTCCTCTTTTCTTAATCTGTTCTTTGCTTTTAAAATGTTTTGGGTTGTTTTTAAAGCATTAGATTTCCCTATTCTGCAGGAAACTATTTTATACATACCACCTATTTTACTGTTCTGCTAGGAAGAAGGCTCGAGAGGCTTGTGTGAATTTCGCCTGCTGGGTGGATGTCTGGCATTTTGGTACCTTTTGGTATTCCCCTAAAAATAAAATGCTATGTAGTTCAAATATATTCCCCCTCCTTCTCCCCCCCTTCACCCAAACTGACTTCATGAAAGTAAGTTTGTAAGCTGTAATGAACTAACCACTATTTCTGTTCTGTGCTTTTACTTTGAGCCTGTTTTCTTTTTCCAGTTCTTCTGCAGTTTCTTAGTGGCTTTGATTCTTGGCTATAGCTATGGGTAGCTTAGGGGCTTGGGTAGGGAAGTTCTGAGCATATGTGTCTGTGTAACACTTTGGAGAAGTAGAAAGTCATGGTTTAATTTTAACTCTTGGCAGGTCATTTTAATTTTCCAAACATGTTGGGTGTTTTCTGGGATCTGAAATTAAAAGAGAAAACCCTTCTTTTACTTCACTGCTGCAAACTCAGCATATACAGTTTTGATGGCTAAAATGAGCACGGAGATTTTGAAGAGCCATGTTATTCTGTTGTGAACATCACTTTTCCTGTGAAACTCTTCTGAAAAATCGTTTTTATCACATAGTGGTGATCAAGAGTTCACACTCGCTTTAAAGTATACAAGGATCTACTTTGTTCCTTAGATTATAGTTTGCATTGGCACTCAACTGACATTCATTAATGTTTTCAGAAATCCCACTCAGTTTGCATGAGCTGAATTTCATGCTTCTATGGGGGAAGATGATAGTGGCATTGCATTGCCTCTGGGGAAGACAGTCTGTGTTGTATTAACACTTGAGCCCCTAAACTTCCATCTTTTCTCTGTTGAGGAGGCTCTGGTTGGTAGAAGAGCCCACAGGCTTTTAATTCTTTTATTGAACCTGCTAAATTCAAGACAAAACTGGACAAGATGTAAAAAGATGACCTGAGACTGGTACAGAAGGATGGTAGGGTTTTTTTTGTAGGGAAAATTCATAGTGATAATCAATAAAAGAGAAGCAATAGGGCATCTAACAGTCAAATACCATGGGCAAAAACCCCTCCACAATGGAAGACTTTCCCTGGCCAGGAAAGACTGTGAAGAAATCTGTGTAGAATTGGCCTTCCTTGGGGCCCACTGTGTTGTTACACTACAGTGTTTGGTTTACTTATTTGCTGGGCAGTGTGGCTGAAAAGCGTTTATGTTGTACTGCATATGCTTTGTCCTACAGTTAGGTATTTTGGAGCTGGAACAAATAAAACACTATAATGTGGAAGCTTGCAAGACAAAAGCTTTTCCTATGTTTTATTTATGCAGCAATACATTCTCAAAATATTGTAATATCTTGAATTTTGTGTATGTCAGGGAGAAAAAGGCCCAGTTTTCTTCACACAGCTATAATATAAATGAATTTTCATATACTCTAAAGCTCCCTTCTGTCAATAGGTTGGTATAATTTGACCCTGGTGCCTGTGGGAGTAGGAATCAATTCTGTCAAAAATGTCATTCATTTAGGATGCAACCAAATCCCCCACCCCAAACCCAACCACAGGCAACCCTTCCAGTTTAATTGACTGAGTGTTGGAACAGTATTTTGCCAAGTGTTAGCTGTGACTTTTATCCTGTTATCATGACATAACACGAGATCGTTCTTGCCCTTGGAGCTCATGCTTTCACGGTGGGGAAATGGTATGTTTTCTGCTGGAGGAGATTGGTGCGAATTCCTGACTTCCTCTTGTGCTGTGCTGCCTAGGTGATACTTTTTTGTGCAGTAGCTTTCTTAGGTAGCAAAGCAGGTTTGGCTGGCTTGCTTGGCTCTTTTCTGGCTTTTTTTCCTCCCTTTCATAGATGTTGGCGTTTTCCCAGAAAAAATGCTGATTTTTAATAAATTTGGAGCAGAAAACACAGTTATGTTTAACACTCTTAAATTCTTTAATTGGGTGCTGGATGCATTGTACATGCAAAGAAAACAAAGGAGACCTTACCTCTATGGCATCAGTCTTAGATAAATGTGGAGGGCTGGGGAACAGAACTAGTATATACCTTTGAAGCCCTAGCCCACAGAATTTTTGTTATGTTGCTGGGGAAACTCACAGTGATTCTTCCTTTTTTGGGCTTTATGTGACAGATTGGGAGACTCTTTTTCCTTTGCCACCTCTTCATGAAGATGAACAGGGCTTGAAACTGATGCTGGTTTTGTCCTGATTTTTGTTGCATGCTGTTGACACGTACAAATATAGGGAAAGGGAAAATGAGGTGAGCATGAAACGAGATGTATTTAAACAGGGTGCCTGCTATTGACACAGAAATATGGCAAAATGGAAAATAAGGCAGAAACCTGAGAAGTGAAAAATGGTGCATCGCACATCCTGTGTTTCTGTTCGGAAACATGTCTCTTTCCTTGTGACAGTGTTCCTGCAGATGGAGGTTACAAAAGGTTTGTTATTTCGTGCTCTGCCAGAGCGCTCTTCCTGCCCCATATCCCACACTATGCTTTGACGGAGCATACGTGGTCTCTGATGTGCTACTCAATAGCTATAGTGAAGTAATTATCCATGCAGAAAAGTTTAATTACTTATACTGTGCCATTTTAAGTAGCTAAAATTTTGGCTGTTTTCTGTCCTCACCCTGGCAAGACATTCTCATTCTGGTATGGCTTCTTGCTTTAATTTTACACACTGAGGTAACAGAAGCCAAGCAGCTTTTTTTGCCTTTTTCTTGTCTACTTGAACAGAAGCAACAAATTAATGTATTGCCACCTGCAGCTAATTCCTGCTGCAGCCAAATCTGCTACCCGTCTCCCAGTAATGAGCAGAAGGAATGGTGGTCAGAGCATGGTGATTTAAGCTTAGATGGTGGCGGACAAGTTGGTCAGCAGTGCATCTTTCTGACAAGGAAAGCCAAGCACATCCTGGTCTATATGAGCAGGAGTGTGTCGAGCAGATGAAGGGAAGGGATTAATCACCTCAGTTCGTCATTTGTGAGACCACTTCTGGAGTGCTGTGTCCAGCTTTGGGCTTCCCAGCATGAGACACATTGACATACTGGAGCAAGTCCAGCAGAGGCCACAGAAGTGGTCTGGGGCTTCATATCTCCGTGGGGTGTTTCGTTGGTATGGCTGTAATGCTCTGAAGTTATGCTTTAGTTTGTACCAATACTTCTGTGCGGATAAGTCACTAGCATCTAGTACTGCTATTTTGGTATATGGGAAAGTGCAATTTTGTGTTCTGAAACAGCTGATATTACTAAAAATTATCTCCTGGCCCTTCTGAGCCTCATTTGTGCAAAAGGAGCTTTGTTCACTTCAACTTCAAAGACTGTATGTTAAGGGATTGGCTGCGTTTGAGGACAGCCGTTACACTTATAATATAGAAGAAAGTGGCAGCATTTAACATAGGGTTTTAAAAACTGGTGGTTCATTTATTGTTTGTTCACCCAATTTTAAAATCTGTGTATAGGTAATAAAACCAAACTTAAAATGTAAAAGCTTGCTAGTAGGTATGCAAAGCTGAAAGTATCAGCTAATAATACTGTTTACTTTTTTGTTCTTTTTTATTTTTAGGATTTCTTCTTTTATTCACTAGTGTACGATCCTCAACAAAAGACCCTACTTGCTGATAAAGGAGAGATTCGAGTCGGAAACAGATACCAGGCAGATATAACAGATTTATTAAAAGAGGGTAATTTCCATAATTTATTTAAATTGTCAAGAGGCCATGTCAAATGTGGCTCCTTTTGTGTGTGGCCTGCACAGGTGTGGGAGGTGGAGGTTTCCACTGCCAGGTTGTGCATACAATGATGGCCTGGTCTATTGGTGACTGAAGCTGTTGCCCACTGAGCACAATTAGTTATGTCTCAAACCAGTCTTTAAGTGGGCTTTTGTCCAAATCATAAAAGTTGTTGAAACAAATTGAATTAATTTGCTCTCTCAGAGCTTGCACACTTTTTATTAAGAGATTTCAGAATTTCCATGGGAAACACAAATTTCCATTGTGTCTGTAAAGCCTTTTGTATTTTTAATCAAGCCTCACTTCCCTGTAAGACCCCCTCCCAAATTACTGCCAATTAAATGCTGTCTCCCCTCATCAATTTGCTCATTATTGCTGGGTGCCTTTTCCTTGGAGCCCTCTCCCCATCCCAAGTGCTGGCTGCCAGCCTAGACTTCTCACCTGCAGAACAGACAGGAGGAAGAATTTGCTGGCCTGAACATGTTGTGAGACCTCAGCCTGCCCCCACTGTGTTATGGAGCAGTAGGACCATGAGGACCCTGGCCCAAGGCAAAGGGAGTAGTAGCAGTAACTGATACTAGTTACCAAATAGTACCCTACAGATCCAAAAGTGGGTGGAAAAACTGAGAAGGTTGGGGAATATTGGCATCTAAGTACTCTTTTTTGAGACCTATGTAATTTCTGGGGAAAGGTCTGTTGGTATGCCAGAGGTAACCCCAGGAGAGCGGGGGTTGTGACCCATGTTGGAAGGGCCTTCTGCAGACTGTTTGGGCAGCGATGTGAAAGCAACAAGACACTTCTGTCTTTGCTTAGGAGCTTTGCTGATACTGTTAGCCGTATGTTAGAATAGGCAAACAAATTGGTCAGGACTCTTGTTTAATTTGTCTATGAAACTGGTATTTATTCAGCAGCTGGGCAAGCCTCCTAAGTGAGGATGAACTAATTTGAAAGGCATTCTCTTCCCTCAGCAGGCCAACACGGGGCTTCAGAGAAGGATAATCTCCAGATGCTTTAAAGGGAGCAGGAAAAAGAAAAGAAAAAAATCTCAGTAGCTCCTGTATTTTTCCAGGGCATTTTGGTTTGTGTAGAATCAAGAAAATAAAAGCAAGGGAGTCTCGTGCTATGATTTCCCCCCCTAGAAAGCAGTGGATGCAAGTTGAACCAGCTACTCTTTGCTCAGAGCAGCTGGAAGTGTGTCTGTTTTCCTGGAACTGCTGCAAGAAAACGGAGAAAAAGAGGGGAGCTGGGGAGAGGGGCTGAAGAGAGACTGTCTAGTTGGGAGAAGGTTACTGTTTCCCATTACGTGTGTCTTTTCAAACCAGTTCTTGAAAATCTGATTGCCCGATTGTGAAGAGCTGTGTTGCTGTGTCTGTCAAGCTGAAATTGTCACAGGGGAAAATTTCATTCACCTATTTACAATGGCCTGTTAGGCAGAGTAACTGAGATGGGTTAGCAGTTAAATTATTGAAAGATGAAAAATCTAGAAAGTACTTTTATTTTAAAACAGCCATACCAAGCATTTCTAATTTGTTTTTCAACCAGGTGAGGATGATGGAAGAGATCAGTCAAAACTTGAAACAAAAGTTTGGGAAGCCTTTAACCCGCTAGTAGACAAGCAGATAGACCAGTTCCTGGTGGTAGCACGGTAAGAGCATTTTACTTCTCCTCTGAATAAGTGAGTGTCAATAATTCTTCCAAGCACTTTTGATGTTTTACTAGAATAAACGCTGGTTTTCATTGCTTGATTTACTTGCTCCATTTTGAAATTATGAACATTTTACATGCCTTCCTTGGAATTGCATGACTTTATGAACAGCTACTCAGATTTACGACTTAGTTAATCACTTTCATAAAAGGAAGGCAAATGGCATGTAAAAACTGCTCTGTAATTGGTGAGGTTTTTCAAATACTTCGACCAGCATGCAGAAAGCTTAGTGAACTAAATTCTTGACAGTTCATTGCTCTGTCCATTTTCTCAAATTTTCAAATCCAGTGACATTTTAAGATCTGTTAATATTTGCTAAGAAGTCTGGTAGAGTTTTTGATGGACCATGGATGCTTTCTAATGCCTAGGTTCCAACAGGTAGGCACAACAAAGTAAACCCCTACTCTTTAATGTCTTCATAAATGACTTGGATGCAGGACTTGAAGGAATACTAATTAAGTTTGCTGATGACACAAAACTGGGAGGAGCTGTTGATTCTGTCAAGGGCAGAGAGGCCCTGAAGAGAGATCTGGACAAATTAGAGAGCTGGGCAATCACCAACCGTATGAAGTTTAACAAGGGCAAGTGCTGGATTTTGCACCTGGGGCACGGCACCCCTGGATGTACATACAGGCTGGGGAATGAGAGGCTGCAGAGCAGCTCTGCGGAGAGGGACCTGGGGGTTCTGGTTGATGGCAAGTTGAACATGAGCCAACAGTGTGCCCTGGCAGCCAAGAGGGTCAGTTGTGTCCTGGGGTCCAACTCAGGACATTCTACGATTCTATGAAATCTGGACAGACGGTGAAGTCTGTGCTGTTATTTAAGCCCAAAGCTATCTTTGTGATCAACTTTTTCCTTCTTAAAATGTTCTTGAACTTTTTCATTGGTATGCACTTATATGAGCAGAAGCCAATATTAAATTTTAGACTCTCATAGCAACTGGCGACTGAATAGTTGGGGGGGGGGGTGTGTGTGTAGGAAAAAAGAACACTCTCCAAATTCTTTGTCTTTTAGGTAAGTTGGTAGGACTGTGTGGGAGGAAGGTGGTGTGAGTAGATTGATAGTTGGACCTTTTGATGTTTTAATTGAGGTGAATGAAGGAGATAGTGAAATGCAATGTTTTAAGTACTCAAGATGAGCAGTGTGTATACTTGGAAATACACACCCAAATCAATTTTCCATGTACTTTGAAGACAAAACTTGCCATTACTATGCACTTTGGCCAAAACTTTTAAAAATGGCTAATCTGAATTGTGGCACTTAAAAACCTTTGCATGGCTGCTTGGGCCTTGTGTGCGAGCCCAGTACCAGGGAGCCAAGAGTGAAACCAGGTTGGTTAAGATTAAAAAATGTTAACTGCAGTCCAGATTAAATAAAATTTCACAGTCAGAATCCATGAACACATTTTTGCCTCTGGTTAAACATGTGCTTTTAGTGGTATAGACTTTTTTAAAGTTCATAGACTTAATAGTGTTCTGGCTACACTAAAGGATCACCATAAAATTTAGGCTTTTGGAAGTTTCACTGTGCTACTTAAACAATATATTGCTGTTTCCCTTGACCTGTGCCAACAATAAAGTCAAACTGGGTGAACTAAGTGATCTATGTGCAACAGATTAATTCTACTTGATCAGAAGGACTCGTGGAAATGGAGGAAAGTGGGGAGAGGATAGTCTCCACCAGTGATGCGGAACAAACAGATAAAGGAGTGATGGGGAAAGCTGGGATATCTCCAGCAAAGGGTATTCCTGCTTCTTATGGGACCCTTCTTGACAAGGCTGTTGTTTCACAGTTGCTTCTAATCAAGTCAAGTACAGGACACCACCAAAAAAGCTAAGGAATTTTTCTGGGTAATTTTCAGCAGGATTGATTCAAATTGCCACTCAGCCACACAGTGCTCTGGTGTCAGTGTCAGGAAGACCCAGCAAGAAACAAGAGGGTAGAAGCGCCCCGGTGGATGCGGGTTTGCATGTGGGTTGGTTTAGAGTGACCCCAGAGCTGCGTTGTGGTGGGGGTTTACACCTTGTGTAGGCTTTTGGTAGCAAAGCTGGTTTTAGTAATGCTTTCTGGCTGTTCACTGCCACCCACTGGGTTTGCTGATACAGCCACCTGAGTGTGCGTGCTGTAAGAAGAATCACCAAAAAGATCAGTATAAAAATCACTTCAGTCTGGAATCAGCAAAGTGATCCAATTTATAATTAGATGCCGCACACGGGGGCAGGTGGGGAATCTCAGTTTAGCTAAAGCTGGAGATGGGGGAGTTATAAGCAGGGATGGGGATAGTGACTGGGAGGCTGGAGAAAGGGTGAAGTGTGAATCGCCACAGAAACTTGGGTGGGGGAGGCTGTTCTGGAGTTTGGCCCAAATTAGATATTTGATGACAACCACTGCTTAGGCACTTACCTTTCCTAGTCCTGCACTGCTTGGCACTAGTTTGTTCCTTTGTGCTCTCAACTAGTTTGGGGAAGTGATATGAGTGGAGGGAGGAAAAAACCCACCTTTTTTGTTGTAATTACTCAGAAGAGTTCAGCCCCAGTTCACCTGTGAAACAAGTTGTTTCACCCATGTGATGTGGCAAGCAGCAAGGAGAGTAAGAATGACTAGAACTGATGTTCCTGTTTTAAAGGTTTCTCCGACTAATTTCTTCAGGTGTTAAATGAAGAGCATGGGTGTTGTGGTCTCAAGCAGGCATAGGTGCCATTGGGAAGTACTTGAGAATTGCTGTATTCTCATGTAGGCTCTATAATATATATGTTATACTATATTATGTTGTAAAATATAGATGGTTTTCAATTTTCCTGAAACTTAGGAAAAAATGCTTGCATTACTATATTTTTTTTCTGCCTGGTCTTGTAATCTCTGTACCTTTGGACAATGCAGTGCTGCTGTTGCTGTTGTGGAAGAGATTTTTGCCATTCATAAGGCTTGCTGTGCTCAGTTTCTGTTAAAGCTTAATTCTGTTGAGAAACGGGACAAGAGTAGTTCAAAACTCCCTGTTTGTGATTCTTGAGTCTTTCACTGTTTCCCGTCCTACGCCTAAGCCTCTTTGGTCGTATGAACTGAGTAGAGTAAAGCGTTCATAATAACAAACCACATCTGAAGAGATGGGTCTCTGGCTCAGAACTAGCGCCAAACCATGTAATCTTGTTACTGAGAAGTGGAGTCTGCTGATCTCAAAGTGTTGGTTGGGTGTTTATATTTATCCTTTTTTTGTGTGCAAAGTTAATGCTCTGTTTAATTTTTTTCAGGTCTGTCGGTACGTTTGCCCGAGCACTAGATTGCAGTAGTTCTGTCAGACAGCCAAGTTTGCACATGAGTGCTGCAGCAGCCTCTAGGGACATCACGCTGGTAAGATTCTTAAGAGGACTTTAAGTTTTTCAGAGATGTAAAATATTCACCTCAGCAATAACAGTTGGAAGAGAGAGGGGCAGATGGATTGTAATTGTGGCCTGCTGTGAAGCAGATCCTGTCTTTGTAAAGGAACCCTTTATTTACATATGAAGTAACTTTCTGGCCTTGTGCCTCCTATGATCCATCACGGATAATGCTATGAGATAATTTCTTGTTTTGTTTTAATAAAATGTTTTGATGGCATGCTTCACAGCCCATCTCTTGCACGGGCTTAGTAGCACTCTTGAGAAGAATGCAAATGATTATCTGCCTGCCTGCAATGTTATAATGCCAGAATGCCACTCCTCATCACTTCCCCAACACCAGACTGTCACTGGCATCCTTGGGCAAGATCATCTGAGGTTGTGGTCAGATAAGAAATTTCAGTTGATCCAGTTCTTCTCTTTGAGCTCTGTTTTAGAGTACCTGAGGAGCAGTGACATTGTTAATATTTAATAATCATAAATGATTCTAAGTAGACAGAGGAAAGGGAAAACTTGAACTTCTATGCTAGAGAAAGTTTAATGCAAATTTGAATCAAATTTATGAAGTCTCTAGGGAACTGTTATCAAAGCCTCACCTCATAGCTGGAATGATGTGAAATCATATATAGAACAAATTCTAGGATAGAACACTGTTGATTAATTACGCATGTGCACAAAACTCATATGATGAAAGGCAAATAACATCCTGATTAAAACTACAGAAACCAGGAAATAAAGCCAAACTTCCATTTACTAATACCAATTCCTCCCTCGCAACATCTTCTCAGCCCTTGTAAATCACAAGTTGCAGGCAGTTGTAGCTCAGCTTTCTGAGGAGTAATTGCTCCTGGGAGTAATTCTTTTTTCCTACTTAGCTATGATGTGTGACTTGACGTGAATCTTTTCTGGCCTTTGGGGGAACTGTGTGTGTGTTGCTGCTCTTAATTATTTTTCTTATATGCAATTTTTGTGGATTATTTGACAAAGAAAGTGCATGGCTACGTTTTTTAGAAAATATGTCCTCAGACCTCTGTCTTCATGCCCCATCCGTGGATGGTACCTAACAGGGCTGCTCAGTCCTGGGGTGAGAGGGGCTCTATCCTGTGCATTTTCTTAACTGTAGTGCTACTGTGGTGGTGCTGGTGAGTAGCTAAGTAGGAATTATTGATATGCAAGGGCTCATGTTCCACAAACACCACTACTGGTAGTGAATGTTAGACTTCTATGCTGACAATTACAGTGAGTCTGAGGTTGGAACAAGTTTTACTGACTTTGTGTTAGGTATAGAATACTGCACCCGTACATCTTGGTGCAGAATTTTTGTTATTGCTGTTTCACTGTTAAGCACTTTTGCCCCCTAGATGCTTGTCTTTACATTTATCTTTCTCTTTTACAACCATGTAGTTCCATGCGATGGACACTTTGCACAAAAATGTCTATGACATTTCCAAGGCAATATCTGCGCTTGTGCCACAAGGCGGGCCAGTCTTGTGCAGAGATGAGATGGAGGAGTGGTCTGCTTCAGAGGCAAACCTCTTTGAGGAAGCACTAGAAAAATATGGAAAAGATTTCACTGACATACAGCAAGATTTTGTAAGTATATAAAATGAGGGCACACATGGTGTGACCAGTTCTGGTCAGCGACAGAGCTGGTTTACAGCTTGTCTAAACTGTGTTGTTTTCCTTCGTGTTGAAGGAGAGGGCTTTGTACTAGAGCATGTGGCTTGCTCTGAACTGGGGAAAGGCAGACCTCATACAGATGACAGCCTGTTGTACAGTCAGAATTTCAAATCACAGATGATAGCTTTTCCTTTAGAGACGTTAATTTAAAATCATCTGCTCCACTACAGCTGAGGGAGGGTTTAGGAAAGTGTTGTGACAGCCTAGCTGCTGTAGATTAATTTGTGTTTGAAGGAGGATAAGTACTGGGCCTTCTGAAACATGAAAACTTAGTCACTTTTATAATGTGACTTCAGAAAGGGCCTTTTGAAAGTTTTAAAAAGAAATCTTGGGCATTCAGGGAAAGTGTCCTGTAGTTTGGCCAAAGCTCCACCCTAGGTGCTCAGCCTGCAGACTGAATGGAGCACTGTAAAGAGAGCCAAGTTTCACTGTATCGCTGTTCGAGCCCTCAGGAACAAAACAAGTAGTTTGTGTTGCTTGTTCTGTGCTCTAATCGTTTAGACAGAGGGACTTGGAAACAGCACGATCCTCTCTGTGGTCTTGCTGAAATCTTTGTGCTTCTCATGCAGAGAACAGAGCTGGCAGGGCACAATTCTGTTAGTAGGGGTTTTTGTTTTGCTTTGGTTTTTTAAAGTGCTGGCTCCATAGAAGCCAAGCAAATCAGAACTGTGATACTGTAGTTGTGGTTCTTGCCTGAGTCTTTGCTGCTCAAGCAGAGAGCGCCTTGAGCCAGTGGGCTCCCTTCACATTGTGCCTCTCTTGAATGGTTTACTGTGGAGCCAATGTGGCGTGATTTACCTGTAACGTGCTCTACTTCTACACTGAAAGTGCTATTTTTTGAAAAGGCATTTAATTTAACATGGGTCCCGTGCACCTCTAATGCCCATAGGAGATTCAGACACTGTCTTTTTTGTTTCTTAGGAGGGTTAGTAGTCGCAAGACTCTGCTATAAACTGTCTGTCAAAGGAATTGTGTGAATTTCAGTGAGGCTGTGTGCCAGCTCCGTGCAATGACTGCTGCTTTTCCTTTATGTCCCTAGCTCCCATGGAAGTCCTTAACAAGCATAATAGAATATTACTATATGTGGAAAACTACAGACAGATATGTTCAGCAGGTAAGAGAGTCAGAATCACCTCTTTCATTCTAACAGAAGATGTTTTTCTTGCCTTTGAAACCAAGCATTTTTGCTTTATTCTCTCTCTTGGGGTTCAGCCCTTCCCAACAGGTGGGTTCTGTAATGATCTGGAGCACTGAACAATCTCTCGTCACTAAACTCATCAGCCGTTCCATATAGACACGTAGCATTGGCATTTGTGCCTTCTTTTCATGTTTGCTGCTACTTTCTTTGTTTGGAGCTTTCAAATGTCTGGTTTGGAATTCAGCAGTTTAAGGGAGGGAATACAGTTAATTTCTACCTGTAGAGTTCAAGGTCAGCATCAGCTTTGGTTTTGACATTTTATGGGGGTGTGGGCAGTTGCTGTACAACAGGCACCCCGTGCTAATTCTCCACTTCTGCCTGCCCATGACTTTGATTGTAGATGCACAGAGGCTCCCCATGTAAGCACTCCAAGTAAAGTGTTTGTCTGGGAAGTGTTGATGGCTCAAATTCCCAGACTTGTTATTCTTGAGAATCAACTTTGACTAGTGGTTACAATCATTTTTATCTCTACTTGTTTGAATACGAAGGCTGCTTGTTCCCTTAAATAAAGAACAATGCAAGCAGCATGCAAAATGTTGCAGAGTATCAGTTGCTGAAAACTACTTATAATATTTAAGGAGAAAATTAAATTAAAAGAAGGGAGAAATATACAATGGATTTTTCATTATAATTATCAGTATTATGTTTAGGCTTCTATTTGAAGTATTAGAAAAAGTGGAGTTATAAAAAAGTCCTGCAACTTGCTTCATTGGAAATTCAGCCTGGGATAAAGACTAGATGCCCGAGGCATTGACCAATATTTGGCATGTGCTGTACTTGGGCACTTTGGTCTGTCATGTGATTTTTTAGTATTGTCTTTCTGATTGGAACACTGTTTAAATTACAGAGGGATTCTCAGGACAAATGAGAACTCCTTTTTTTTTTTTCTTTCTTTCTTCCTCTCTTCATCAATTCTATATTTCTAAAAAATATTAACTGCATCCTCATTCTAGTATTTCCCCAGGTTCATTCTTTGATTGAAACTTTTCCTTTCGGTAAGGAAATGGGTGGTAGAAAAGTGGGATGGTGATGGAAGCTGGCATGGTGGGGAAAAAATGTGCTGGAGAAATGAGGTCATGGTCTTTCCTTCCCCATTGAACTGTGTGTACTGCTGATATAGTGAGTGCTGCTATACTCTCTGACTACAGCTGTTTAGGTGACAGCTGAGTGTACTCAGCCTGTACTATGCTCAGTATTTGCACTAAGAGGAATCCATTTATCTCTTTCCCCCATCTTATCTTGCCTCTCTTTTAGTGATTAAAAATCCATCTAGCAATGTGGTAGGTATCAGAAAAAGTGAGGAAAGTTATTTTATCAGTCAGTGAAGACTAGAATCTTAGGCTGTTGCATGAAAATGTCACCCCAGTTTAGTCAGAACAGCAAACAATAGTAGGAATTGTTGGGAAAGATTAAACCAAAAAGCATCTCTATACTGCTCAGAAAGTCCAAAATACATTTGCAGTGGTGAAGTTCTATTTCTGCCCATCTTGAGGTATGTAACAATGGTGATGGTGGGAATAAGGGGTAGGGAGGAGTTTCTTTGGTGCTCACTCTTGGGATACTGTGGGAGACAGATCAGAATAGTGTCCCAGGTATTTGCTTCCAGGCCTACGTACTGGGAAGGCAAAACAATGGAGAAGCTGTGCCCTGATTAGGGAGTGGTTAAATTCTTTTGCTTTTTCCACTTCCTCTAACTTTGCAATTTTGTCTGTGTAATAAGAAAGGAGATAGTTCCATGGAAGACTTAGATTATTTGTTCTTGCAGCAGTTAAACCCAACAAACTTAGTTTTGTGTACTGTTTTGCGATGTTCCTATGCAATGGGTTTTCTGCCATGGTTATACTGTACCTGTCATGCGCTGCCCAGCAGCGTACCAGGGAATGGGATTTGGAGAAAACTTCCCGTTAGAGGCTCTGCACTTAGTAGACTGTATAAGCTGAACAGGTAGAAATTGCAGTACAGAGATATCACATCCATTAAGCCTGAACTGAGCTGAAGATCTCAAATTCCCAGCTTGTACAAGCAAATAATACTATTAAACATTTATAAAAAGCCTGCGAGAACTATCTATATATAACCACAAAGAAAGCATAGGAAGCTGTAGTTGAAATAATGGTGTATTACATTTATATTTTACTTGATGTGTGCAAAGTCTCCGGCAAAGCGTATCCTTCACCACTTTTTCCACCCGTTTCTTCATAGTGTTTTGTCTGTGTAGATTCTTTCCTTAGTCTAATACCACAAAATTGTTCTGGGTCTAACAGCATTGTTGCACGTAAGATATTGAAAATGCGCTAAGTAAGGATATGAAAAGTGTGTATCCCAAGTTGTTTGACTTTCACTTGCCCTCCTTCTAAGAGGATGATTGAATTATATTCCAAGGCTGTGTGTTATTGTCTTTAAAATATTGATAAATTGCTCATTCTTGTAGAATCTTTGGCTGAATGAATGTAAAAACATCCATTTAACCTTTCTATTTCTGTGAGTTACACAACATAGTAATGAAGTTTTTTGTCATCAGCCAATTGCCTACTTTGATGAAAACCAGTTATTTGGGAACTGTTTACGTCCTTCTGTATTTTCTTGGAGTGTGAAAACACTGTCATAGTCCTGAAGGAGAATCCATCTGTTTCTTGCCATTGATGAAGCTAAATTTTGAGTTGGCGTCAAGAGAAGACCCTTTCTCAGAACTGAACACTAAGGTGTGCTTATGCTTGGTATACCTAAGATGGAAAGCCTTGATACAGCACTTCCTTGTCTTGTGGGAAGGATACTGCCATTGAGATACAAGCAAATTGACTTGTTTTGGAGCATGGACTTGGATCTCTTATCCAATAATTTTTTATTTGTCTTCAGCTATACCATGCTTTTGAAGGTTGCCAGTGTAACGAGGAGTTCAGTCATTTCCAGAGAAGGACTGACCCTCCAAAAACAGAATTGCTTGAAGGAGTAATTCTACTGCAATGTCAACGCAGAATTTGTGGTCTCATGTACGCTCCTGACCATCTGTCCAAAGTGATCCCAAGAGTTGTCCTGTCAAAGACACCCTTTGAGTTGTTCTGAAGAAAATGAGGGAGATGCATTCCAAACTCAGTATCCCACGTCTCCTTTGAATGCATCATTTTCTTGAGACAGATTTCCTCTGTCAATTCACAAGAGCATATATTTCTGACTCAGAAAGGTTTGAAATGGCATCCACTGAGTAACTGCTGTTTGGTGGTTTCCCCAGAGATTTGAAAACTCTTTAAGAGTTGATGTGATGTTTGGTATGCCTACATTTTCATTCAAAGTAAAGGTTGAGTTCTTACGTAGTTGTGAATTCCAGGGTGATTTTTTTTTTCAAACAGATCTTTAAATGCTCCTACTGTTCATGAGGGGAAGTTCCTGAAAACTTTAAAACATAACACTTTCCAACTGCTGAGATGCAGCTGAGAAGAGCTCAGGACATGGCAGTGACAGATGACTGTTTGAATTAGTCATATGCTTTCTGAGAGCTGAAGGCTTTAATTTGCTTTTTGCATTTTTATTTGTGCTTGAGGAGCATGTAAGAAGATGATCAAGAGGAATTTCTACTGGTTTATTTCTTATGTGGAAGTGCCATTAGAAAAATGTAGGAGGAATAGAGAAATTTTTTAAGATATGCACAGTGTTGAGACGATACTGCAGAAAGTGGAAGTTCAATTATATTTGACTACATGAGGTGGGGAGCTTGATGTGGATAGAAAACATGTTTATTAAGGGAAGCAAGCCTTCATTATACCTAGCTAAGAGCTGTGAGTGACTTTTTATTGTACTAGCCTTCATAAAGTCCTGTGTGCTAGCAAAGTAGAAATAATATCAAAGAAATGCTTTTCCATGTACGTAGGACATTTTATCCCCAAACACCTCCTGTTAAGCCTGCAGTAACATGGAGCTATGGCAGTTTTGGCCAGCGACAGAGACCATAGGTACCACACATCAGTGCTGAGATGTGTTGCTGGAGCACAAGCAGCTGTAAACACTTCTCCCAAATGCACCATGGACTCATTACCTTTTCTTTCCCATCTCCCCTGCCTCCCAGCAGCACTTGTGTGTTCAGAGTTTTGAAAAAGAATAAACAGTGTGAAAGAAAGATCTTCCCCGTCATCAACTAATAAAGGCTTAATAGTTGAGGATGTTCGAGGTGTCCCCGTGCTGTCTACCAACCCAACTCTTGCATTCCAGACCTTGAAATATCCTCTGTGTTCCTGGATTTCTTCTGTAATTTCCTCTTTAGAAATGTTTGCTCTTCAGAAAATGACCACAAACATTTGCTCCAACATTGTCATGTATTATAAAACTCTTTCAAGCTCAGTGGGTAGAATCAAAGATGTTATATCTAGGGAAAAGGTATATAAAGGACTGATGTTTGCACCAACTTGAATGTACTGTGCTTAGTAATTTAATCTCCATGTCAGTCTGGGATAGACAAGTTGGTAATATCTCCCTTTTATAGATGGGGGAAATATGATGAGGTAAACAAGAGGATATATTTAAGATGTGCATATATAAATAACTCAAAGACAAAAGATTGCATTTAGGCCAAACTACTAGAAAAAGTTAAATGTTCAGAGGTTTTTTTTGTGGATGAGGACATTCATGACTACATCAGGCAACATTAAGAATTTATACTGTAAATATGCTTTGGGCACAAATAACTGGCAAAGGACCTAGCAAAGCACTTTGTCTGTGAAGGGATTATTCTGAAATTGTGCATGACTCTGTTTCAGGCACCCTTCTTTTGTACCTTCTGGTATCAGTCACTGCCAGAAAATAGGAAACTCATCATGTCTGGTCTATTGATTGTCCATAGCTGCAAGTACTTAGCGTGAAACCAACCTCCTCTTATTCAATACATTGTGGTACCTTCTGAAAACCTTCAATTCTCCTGGTATACTAGTTTGTAATAAAGGCATACTCTGCATGCTGTGCTCTGTACTGATCCCCCAGGCAGCTAGCTGTAGGAGAGGAAGGTATTGCTAGGTCCAGGTGACTTATGGCAGTTGTTAGCTCAGAGCTCGCACTATGGTCATCAATCACAAAGATCATCTGTGGTGTGAGGCTAACATTCATCACCAGTTCACTAAAATGTTGCTTAATACCCTAAATTAACCATGTCTCCAAGGCAAATGACTTTAATATAAAGATAGTAGAACATTCCACCTGCTGGTAATGCATTGTGCTTGCTTGGAGCTTTTTCCATTCATAGATTTCCAAAATTGTCATAACATAATGACGCTAGACAGTCCCCCTTGGGAGCTTTTTGTCAAGAAAACTGCAGCTCCCCCCCCCCCCCCCGCCCCCCCCAATCTAGAAATCTAGTGGAGACTAAAAAACCATGGTTCTCTACCAGTGGAAGTTCCCAGAATTTCCTGCTTAGGCTTCAAGGAAATACAATTCTTGTACAAAGTTCATCATGCAGTATTTTAAGCTGTAGGTCAGTGTCTGATGTTGGACTTGCTTGTAACTCCCGGGGAGAGTATGAGCTCTGTGGCTATTTGTTTGCTGATATAGCTGCCCATGGTAATCTGTGCCTGGGGAGAGAAGACCTGTTTTTCAGTCCATGCTGTGGGGGAAACAGCCCTCAGTTCATGCGCAGAAATGTACCTGAGAGTGTGCATTTTGCTGAAGGATTATTTTTTTGGGGGGTGGTGTGGGGTGTGTGTGTAGTGTCTCTCTGGAAGATGGAGGAGGGTTTCTGATGCTGTTGGAGAACCATTGTCACAGCAATTTTTGAGGCCCATCATTGGATTCTTTGGTTTCTTACATAAAAAGAGTTGAGCAGGGTGTTTTGAAAATATTAAAATGGAATTTGTGGTTTGCATTCAGGGGACAAACCTCTTTAGTTCCATCACCGATTGCCAGTACAATGTGTACTATTGATTCCCCGACATCTGTGGGATTGATGAGAATCATCTCCGTGAAGTCTTCATTTGGGTTTTCTTGAAGACAGTTTTCAGGTAGCTGTCTTTGTCCTAGATGCGATTTAATAGAAGTAATCTGGGAAACTTGCCCACGCCAGCAGAAAGAAGTCAGCTTTTGGATGCAGCTGTCTGAAGGTGTACCCGTAGTCTCTGGATAACTTTCAGAAGTTCTGTTTTCTTGGTTCTTGTTCTCTTGTCTAACAACTTCATTCTTTGATTTCTAAGATAGATTGACTTTTTTTTGCAGAAAGAGGTAAGGGGAATTCTTTAGGAATCTAGAGAGCTTTGGTGAGGAGCTGTCAGGCTGTCAAATGGAAAACTGTTGCTTAAGACTGTCCCTCTGATCAAAGCAAGCTTTATGCTTATGGGAAGCTTTTACTTCATGGTTTTTACATGTGTCCATCATGTCACTGTAGAAAGGACCTCTGTTTGTCCACTTCCTCGGTGACACACTCTACATTTTCTGGTGCTTCTTGTGTCTATGAAGATACTGACTTTAGCTTTACAATCATTTTCCTAGACTGTACCTTGAGGCTGTTGCATAGAAAATGTTAAGCTAATCTGTCTAGAATGCTGGTTTGTCTGGAAAGCAGTGTCATCACTTTATGCAGACCACTGTTACTGGCATGGATGTTGGCATGGGCCCAGCTTTGAGCAGGAGGTTGGACTAGAGGCCTCCAGAGGTTCACCCTACATTAATTTAGCTTATGTAATAAAGAGAAAACCTGACCCTCAGAATGCCCTTTTTACTTTTTAAATGGTGTGAAGGTTTGAGTTATAAAAGGAATTTGTGGCCAATTCGTAAAGCTCATGCTAATTGCCTACCTCTGCCATGTTCTTGTGGGCTATCAGCAAGTTCACTGCTGTAGCTGGGGAAAAAAAAGGAGCAGTGCTATTCTGGGGAATTTACTGCATACATCTCATAGGAAGGATTCTGTAACCCATTTACTCTACAAATGTGGACAGAAGTTAACAGATGGCTTTATTGAAGTAGAGATACAAATGGTGTGTACTTCTAAACGTGCATCCCCATGCTCTGAAAGTCGTCTTCTTGTATGTGCTTTCCCTTAAACACGTCTCTTGTTATGTTCCTTAACATCTCCTGGCAATGGTGTTTTTCATTAAGGGCTGGTTGTTTGGTCTAGTTAGCTCCTCCCCTTTTTACCCCCTTGATGTTCTTTGCTACCTGTGCCCTGAGGTTTGCACGTGTGCCTGGGGTTTATTTCCTTTTTGTCTTAAAGGGGATAATATGTGTGTGGTGTTTGTGTAATTAGAGCTGCTCACCTTTAGAAAGTGCAAATGTACAGGTTGCCCATGGCTGATGTTTAATCAGAAGTGATTACATACCATAATTAAAAAATCTGTAGGGTAATTCTGCATGAGTTTTGAGTTGAGCTCTAGACCTTTTTAACTTTTAAAGATCTCCTGTGTCCCTCACCCTTCAAAAATGAGGACTATCAACAAAACTCTGTATTCAAACTCTGAATTAATTCAGCTGTTGAGGAGATATGATGGGGAGGGTGCATTACTATACCTGTTATTGTCCAGGTGGTGAATATTATTGTGGAGAACAAAGACTGATATGTCAGATCTTCCTCTGTATGGAAGAAAAAAAAAAAAGGTTTGTGGGAGGAGCGATGCATGAACTTGTATTGAAGTGAATGGGAATTAAAAGTTTGTCCTTACAAATAGTAGATTGTCATCTCTTTTTGAAGTTTTTGAAAAGATGTGTACATAGTCATTTGATGCCCACAGTCGTTTTCAGTGGATATTTTCCTGTTGGAAAAGGATTTTGTGATAGCTGCTCAGTGAAAGGAGATTTCATTGCTTGTTACTAAGCACTAAAGTTTTTATGGTTTTTACATAACTTGACTCCCAGGCAGAGTAGTCCCTATTTTCTTTTTATTCTAACTTTTTTCTTTTCTTTTTAAAGAAACGATTGAAAGCAGCAGAAGCAGAAAGCAAGCTAAAACAAGTGTATATACCCAACTAGTAAGTATCTTTTTGTATTGTTTTGTTTTCTATTTCATTGTAGAGGGTCTGGTGTAGCAGTTTCCGTGGCCTTCCAGTATTATGTATTTGCTTTAATTGCGTAATGAGAGACATAGTTGAACAGACATGTCAGAGAACTATTAAGTTAGGTTACCAATATGACAAACCTTCTGCTGATGCTTGAATAGGCTTGAGTCCCTTTGTATTTTAGCTGAGTTAGTGCTAACCACCCTGATGCTAATAAAACAGCTAGGAACCCCGTGGAAGAAAACACCATAGATCTAGTATTTCAATGTTGGCTAGAACAGAGCAGCAGTCCTCCTAGTATGCTTACACTGCTGGTTATGAGTGTGCAAAAGACAAAGCTGTTCCCACATGCTGACCTTCCACTTCTGGAACACAGGGTATTTCCTCCACGGGCAGCTGAGGACTTTCCCTTTGGGGCTTTCCTGGTTAGGATGCTGTGCTGTCATGTTGCTCATTTCCTTCGTCCTGTGTAATGTTCCCATCCAGAAGCGACCGTTCTTTGTCGTCTTATTATTTTTTTTTTTATAAGGACTGGGAGTTGGGGACTTGGTAGCAGGTCAGCACAGTTGTGAACGAAAGGGTAGCTAATTAACTGCTTAATATATCTGGCTTTGTTTATTTTTGTCATCAGTGGATCATCAGTGTGTGGTTGTTTCCTAATGTCTTTTATATTAAAAAAGTTTATACATATAACTATATTAAAAATAATATATAGTGATAGATAACGTGTATATATAAATGTACATATATACATGTTTATATATATGTGTACATGTACATAAAAACCTTAGTAAAATGTGTTTCTTCTCTTGCGTTTCCTCTGCATAACCTAGTCAACAGTTGTTACAGTGTGGAACCTTAAATCTCCCCATCCTTTCTCTTTCCAGCTTTCACTCTCAGATATGCTCCCATGTGTATAACCCACATAACTCCTTTACTCTCTTATGCTATCTCCTTTCAAATATTTATGAAGTTCTACCATGTGTTCTGTTACTTACAGCAAAACTAAGTTTTACATATTTAGCTTGCAAGGTAGTCCCTTATTTCTTGTGAAAACAGAGGATCCCTAATTTCTTTTTTGGTTTGAAATACGTTGCTATCTCTCAAGTAAATTCACTAAAAATTAGGTGTAATATTGCTTTTTGTGGATGGCGTTGCTCTGCAGGGGGACACTGGACATCAGATTAAACATGAATTCACAATATGATAAGCTTGTCAAGCAAAAGCCAATGTAATTTAGACTGCAGATGCAAAAGGATATTGCAGATGAGAGAGCCTGGTAGTCTTGCTATTGCTCTTGGATTGTAATGTACGTAGGTAGGGCTTTGTATTTGAAAGGTTGTAGTGCTCATTTGATAATGGCTGACTGCAGTGGTATCTTACCCCTCAACACTGTATGTCAGCAAGATAATTCCTGTTGTTATCTAGAGAATATAATAAAATCAGCAACTTACCTCTCTGCTTCAGGAAAAGTCTCTACCCGTGTGGTCGCTGGTTTTGTCTCTGGCTTTGATTTCCAGTCACAGTTGATTTGTGAGTGTTATACCTTTGACTTAGATGTTGTTTAACTGATAAAATGGGTATCAAGTTTTCCTCCTCCTTCAGTATCATTTCATGTGTATCAGGAAAAGTAGCAATTGTGTACATGATTCATTTAATCCCACGTGAATGCTTCTACTGCTTTTTTGCTATTAACACCTTCAAATGCAGCAACAATTAAGTACTTCTGAGATTTTTGGATTATTTCTACTCAAGTTTCAGTGCAAGGTCTCTGGTGTGGTTTAGCCCCAATCAGCAACTAAATACCACACAGCTGCTCACTCACTCTCCTCACCTCTGTGGGATGGGGGAGAGAATCAGAACGGCCAAAGTAAGAAAAACTTGTGGGTTGAGATAAGAACAGTTTAATAATTAAAACAGTAATAACAATAATAGTAATATAATGAAAAAGAAATTAACAAGAGAAAGAAAAAGAGACAGATGGCCCCTTGGGAGGAGGAAAAAACCAAAAATCCAACCAACAAGTGATACAACTGCTCACCACCTGCCGACCGACGCTATTGGTCTCCGAGCCGCAATTGCCTCTCCCCCAGCCAGCCCCCCCCAGTTAATATACTGGGCATGACATCACATGATATGGAATATCCCTTTGGCCAGTTTGAATCCACTCTCTTAGCTGTGCCCCGTCCCCTCCCAGCTTCTTGTGCACTCAGCAGAGCATGGGGAGCTAAAAGAGTGCTTATATTACTCAAGGACAATCTAACAACAACTAAAACATCAGTGTATTATCAACATTATTTTCATACGAAGTCCAAAGCACGGCACTATGCCAGCTGCAGTGAAGAAAATTAACTGTATCCCAGCTAAAACCATGACATAGGGACACATAGGGAATGTATTGCATTTACATTATCTTGTGACATAGATGATGGTTATATTCTTGGCTTGTAATAGCAATAGCAATACATGATGTATGGGTCTAAATATCAATGTTATTGATACGTCCTTATCATGTTACTGAGCCCATTCCTGTTTGGAGGCTTGAACCATAATGATCCACTTGTCACCTTGAAAATAGATTACTTGATGTAGGCTGTCACAAGACCTACACAGAAGTGTATCAGCTGATTGAATGAAATGTATTCTAACAATAGCTGTTGTAAAATTGTTTGTGAGGAGAGACCCTGGAGAATATTGGACTCAAACAGTTTTATCTTTTTTTAATTTTTTTTTTGGCTGTCTTTTATTGGTAGGACTCTCATTTGTTCCTGTGATGTAAATAGGAAAATACAGGGAGAGGGGAGGAAAACAATAAGAAAAACAATAGAAGTGGTCTTCAAAGGTTATTTCTCATGTCACGTACATATTATGCAGCAAAAAATCACTGCTCTACGTGGAGATTCAGAGATATTTTTTAACTTGAGACTGTGCCCCAAATTTATGATGTGGGTAACTGAAGCATGGAGAGTGATATAGGTAATTGATGTGACATTATCAAGTCCTAAACCAGCATCCTAGATATTGGAAGAACATTTCTGTCCTAGATATTGGACAAACATTTCTGTGCTCCTTCCAAGAACAACCCTGGTTTTAGGATAGACATCTGTAGTTGGTGTGACTGAATGCCATGTTTGTATGCATGGCTTTGTAAGTGTATCCCTTGGGCTGAAAAGCACTAATGTGCTTACCTGGTGAAAGGAAAAAATATAAAATCAGTTGAATTCTGCATTCTGGAAATACTGGAAAAAAAAATCTTTCCGTTTGTTTTCTGTAGCAGTTACTCTGTCAGTGGGAGTGGTGTTAAATAAAGCAGAAGCCTGCATGCACAAAGAGATTCCATGTTCTTACATGCTCCATCCTGTCATCCACCAGTGTCAGTGTGGGGCTCGGAGATCTTTCTTGTTGCAGATGTAGTCTGTCTCTTTCTCCTTGTAGTGTGTATCCAGACATACTCTTCAGGCTGTTGTGGAAGTTATGGGTATCACAAATACCCATATACTAGTTACTTCTTTTTCATGACAGTCTGCTACAAACACTACCTTGCAAACATTTGTAAAGTAAGGAAATGTTATTCTCCCTACTCTGCCTCTTTTTTTAAGCAAGCAGGGGAACTGGAGGAATAGGTCAAATCTTTGGCTGACTACAAGGGGGGCAGCTGCTTAACAAGCTGAAGATAATTCCTTTGTCTGTTGGTTGCCCTCTGCCTGAGGAGCGAGACTTTTCCTTCCCTGTTTAATTGTGCATAGGTCCCATTGCAGCATGAAAAATGTGAAGGTGTAATGCTGTTCTTTTGTAGTTCTGCTAGTTAAAACGGTGATGTTCAATATTTTGTTGGAGAAAGGTTCTCATTTTCAAACATTTTCATTGTTTAGGGGTCATTAGACCTGTTCTTAGAAGTGGGTATTTACAGTAGCCTGTGATGAGAGCTCACCTCTCTGGATAATGAATTCAGACACTTGCATTATATGCCTAGAGGTAGACGCCATAAATGTTCCTTACAAAGGATTCAAAATTGTTCTTATTTCTGAGGCGTGATTTCTTAATTGTTCTGTTGCATCTGGCACCACTACGGTTTCCTGAATAACAGGAAACAATCACTGATGGTGTTAAGTTTATAGCTGGTTTTAACAACTAAAATTTTATCACTGTGCTGTGGGTGGAATGCTAGTCAGTCATATAGTGAAGGGATTTCAGCATTCTGTGTCGCTCAGGGTTATCTTCAGGTTAGGTTTCTTGGGCAGGGGCTTCAGTCCATGATGGCTGGCATCCAGTGCCGCCTTTCTGCTTGTGCTCTATCACCTTAGTTTCTTGAGACTTGTCTCCTGCAGAATACAGCCTGGAAGTCTGTACTTAGTGATCTAGAAGGTTCCTGCAGAGCATTGAAGGATAACTTTTTGGCACAGGTGGTGGAGGAGCCAATGGAGTGCTGCTGGAACTTAGACTAACAAAGGTCTGGTTGAGGATGTAAGGGTTGGGGGTAGCCTTGGCTGCAGTGACCATGAGATGGTATAGTTCAGGATCTTGCCTGGTAGAAGAGGGCAACAAGTAGTGTTATGACCCTGGACTTCAGGAGAGCTAACGTGGGCCTCTTCAGAGACCTGCTAGGAGGAATTCTATGGGTTAAGGCTCTAGAAGGTAGGGGGGCCCAAGAGAGCTGGTCTCAGTATTTAAGTACCACCTCCTCCGAGCTCAAGATTGGTGCATCCTTATGAGGAAGAAGTCAGGCAGAGGAACCAGGAGACCTGCATGGATGAGCAAAGAGCTTCCAGAGAAACTCAAATGGAAGAGTGAGGTTGACAGTATGTGGGAAAAGGGACTGACCACCTGGGAGGAATATAGGAATGTTGTCAGGGTATGCAGAGATGCAACGAGGAAGGCCAAAGGCCTGCTTGGAACCAAATCTGGCGAGGGATGTCAAGGATAACAAGACGAGCTTCTTCAAATACATCAGTAGTAAAGGGAATACTGGGAAAACAGTGGGCCTGTTGCTGAAGAAGGCAGGGGCCCTGGTGACACAGGATGCAGAGACGGCAGAGTTACTGAATGCCTTCTTTGCTTCAGTATTCACTGCTAAGTGTGTCCCTCAGGCATCTCAGGCCCCAGAGGTGAGATGGAAGATCTGGAGAAAGTAAGACTTGCCCATGGCTGAAGAGGACTGGGTCAGAGATCTTTTCAGGCAAACTGGATCCTCACAAATCCATGGGCCCTGATGGGATGCATCCACGAGTGCTAAGGGACAAAGCCACTAGCTAAGTTGCTAAGCCACTCTCCATCATCTTTGAAAGGTCACGGAGAACAGGAGAGGTGCCTGAGGACTGGAGGAAAGCAAATGTCACTCCAATCTTCAAAAAGGGCAAGAAGGAGGACCTGGGAAACTATAGGCCAGTCAGCCTCACCTCCATCTCCAGAAAGGTGATGGAACAGCCCATTCTGGAGGTGATCTCCAGGCATGTAGAGGAAAAGGAGGTTATCAGAAGTAGTCAACATGGGTTCACCAAGGGGGAAGAACATGCTTGACCAACATGATAGCCTTCTACGATGGCGTGACTGGCTGGGAAGATGAAGGGAGAACAGTGGATGTTGTTTATCTTGACTTCAGTAAGGCTTTTGACACTGTCTCCCATAACATCCTCATAGGTGAGCTAAGGAAGTGTGTGTTAGAAGAGTGGACAGTGAGGTAGACAGAGAACTGACTGAACAGCAGAGCTCAGAGAGCTGTGATCAACAGGGCAGTGTCTGGATGGAGGCCTGTCACTAGTGGTGTTCCCCAGGCGTCTGTACTGTGTCCAGTCCTGTTCAGCATATTCACCAGTGACCTGGATGAAGGGACAGAGTGCTCCCTCAGCAAGTTTGCTGATGATACCAAGCTGGGAGGAGTGGCTGATACACTGGAAGGCTGTGCTGCCATCCAGTGAGACCTGGACAGGCTGGAGAGCTGGGCCGAGGGGAACCTGATGAAATTCAACAAGAGCAAGTGCAAGGTCCTGCACCTGGGGAGGAACAACCCCATGCACCAGGAGAAGTTGGGGAATGACCAGCTGGAACGCAGCTCTGCTGAGAAGGACCTGAGAGTGCTGGTGGACAGCAGGTTGACCATGAGCCAGCAATGTGCTCTTGTGGTTGAGGGAGGTTATCCTCCCCCTCTACTCAGCCCTAGTGAGGCCACATCTGGAGTACTGTGTCCAGTTCTGGGCTCCCCAGTTCAATAAAGACAGGGAACTGCTTGAGCATGTCCAGCGGAGAGCTACCAAGATGATGAGGGGACTGGAGCATCTCCCTTATGAGGAAAGGCTGAGAGACCTGGGTTTGTTCAGCCCAGAGGAGAGAAAACTGCGGGGAGATTTCATCAATGCTTATAAATATCTAAAGGGTGGGTGTCAGGACAATGGGACTAGGTTCTTTTCAATAGTGCCCAACGACAGGACAAGGGGCAGTGGGCACAAACTGGAACACAGGAAGTTCCACCTACACATGAGAAAAAATTTATTTCCTGTAAGGGTGACAGAGCAGTGGAACAGGCTGCCCAGAGAAGTTGTGGAGTCTCCTTCTCTGGAAACATTCAAAACCCACCTGGATGAAGTCCTGTGTACCTGCTCAAGCAGGGGGTTTGGATGAGGTGATCTCCAGAGGTCCCTTCCAACCTCTACCATTCTGTGATTCTGTGATCCCTGTGCTAGCATAACTGACTGCTCCAGCGCAGTTGAAACCCATTTTAAAAACTTCCGTTCTTGATGTAAGAACTGGAAATGATAGTTCACCACCAGAATTCTTGCTACTTTATTTGCATCTTTCACTTCAGCTTCATTAATTGCCTAATGATTCATCTAGTTATTCATTGAATTCTCTTGTTAATAGCTGTAGCAGGTTTTGGTGAGATCAAACAAGTTTAATTAACATGTCATCAACAATAAGAGCTTTTTGCTTCTCATATGATGAAGACATTAGCTGCCTAAATTTGGTTACTGCCACTGTGAAACTTGACCTTAGCTTTGGGGCAGGATGCTTTCTGGTGCTTGTTGCAACTACGTTAATTGTGCTGTTCAAAAATCCTGAAGTGAAGTTACTTTCACAACTACAGCATGACAATTTTGTGATCAGCGTGATTTTGTGATTAGTGTGATTTTGTAATCAGCTTTCACCCCTGCATCCCATTCACTTGCATTTGAAATACAAGTTGGATAAGGGTTGTAGAGAGGACAACAGAGTCAGGCCATCACCCTCCTTTCTGCACATGAACTTAGTACTTTGCATGTGCATGCCAATATGTGCAGTCTTGTTCACAACTTACTGTTTACAACTAGACATATCAGGGCTTCCAGTGTGCTGCTCAAAAAAACCCAAAACCTTTTTGTGTGCTTTACTGATGGATTTAAGATTCCTTTACTGCATTTTTCAGAGGATAAATGAATTTATAGAAGGGAAGCCACATGTCTGTTGTTGAGCCGTAAGACCTAGAGTGGAATCTTAGTTTTCTTTACTTCAGTCTTTTGCTCTGTCTGTTGAGCAACGCTGCTTCTAACAGTGTGCATCTGTCAGGGCTGTTTGTTTTACAGCATCTTGGTAATGTTTGCACATGGGGTTTGCTAGTGAATCATTGGCAAAAGTTCTTTTGCAGCAGGTTACTATAGTGACATCCCGGAGCAAAATGCTGGGTAGCATGAATGTGTACCCTCTTTCAACTTTCACTTTGTTAAATGTGTCTGTAGATCTCTGGCCATCTGTGGTGTCAGAACTTTGTGCCGTTCTAATAAGCACCCTGAAACACTTTAATCCTTGTAAGAGCTGGGCAAATTAATAAGCAAAAGGAGAAGAAAACCTAATCAGGCTTGTGAATCTAAATACATTTTTGTTTGGTTTTGGGTTGGGTTTTTTTGTTGTTGTTGTTTTGGTGTTTTTTGTTTGGGTTGGGTTTTTTTTTTCTCCTCTGCTTCTTTTGGGCTGTATGGGCAGCTCAGTGTACTGAAGAAACAAACTATTTACAGTATTTCTGTGCAGCTTAGCCTCCTAAGCTTTCTTGTCTGCAGAAAGGCCTTCAACTTCACAGCGAGGAGCACCATCAGAATGGTATCTGAAGTTTGTTCTTGGACTGGGCAAATACTCTCAACTCCTTATTCATTGTGTGTGTGGTCCTTGTAGGACATGCACAGCAGATTCTGTTTTTTTTTTCTCTATAGATACAGGGCTTTACCAAGCTCTGTACCTCAGTACCTGATCAGACATTTTCAAACGAGAAGTATGACCTTCTGGCTTCCAGGGCAGTGTAAGCTTTCCAGTAGTGTTTGGTTTTGTTCCGGAACTGGCAAGGGCCAGTTGTCTTCAGAATTCAGTCACTTGGAACTCCTTTGCTTTTCGGGGTTGTTGCTTAGAACGTGAAACCTAATATTGATGCCCCATTAGAAAGAAATTAATTTGGCTATATTTCTACAATGCTGGTTTTGCAGCGCTAGCCAGGGTGAAAAGTAATAAGTGTTCTTGGTCACTGAAATCACTGAGACTTCTGTGTCAGTGTGCAACTGATGTGTAAGAAAATGTGTTTTCAGAAAGCCATTTTAAGATATTTCTGCTTGAACAAGTGGATTCCAAATCATGGGTTTATTAATTGGAAATAAAACAAATATACCCAGTCCCTTTGGTCTTTAGGTAAAAGAATATGAGGGAAATGTAATCAGCATTACACTTTGGGCTTATGTTCAGAAGCTGGCAGCAAAGGCTGCCTGCTTTTTTGTTGCTTTTATAAGCTGAGCTCCTAACAGCACCTGGGAGTCCTCGCACGTTTTATAAGCTCCTTGTGTATACCTCTCTGAAACTTGTTGTGTGACTTCTCCCATCTTCCTCCGTTCCCCAGAAGTCCTGTCCCTGCAATATCAATTCTGTGTCCTTGTTCCCTCCCATGCCAAAGATTTTTTTGATGCCTCATTTTACCCATCTGACACCTCTTCCTCTGCGGATATTTCGTACTATTCCATACTGCTCTCTATGCCAAGGTTTTGTTTGCCCTTCCATTCTCAGCTCCTGCCAGTAGCATTTTTTTTTTTTAAATCCCTGGGTCAACATTTTTTAGAGAGCATAGGGATGAGCTGAGGTGATTCAGACGTTGTTATATCAGAACGTATTAGCAACAACCATCAATGCATTTCTTGCTCTGCGTTTGTTAAGCTTTCGCACTTTTTCCATGTAGTAGAAACCTAAATGCCTCTTAGTAGAAGGACAGATCATAGTCTAAGACTTGCCAGATGACTTGTATTCATGAATGTCTCTGTGTATACGCTATGTCCAAAGATTTTGTTCGATGTGTTGGGCGTTTTTGTGTGAATTGTGGCTACGTGATGCAAACTTCTGCAGTAAGACATTGTGGAAATATTTGTGACTGCTGTCTAGGGTTAACTTTCCCTGAATAAGGCAGCGAATTGACCTTTCTACATCTACCTCTGCTGCTCCTTCCCCCCAGGCATCTTTTTGGAGACTTAAGTAGAGTATCACTCATGTTGAGGACTGAGGGAGATCTGTAGATAAGATCTTTTTGTCTGGGATAGTAAGTTATCTACCTGGCCTCACTGGTTTATTGTTTTTTAAATGGTTTTGGACTCTTGAAAATAGCATCTAACTTACTATATTTATTTTTATTATTGGGATGATTTAAATATTTTTGGAGACTGTTTTCATGGGATTCAGATTGATGGTAAGTGCAGCTTGTTCTAGCAGCCACATAATGAAAATTTGAATCTTCAAACATTTTAGGCCATATTTTTAAAGTCACATAGGAAATCGCATGCCTCAATTAATGTTTGTTCTCCTTTTTCCTTTGTGTTTTAAGTAATAAGCCAAACCCCAACCAGATCAATGTAAATAATGTCAAACCAGGAGTGGTAAATGGTACTGGAGTACAGGCACAGAACGCAGGAGCAGGACGGGCCTGTGAAAGCTGTTACAGTAAGTGGCATGCCAGTATGGCAGTTGTGCATAGAGAGCATGAATGCTGTGTTGCACAGAGTAAAATAAAAGCTGTGTTGTGGTGGGGGGTGGGAGAGAAGGCCTTGCAAGGGTGGGGGGAAAGAATTTGCCATCGCAGCATTTAAGCAAAGTTTGGGGTTGGGGTTGTTGTTTTTTTTTTTTTGTTGTTGTTACTGGTGTTACTTTTGTAGATAAAATTGTGAAGTAATAAATGAGGAGTTAGTAAGTGTCCTACATAATTGCAGTTAGCTGTTGAGCAAAGACTTAAATCACCAAAGTGTGAACTTGACAATTCTTTTCATAATTTTTTAGTAGTTTTCAAAATACATGATATCGTTGTATCTGGTCTGCTGCCTGATATCAATATACTGAGTTTTAATGATTGTGCTCGTTTATGGGGAGCCTTTATTGATGCTGGAATGTAGGAGATTTCTTATGTTCTTTAGTCATAAAATTAAGTATGGGGAGTTCCTGAAGACAAATCTTCCCTCTCTCTGCCCCATGCTTTACAGAAATTGTTGTCTACTGGTCTTGCAAAAGAAGAGCTTTCAGTTTCATTGGCAGGAAACTTACCTATCTTACTAGTTGGGTTTTTTTCTGTTCATGTTTTAAAAAGGGTTTCTGTGTGTAATTATTTCTGCTGAAATCACAAGTACATTTAACAGTGGCGATGACAGTGAAGCCACCATCACGTTTTTACGGTCTGTTTGAGCTTTGCGTGGTCTTTGTGTGGGGTTTGGGTTTTTTTTTTTTTGGTGATGGTTCTAAAGAGAATAAGCTCTGAAAAGTGATCCTGTTTAAGGGTATATATAATTTCCGCCTTTGTTATCTCTAGCCACACAGTCTTACCAGTGGTATTCTTGGGGTCCCCCTAACATGCAGTGTCGCCTCTGTGCATCCTGTTGGACGTACTGGAAGAAATACGGTGGCTTGAAAATGCCAACACGGTTAGATGGGGAGAGACCAGGACCAAACCGCAATAATTTGGTAGGTATCTGCAAAGCAGATTGCTTGGTGCTCTTGCCTGGAAAGCTAGGTGCCATGGTATCTAACTAATTGTTCACTGTTCTTAAATATTTAACAACAAAAAGAATGCCTTCAGCCTCCATTGTTGTCTTTGGGTTTGGTATTTCATGTCTTGTAAAAGTTGGCGTATGAACATTGGCTATAAGTAGTTTGTTGCCAGGTACTGCTCTGAGGAAAAAAAACCTGCCATTTGTTCAGCAAACAAGCAAATGCATGGGATAACTTAATGAAGATGGAAAAAACTGAAATGCCCGCCAGTTTTTCTGGTATTTGGTTGCCATGATTTTTGCTGTAGGGGAAAGAGGACTCCCCCCCCCCCAATTAAAGGAATTCATTATTTCCCAAAACCTGTTCCCTTTCCTAAGGCACATTCAAAATTAGATACCCTAAATAGCTAGTGGCTTTTTAGAGATCCCTTATCTTGGTTTTCTATTAATCCTCCTTCCTTTTGGATAGGTTTTGAGTAAGTATTGTATGATCTTCTGTTTAATTTTCCCCCTTAAAAACCAAAATTCTCAATTTTTCTGAATTTGGTGGAAGTTCAGTCTGGAAGCACCATATGTTGAGCTGATTGGAAAAAATAGCTGCATCACATGGGCAGAAGAACAGTGCACCCTGAACTTTGGTCTTAGATTAATTTCTTACCTCTCTCCTAGTCTTTGCTATCATTTCCTCTCTATTCTATTTCTTTCACTTAACCTCTGTTCTTTCCAGGCTTCTCTTTGCCCTCTGAAGCTTCCTAATTTCTGAGATAACTAACAGGTTTTTTCAGCCTTATACTTCTTTTTTGTTAATTTAAAAGTATGTGAATCGTCAGGGGGAAAGCCTTGTTCTCTCCAAACTGAAATTTCCGCCTGTTTTCCAGTCGTGGGCTGGTTTGAGATAACAAGATACTACTTATATTACTTTATTGGTTGACTTAGTTGCTTTTCATGAAGAAATACTGCTTGTGCTCTCTGTAGTAGATAAAGAGTAATACTGAAAAGCATTTATTTTGCACAGTGAATATTTGATAACTCTGTAAATGCATTCACTGAGTTCAGAGTAAAAATTAAAACAAATTCTTGCAACTTTGAGAGAAAAACATTCTTGCATGCTGTAAATTTGCTCTGGGAAGTGAGGTTGTGGTGTATATTTTAGCCATACGGCTACTTTCTGATTTTCTTCTCCTTCTTACAAATGCTTTCTTTATAAGGAGCTAGCATTGTACATCCAGAGCAACTCTAAGCACCCAAAGTTTGAGAGTCTTTCTGTTGGCTCTGTAAGCACTAAATCATATGATAGCATCAGGTAACTTCTTTAGGTCTGGCTTTTGGATCCCTTGTTTAAAACTTGGGACAGCACAGAGATGAATACTTCCCTGTGAAGAGAAAATCTTTACCTTCGTTTTATCCTTTGAGATATTTTGGAATAAAATTTCAAATGTTGAAGGGTAAGATTTGGGAAATGGGGGATAGCTGGGCTGAAAATATTTTCATCTGTAATACTGTTTCTGTTCTTATGTCTGTGAATCAGTACCTGAAAGTGATTGTATATGATATTCTTCCACTTCTTTAAAACCATGTTTTCTAATAATTATTTTTAAGAAACAGTATTTATTTTTCTTTCTTTCTAGAGTCCTCATGGGGTGCCAGTACGGAACAGTGGGAGTCCCAAGTTCGCTATGAAGACACGACAAGCTTTCTATCTCCATACAACAAAACTGACAAGAATTGCCAGACGTTTATGTCGAGATATCTTGCGCCCTTGGCATGCTGCAAGACATCCCTATCTGCCTATTAACAGTGCAGCAATCAAAGCAGAATGTGAGTGGTGATGCAGCTGGGCACCTACTTGCAAAGGAGCCCTTTGAGATTCCTTTCCTATAAAGGAATTCAACTTCTTGAGAGGCTCTCTTGCTCATGGCTAGCAGTTTCACAAAATCTGGCTATACCTGCAGAGTGTTCTGATTGCAGGCAAGACAGATAACAAGTTAACGAGTTGTTGTTTGTTTTAAAATATTCATGTTTGCTATTATATTTAGCATTCTCCTGCATTTGTGTCCTGTTGCCAAGACATGTTTGCAACCTGTAAAATTCCTTTTGATTGGAAAGCTCTTTTGGGACACTTGAGTTATTAATTTAGTTTTGCTATAATATCTAAATGTCTTTACCCTCTAATTATTTTTCTTTGTTTTATAGGCACAGCACGTTTACCTGAGGCATCAGAAAACCCATTGCTACTAAAGCAAGCGGTTCGAAAGCCTTTAGAAGCAGTACTCCGGTATTTAGGTATTAAAAAATCTCAAACCCAACCACCACCAAACACAAAACCACCAACCAAACAAAAAACCCTACTAGCTAATTCTGCTAACGATCTTGTATTCCATTTGGTTCTGGATTTAGATGCTGGTTCTGGATTAAAAAACAAAATGTGAAAACCTTCCCATGAACATGCCCTTTTTCCTTTTCCTACTTAATTTCACAGACCTAGTGGCTCTGCAGTCCACTGTGGGCTCACTGAGCTGTATCAGAGTTTTTCAAGTGAAGGGAGGGATGTGTTTGCTGTGGTCTCCAATGTATTTGGGGACAAGTTACCATCTGCTAATGGAGGCATGAACATAATGTTTTGGGAACAATTGGTCAGTCACATTGTTCAAATTTTTGAGCTGTCTGGAGGCAGTTCCTACAGTTGGGTTCTCCAAGAAGTCTCTCGGGTTTAGGACAGCACTGTGTCCCACACCTTGTGAATCAGTTGCTGAATGTTCTGTGCTGGAGCCAGACAAATGGACTATATTTCCATTCTTTATGTCCTCCTTGGTTTTGTTGGGGTGTTTTTTGGTTGGTTGGTTGGGGTTTTTATGGTTTTCTTGAGAACTTGGGCCTCATCAGCTGATCTCTGGGGGAGTACTGAGTAGGTCTGTCCAGGACCTTGGTGTAAGTTTTAGGTGCTGGAAGAGGCCAGCTATGTGACATGCTAGCTCTGATTCCAAATGAATGCAAAATCATTTTTTCTAGTGTTGTCAGTTGCTAGAGATACCCTAAAGACTTGTCTCAGGTTGTTACAGCAGCCTAACATGAGTCTAACCACAAGAAGCTAGCTTGGACAATAGTACTCAAAGGCTTCCAGATTAACAAGGAAATTGATTGCCTTTTTACTCTGATAGGGAACACTGGAGTTGATTTTATGTTTCTTTGAACATATTTGTTGATGAAATATTGTAAGGCTTAGGGTTTATTAAATATTTAGTGCTTTTCTGTTGTGTTGTACTTCTGTATACTAATGAGATACACAGATTGAGAAATCTTTGGATATGTGTAGTGCAAACAAATAAAGCCAATAAGGGGGGAAGTGTTGCTGTTGGTTAAAATCCTGCTTCTAATAGTTGTACAGAATGTAGCTGTAGATTGACATTTCATTAGCGCTGTGTCAGGGAGTCCGTTTGACTGTTGAGCTGGGAGAAGGGAGTGAAAGAAACGGAGGGAGGCTGATGGACTGGCAAGAACGTATTTTTGGAGATGTCACACTTGGTATGCTTTAAGTTATGTGGCTGTTGGGACCGCGAGAGAAAAACTTGGTTGAAGCTCCCATTTGCTGTTGCTTGTAACTTTCTCAATCTTTTCAGTCCAACAGCAAGTGCACGATCTCAGTCTTGGACAAAAGTTTGAATTCAGACTCTCTTCTTTATGGTGGTGCTTTGAGTCCTCGCTTGTTTGGCCAGTTTAGAAATTGTATTTTTTTTACAAATCTTTCAAAACTGGCAAAGGTATAATTTCCCCAGAGTGTAGGGGTATTGCATGGCTGCCCAAAGATGGCTTTTAATATAAAGCACCCACAAAATCATCCCAAGCTTTCCACTGTTTTGGAAATAAATACAAAGTGCTTTTGTTATCAGCTCTTATTTTAGGATAATATTATGACATTGGTTTTAACAGCTTCAATAGAGGTGAGTTCCTAAATGAACTTAAAATGCTTTATATAAATAGCAAATAGTCAAAATTATTGACAGAGATAGTTTGTATATAAGGGGAGATATGCTTAGTCACCTTGGAAGTTTGCAGGTTGTTTTCAGATTTATAATTCCAGTATCTTTACTAATTAAAAAAACTCCACCTTGCTGTTTTACAACAGAGTCTCATCCGTGTCCTCCGAAACCAGATCCTGCAAAGAGCTTGTCCAGTTCTCTCAACAATCTGACTCCTGCTAAGTTTACGCCTGTCATTAATAATGGGTCCCCAACTATCCTGGGAAAAAGAAGTTATGAACAGCACAATGGAATGGATGGTAAATATTTTTCTGCAGAATGCATATTGTCTATATAGGCTTTTTCTCTGTCCTTTTGGTATACAAGGAGAGTATTTAAAACTGTAGTCCTTCATATAAGTTCTGAGTTTCTTATTCTTGAGGGAGGTTAGTTTTTTCCTTTTGTAAAAGTCACTTGTCCCATTTCTCCTGTGTGAGATACGTGATGTATACTGCCTGGGTGGTACATGCACATAAAGCTGCTGTGCTAGTGGAACTCTGCCTAGCTTGACCAACCTTGCAAACAGGGCAGTGGAGGAGAAACTTCCCTTCAGTTTTTAGCTAAGTAGTGTGGAGAAAACCTTAATAGCTTTTTCCAGTGATGTTTCCTTTTTCTTTTGAGGTCTACAGCTTTTTTTTAACCTGTAGGTAGTAGCTGTGCAGTTCCCAGGTGGCTTCGTAACATGTGGATCACCTGGCTTTCAGCAAAGCTACCAAAGGCTGCATGCCACTGAGACAGGCAGAGGCAGCTGCTTAGCTCAGGGAGGCAGATGTCCCAGATCTGGTGTGGCGTAAACCTCCTCCTGCCCTGCGCAGAACCAGAGCATTTGCTTTTGTTGGCCCCATCACTGAGTACCTCTGCGCAGTGGAGTTTGGGTTTCATCTCCTCAAGAATAAAAGGCAAGGGGAAGATATTTGAAGTGGGAAATAGACGCAGGATGTTCCTGGCACAGACTCCAGGGCTCTGTTCTGAAGAGTTGCTCTTGCTTGAGACCACTGAGGAAGAGAAAGTGCAGTCTTTTTCTCAGAGAGGATAAAAGTGTCTGTTCAAATGGTCTTAACAGGAGCGAGAGCATGGAGGGTAGCTCTCCTTCACAGGGGAAAGGAACAGTTGGTTTAACGGTGACTCTGAGCAGGGAGGGAGATACAGAGAATCTTTCCCATTTTTACCTTTACTTTTAACTTTTTATGTGGCTTATCTAAAATATAACTACAAACATTTGATATCTTATTGTTTGTGTTTTAACATTAAGAACTTTTAAAACTGCTGCTGTTCAGGTTGCTGATGTGATGTTTTTCTCTTTTCTGTTCACTTGTGCTCTATCAGGCAACATGAAGAAGCGCCTGTTGATGCCTAGCAGGGGTAAGACCTTGAAGCTGCGCTCAGCTTATGCTAGGAGAGTGATTTTTAGTTTCATCTGCTGGCTTATCTGTGCTTTGTGGCTAATGAGTCTGTGTGCACCTTCTGTGTTGATGTCTAAGTGTTCCTTGGGTAACCATTTCCACCCATGGTTATGCTGCTCACCTTCCAGGCTTTTCACATACAGGTGACACGATGAAGTTCAGAATTGATTACTAATTCCTCAAGTTGACAGAACAGTTTTCTAGCAGTTTTGTGGAACTGCTGAAAGCTGTAATAGTTGGTTTGAAACTAGGTGGCGTTTCACTGTTTGACTTTTAAGAAATCCAACTTTCATGCGTCCTGAACTATTTTAAATTCACATCAACCAAAAGAAATAGAAGACAATTCACATCAGGTCCCAAGTTCAAGCCTCCGTATTTTCCACTGTGAGTGGACAGTCACTGGTGAGAGATTGCCTGCATGTTCTCTACTTGCAGTAGAAATGGTTTTCAGAATTTCCACAGGTTAAAAATTAATCTGTTCCAACTACTGAATAGACCTCAGAAGCTTTAGTTTGTGATAATGCAGGAAACATACGTATGGTGTCACTTAACCATATTCAATAGAACAGACCAATTTTGAATAGTCAGGATATACAAATGTCATTGTGAGGCAGGCAAACACAAAAACTTAAGCTTACATGTTACCATGAAATGGCCCACACTGCATGCCCTGATGTTAAGCTTTGTGTTTAATGGCTGAGACAGTGGATGACTGTTATCAATATTTACATGCATGCATATATAAGCGCATGTGGAGAATGCAGTAAGAATGAGGACAGTGATCATTCTACTGTCTTGCTCTCTTTGGGAATTTATACCTTGATATTGTGTTGCTGAGTTTTTAATGTGCTTTTCAGCTTTTGTGTTTTGGGAAGAATAACAAAACCCTGCCGCCTCAGTCAGTTTGGCTTCCTTGGAAGCTTTGTCCAGTAATGAGGGATGTAGATGTGGAGTAGCTCACTGAATTTCCACAGCTGCTAGTGACAACCTGCTTTTGGGCATGCCTGCTGCTCCCTGCTAAAAGCCCTCGTCAGCAAGGGGACTGCTGGGTCACTCAGCAGATGACACACTTCTGAAGCTCTGAGATGTTGTGATCCAAAGGAGGGAAGTGGAAGAAGAACTGACACTTCCTCAGGCTCTCTCTGCGTAGAGCACTGGATTTGATAACCCGAGACTATTTACTTACTGGAAATGGAAGATTCTTATTTTAGTGTTTTAAAGCATCTGTCTGCTGGTTTACATATTTGATTAGATATGTTCCAGTCATAACTGTTGCTGGAGTGGTTTGCAAAAAGATGATTTTGGTGAAGTACCTGTTCAGGCTGCTCAGAGTATGTGTTTCTCTGAAGTATATGTGTATAGTTGTGCAGGGGCCGGATCTTACGGAGCGTCTGCTGCTTTATCTGCATGGTCTGTTCTCAGCCAGCCACTGAAATACTTGGAGTAGTATTTGTTTCTATAACTGCTAGGTAGTGGAGTACGGATCAGTCCCAGAATCTATTTACCTGCTGGGGTAATGAATGTTAACTGGATATTATTTTGAGCAGTTCAGCCTAAACTTGTTGGTTGGGATTTATTTGTGAATGGAAAATGTTTGTCATGCTGCAATTTTGACATCTGGAATATTTTCTGACCCTGGCTTGCTGGAAGGTTTGCTGAGACAGAGAGGGAAGGAAACCATCTGCAAGGGAGCAAGGTTTAAAGAACTTGGATCAAGATCTGCGGGGCACAGGGAAACAGATGGTGGAAGTTTGGTGGATCTGTTTCTGGCCTGGAGCCAGTTTATGTGCCAGTGCCACTTGGCACTGGTTCCCAGTTGCCTTGCGTGTAAGCTGGTAAGCATTGCTGGCTCTGGGTACGGCTAATGCCGGTTTCCTGTGCTGTGCCAGAACTGGGAACATGGCTCTGAGACTTCTCCTTGGCTCTGGATGGAGTCATACAGGCTTACTAGTTTGGGAGGCTGCTGGTGGGAAGGGAGGGGAGGACGTTAATGGAGAGGAAGAGCACAAGTTGGAACCATTGTAAAGAAAGGGTGAGTGGCAGCAAGAGCAATGAAGCCTTGTGACCAGAATTTAGGAGCCAGTGAGTTAGTATAAAGGGACTGAAATAAACCCATCTATCCAGAATGACTGATCTTTTGATTATAACTGACCTAAAATAGAAGAAAAAGGTTAACGAGAGTAAAACTGAATTCTAATAACCATTCAGATTCTTCATTTATATAGCTTCTATATATACGATAGGAAATTGTGGGGTTGTTTTTGTTGTTTTTATGTCTTTCTCCTCCTTAGTAATACAAGGTGGCATACTGGCTGGTTTAGGTCATTGTAGGAGTGTACTGCAAAGAAAAGCTGGTGTTAAGGCAACTGTATGAGGAGACTGAAAATATTATTTCTGCACAAATTTAAGTCGGGAAGACACTTTGTCCACCTATGTCAAAATAGTTTTCAAGATGATGTTAACTTACTGCAATGTTATATGAATTATCCAGGGATTTTTCTGTTTCCTGCTGACGTGCTGTGTTGATGGCACCTGGAAGATATCTTATGGTTTGGGCAGGTCACTGTGTCAAAGCCTCTGATATATGACAACAGGCAGCTAGTATGCTGGGCTTTAGCTGAAGTCTCTTTGGTGATAAAAGCCTTTTGGTGCTGGGCTATTACTTCCGAACTTATGGGGGAAGTATGTATGCTGTAAATCATGGCTGCTTGCTGAGCTGATTGCATGTGGTGACTTTGTAAGGCTTTCCTCATGGCCAGACCTTAAAGCAATATAAAATCAAGAGATTGCTTTGCAGGGAATGAGCCAGCTAGCAGCTAGTATTTTTGCTTAGTGTAAAGCATTAAGAGCCATGTTTATACGTATATATTGGTGACTAGGTTTCTAAGGCATTTAAATTCTCGTGGCACCTGCCTTCATTTAGAATTAGGCTGTTTAACATTGCTGAAAACTGAAATGTTCATGTAGGTTTTTGGGTGTTCCTTCAGGCATCACTGCTGGAAGATTTTAATCTGAGGCTCCACCACCCCTTGGTGTTTAGGACGATGGGTGGTCGGTAGTTAACTTTTCTGAGGACTGAATTCTAATGAGTGAAGTTCCTGCTTAAGTGGAAACACCGTTCCTAAATGTGCCCAAATGATGACTGAATGTGGAGGGGTTGGAGGTGGAAGACCACCTAGCCTATGTGCAGATGTAAGTTGGTCAGGTTGAACTCTGTGTGAAGTAATGGGAAGCAGGGAAAAGGGGAACCTTGGCAGTGAGACATCAAGGAGGAAAATGAAAGGAGTCTGTTGTTAGTGGGCTGCGGCCAGAAATAGATAAAACTAATTATGGAAATGTTGGAAATTGCTGAACCTTATAAGAGTACTTCAGATTTTTCCTCTGGAATTTTGTTGTTTACTTGTTTGGTTTTTTTCTCTTGCTGCTGTAACTCCAGCTAAGTATCTTTAACTTTTCTTTTTCTGATTCATCCCTGCTTAACCCTGGAGAGCTGAACTTTTTCCAAGCTTTGAATATGATTTGTCTGGCCAGGCACCTAGAGTTTTGACTGGTGCTTGAATTCCAAGAACAGGGAAATATTCTTAACCTCATCTCTTTTCTCTCCCTGCACTCTCTTTCATAAGAAGGGTGTAATCCTTTCATCTCTTTTGGTTTCCTCTTCTCCTTTAAATCATTAGGCATACAGTGGACTTCCCAGCGCTCTTGCAGCATTTGGTTATCATGGACAAACTCCTGGATATTCATATTTTTGGAGCATGAAAAGTACATGGGGTCTCATAAGCTGCCGAATACAGTGAGATGTTAAAAATTTATTAGTTTATTGCTTTTTCTTTAATGTTCTGGACCTTGGCTGACAATATTTGTCCACGAGGCGCACAGAGGATGTTGTATGTTCTGGAGCCTGTTTACTTTTTCCCTTCCAGCTCTCCAGTTTGGGGTCTATGTGATACTTGTCTATGCAAATTCCTACTGGGGGAAGGGAGGGAGCATTGTTAGATTTCCTTCCCTCCCCTCCCCCTTTACACCATGTTAGCTTTCATCTAATCCAGTTTGGTTTTCAGGGTCATCACATGCACTCTAAAATTGGCAGAAAGAGAGAGAACATAAATGAATAGCTGAAATAAAAGGAAGGCTTTTCCCAGCAACAAACTTGCACTGATAAAATGGTAGCAGGTCGTATGCTGAAAATTGGAGAGGGTTTATAGAAGAGCCGTGAAAACAGCGAAGGGACTGGAAAACACACTGTATAATGCAAACTGCATTTATCAAAGTGGAAGTTGTAGATGTTTGTCTCCGCTGACAGGAACAGCAGAAGTGCAATAATAGAGGGCTTTATAGTCTAGCCAGGAATGGAATAATGAGCTGCAATAGCCAGAAGGTGCAGTAGAAAAACTTTGGCTGGAAAAAACTGCTGCAAATTTTTGAGTGATGTTAACTGTTGGAATACCTTGCTTCTGCTACTGAGAATTTCAAAGCCAAAATGGAATGTTGGTCTAGTTTAACGTGTTCTAGTTCATTGTTTCTCATCTCCTTTGGGGGAAACGTGAATGAACTAGAACTGGAAGCATTCATCAGCCTAGCATGGCATTAGTTTAATTATCAAGACATGAGCATGAGAGTGCAAATACTGTTCTTGACCAAAAGCATCTATTGAGGTGGGAATATAAGGAAATTCTCTAGTATCACTTCTGAAGGTGACCAGACTTATCTCAAAGGGTTTTTTCTGGCTGACTTAGATCTTCCAGAAAATTTGGAGTTACCTGTATGCATAAGTTGCATTAAAATTCTACCCTTTATCAGCAGTGGCCCTGGCTGCCCTTCCAAAGCCAAGGATAACCAGCCAAAGGAAATCTGCTCAATCAGGAATGACTGTAAACATCAGGGAGTGTTGATCCTTTAGGGAATAATGTCATACATGGGGTCCTGGGGAAAAGTCCTGGCTTTAGCTGTTGATATCTGGACCAGAGTAATGCTGACTAGTGTCAAGAGAAAAAAAGTCCAGTGCTTCGTAAAGGAATCACTGTTTCTTGCCAGCAGCAGCACGGCTGGGAAGAGTGAGAAGTTGCTTGAAATGCTTTTTGGAGACCCCAAGAATCATGTGCCTGTGCAACTTCCTCACTTTAGATTATATGCCAAAAGTGCAGATTATTTTTGAGAATTATACTTAGGAATTTGTATTCAGATGTTAAGTGAAACTTTTTTTCACTTGCCTTCAGCTTAGCTGTGATACTGTGATTAGCCTCTTCTGGTGTTATGCAGAAAAACCTGGATATGAAATCAGGAGATGGGCATCATGCTTTATCGATCAGCTAGTGGAAACCATTTCATATATGAGGGGTGGCATGGAATAAGATGTAAATGTTGATCTGAGTGAGAGGAGAGTGCGTGTCCTAAGGCAGTGGTAGGGAACAGGTGTAATTAATATGAGAAGAAATGGAAACATAACAATGCAAGGGCAGAATTGCAAATGCCCATGATAGTACAAAGCCTGAACTTGTAATTAAGTGGAATCTACATGTGTGATACATACCGTATATCTATATACACACATATATGTATGTATATGATGCACAATGATCCCAATTCTAAGAACAGTTAATAACTCGGTGGTTTCTAGTTTACCTACCTTGGATCAGCACATCTGAAGCAGTGAGGTGCATGGTCTTGTTGCCCCTTTTTTTAACCATTTAGTGTGTTGCAGCCAGACAGAACATACTGTGATGCTCTTTTAGGGATGCAGGTGGATAGTATTGATTGACCCAACACCAAGATAGATAGTGGCTGTCTATTCTCAACCTATTTGTCCTAGGGTAGCTACTGACTCATTGTAGTTGGATGTCACTGCCCAGAAAGTATTAGTAGGGTCCTTGAAGTACTCTTAGCAGAATGTTCATGCAAAGCTGTACCAACACATCATCTGTGAGTTACTGTGCAGCAAATTTATGTGAAGTGTTAGACTAAGCATTTTAGGGAGTACTGTCCAAATCCAGCAAGGTTAATGTGTAGGGGTTGGTGGAAGATGGATAACAAACCACTACTTACTCATGCAACATTAAAGTTCTTCTTTGTGGAGTCTCTCATTTCGAGTTACTGTTTGTTTAATGTTGTCTTGGATTTATCTGTCCAACAGAGAACGGTGATCACTTCTGTGTTTCATTACAATGAAAACAGTCTGTGTTTCTCTATTTGTTGCATGGGGCTGGGCTACTGTGTTCTGAACTACATGAATCTTTCCTTTTTTTTAACCTTAAATCTTTTTTTCCTTTTCCTTTGCCAATCTTGGTAGGAACTTACTTAGGTAAGTAAATTGCAATTTTAACATTGTTTTTCTGTACAACAGACTTCTAAGAAAATGTGAGTCTAGGTGGTGTTTGGCACAATTTATGCTCTGTTCTATTTGTTGCACTTGCATTCCTGAAAGCTTATAACCTTTGATTGTTAGAAGGCGGGCACTCAATCTGCTCACAGCAGTAAAACACTCTTGGCAGTTCAAGAAAGAGAGGGGTACTAAAGCATTCTTATAAGCTTGCAAAAACTGTGTGTGTGTATATGTCAGCGCACAGACTACTTCAAGTGAAGCAGTAACTTGGAAGTGAAATCCTTGTTCATCAAGCCCCATTCATGCATGAATTTTTATATCTTTTTTTTCTAGCTTGCTCACAAATGTGGTACTGTTGATGTTTTTGTTACTGCTGGGAAGGATGGAATCCCAGGAGAAGGATTACTTTTGGAAAAGGAAAATGCATATGAAGAGTGTATGGATTTTTGAAAGCATTGTGTTTTAGTATAGTAAGCTTTCTGGCTGTGAAAATGTGTGTTAAATTTTCTACGTTCATTGTGACAGAAGACGTGCTTATAAATGTTACTTCATATTGCATGTTCTGCATGATACTTCTCTTTGGTAAACAGAAGTTAAAAACAAAATGCCATCTGTGACTAATTGCTTGATGTCCTGATTGGTTTAAAAAAAAAGAAAAGATTAATTATGTTAACGTGCGATGAAGGACCCATATTTCTGTGTGTGGTGGGTATGCTGAAGATCGGAGTTAGTAAGTTTGAGTAAACATAAATTTAACAACTCAAAGTTATATCCAATGGCTGGAAGCTGGTCTACTCTTTCTCCTTGGTACTAGGGTCAGCTCTGTACAGGGTTCCTCTGCCAAACTATGAAATGGTCTGTAAATATACAGGCAATGGTGTATGTGTTCAGGCATGGAAGAGCATTGGAAGATTTCTACCCAAGTAGAAAAGTGGCCATCTTTGGTGCTTATTCTGCCGCTGCTTGATGCTTGCTGTAGTAATTTCATGGAAATATCCCTGCACTCCAGTCTGAGCTAGGCACACTGCTGAAGGTTTAGGCTCTCCTGCTTCTCAAAATAGCAGTTGCATATTGTGTGGAGTTGGCAAAAAAGGCTGAATTTGTGTGGTGGGAGTAATTTTTGAATGCTGTCATTCAGATGCTGAAGTCCTCTCACTGGACTCATGGGGAATGGGACCGGATCAGCAAGAAGCATGCATGTCTACTCTCAGGCTTCCAGTAGGACCAGATGTGCTGGTTTGCTTCCCATTGGCAAATTAGATTCCTCCGTTCTGCTCTGTGTGGTCAGTTGCCAACTATTCCCTACTCCCGCAGCATGCTCTTGGGGTGGTGCTCTAGCTGCTGCAGGAAGTTTGGGTATTCTCTTATCTTAAATTTAACAAATCTGAAAGCATTAATTCAAATGATACGAGATTGTTGGAAAAGAAACAGGTTCGTTGACTATGGGGTGGTTCCTCCCACCCCCAAAAGATAAAGCTGCAAAGTAACAGCAGTAACAGACTTGCATTTGCTGTTTGTGATAGTCCTTCCCCACTCCCTGTTTTCTGGGGAGGGTAAAAGTATATTCATCTGCAGCTTTGATACCTGAAGAATGAAAGAATCATTAGGGCATAGTAACCTGCTGTGTCTGGTTTTGAGCCAAAATCTCTGTAATTGTGCTTATGCTTGAGGAACAGCTCAGAGATCTTTGTCACTGAGTTGTTGGGAATGGAGGAGGTGTGCTCTGAGGGTGTCAATTTCTGTACTGTGATTAGTTGTTTTATTGCCATTTCAGTAGCAATGTAGAATCACCTGTGGCAAAGGACTTCTCTGCTTATCTGCAGACATACCTTAAATTTACCATGTCTACATTTTATCCTCTGGACTTCCTCTTTATTTCAGACTTTGGTAGGAGGAACTGAATGGGAAGAGATTTTGTAGGGCTTTGGGTTTTTTCAGTGCTATGGGGAAAAAAAAAAGTAATCTTGAGTTTTCAGAATAAGTTTCAATTTCTTTGGCTGAAGAAGAATGGAAGATCTTCTTAGATTTGCAATTTAGGTCTACAGTGATGAATATATTTTTACATCTAAAACCAACCGAGCACTGTAAAACCACTTTGTGGTTTTAAAAGTTTGGTCACCTCCTTTTTTTGTTTGTTGGGTTTTCTTTTTCCTCCTTTGGAGGAGTTTAGTGTTGTTTCTGTTATGGAGCTATGTAAATTCAAGCACTTGAACCTTAGATCTCATACAAAGGAATATTCACACTGTGACTTCTCTAGACATCTGTCTATAAAATATAGGGTTTTTTTTCTGGTAGAGATGCTGCCAGAACCTTGTTGGATTTTGCTCCTGGTTTATATTCATATGCTGTCCTACTTTTTTAACCTGCTTGGGGATGCATGTGTGTGAGAAGTCTCCCTCAGACCTTGATCTGTGAAAATGGAGCAAGCTCCTTGGGGAGGACAAAGTTTCATATGGTGGGTTACCTGTCTGTACCAGTCCTCACCCAGAGATGGAGGATTGGTTTAGTTCTTAGAGATGCCTGTCTTGCAGACCTCATCTCTCGCCGCAGGAGCCACAAAAAACTTTTGGGTGATAATCCATTGTTTCCAGTGCAGATGTATCCTGTTGACTTGACAGCTGTTCTGCAATGGTTTACAGATGTTATGCTGTCTCTCTGCACCTCATTGGTGACCACTGCGGGTAAAAGTTGCTCATTTCGTAGCAGTGCTTCAGCTGCGTATGCTTTTAGTGTGATTTTTTTATTATTAAAACTTTTTAGTTTTAATAATAAACTTTTTAGTATCTGTTTTTATATTTGTTTTTATATTTATTTTTATATTTATTCTTTCAAACTCCAGTTATCAAAGGGTGACTAAAGGGAAAATTCCAGAAAGCTAAGATTAATATGCTAATTGATACCTTATTGCTGTAATAGCAAGAGTATAAATTGTATTGATTCTGTAACTTTGTTTTGTGTCTTATTTTACTGGAGCAAAAAGTTGTCATGGGCAGCTTTATACTGGAAGTTACAGCTTAGGGGGTGAGGTGTATCCCTGGTGTAACCACCACTGCTTCGTTGTTTGAGGGCTCTGAAGCCTTGGGGCTCAGAGTAAATAGCAGTTCATGCTCATCCTTCACTCAGTTTGTGTCAGTCTCAACATCTCTTTCTCACCATGGAATATTCTGTGTTAATTCTGGTGCTTAGGAACAGTACCGTTTACTCTGTTTTACATCCAGCAATAGTCATCACAGCAGCCACGTATCAGCTGCTCCTGTAGGCTAGTCTTTTCTGGCATCAAGAATGTTCCTAGCACAAGAAAAGAGCTGATCTGGAGTGTGGTTAAAATTAAATGTGTGGCTTCAATCCATGGACTAGCATCGTTTTGGTTTACACCTCCTGGAGCTCCTGTGAATGGCGAAAATGTTATCTTTCTGTTATGGAAGGGGGAATTAAAAACAAGTGCTAGAGCTCAGCTCTGAAGCCAACAGATACAAGTTGCATCCTGCTGGCTGTGCTGTTCCCCAGCATCCGTGGAACTCTTTGTTCATCCATCTCAAACAGCTGCTCACAGCTGTGTTTTGGATGCAATTGCTGCCCCCATGTAAAAAGGAGTGATTATCTGGTGCCTACATCGCCTTTGTCAACATCCAAAGGTTGTTACTGGTCTTCTTGCTTGGTGCCTGGTACATCTGTTCTATAGATTTGATGGAAATCTTTCTGGCAATCATTTCTGCATCTCTGTGGATACTTAGGCTCAAAAATGCTGCAAAAATTGAAACTATGTGTCTTCATGTTTGAAGTAGCTAACAGCATATGTCTACACAGAATGGAAAACACACTGTTGATTTTAATGTGGTGTCGTGATACTCAATGCTCTGAAAATGTCCCCCATTCCGCCTTCTTCCCCCCCAATACATTGCTATGCCATGTGTTTCCTGGCATACCTGCTGTGAGTACATTGTGTTTGCACTGATGTTAATGAAATGGTATTTTCTGGGAAGATGCATCTTAGAAAATTAAACGGTGCTAACAAAAAGGTTTATTAGGTCTCGCAGTCCATTCTGTGCCATATCCTGATGCCTTTTAGCAAGACATCATTCTCTTATATCCCAAAACCTTTGTGTGTCCTGCAGGGTCTCATATATGTACAGTTCAGTATGTATGCTATAGCAACATGATAGGGACCAGGGTAGTATAGCAGATAAACAAGTCAAATCAAGCCATGGCGCTCGGTGCTTCATGGTGCTGTTTGTGTTACTGTGCTTTGTGTGATAGCTGGAGTTGCTGTGCTCCACGACTGATGAGGCTACGCCTATGGAAGTATTTTCTTGTGGTAGGTTCAGCAGGTACAAGCTAACAGCTTGTTGCTAACGTCTGAGCTGAAGAGTTCCCTGGGGATCCAGGGATGACAGGAAAGATGTTATTTGTTGCTGTCTTGACAGTGTATAATACCTTCCACTTTCTACTTCTTGCTGTCAGTAAATTCCTCCAAAACTAAAACAGAATGCCAGATTTTCCCCAAGTACACCAAAAGTACACCAAGAGAAGGTGTACTTTTAGCAGTAGTTTGACGAAAGGTGTGATTAAACAGAGAAAAGACTCAGCAAATGGAACATGTTTTTAACTTGGGGGCTCTGCTCTTCAAACCTGTGGTTAAGGAAGCTCTTTTCTCAGTTACCTTTCAAGGAGGGGAGAAGTTAGTTTGGTAGACAACTCTCATTTTAGCAAAACAACACGGTTGCAATCATAGCTGCGTGTGTTTTGATTTTGTACTTTTTTCTGTCTTGGAAAAGCAATGGTCTTACCAGCTCTATTCTCTTTCCTGTTTGTTAGGTCTGCCTAACCACGGACAAACCAGACAAATGGTAAGAGAATGTTCATTTAACCAAAACAGGGAAAAGAAGAATTATTAACCCATGCTAGATAGAACACCCCTTTAAACCCTAGTGTTTCACTTCCATCTTTGCTGTTTGCAGCTGGTCAAACTTCCCAATTCATTTAAAAGTTTTAAAAAAAATTATTTTGGGGCATATGAAACGTTGAAGTGGTTAAATACAATTTAAACCTCAAATCTATTTATCTATATAAATGAGCTTCTGTTTTGAATGGAACATTTTGTTTCTGCTCATACAGAAACTGAGTGGCTGTTCATAGCAAAGTTCTGGGATGTGTTTCTAGGTGGAATGTGTTTCACTGAAGGAGGAAGCCTTAACTGATGGAAGAGTTTGTTTGGAAAACAGTTCTGGATTGTTGTTTGTTTGTTTTTTAGAAAGTTGGTGTGCAAGTTGTCTGCTGAGAATGCTTGTTTTTATGTTCTTTTTTTTTTTTAGTTAAAATTATTCCTACCCTTTCATCCATTATGCTGAGTTTTATCAAAGGACAGAAGCAAATAGCCAGTCTGATTGATGCATCTCTGGCAAAATGCTTTCTCATAAAATTCACCTCGGCGTGAAGGGGCCAGCAGAAAGGCTGTGCATCGCTTCCCCCCTTACGTATGGCTTATGGGAGAGAACTTCAAGCATAATTTTTTTTTCCCCAAAAAAATGATCTTCTGGTGTTGATAAAGTAGAGCTTGCCTCATTAGGTGAACTGCCATAATATATTAGTGTCAGTGGAGTCACTCTGACATGGGTCGATCTGCAGCAGGTATGACTGATGCTCACTGAATGGTGATCACAAGGATTATTAAATCTAATAATGCTCTCGGGTGGTGTACATTATCATGAGGATAGGCTATAACCTGAGCATGCTAGTCTGCTTGTAATAATGAAGCATTCATTTGGTTTGTTACTTGGGCATCTGATATGAAGTAGTAAATTGTATTCTTCCTTGAATTCAGCTTCATTGCTTGTCACTGAGGAGACTGGCTACTTGTTTGTGTCTGCTGAATAAACCAGCTCAGTGCAGTGGGAGAAATCTGTGGTGACCTAACGCTTTTTAGGTGTTTTAGGGTGAAAACCCTGAACTGCCTTGATTTCTGGTTGCTTGAGAAAAGTGTGCTACTGAACTGAAAATTAAAGGCCCACCTTTCAGGATGTACCATTTGAAACAGATTGCTCTGTGCAGGTAGAGAAAAGGCAACCTGGAAGCGCAGGGGTGCTCCTTCTAGGTATTTCCAAGAACTTTCTCCGGAGTTGTTCTCCTGTGTATGTAGCATGTGCGGAGAAAATACCCTTCGCAAAACTAATGAATGGATTTTCTTGGAGAAATCTGGAGGGGGTAAAAAAAAAAAACCAAACAACAGAAAAACCTTTTATTTGAAATCTTTTCCTTAATAAACCTCAAATATAAAAGCAATTCTTGAAGTATTTCAGTGGTCTACTGTGGTGCCGAAGTTGTCTTGTATAGCATGAAGCTGGGCAACTAAGAAATCAAAATGTTATTGCACTTGTATGTAACAGCTTTAAAGAGCTTAGGATTTTAAAAGGTAGGATTTTGTTTGTTTAGATCTAAAGCCCTAATTTTCTACTAGAAGCAGATATTGCTAGTGCAGTTTATTAAGGCTGGTCAAAAAAAAAGTCATCGATCATTTTCTGTTTTCTCCTCAGAAAAAAATGAGATAGATGCAGGGTTTTGTTGGTTTTTTTTTTCTTTGTTGACACACCAAAGTCTTCCCTTTCTTAGTCAAAGTGTTAAAATTTGGTTAAGCTTTTGCCATAACCTAACATGGAAGGACTTGAGTACCTCATGTCCCCATCTTTCCTTTTGAGGTGGATCTCCAGGGCCAGACATCCCTCATATACACGCTCAGTTTCCTATTTCACGGGCAGGAGGGGAAGCCTGGGTGCATCTGGGGAGATGGTCTGACCTCGGAGGATGACCTGTGAAATATCAGAATTAAATTTCTACTGGGGTCTTTTCTGACCAGCTTTAATTTATTCATATGAAATTTTCTGGGCCCTTATTTTGTATCTTTCCTGACTTGTCCAGTGTTACCGATTTCAGTGGGATTTCTCAATGTGTTAATCACCAGGAAGAGGGGCAGCAGAACTGGACTTCAAATGATCAAGGACAGCTGCATTTGAGAAGCTTAATCCTTTGCTCCCTTGCATCTGCACCTCTCATAATAACAGCTCATGTTTTTCCAGCTGAGTGGAAGGGGGCTACTGTGGGTCTGGAAAATTATATCTGTGTCGATTCGCAAAGCAAATGCATTGTATATGGGAAATCTGCGGTGTTAAATGCTAAAAGGATTTTATGATGAAAACTGCTAAGCTTTGTAGTTCTAGATTTGTTTTCAACAGCATATTTAATATATCATTAAATATTAACCTTCCTAGAACAAAATGATATGGGTAAGTTTGGTACCCCAGAATAACTGTAAATTCTCATTTTTATATTTGATTTGCTGTGTAGCTAGATGTCTTTCCCTGAAATCAATAGAGTTACTCTAGATTTATGGTAGTAGCAGAAATCTAAGTCTTATGCTCAATCTTTCAAACTTGATGTCATCTTTCAGACACCAGCAACAGATACCATTAATGCCTTCCATTTCTTATCTGTCCTGTCGCTGGAGTATTGCTGTCCTATTGTATACTGAAGGTGCCTAACTTCTGCTTGTGGACAATTGCTTTTATGTGAATTCTGTGTTCAGTCATGGGCAAGAGGGGATATATTTACCAGATACTCTGAACAACTGATATGAAAACTTTGATTCTCTTTTCATTTGAGTGCTTATCACGTAGTACCATGGGTTTGTTGCAGTCCATAATTGTACTTTTTTATGTATCACGTTAGGGACCAAGCCGAAACTTGCTGCTCAATGGGAAATCATACCCAACAAAAGTCCGATTAATTCGTGGTGGATCCATGCCTCCAGTGAAAAGGAGGAGGATGAACTGGATTGATGCACCAGATGATGTTTTTTACATGGCCACTGAAGAAACCAGGTAGGAAACTTAGTCTTTTCAGAGCATTTAAGGGAAGGTCGTTTGGTTTATGTTCTTCGTGGGTGCTGCAGCTGATTTTGTGAGTAGACAAGGATCTCTTCAGCAGATCTGTTGCTACAAACTGAATGCAGACACCACTGCTGGTGTTTAGGTGGATAAAAGCTGTGGTATACCTAATCGTGTCTGATGTGCCTAATCATGCACTTGTGTTCCAGAGAAAGCAGATTCTTCCAGAGCAGTTCCTGTAAGATATGGGCAATAAGGAGAGGAAGACTGAGGTGGGGAGTTCACCTGGTTCGGACCGATAAATGCCTTTGGAGGTCCCACCACAGTGTCTCTGTAACAGGATAGGGGCCTTCTGTCACATGGATGATGCTGAGGGACAGAGCCTCTTATACGTAGAGCTCTGCATGCCCTTTTGCGTGCTGAAGTGTCTTGTATTACCTCTCAGAACATCTCGTGTCTGAGTAGTGAAACACTCAGGTGACACAGACGGTTTCCAGGGGCTGAGTTGCCTCATTTCTTTGGTGTTTTATATTTGCCACCAGTAGCAGTGAGATTTAGCCCTGCAGTGTCTGTCTTCCTCCTCTGGCGGTACTGCTTCTGCTAGTCCTTCTTGTTAGCCTGCCCACAGGATAAAAATAGTAAAAGAAGCTTTCCTTGTGTGAGTTTCACTTGAAACTGTTTACAGGCTGCTGACAGAGTAGAAGCTATGTGGCCTAATCCTGAAAGCAAAGGTATTGTGTGCATGTTCCCAGTACTGTGTTATTCCTAGGAAGGGACCACTGCTCCTGGGTGTGGTCAGAAAGGTAGAGACACATACTTGTGTGGTTTCCTTCCAAGAACTTGATGCCTCAAAGAATGTCAGGGCAAAGCTGCAGCCCTGCTTTTCAGCACTCTCTACAAGCAGAGGTGCTTTCTGGCTTGTGTCTGTGTCTGAAGCCTGAAGTTATCAACACTTTGAGTATCTGTGCCCCAACAGCAGAGAAGCACTCACCTTTCCTTCCTTTATTTAGCAGAGATGGACATGCAAATTACTGGATGTCTGAGCCCTTACAAGTGACCAAGGAGGCCAGGAGCTTTAAGTACTTCATCCCTTCTGATACTACTAAATTTGGTGCTTCTGAGTATTCATTTGCACAGCAAGAAGTGCATAGTCAAGAGTCCTGACATCCCCAAACTCCTCAGTCTGCAAAGTATTTCAAGTGCCAACTGACCTGTGGGCCTAGTATCAAAGATGGGTTTGACAGACAAACAGAGATCGATAATGTTCAACTTATTAACCACTGATCTATTGCATCATCAGAGTCCAGTGCAGGAAATGCCCCATTAGAACTCAGAAGAAACATCAACTGAATTTCCTTGTCAGACTAGTTCCTATGGACAGCTTTAATGCAGCTGTGCATTTCATACAAGCTTACATCTTTACCTTGTCTTTCCCTTCTTCTTTTCTGTTCCTGCAAGATGCTTTGAAAGTAAGCAGTGAGGTCCCTTACATAACTGAAACTAAAGTGACAGAAGTATTTAATTTTCAAGGGAAGCGGTAAAGAGGTACTTGGGGTCCTGTTACAGACCTTCAGCTCTGGCAAATTCACGTGCCATTGCGCATGCGGAGTATACAGTCTCTAATTCAGTCCTTAGATGCTCAAGGCTTATTTCATAATCCTGCATCTACAAAACACTTGACATCTTTATCATCCACAATATATCTAAATACTGCAGGTCTGTGGTAGTAATGTCGCAGTACTGCTACAAGGTCCTGCCCTTTGATCTGTACAGAACAGTGAGAATACTTATCAAGTGTGATGTTGGTCATGAGAACAACTTACTGTAAGGGCACAGAATCATCTGCTCATACAGACCCACTGACTGAGGCAGGAAAGATCAGCCCCACAGCAACCAGCACCTCTCGTAACACAGAAATTGTAGTGCAGTGAGAGACGTGAGCTCAATAAGACCTTATCTTGTCCGTTTAAAAAAAAAAAAAGAACAGGCTTCTTTGTCTGACAGCCTTGCTGCTTAGCTGACTGATGAGTGCTGAAAAGAGATGTTTGGCAGCCTGCTGAAAAGCAGGGAAGCTGAAGCGATGTAGCATTGTAAGTGGCACGGGTTTTCTGTTGGGCATTTCACCTCTAACTTTTCCCTGAACCATCTGGTGCATTCCAGTGTCAAGAATGTAAGACCTGTTTGTGAGCTCTGAAACAATTTGAGCTTTGTGTTGGCTCCACAGCAATCAATCTAGCAGCAATATCTGCATATCATCCTCCAGCTGAGGGTCAGGCCGTGTTTTCAGTCACAGAAAGTAGGTTTTCCTTAAGTTTTACACCCCTCCTCCTCCCCCTTTTGTGTAGCACTGCTGAGAACGGTGCTAGAAAGCTGGATAGCTTTGAGAAGTTTGAAAAGTTCGTCAATTGAAAGGAATAAGTTTTTGAATTCAAGCCTCACAGTAAGGAACTTGGCATTTATAATTAATGCAAGTGGAGGCAGTGAGTGACCTGATCAGAATCTAGAACTGCTACGAGATGTGATTTTGATGGCAGCGTGTCTAATTGAGCACATGTGGGTACTCTAAGAAGCTCCGCTGACTAAAAGCAGATCAACTTCAGCTAAACGAGTCTAGGAAAAATCATCACATCAAGATTTTTTTTTTTCGTCTCACCACCACCACTTTTCCAACATGTTCTCTCCTCTTCCCACCCTGTGGCCTTTCAGCTTTGGAAAGCACTGGAGAAATGGGGGCTCTTAGCAAACAAAAGACATGTCTCTGTGTGTGTGAGGTCTGCGTAGCAGACTTGTTTGGCTCAGTGGGCAAAAAAAGCAAGTGAAGAGATGACCAAATCTCAGCAGAGCTGATTCAAAACCTTCAGCTGAAGTTGTTGATTTGTCAGTGCTGGTGGTAGGGAGGGTAGATTTATTTTAGCTGGGCGCAGGGGGGACTATTTTGACCAGTTTCTTTTATGAATGTGTCTTGTCTTGTTTTTTGTTTGTTGGTTGGTTTTTTTTTTTCCCCCCCCTTACCCCCCAGTGAAAAATTTCACCCCAATTATGTTGAGTAACCAAAAATATAAAAATTATCTTTGGGAGGTACATTGAGTTGTGGACTGTAAAGCCACATGGCTGCCCTTCCTCTAGTACAGCATTGTGTCTCTCTCGGTAAGTTAAAAAATCGTTAAGGTAGGAGCCTATAAGGGTAGGCAGTGCTTCCTTATCAGACCCTCCTTGTTGCCTCAGTTCCTGAACTGAAGGCTTTGTGTAATACATGCTGGTCGACTTTTCTTGTGAATATTTATCACTTTCCTTCCTAATCTCTATATGCCTTTGACCACCACAACATCCTCTGGAAATGAATTTTTCATTGTAATTACATAGCATATTTTTCATTGTTGCCTTTTTTTAAGGATACTTCCTTTAGCTCTAACCCCGATATTGACAAAAAGAAACAAGTAATCATTCTGTATTGTCTCTTTCTACCTTATTTTGCTAATTTTAAAACTTCAGTGTGTCCTCTTTCCGTTCTCTCCCTCCATATGGAAAACAGCTTCCTGCGTCTGATAAGACTTGTTGCTAGTCTTGTAACATGTAGGGAAACACTTAACAAATGCAAGGTGTGAATATTACCCATTTCTAGGTTGGGTACATGCAGTGTAGGAGAAATAAGAGGGGGAAATGCCCTGTTAGTGTTCCCATCCCAGTGGAGGGGGGAAGGCTCCAAAACTGGTTCACTGGTTAGTGGCCGTCATGGGGCTCCCCTGCAGCAGCTCGGCCTCGAGGCATAGCTCCATGGGAGACCAAATGTTGCTGGCTTGTGCTGAGATGAGTTTCTTTTGAAGAGGCAGCTGTGTGCACCTGCTTGAGGCTGGGGAATGTCGGAGAGCTCTGTGAGAGATGGATTAACAGGTGGGAAGTGACCAACATTGCCAGAAGAGGTTTGATTGTAACTTGGCTTTGTAAATTCCCACAAAGCTGCGTGCAGCATGTCCAACCGATGTGTCTGCGTGCATCAAAATAAATTAGTGGTATGGAAACTGTCTGTCATAACTATTTCAAGTGTTATATTAACAGCAGTAGACCCTGGTCCTACAAGGCTGGACCAGAATGCCTTCTGCTGTGCAGGGGAAGGATTCTGGAACAGAGAATGCAATTTCTTCTTCACTGGTGGGTTTATAAATCAGAAAACAAAACGTTCCCCAGGAAAGACACTGCTGAAATAAACAGTGTCAGCCCATCCCATTATTGAGCAGCCTCTACATGTGCATGCCTTGTTTCGCTTGGAGAAATTGAGAAACCTACAAAGCCTTAGTGTCTGCTCTCTGTGATCGGTTCCTTTCTTCCTTACTGTCTGCAGGAAAATCCGCAAGCTGCTTTCCTCTTCTGAAGCCAAGCGAGCCGCCAGACGCCCTTACAAGCCTATTATCCTCCGGCCCATCCAGGCAGTGCAGCTACGCCAGCCCATGAATGATGAACCCATAATCATTGAGGATTAACACATGCTGAGCAGCTCTCCAGATGACGGTGGATCTGCCTAAAAGAATCTCTCCTCCAATATATACTTGAGTTTCTATGGCTACAGCATTGAACTAACTGTTGAAGAGAGGGAACTTTTGAGGAACTGTTTTGCATCTTTTAAACCCCTAAAAGGAACTCAGCCCTGCTCTGAGCCTCTGACCACAGACTGCTCTCTCTCTCTCTCGCACCCTCTCTTTCTCTCTCCTTTCTTTTTTTTCCTTTTTTTTTTTTAATTTTTATTTTATTTTTGGTAGCCTCTTTTCCCCTTTGCTTCTACCCCTTTTGTAGACGGGGGAGGGAAAGTCAGTTTAACTTATTAAGAGAATGTGGACTAGTACTTTTTAGCTTTGTTTCCTCTTCTGATGTACAAAGAGCTAGAACCCTTCATTTTGTGACTAAGCTCTTGTTGAAAGCCGTTTTTACGAGGCTGTGTTGTAAGATTTTTTCTTTCTTTTTTTTTTTTTAAATTTTGTGGACGGTGCCATTTTTTATTTCATTTATATTATTTCTTTTGTAGATAACTTTCCAACCTTTAACTGATATTTGGAAATAGGAGCTGAAAGAAAGCCCCAGGTTCAGCCAGTTTTCTTTGGTCCTGTCCCTTATGTTTTTTGGATCATTTTGCGCGGCCAGTTGTGCTCATGCACAAGACAGAAACAACTCAGGCTGAGAAAGGAGTGAGCTAAGGACTGAAGAACCTTGCAGAACATTACACTAACGTTGTGTGCAGTGGAGGCCAGGCTACCAGAATTAGGTGTCCTTACTCTAGTCAATCTCTGGGAGATCTGGCCCGTGGCATTTTTCCCAGTAACCAGCAGTTTGCGTGCTGCCTTCTCTCTGACATCTGGAATCCTACGTGCTGTTATACCACCAAGACCCAGCAGTAGGCCCAGCAGTCCAGCAAGTGTAATGAATTGCTTTGCTCTGGCTCCAAGAGTCAAGTACACCAATGCCCAGGGACATTTTGCTTAGAACTCTGAACCTGTTTGTGAATCAGTGTTTTTGGACACATCTCTCCCCAGGACGAGACCTGGTTTCTCTTTAATTGCGTTATTGTATGTTTCCCATTTTGAAGGGAATTTAAATTACAGCTGGGTTTTCATTTGAACACATTGTGTCTGAAATTAAGTGTTTTTTTCCCCCCTTGACATTTCTTGTGTTTGAGGTTTCTTGCATCTCTTGAACTTCTTATGTATTTGCAAGTCTGTATAATTTCTTTTTCATATGTCTTCTCATTGCAGTGCATTTGCTGAATGCCCTGCCCTGTTTTGAAAGGATGTAAACTATTATTTGCAACTTGTGCTGACCTGTACATGTACCTGCCTCAAGCAGACACAGCATGTAATAACCCCCAAGTCATTCCATATGTGTCAGCGGTGAGATGAGCCAAAGTTGTATTTGGGTTATCACAGTCCAACCGTGATTCTGTGCAACTCTGCTAACCCACTGGGTTAGACGGAAAGGAATCCCCACAAAATGAAAACAGTTCAGTTAACTTTACTTAATAAACCTGGAAAATGAGCTTTTGTGAAACATCTGCTTTTTGTCTCTTCTGAAATAGCTGCCAAGACCCTTGCTCAGGGTGCCATCTGGCTGGCACGCACGCCTCTGCGCTCCTTCCTTCACACTCCAGAGTTGTGTTCCGCTCTCAAGCGTTTGCATAGCTGCAGCATGTCCCTGTGCCGCCAGTGCCGCTATGTTGTATAGGGCAAGAGTCACTCCTAGTTTGATTCCCCTCTGTGACTCCCTCCCTCCTTTTAAATGCAGCAGCAGATGCAACACCAGAGCTCTGAATGAGCCTTTTGTCCGTGGTGGCTCATGTGTCTTGCAGATCCGTGGTGTGACTCTGGCATGTGGCAGAGTGAAATCCCTGGGGGTCAGCAACCAAACCCGCTGACATTTAAGTACTACTTCATTTCTACGTTTGCTCCTTACTGGGATAAGCAAAGTGGGCTCAATGTTTGGTTTCATTTGTTGCTTGGCAGTGGTAAGATTTACTCTGTGGCTGTGAGTAGCTGTGTAACTGAGCAGACGTTTTAAGTTTATGCTGTACTGGTGGTCACATTTTCCTAGCCATAACTTAAAAGCAGGAGGGGACAGCCATTCCTGAAGGGTATGCTACATATGAAGGGCACCAAGCTTATTAGAAAGCTTCCAGGCTGTGTGCAACAGTGCAGGACTGCACCAAAGACCATTGGCAGTTTTACTTTGCCTCCACCAATCTCTAGGGTTAACCCTATGTACATAAGAAATATTGTTGACTGCAAGAAGGTTTTGTAACACTTGGGTTTTTCTCTGTGAGGGAAAGGTCTCGCAGGGATTACTTCCTGTTGCACAACAAAATGTGAAGAAATCGCTTTGAAAAATCTATGTCTGAATTGCCTTCATCCCCTCTGCAGTGGGATTCGGAGCCGATGCCTTGGCTGTAGCAGAGGGCTGTACTTGGCCATAGTGTTGGGGGAGCTCTGAAATCCCTGTGTGCTGGGGATGGGGTGTGTGTGTGCACTTTGGTTTCAGTGGGTGAGCTATTGATGAGACTTGAGAGCTGTTCAGGCTGCACGAAGAGCTCAGTAACCACTTGGGGGTGCCAGCCCTGCAGTTTCCAACAACTTAAAAGCTTTCTTGGAGCAGCTCCAGAGATTACTCTGGGAATGAGTCCAGGGAAGTAGAGAGAATATCCTGTGCTGCCCTGACTTTGAGGGATCCCTTGTGTGTCCTTTAATATGGATGCTGGTTTTTGGTGCGCAGTAGCAGACTTCACTCCCTTGTGTTTCACTGGCTTATGTTTGTATCAGTGTGGGAGGAGAGTTTGGAAGACATCTTTAGCAACCAAAGAAAAATACTGGCTCTCAGGAAGTGCAGAGTGAATGGTAGGTCCCACCACTCACCTGTCTAAGCTGAAGCTGTCACTCTTAAACTGGCTGCTGTCACTAAGCCTCTCCTACACCAGCCTCTCTTCTGCTGAAAACTATTCACATTCACATGCTGATGTGCTGTTGCTGCAGGGATTGCTTTTGTTTATTCCCCTTCCCGTAGAGCCTTGTAAAAAATAGGTTTGTACAGCTGGGGCAGTTACTAATTTTCATCATCCCTTCCAACCCCTACTTCCACCTCCTAAAGAGCCCTTGAGATCATAGAGGACACATTCTCACGGGAGCTGCAGTGAGAGACGCGGGGCTGGCGTTCAGGCACGAGCTCCGAGCTCCATGGTGCAAAGCCTGGCGTTTGGAAACACTTATCTGCCCAGAGCAGGTAATTTCTACTGCACATGTCTCCAGTCCCCAGTAAGTTTTGCCGTATGCCTTTGGATATTTTCCCTTAGCCGTGCGTCCGCGGCATCCCCATCCTTCACTTGCTCTTTTGCCTTGCAGGTGTGGGAGCAGACATGTCACAGGCTCAGGTCTGATCTCTTGGAGAAGCCTGTGCTTTACGCTCACGTGGATGGAGCGTCCTGGCCTCCAGGCTCGCTATGATGCGTACGACTTTACAAGCTTAAAAGGAGCAGGAAAGGTCAGGAAAGTCTTTTAAAAGAAAAGCAAAAAAACAAGCATTCCTACAATACTTTATGACAAAATGTTTTAGAGATTTTACTTTTTTTAGTTAAATTAGGAATTTTGGGTTTTTTTACTTTACATTTTGCGTTTTACCAGCTTGTCAGTAGCAGCCCCCTGTGATCTCTGATTTTGATGCTGTACACGAAGGCAGCGCACTGTCTGTAACAGCACTGTTGAAATAGCGTGGAAAAATAAGCAAAACATGACCAAAACTAACAATTCTGAAACTGGCATTCCTGCTGTGGGAGGTGGGCTGTAACCGGGACACTACTGGAGAGTTGTAAAGCAAAATACATGCTGAAATTTCCTTTGAAATGGAAATTTGGAGCCCGTGCCAGCTCTGCTACAGGCTCTGGCTCTCAGTGTGAGCTTTACACAAGCCAGACCTTGGGAATTCTGTGAGTCTCTTTCGGATGGTCAGTTTGCATCATGATGGAGCTGCTTTTGACTGCTGAGGTAGGGCTGTGGAGGAGGCAGTTGACCTGCTGGAATGATGGTATGAGCACTGCTGGGCAGAGTAGTGGTATGGGAGGTGTGCACGCCTGGGGGATTTCTGGGAAGACCAAGAATAAAGTGTAGCAGGTTTTGACTAGGAGGAGGAGGAAGAAGGGTCTGATACAGTTATAGAAACTGGACCAGGCATCTCTTCTGTTTTTCTTGATCCATCAAGAGGTCACAGGCTTAAAAACATGTTAAACATCGGCAACAGTGTTAGAGGGAGAAGAAGAGATTGCTGCAGAAAGGCAAGCCCCGGCAGGGCAGCCCTCTCTAGCTGGCAAGCATCTGTTTGCTTGGGCTTTTTCCTGTGAATGTGCTTTTTAGTCAATACTTTTCTAGAAGAGCCTGTAAGAGCCAACAGTGATGGGATCTGTTACGATCCCCATCTTCAGGATACAAACATGACTTGAGCATGTGTGGTCTTTACAGCCCTCCATGAGGGAGGATGCAGGCACGTTCCCGCTGCCCTCTGCTTCCTTCCTGGGGTCTGAACAGAAGGGTTTTGCCCTGCGTGGCCAGCTTTGAAACCTGGCAAAGGACTCTGCCTCTGATGGTCATGTTTCATCTGTGCAGGCTCTTGGGACAGGGAAACCGTTGCAAGAAAAGGCACGTGGTAAATACAGATGGGCTGTGGGGGCTGAGAGCTTGTCTGCGTCTCCTCTTCAGCCTGGAAGAAAGTCAGGCAAGGTTAGGGATGAAGCACACTTGATTCCTGCCCTGGGCTTTGCAAGTTCATTCACCACATTCTTGGAGCAAGTGCGAGTAACATAAATTCAGCATCTTTCTGCAGACAGCTTCCTCTCCTCCCGCCTGCAAGGGGACTCTCCACCTAGATCCAGTACTCTGCAGGATGCTGGCGCCATCACAGCCAGTAGATTTACAGGTCCTGTCCAGAGGGTTTCAGCCAGGTTGTGCTTGTTTGGAGACTTTCCATCTGAGCATTTCCAGCACAAGTGGGTTTGTTCTCCACTGCCTATATCTTGGCTGCTCCCATGCGGGACATGCGAGACGGGAGCATGCAGATATGGGGCCAGGCCAGGTGGGTTTGTACGCTCATTTCTCTGCATCCTGGGAAGATGTTTGTAATGTGTAATGGGGACTGGGGGCAAATGCATCCTAATGGCTGGGTCTTCCCCCTCCTCCTGCCCAAGGAGGCGATGGTGCTGTACGGGAACGTGGGGACATCGCAGCACCTGTGTGGCACTGGGTTATGTGTGCCCAGACCTGTCCCTGCCCCGGGAGCTCACCAACAGCTGTGTCGTGGAGGGGGCGTGCACATGGGGCACACAACGAAAACCGGGCAGCCGCTGTGCATGCTTGTCCTGCCCTCACACCGGCCCCCAACCCCGCTTTGCACCACGCTGGCCCGACCTCTAGCCACAGGGTGTGTCTGAGGGACTGTGGGATGGGGAGAGCTTAATGACAAACTGCCAGGAGCTGAACTTTGCCACCGAAGCCCAGCTCTGAGCACAGCCCGTCCCCCAGCACACCCTTTCCTTCCACTGGAGAAGCCAGGGGAGAGCCACTGCTGCCAGCTGCCCTGACACCTGGCTGCCCTCCGCACGGCTTCCCTGCTGCAGGCCTGTTCCCAACCATGGCACCTGGCTCCACGGCAGGTTTGAGAGCCATGCTCATGTGTCTCCAGCTGGTTTGCTCCCTTTTTTAGGTTAGAGTGGTGCTTTTCAAGCACGTGCATCCTGCCTTGCGGGGGCATCATGCCTGCTTGGTGGAGATTCACATGCTCCACACCAAGTATCTGCCACCTTGGCATCTGTGCAGCCTGCTGGCGTGCTCATGGGCCCTGGGCGGGCTGGCAGCTACAGCCCCTTGTGAGGGGGCCGCAGGGACATCAGGGACATCCGTTCCTGCTCGCAAGGGCAAGTAGGATGTCCATAAACCTGTTTATCACAGGCATGACAGCGCTATCTGCCCTGCCCGATAACAGTGGAGGCTCAGATGCCTTTTAAAGGAGAGAAGCAACAAGTGGATAGCTGGAGCTCCAGATAGCAGGCGCCAGGGCCAGCCGGTGACGTGCTGAGCACTGCCCAGTGGCATGTGCTGCCTGACGAGACCCAGCTCCTGCCAGCCCCTCGGCATGCTCTTCCTCCAATTCTCCATCTTCCCGTCTCTTGCTAATCCTTCCTAAGCCTCTGGGCAACCTTTTCTGAGCCGTCTCTTTATACCACGGCCACCGTTTGGCAGCGAGGCTGGGTACCTGGCGTGGGCAGGCTGTGTCCCCGCTGCGTGCGGTTGCCTCCCTGTCCCAGCCAGCCCCGGGCTCCTTGTGTTGGGGAGCAGGTTTCTCTCGCTGCAGACAGGGTGCTGCCCTGCTCACCCTCCCGCACAGCCCAACCTTGGGCAGCCACAGAGCCAAGGGGTGGCCGGATTTGGGCTGGCAGGCACTGCACAGCCACGAGGGCCATGCAGAAAAAAATGAAATAAAAAAATAAATGTTTTGCCTGGTTTTGTGAAAGGCTTCTCTGTCACATCCCTGAGCACCCACCAGGAACCACTCCCAGGCCACAGATGGGAGCCCGACCAGTTTTGCCTTGAACCTCCTTGCAAAAGGTGAGGACCGAGCCAAAATGCAGGCAGAGCTGGGGTAGCCGGCAGTCAGCGGCCATCGATTGCCACAGCCTGCAGCAGCAGCTGGCTGCTCTGCCATTTGTCACCATGAGCACCTGGCCACAAGCTGCATGTGGGGATATGGGAGCTTTAGGGGTGACAGGAAGACCCAGTGTGTCACCCTGGGGGGACCCTGACACGGGGGATGGAGGGAGCCAGGCGCATGGATGCACACAATGCACCGGCTGATGGTCTGTGAACCCAGACAGCAGCCGGTTTTTTCTTTAACTTTTTTTATATCGGATATTTTTCCCCCAGGCTCTTCTTGCCTTGTAACAAATCCAACTGACCCTAGGTGCCAGAAAATGCAAGACACACAAGCAGAGGCGAGCAGAAGAAGGCTTTCCAGCCCCAGCTCCCCATACGGGTGGCTCTGTTTCAATGTGTGAGTTTTTGTGGTATTTGCATCTAAAGGAAGACTAAAGAGCTGAGGGGAGACGGCATGGGGAGGGGGAGAGGTGAGCCAAAGGAGAGGCAGCCTGGGGGTAGTTATTCCTTATTTATTCCATACTTTCCCTTAATCTCCCTGCAAAGCTCTCTGGTTGACCTGCCCCAGGATGAGGTCCAAAACAGCTTCACACCTTTTGAAGCTCCCAGTGGAGGCAATCCCTGCTTTACAGCCAGGGCTGGCCTTCCCCAGTCAGCAGAACACCCCCACCCCATGTCATGCAGCCCCCTTTGGGCCTGGGGACAGTTGCTGCTGCCCAGGGGATGGCCACATGTGCTGGCACCAGCTTTAGGATCTGGGCTTGCTTTGTTCTCAGTCCCACCCAGGAAGGAGGATGCTGGAGGGCTGTGGCTCCTGCTCTGCTCCATGCAGCATCCCTGCAGGAAGCAGCTAAGTTACAAAGCCCTGACCACATGGCCCCCAGTTTATCAGAGAGGGGGATGCTGGTCTGCCAAGTATTCTGTGGAGGAAAACCCCCACCCTGTGCCCCCACACCCGCTAAGTGGGTAATTACAGGCACGTCCAGATCAGCAGAGATCAAACATCAGTGCCTCACAATGTGGTGTGTTCTGGTCTGCGTGAGCCAGCTGGCTGCAGCAGCTCAGGAAACCCTCAGGGTTCAGGCAGAGATGGAGCCCCCAGATTTCTGATGTGAAATGTATCGTTTGCTGAAGGTGACTCCAGGGTAACAGCACCCCAGGCTCGTGCTCAGCCTGCTCCTCCTGGTCTTGGTATGATGGCAGATGTACCCCCAGCCTCGGCATTAATGTAGCTGTCTGGGGACTGACCAGGCAATGTCAGTGATGTCCCGTGTGCTGCCATGCCACTGCACGCATCTCGTGTCCCCACCGGTGGCAGGCTGTCCCACACATGTTCTTCCATGCCTGGCACGGGGCATGCTGGCCCCAGAGAAGCTGTGCCAGACCTGCTTGTTCAGCCATTGCCACTTGAGTCACCCGTCCTGCTGTCCTTGTGGCCCCGGGACAGCACTGCCCTTGGTGCAGAAGCATGCCAAGCCTAAGCCAAGGCAGATTAAGACACGACCAGCTAAAGCCACTTTGCTTCTGAAGGAGCATATCCGCTTGGGATTTAGCGCATTTGCAGGCAGGGATTCACACCTTTAGGTGATTTGTCTTAATTCCCCACAGCCTCTACGTGGGAAAAGCCCTTGGTGGGTGAGAACCTGGCTGGGTGCTGGTTCTGCAGTGTGACTGAGCCCAGGGTTTCACTCGTGGCTGCCACACATATGCTGTCAGGTGCGTGCAGCCTCCCTCCTCCTCCTCCTCCTGCTGTCTCCCCAGCCCCCAGGGCTGGGACACCAACTGAGATTTCCTATGGATCTGGAGGATTTAGACAGCAGACCCTTTTTGGGATGTCCCTTGCAGTGTGGGAGAGGAGCTGCTGTGGGCACGGGGACGATGCTGTTTGTGCTGTGCTGGCACCTGCCTGTTGCCATGGGCTGCTTTAGGGCAGCAGACACACCGGGTGCTGCAGAGGGATCCACACAAGTGCCTGTGGGGCTGCGCTGGCGGAGGCAGCTGGCCTCCCAGAAATCAATATCTCCACAAATCTCCAGCTTCTGCCATGTCCCGGTGGCTGCTGGCGCCAGGGGTGGCTGCTGGCCGGGGCCTGGGGGCGCCGGCTCCATCCTGGGGCACGCAGGGCTCAGCCGTCCCTCCCCGGGGCCGTGCGGGGCCAGGGCGTCCCAGGGGCACCACCGCCACCTGCCCCCGCGCGGGGACCCCGCAGGCCACAAAGCCCCACATTGTTGTGACAGCAGCTGGGCGCGGAGTGACAGGGACGCCTGGGTCTTTCTGACCCAGCGGGGTGCACGGCTGATGGAGAAACCCACTGTCAAGCACCCCTGTCCTGCCTGGCCCTGTGGACTTGCGGGCCAGGGTCACCCCGTTCTGTCCGTCCCGGAGCTCTGGGTTCTCTCCTCAGGGCTCTCTCTATGCCTCTGGCCGGGCGGCCGCTTGGCAGCCGCACCAGCTGCCGACAGAGAAAGGAGGAATTAGATGACAATGGCGGCGGAGGAGAGCCAGGCTGCCGGCTGATGAATAATGCAACGGCTTCGCTTTCAGGAGCAGCCGATTTCCTGTTTACCAACACCCGCCTGAGCCTGTGGGATGGCAGTGCAGGGGTGCAACCCCCAGAGCACCCCAGCCAAGGGCCCTGCTGCCCCACTCGCCTGCCCTGAATACCCCCCTCCTGTGCACCCGCTGCCTGCAGCAGCCCCATGGTGCAGGATCTGGGCACAGAGAGGCTCCGCCTGGGGCAGGTGGTCTGAACCCCACCGTGGGGCATGTTTTATAGTGGGTGAAGCCGGCACTGCCGTGTCAGCATCACTTCATGGGTCCTTGAGCATCCCTTTGTCCTGGCGGCAGCTGGAGGGATTTTTGACACAGGCGTTTCCATGGCAATGAAGCAAAATGGCGCCGGGAACCAGGGGATTGCTTGGCACTGTGGCAAGGCGGCCTGCGCTGCTGGAGCAGTGTTATGGGGAAGGGCTGAGGGTGCCGGAGCAGTGAGTGCATTGCTCACCCTGCAGATGGGCCAGGAGATGCCCAAGCCCCTCTGCTGGGGCTGGCCCCAGGGCCAGCACCCTCATCGTGCACCCCAGGGCCATGGCGCTGCCCTGTGATGCCATGCTGTGCCGTGCCATGCATGCCATGCCATGCTAGCAAGGCTGCCAGGAGATGTGCCTTCCTCCCTCCCCTCGCCCGCCTGCCCTCACCACTATCTCTGCTCTCCCAGGGCCTCTCGCCCACGTCCCCTTGCCGAGGTCTCCCATATCAGGCCTGTTGTCCTGACTACTTAATCTGGGTTTCTCGGTTACCCCATCAGGAAAAAATGTGTCTAAGAATACCCAGCGCATTCACAGCACTTCCTGGGGCAGGGGGCTGCTGCCCCCCCAGCTCTGTGCGCACCACCAGCCCCTGCGCCCTCCGCTCCACCTGGGCACTGTCCCACCAAAGCAGCTCCTGCACAGCCCTGGCTGCACATGCTGCGATGCTGGGGCCGTGCTCACTGAGGGCAGCCGCTGTCAGGATGCAGCTGGTGGTCTCGGCCACTGCATTTGGTGCTGGGCTTCCTCAGACACCAATCTGCCACCCCGAAGGACCACAACAACTGGCTGTACACCCCTCTGCAGCCACCCAGTCCGTCTCTTCCACCAGCCTAACCTTGCAGGGTTGTGTGTGTACATGCTCAGATTTTGAAAGCACCCCCAGGGTGCTCCCGTGTCCCTAAAAGAGGCAGCAAGATGGCTCCTGTCCTTGCCCCATTTCTCGCATGGGGGCTGGGGCTGGGGCTGGGGGTCGTGGCAGTGGGACCTGCTGGTCCCGCGGGTAGGTACCAGCCCGCAGGGATGCAGGACTAGCCCAGGGACAGGCAAGGTGGCACTGCTGCTCGGGCGTGCGCTGGAGGGGCCTGGGCACACAGCTGGTAAAACCCCACAAGTCGCATTGTCTAATTGCAACATTTTTAACTTTTCTTTTTCCTCCCCCAGGAAAGGGGTATCGTGAGCAATTGCATCATTTGGGCTTTCGGAGATGGAGAACAGGGCGGGGGTGCGATGCCCCAGGCTGGGGCTCCGCCGGGCGGGACCGTGCACCTGCCGCGCTCGGACCGGGCCGTGCCGAGCCGTTCCGAGCCGTACCGGGCAGACGCTCCGCCGGCAGCCCCGCCCCGGCCCCCCCCGGGCGGCGGCGGGGCCAGTGGGCGGGGGCCGGGCGGAGCGGGGCTCACGGCTCGGCTCAGCTCGGCTCGGCTCAGCTCCGCTCGGCTCCGCTCTCCCGCCATGGCATCCAAGTGCCCCAAGTGCGACAAGACCGTGTACTTCGGTGAGCACATCCCCGGGGCCCGGCCCCGCATCCCCCTCCCCGAGCCGGGGCGCATCCCCGGGACCCCCGCTCGGCTCCCGGTGCCCCATCCCGGAGCCGGCGCTCATCCCTGCCTCACCCTTCCCCAAGCCCCGGTACATCCCTGGGCCCTCTTCTCCCTCCCGGCGCCGGGGTGTGACCCCCGGGTCCGCCGTCCCCAAGCCCGGCGCATCCCCTGGGTCCCCGCTCGGCCGCGGCCCCCCCGCGCCCGGAGACCGGCCCGGCAGCGGCTGCTGTTCACCCGGGACCCCCTCGCAGCGGCCGCGGCCCCTCTGCTCTGCTCGTTCCCCCCCGAACCCCATTCCCAGGCTGTGCTGGGGGATGCTGCCTGCTGGCCCTGGGGTGGGGGACATGGGGGGGGCTTTTAGAGGGGTCCCGGGCCCCCTCCCCTGCTCCGTGGGCTGGGGAGGTGAAGCAGGGGGCGAGGAGCCCTGGTTGGGGTGTGTGCCCGCAGCCTGTTTTGGGGCTGGGGGGGAGGGGACCTCACGTCCCCGTGTACCCTCTGGCTTGGTTCATAGGGGAACCCAGCCCATCTGACATGGACGTGGTGCTGGGCAGGGGGCTCCCATGATCCGGGGGGGTCCCTTGGTGCGGAGGAGCAGGCAGTGGCAGGTGCAAACAAAACCTTCTCCCAGCCAATTTGTTCCCATTCCCTGCAAACCTCGCTCCAGGTGTGCTGTTCAGCCCTCCCCATCTCACCTCTCACCCAGCCCTCTGCAGGGTGCTTCTGGGCGCGTGAGCTCACGAATGGTGTGGGATTTCTACGGGACTTTTTGAAAGGCAGCGTCTGGGCTCAGAGGTCCATCTCGGCATGCCCGGGCCGGGGTTGGGCAGCAGCAAGTCTCTGCAGGTCTCCGAGGGCCCTGTTTGGGGTTGTGGCTGGTCAGGATCTCTGGGAACCAGGGCTGGGGTGTCTCCCATCGGGCATCCCTGGGTGAGCGCCGCCGCCCAGGTTGCAGAAAAACGCCGGGGGCGGAGGTGGGAGTGAGGGCTGATCCCCTGCCTTGGTGCCTCGCTGCTGCTCCCCAAGGAGCCTGCCTCCGCCCCCTTCCCCCTGTGCAGTGGTGCCCAGCCAGGAGCCTCCCGGGGTGGGCATCTCTGGGGCTGCGCTGCAGACTCAGGGCGGCTCTGGGGACAGATTCAGCACTCCAGCCTGAGCTGTTTCCTGGGCCCTGCTGGCCACAGGGTCCAGCTGGTCTGGCCCGGTGCTGCCTGCACGCCTCCCTGCCCGTCTCCCTCCGGTGCTCCAGGGTCCGGCCCCTGCTGCCTCAGCATGTTTGTTTGGTGGAGAAATACCAAAGGGTCCTGATGGTGCCTGAGTGAGGCATTGGTGCTTTCATTCCTTTCTGGCCATCTCCAAGTAAACACAGAGAAATAGGAATTTGCTGTCTTCCTCCTTTAAATAAACCTATTTGTGTGGGGGTGGGGAGGGCTCGGCCCTTTGGATGTCTTTCCTTGTGTGAATCTTTTCCTTTTTAAGCAGAAAATAGCATGTCCGTCCAGCCAGCTGGGCACTGGCCCGGGGTCAGAGTCACTCCTCTTGCTCTGGGGATGAGCCTGCCCTGCATGGGGGGGGCTGGGGCCAGGCTCAGGGACCCCTGCCTCGCTGCTGGAGGAGGCCAGGAGGTGAAGTGCCAGCCCCCAACAGTGCCTGTGCTCTTTCTCTCTCCCTGTGTGCTGGGGGACTTGTGGGTCTCTCTGGGATGTGGTCTGCGGGGAGTGGTTCTGTACCCCATGCCCCCAGCTGCGTGCTGGCTCTCTCCCCTGGTGGGTCTCTGTAGTTGTAGTTGTCGTTGTCTGTGTCGAGGTCTCTGATGCTCCTTGGCTTCCTGGTCCTTGTCCCCCTGGGGGACACCTTGCTCTGCGGGCAGGGAGGAGGCAGGTGCCCAGCAGTGGGGGAACAGCAGTCCCCATGACACACCTCCCCACGGGGATCATGCAGCCCCTGATGTCCCTAAGAGAGACCAGGGGGTGAATTGAAACGGGAGTGAACCAAAAGCTTCTCTGTGCTTGGATTGAGATAGGCTGGAGCATGTCCTTGCTTGATGTCTTGAGCTTTGCCTTGAGGAACTGCCCAGGCTCCGGTAGAATAAACCTAGGTCCATTTACTTAATGCGTAGAAACTGGACATAACCTCTGAGCCGCCTTTCTGGGACGCAGCTCCGGGGCTTCCTCCCAATGGACCACGTGGTTCGATGGGAAGGCGACGGGAACACTGCGCCCAGCGTTTGGTAACGCTTGTGAATTCCTCGGCTGGCCTGAAGCTTAACGGGGAGGTGATTCATAAAGCCCCGCTTGTTCGGGAGCGCTCCTCGCCTGTGCTGAATGAACGCTGGCAACTATAACTTCTCGAATGCCTGGGATTGCAGCCGTGGGTCATGTGTGAGAAATGCCACTGCGTCCCGTTCCCGGCCCCGCGCAGTGCCTGAGCGGCTGACCAATGCCAACAATCGTGGGTACCGATGGAAAAATCATTTCCAGCCTGCCTGTTGCTTCATGCTCCCTGGAAAAATCCAGTGGGCTCCTCCCTGTGCAGTCAGGAGGATGTGGGCGTTTCCTGAGCTACAGAATGAGCTTTTTTCCTTTAAAAAGCACAGGGAAATATAAAAATAGTTTTCTGGCTTCTTTTCTATTTTTCTTTTTTTAAAAGCAGACTGAGGTCTGTGACATTGTTTCCAGGAGTGGCTGAGGCTAACTTTCCTGTTTTGGGGAGGTTGGAGGGATGAGGTGAATGTTTAACTGGAGGAGCAGCGCTGCCGGCGGCTGCCGGGGCTGGTTCCCATCCCGCGCTGGCAGGTGGCGGCAGGCTGGGTTTGAAGTTGGGTTATCTCTTCTGGCAGGAAGACCTGGAGGGACCAGAGTCGCCTGAAGCCAAACAGCCACACATTTCCCCAGCTCCCTTTTGCATCGCTAGCCTTAAATGAGTTTTGCAGGGTTGCCGGGAGCCCTGGCCAAGCCTTTCTGCCTCCCACCCTCTCTTCCCAGGGAACTGCAGGAGATCGTGGTGGCAGGGGGTTTCCTGTTTTCCCATCCCAAACATGAGGCAGGTGAAAGCCCCAGGGATGCAGCAAGCACATGTGCAGCGTGGTCTGCCAGCGGGCAGCTTTCAGGGAGCTTTCTGCACGTGCTGGGGTGTCTGAGGGCTGGTGGGAGGCTGTTTTTCTCTTTGTTTGGGAAGGGGCATCCTAAAAGCATGTGGGAGTCACCCAGTAGCCCCAGGGCTTGTCCCAGCTCTGTCTGCAGGCAGAACAGCAAAGCTGCTCTCTGGGGACAGTTTGCCAGCGGGATGCCAGAGGAGGACTAAGGACATGGACACATCCAGCTGGGAAGCAAGGAGGTTCCAAGCCTAGTGTGCTCCGAGGGGCCTGCAGCAGATGCCTGACCCTGCTGCCATGCTGACGTCTAGAGTGTGCCAGAGAAGAGGAGTGCAGCAAGACACGAGTGCAGTGAGGTGTGGGGTGCTCTCCCTGCAGAGCACTGTGCCAGTGGGTCAGCCCTGCAGAAATTCAAGCAGCAGAAGCTGCTCCACAATTAATAAGTAACCGCTGTCCTTGGCTTCGGGCACTGGCTGTTGAGGGATGGTGGCCTGCCAGCGGCCCGGCAGGACAGGCAGGAGGGCTTTATTTCCATGACAGTCATCCCTGATAAAGGAAGCAGCTCTTCAAGCACAGCCAGCACAGCAGTCGGCACGTCAGCGTCGGCACGACCCCTGGCTTGCTAGCATGAGGGCTGGCTGGGCTCCTTGGGTAACTGCCGGCTCCGATGTCTCTGGGCGGCTGCTCTCAGAGCGTGCACATACCTTGCAGAATGGTAACTAAGGATGCACCAGTTCCCTGCTCCCCATGCAGGGCCCTGCTGGGGGTGGGGGGATGCCTCTGTGGGAAACTGAAGAACGGACTGATTAGCATTAGCTTTTCCCTCAGGAAAATAGTGTGAGCTATAGAAAATTATCTGTGGGAGGGCAGGATGGGATGGTGTGAGGTTTCGCACACTGTGAAGCGCGCGCTCTGCTGTAGCTGCTGGAGCTCTTGCACTGTGTGGTACCGGCATCTTGTGTGCACGTTTATGGGCAGTTGCCAGCCTTGTGGGGAGCTGGGGCTCAGCTGCTGTGGGACACAGGGATCTGCAGGGATGTGCCCACAGGAGTTGTGCCAGGGGTTTGTGCTGACCGTCCCAGTTGCCTTGCTCTCCCTGTGCTGCCAGCCTGTGGGGAACAGTGCTCCTCCTGCAGCCATGGGTGACAGAGGCTTGGGGCTGGCAGGCAGCTCTCTGCAAGCCTGGCTGGTCCTGAGCGACTCTGTTTGGTGTGTGGTTTATGGAGCTCTGCACCCTTGTCTCAGGTCCCAGGCAGGCCTTGGACAGAGCTCCTTGTGTTCCTGTCCTCCCTCCCTGTCCCTGGCAGGAGCACAGGGATGGGGAGATGTGAGGTGTTGGGACTGGAAAGGAAATGCAAAGAAAGGCAGAACAGAAACACCCAAGTGAGAAGTAATGGAAAATCTGTCACTGCAATGTTGCAATCAAATACGGAGCTCGGAGCCTGCGCTGTGGTGCCATTTTTGGCTGTGGTGGGGTGGTGGTGCCCATCACTCCTGCCAAGGGGCTGGGAAGCCCTGAAGCAACTAGGGACGTGATGGTGGGGGACAGGTCCTGGCATGCAGGTGGGGAGAGCTCTCCCACCAGCCTGCTGTGCACCTGCTGGTGGGGAGTGCCGGTGCTGCAGCCCCCAGAGAGGTCCTGAGCATCCTCTCCCACTACCATCTCCGTTCACACAGCCCTGGGCCAAACCCTGCTTGGAGCTGGTTGTGCCGCACAGCTGTGGGAAGCCAGCAGGGTGTGGAGGTGAGCAGCTGTGGGGCTGGAGGGGCGCTTAGACAGGCTTGGCTGCTCCAGCATGTCTCCGAGTCCTGCTCTTGCTGACAGGGGCCAGGGAACTGTCTCACCCTCCTGGCGCTGCCGGCCAGAGATGGTGTCTTAGCACACAGGTGGAACACCATGCTCTGGACCCCAGGGAGGGGTTTTGCTTGTGTGCCTGCCCATGCCCTGTCGCTCTGCTGGCCACTCTGCCCTCGCCATGTGGTGGGGTGAGAGGATGGCTGCAGGCTGCCTGGATTCCTGTTTCTGGCTGGGGGTCCTGCCTGCAACGCCTTGCATGTAGGTCTGTGCCGTGGCAAGAAAGCAGATGATTTCTTGAGCTCAGCCCTGGCTGAACCAATGCCTGGCAAGAGGCACTGCTGATCCTCTCCCAGCACAGCCATGGTCGAGCTGCCTGGCCTCAGAGCCAGAGGGATGCATCCTGTGTGGACGCTGCTTGATGAAGTACAGCAGGCCTGTGGAAAATGGAGAGGGACTTACTGGATGCAGCCCTGGCCCTGTGAACCAGAGCAGGAGGTTGAAGACTCACAGCCAGGAAAGTGCCTGCAGTAGGTGAGGTTTTGTCAGCAGAGAGGCAGGGAGCGGGGGTGGATGGGAGCCACGCCATGCATTAGGGCTGCGTCTGGAAATCAAACAATCCTTGCTAATACCCGAGTGGCTGGGCTACACTGGGGCTACACTGTTGGGCTACACTGGGGAAGACCTTGTCTCTCTCCTTGTCTAGAAGCAAGGCCCTGGGAAGTGGGACCCCCTGCCTGGGGTATTCCTCATTCCCCCTCCCTGGCTGCACTCCCTGGTGAGGCTGTACTGAGCTGGCTTTGTTGCACACTTGGAGGGAGCCCAGCAAGTGAGCAGCTTGGGGCTGGAGGGCTTGCTTTGCCTTGCTTTGGGGGGGAGCTAAATATATATGTACGTCTTGGCCACAAAATCACAGTGCAGCATAACCGTCTGCACCAGCTGTGTGACAGGGGAGAGGAGCTGCCTGGCTATGCCTGAGAAGGGCAGGAGGGGATGGGGTGGGGGGCATGGGAAGGCAGCACAGACCATTCCCAGGGGACCAGCAGGGCACCGTGCTGGTGGCATGGCGTGGCAGGAAAGTTCCTCCACCTTTTCCATCTCCTAGCCATGCTTTGAAGGGCTGGGGAGGGGATGAAGCTTCTGGCTGCCTGTGCTCTAGGCTTTGTTTCCAGCCATTCACCAGGCTCCTTTCCCTGTGCTCATCTCTCTTATTCACTCCTTTGTGCCTGCGACTGCCTTGAAGCGCATCTGCAGTTGATCTGACTGCACCCCTCTCCTCCAGGGATGACTGTCGCTGGGTTCCTGAGGGGATTTGGCATCTTTATCGCCAGACTGGGCTTTGTCAGCCCTTCTCTGCGTCCTCCCCGGGCTGTGGTGGGATGGATGGGGCACAGCCCAGCCCTTTGCAGAGATGCGGTTGCAGCTACGCTTGCATTTGCCGAATAAACCTCTGCTGGAAGCAGTGCTGACGTTAGGCTGTGGAAATACCTGTGCAAGGGCCTGGAGCTGGCTTGACATGGCCCCAGCTCTGAGGCTGGGAGGAGGGATACTCCCTTCCCACCCCGAAAAGATGCACTCACCTCTAGCCTGTGCCAGCTGCCTTGCCTGGGCATGGCAGGTAATTAAGGGATGAGCCACGTTGGCTCCTGGGTGGGGCTGCCACAGAGCTCGGGGAGCAGACTGCCTCGGCAGCCCCCTCAGGCGCTTTTCTGCTCCTTCCCCCTTATTTTCCCTGTGTCTGGTGGTGTCCCTCATCGGCACGGGCTGCACCTCCTGTATGGTGCAAATCCACCCCACGGCTACATTCTGCAGCTGGCCATATACCCAGCTGTGCCTCCACATCTCTTCCATGGGGGCATTTCTGCTAGGGGAGAGCTTTATGATCGATGGGCACCTGGTGCCCACCCACAGAGAGGTGGGTAACCCAGGGCAGGCAAACCCAGAGCTGCGGACGTTTGGCAGAGGCCAAATTCCTGCAGCCGACTACCCTTACCTCTGCCCTTCCTGTGGGTGCTGCATGGGTGGTTTAAATTTCGCTGCTCTGGCAGTGCTGATGGTGGGGTGCCCCCTGGAGTTGGGGGAAGTGGAGTGGGGCTCCCCCCAGGAGCTCCCCGGGGTCTCTGTCACGGTGGGAGGATGTGGCCAGGGACTTCTCCTCTGGAGCTGATGCAGCGGTGGAGCAAATGTGGCCAGGTGACAGGAAATCTGGGCTCTGGTGCTTTCCCTCCTCAGTGATTTATGGGGCAGTTCAGCCATGGGCAGGACGCCACTGCCCTGGAAATGGGCTGGGGTGGCTCCAAGCTGCTTCCTCTGCTCGGCGCGAACAATGCCGCCTGGAAAGCTGTCCCAGCTATGCCGGCCCCCTCCACAGCCCCTGGGGGCCCTTGTTTGCAGCCAGAGGATGCCTGACCAACCTCTGCATGGCATTTCCACCCGGAGGCAAGGGGCAGCCCCCGTGGTTCCCAGGCTGCCCCTGTGCCCTGGGAGCAGGACTGTGCAGGGGGCCACCTCCTTCTTCCTGCTCCATCCCCTGCCAGGGGCTGTGGGTGCTGGTGAGGTCCCCCTTGCTCTGTGTGGCCCAGGGATGCCTTGGTGGGGGGGTGCAATCAACAGGAAGCAGCAGAGATTTACAGCTGCCTGAAATATTACAGAGGGGGGAGACATTGGGAGGGGCATCTCGTCTTGCAGGGGCAGGAAGGAGCTGATGTGGGCTGTGGCCAGCTGTAATTGCAATGGCCTCTGGAAAACATCCGCCAGGAGTTTCCTCCTTGCTTTGTACCCAGGGTTGCAACAACACTGGGCTGGGATGGCGGGGGTAGCCAGGGATGACGCAGCCAAAGTGCAGCCTGGCCTAACTGTGCATCTGCTGTGACAAAGCCAAGCAGCTCTTTGGCCCCGAGCCCCTGGCTCAGCTTTCAGCCCATCACGCTCTGTTTCCCAACCTGGTCACCCTGGGGAGGCACCCATTCCTGCTGGGGAGGGCTTGGGGGGGGATGCAAGGCTCCTATAACATCCCCAAGACAGTGGGGTGCTGGGATCTGTGTCCCCCTCACTTTTGGGGACCGCTTGCAGGGTTGAGGACTGTGTGTCCTGGGGCTGGTCCTCTGCCCTTGGGGGAGGCTGAGGGCTGCAGAGGAAGGGGAACGCAGGGTCCAGCCCTGGCCCCTTCCCCATGTGCTGCCTGCTGTGAGAGGCTGGGGAAGCACGAGCTCTCCTGAGCCCTTGGGCTTAGGGGCCAGCAGGGATTTGCCCTGGCACCTTTGAGCAGGCAGGCATAGATCCCTAGCTGCAGCGGGGCACACCTTCATCCTGCATCTGCTCCTGCCTGGGGTTTGGTCCAACAGCCTGGACTTGTGGGTGGCATCACGGCGAGGTCATTTCAGAGCTGCTTCCAGCTGATGCTGGTCCCCCAAGCCTGTCCTCTATGTGCTTGCTTGGGGATGCTCTCAGAGCTCTCCCCTGCACCCCAGTGCAATGGCTCCATCTCTGCCCCCTCACACTGCCCTCCTCTCCCACCGGCCACCCTGCTTTGCCCCAGGGCTGATTTTCTGGGTGGTGGTGGCAGTTGTTTCCGCTTATCTTGGCCCTGCAACATGCCCTGGACACAGCTGTTTGCCTTGGGAGGAGGGTGGCTCTGGAAGCCAGGACCTGCCCTTGGGGAGCTCTTGACCCCTATCTTGACCTGATGCAAACAGGTGACGTTTGCTGAGGTCCTCGGGGCGGGGGGAAAAAGGGTTGGGAAACCTGCTGTTACAGAGGACGTGTTGTAGAGCAAGGCTGGGCCCTGGTTGTGCTTTTATTTGCTTGTTAAATATTTTATTTGGCTCTTGTGATTTAGTTTTACAGTGGCTTTAACGGGATCACGTTGTTTTCCAGCTGTCTTCGCGCATGTGTGGGGGAGAGGGAGGATGAACGGGAATCAGTGGGGGGCACAGGGCAATGCCCAGCACCCCAGGAGCAGGGACAGTGTGAGGCTGGGGATGCAGGATGAGGACTGGCAGCCCATGCTACCTCCAGGGTGATCCTGGAGACGTACAGTTCGGGGCCAGCCAGAGGAGGTGCATTTGTGTAACCAGCCCCAAAGCATTTTTCTTCCCTGAATATGCCCATTTGAAATGATGCTTTGAAACTGTTTTTGGTGTGGGCAGCAAGTTGCTCTGCAGGTTTCTGGCGCTCTGGGGCAATGCAGGGACCATGCCCGCCTACCCCTCTGCATGTCACACCTGCTTCTGGGCTGGGGGCAAGGGGGGGAGCTCTCACACACCTAAGAGACGGGTGTTTTCCAGGGCCAAACATCCATCCTTGGTGACACTGGAGGCTGTCTGCCGTCCCGTCCTCCCAGCATGTGGGTATCCTGGGAGCAGTGCTGGGGGCAGCTCTGGCTGAGGGCTGGAACCTTGGCCAAGGCTCCCCGGGGAGCACTGGGGATACCAAGAGGCTGGGTGCATGTGGGGGAGGCATGACGAAACAGGTGGGGTGGGGTAGGCATGGTAACACCAGATATTTGAAGGGGAACAGGGTCATCCTGGGAAATGTGGTGGGTAAAAATAGACGCAGGGAGTTGGAAGGCAAACGCTACCATTGCTGGACTGGTGCGTGGGAAAGGGTGTCTGTGCGATGGCAGAGGTGGTGCTGTGGGGATCAGAGGCTGGAGGGCCTGTGGCCATGGTCTGAATGGGTCCAGGGGACTTGCGGGCTGCAGCAAAGCGGTCTCTGCAGTGTGGCTGATTTGCACAGCGCGCCGATGAGCAGCCCCACTTGAGCGCAGCCCCCCCGTGGTGCCTGGAGTCTGGCTTCCCCTGGGGCTTTAGCAGGTGCTGGGCAGTCGCTCACCCCTCCCTCATGTTCCCTGCAGCTGAGAAGGTGTCCTCCCTGGGCAAGGACTGGCACAAGTTCTGCCTGAAGTGTGAGCGCTGTAACAAGACCCTGACCCCAGGTGGGCACGCTGAGGTAAGAGCCGCTGGGGCAGATGGGGTGGGGAAGCCGTGTTGCCATGCAGGGGTGGCCTGGTGGTCTCCCCAGGGCTCTCCAGCACCCCAGGGATGGGGAGTCCTAGGAATTGGGCTGGGGCAGGTACCTGATGCCATGCAGGTGGGCTGTCCCTGCAGCAGGCAAGCCCAAGAGCGCACGCTGTGGCTTCAAATGCTGCTGCTGCTGTGACCTGTGGTGCTCGAGAGCTCTCGTGCATGGTCCTGGGCAAGCCACAGAGTGGTGCTGGCACCACGTGTGGTGCCTCAGCTGTGCCACTTCGGTGTGGGCTCCCAGGCAGCCTGTGGCAGGGCCTGGTGTGCCCTGGCAAGCACTTGAAGCAGCTCTGTGCACTGAGCACGCTTGTTTGAGCATCACGCTGGCTATGAAGCCATGTGGGTGCCGAGAGCCTGCACCTGAGCATAGTTAAAAACACCAAAAATGGGGGATGCGTGGGTTGCCATGGCATTGGTAGCTCAGCACTGGTGCTTTTGGCACCCTGGGGCTTGCACTGGAGTGTGATGCCCAGCGCTTGGGAGCGCAAGGGTGCCGTGCCGGCGATGGCAGGTGCTTCAGGCCTGGGAGCAACTGTGTTTTTCTTGTGCAGTGCCCCAGCGTGACACCCAGTGCCCTGGGTTTTGCACAGCGCCAGTCATGCCAAAGTGTCACCAGCTCTTTAGCGCAGCTTTAGCACGTGGCACAGCTGGGGAGCAGGCGGCAGTGGCAGGGGCAGTGTGCTGGTTGCTATCAGCCCATGGAGGGAGTGAGGCCGGTCCTGCCTGGGGAGGATGGGGCTGCGTGGGTGGATCTGTGCTTCAGGCTGGGTTAAGCCCAGGGGATTTGCTGCTTATCCATATAAGGCCAGATTCTGCTCCCGTGGGGATGGCAGCCAAGCCCCCACTGACTGTGCCGACAGCAGGATTTGGCCCTTCCCTGCTTTTTCTCCCTCCTTCCAAGCCAGCATGTCCAGCTGGGTGGGAAAGGTGTCGCTGGGAGACCAGCTAAATGTTTACCCTCCCATCCAGCATGGTAATGCTGCGAGCACACTGATCTTTGTGCCTTGCGATATTTTGCAGCTGCCTGCCCGCTCCCCCAGCTGCACCCAGCCCTCACATTCAGCATGGCATTGCTTGAGGAGGTGAGGGAAGGGACATCACTTCTGCTCCACTACTGTCCTGCCCATTTTGGACAAGGCATCCTTGCCTTGCAGCAGAGGGTATGGAGGGCAGGAGCATAGGGCGCGAAGCAGGGCTGAGATGCTGAATGGAGCTGAACAGGTGATGGGGTGGGTTCGTGCCTGAGAATAGGGTCCCAGTGGGTTTTCCACACAGGGCGTGTGTCTGGCAGCACCGCTAGCCCCCTGCCCCAGGCACAAACACTCTTTCTTTTCTGTTGGACTCGGTTCCTGGTGGCCCATGAGAAACAGCTGTGGGGAGCTCCGGGGCTTATCACCCACTTCATGTCTTCCTGTGATAATCACCCCCAGGCGATAGTGGGGCCGATAGTGGCTGGGCTGGGACCAGCGTCCACGCAGGGCCTCTGATCTCAGGCCAAGGTGAGGGGGGAGGCGAAGCTCGGTGGAAGCCACTGTGCTCTGTGTGCCTGATAACATCCTGACCAGAGGCTTAACGGCAAAGTGGCGCCTTACTGGGTGCCAATGGCACGCCACTGGGTTGGAGCTTGGAGATGCTCTCAGCTGAACAGCCACAGAGCGTTGATGCTCCAGCCCCACGGTACGTCATGTGCAGAACAGCCAGTGTGTTTGAAGCAGGTGAAATCCTTGAGTGCTCAGGTCGGGTGAGGCTGTTGCTGGCAGACCCGCAGGCTGGGTGTATTTTGGGGTGTAGGCATGGCCAAGGTGGTCTCTGAACACCAGTGGGGATGGAAGCAGTCCCGAGGGAACTGTGGTCACCACCTGGCATCCTAACACTCCTCTCTCTCCCCAGCACGATGGGAAGCCCTTCTGCCACAAGCCTTGCTACGCCACGCTGTTTGGCCCCAAAGGTATGTCTGTGCTCCCCCCCGTGCCTGTGCAGCCATGCCTGGGGCTGCAGAAGGGGCCAGGTCCCCCTGTCCTCACTGGAAGGGAGCTGTGGCCCTGAAAGCACCCCAGGTGCCAGGCTAGCATGGGCTGAGCATGGGCTCCCCTTTTGCAGAGGGAGACAAGAGCTGCTGGAGGGAGGGAGGGATCTGTCCTGCCAGCTGTTGCCTTTTTTTTTTTTTTTTTTTTTTTTAATTTGGAAGACAAATTCCCATTCAAACAGAAGGTGGAGTCACTCTCCTATCCCAGACATGGTTGGAGAAAGCCTGGGTCAGGAGAAAGCAAGCCAGGGCTGAGGTGCAGCAGTGTCCGCAGTGGCCCTGTGGCTCAGTGGGGCTGGGGGAGGTGGGACAGGGGGCTGGGGGGAGGATAGAGACCCCAAGTGCTCCCATGCCACTGCAGCCTCTCTCTGCCTCAATGCAGGGGTGAACATTGGTGGTGCCGGGTCCTACATCTATGAGAAGCCGCAGATCGAAGGGCAGGCCGCTCCGGGGCCCATTGAACACCCAGCGAAGGTGGAGGAGAGAAAGGTGAACACCGCGCCTCCCAAGGGACCCAGCAAAGGTGAGGGCAGGATGGGCAGCCTGGCCCTCTGCCACGGCATTCAGCAAGTCCAGAGCCACTGTGTTTGGTGATGGAGTGGGGTGCAGGGTGTGTGTGGGGGGTCCTCCGCACTCGTGCGTCCCGGCTGAGAAGTCCCTCCACTTCCCATGCCCATGCCCATGTCATCTCTTCTTCCAGCCTCCAGCGTCACCACCTTCACTGGGGAGCCCAACATGTGCCCACGCTGTGGCAAGAGAGTCTACTTTGGTAAGGTGGTGAGTGGGCAGTAGGTGCATGCCCCAGTGTGGCACGGCACCACGGTGCTGGGGCTCCGTGCAGGACCCCGGGGCATGCAGAGGGGCTGGGAGGGGGTTTTGGCTCAGAGATGGAGTTGCAGGCACAGAGGGATGTGCTCAAGGAGCCTGCAGGGATGGGTTGTCTTGGAGGAGCTCCTGAGTGCAGGGATTAATGTGTCGTGTCCCCTGCTGTCGCTTCCCAGGTGGGTGGCATGGGCTTAATAGCTGTCCTCGGACAACCTCTGTCACCTGTGAGGCAGCAGAGGGGTGGGAGAGACGCAGGAGGCTGGGGTGCACAGGGTTGTCTCAGGATTTTTTGTGCAGAGGTGATGTCCCCATGGGGTGTGCTCCCTCTCGGCACGTGTGCAGGGGGGCTGGCATGACCCTCCTTCTTTGTCCCCACTCTAGCCGAGAAGGTGACTTCACTGGGGAAGGACTGGCACCGGCCCTGCCTACGCTGCGAGCGCTGCAGCAAGACGCTGACCCCAGGGGGCCACGCCGAGGTAAGGATGTCCCGGCCCCCAGAGGCCTGGGCAGCGCACATGGGGGATGCCAGGGGGGCATGGCTGAGCTGTGCCATGCTGGCTGGGCAGCCCCTGCCTGTGCAAGAGGACAGGACAGGGCTGGCAGGGGCAGCTCCTGCAGTCTGGGGGAGAACTTGGGGGGCTGGGGTGTGGGTGTCCGCAGGGGATGTGCAGAGTGGGAGAGGTGCCCAGCCAGGGGTACACATCCTGGGATGATCATATGTTTATGTCCTCTGTAATATAAATGAAGACACCATCATTGCTGTAGCAAGCTGATTGTCTCCCGAAATTAAAAATCTTTACGTTATTCTTAAATGAAAGTAAAATGTTTAATTCTTAAACAGCATTAGTGCGGATACTGTCTAGCTGCTTTGAAACAGATCTAATAGCAAATAACATTGGTTATTTTCCTATAAAATAAATATTAAACTATAAATTTCGTATTAGATTTATAAATATATTTTATATTTATTTATATAAAAATATAAAATTATTTTCCTATCAAAGCCTCCCTGGCTTTCCCAGTGGAAAACAAACAGAGGGATGTTACGTAGCATGGTGACACTGTTCCCCCCAGCATGGGGTTGCTGAGCAGGCGCAGCACCTGAGCGGAGCTGCCAGTGGAAAAGCCCAGGCCTGCAGGCCAGCAGCAGTGGAGCTGGAATGCAGTGCGGGGGCATAGGCCACCCTCCCCACCCCAACCCCTCGGAGCTGCCATGTCCAGAGCCTTTCCCCAGCCCCCTGCCGCAGGTGACGTGCTTTTCTCTCTGCCCCACGCAGCATGATGGACAGCCGTACTGCCATAAGCCCTGCTACGGGATCCTCTTTGGGCCAAAGGGTGAGTGCCTGGGGGCGCATGGGATCAGGAGCTGGTCTGGGGGCACGTGCCCTGCCTGGGCTGCTGCTCTTGATGCTCATGCCACCACCCAGAGGGGACATCTCCCTGGAGCGTGCCACCTTCCTGCCCAGGTCCTCACCCTCCTGTATCTCCCGCTGTGCAGGTGTCAACACCGGAGCTGTGGGAAGCTACATCTATGACAAAGACCCTGAGGCGAAGAACCAGCCCTAGATGGCATCCCCCTGCCCGCCTGCTCTGTGCCCCTGTACTAGCCTCCTGCTCGCAGCTGGAGCAGACCCTCGCCAGGCTGGCCACGGAGCTGTGCTCTCTCTGCTGTCTCTACTCTGGGCAGGACGGCCCTGCCCAGCGGTTTATATATTATAGTCTTTAATATAAGCTTTAATATAAGCTTCAGTGTTTAAAAGCAAAAGTAGAAGGTGTCTCTGGTGGTTCCCAATGCGCTCTGCCCTCACCAGCCCTCCCACCAGCCCCCTAAGTGCGGGAGGCAGCAGAGTGGGTGTGGGGATGTCACCTTGCACAGGGGACAGTGGGTGGCACCCGAGGAGCTGAAAGTGGGGGGGAGGTGGTGGCAGGAGTCCCACCATGGGAAGGTGCTCCCCACTGCCCCCCGCATGGAGGACGATGGAGCTGGGCAGGCATCCTGTGGCACTTGGGCCGGTGGTCAGGGTGCCCAGTGCTGTTCCTCACCAGCCACTGGGGATGTGTGGGTCCCCTGAGGGCTCTGGCCCACCTGGCAGCACTGCCCTTCTCCTGGCCCTTCCCAGGTTCCACGCCCTGGCTTTCACTCTCCCCGGGGCTTGCAGCCAACCCCAGCCACCACTGGGGTTGCAGGGTTGCAGAGCTGGGGGGGCAGCTGGTAGCCGCAGCCCCTGGGCAGCGGGCTGCTTCCTGCCTTCGGAGGGCAGAGCGCATTGGGCTGGCTGCTCTGTGGTGGGACACCTGCCCCCTTCCCAGAGCCGGAGGTTTCTTGTTGTGGTTGTTTATTTATAAGCAGTTGTAAATGTGCCCCTTGCTTTGGAGACTGACACACGCCCACCAGTCTCACCCGTCCCCCCTGTGTACACCCAGCCCCACTGCTGCCCAGGAGGCTCGGGAGGGAGCCAGTGCAGGGGACCTGCCAGGGCAGTGAGCCCTGGGGTGCCAGCACCCTCCTCTCTCCTGGCTCCCTGCACCACTGCAGGGCTGACTTTTGTTATTCGCTGACAATAAAGGTTTTGAGAGATGTGTTGTGTGGCTTGGCTCTGGGCAGAGCAGGGGGAAAGCTGTGTGCCCTGTGCAGCATCTCTCTCGTCCCGGGACAGTGTGCGGACCCTGCTGCTACGGTCCTGCCTCAGTTGGCTCCTCCTGGGGCAAGACAGAGTAGCCTTAGCCCCAGCCAAGCCCGAGCTGCCCAGGCCAGAGCTGCTCTTGGTGCAGCACAAGCCATGGCCTCTTCTGGGCTGTGAGCAGGACGGGCTTGTAGGAGGCTGTGCTGGCCCTGCAGAGGGCATGGCATGGGATGGGATCCTCCCTGGCTTTGCAGGGTGGAAAACTAATGGAGGGATGTTACATAGCATGGTGACACTGCTTCCCTCAGGATGGGGTTGCTGAGCAGGCGCAGCGCCTGAGCGGGGCTGCCAGTGGGAAAGGCCGGGCCGGCAGCAGCAGGGCTGGAATGCAGTGTGGGGGGTATGGGCCACCCCTCCTACCTCCTGGGAGCTGCCATGTCCCCAGCCAGATACCAGCCCTGCTGCCAGACCTGGTTTTAGACATCCAGCTATTCCCCCTAGGAGGTCGGTGTCTGGAAAGCAAGGCACGGAGGCTGGGGCTGCCAAGGCAAACACTGGCTCTGGGAACCACGGGTCTGGCTTGTCCCTTCCAGCAGGTTCTTGCAAGAGCCCTGTTCAGCTGGCTGTGTGCCCCTGGGGGACACAGGCATCCTGCTGGCCCTGTTTGCTGGGGAAAACAGGGACCTGGTGCCCCTGCAAGGTCTTGCATCCTTGTAGTAGCCTCAGCCCTGGAGCTGCTCCATCACCGTGCAGGAGTGGGGTGGGTGGGCACCAGCTGCAGCCCCCAGCCTTGCTCCTTGCCCAGGCATGGCTAGGAAATGCAATGGGCACTGCAGAACAGGAATGCTGGCTCTGTCCGTGCGTTGTGCGTGTGGGGAGCATTTGGCCACAGTGGCATCCCCTGGGCTCAGGCAGCTGGCAGAGCAGTGGGCACGGGAGCTGCTGGTTTCCCCTCTGCTGGTGGCAATCCCAGTGGCACGCAGCCTTTTCCCAGGCGTGGAGGGCTTGTCAGCGTGGTTACCAGGCCAGGGAATGGGCTGTGTGTGTCCATGTTTTGGTGAGGTTTCTATGGAGATGTGACCCCTCTGATGCTTTAGGGGTCAAGGCTGCTGTGTAAATCAGCATGGTGTTGCTCCGCCAGCTCCTTCCCTGACCCACAGCAGAGAGCTGGGCCCTCGCAGCCAAACTTTAATAAGTTTGCCCCATGCAGCAGCAGTGGTGCTGGGGTGGAATGTCCCCATTGCCTGTCTAGGACCTGGCACAGCTGCCAGCAAAGCCCTTGGCATGAATCCAGCTCTCTTTGCAATCATTATTTACCATCATTAATTAACAAGCTTAATATACCAGCTTTTTTGCTAGCCCGTAGCAATCTCCTGCAGCAGGGAGTTTCCCTGAGGGACTGCTCAGGCTGATTTTCTTCCCCACTGCCCTGCCTGCAGCTCAGTCGGGGGTTCACCCCCCGCAGCACCCACCTGACCTCATGCCATGCACCCAGCCCGGCCTGGCAGCCCTGACAGCATCCTCGCCGTGGGCGCTGGCCCTGGCCCCTCAATGGGGGCCAAGCAGCAGGCTCCCTCCCCGGCACCTCTGGGCAGGATGCTCGCTGCAGGGGGGAGCCAGGCACGCCTCGGGCCTCACCCTGAGAGCGTGGCCAGGGTGGGATGGGAAGGAGCTGATGCAGGGCTGCTAGGACTAGGTAAGTCAGTGGTCTTGAGACAGGGAGAAAGGCAGTTTGGGGTGGCAGGGATGGGAGGGGATACCCTGAGGGCTGGTACCTGGGTTAGTTCTGGGTGTGAAGCGATATGGGGCAGGGCAGGTGGACCATCCTGGCTGCTGCCTGCTCCTAGGTGACAGCCATCAAATACAGGATTTTATTTTGGTTTGGGGCTGGCTTTTTTTTTTCCTCCTCCTTTCTTTTTTTGCTGACATTCTCTCTTCCCCATGAGAGTTTTACTAGGGGAATGCATTAAAATTAAAAATAGAAAAAATTCAGCTCTGCTTGCGCAAGGGGGTGCCGGGAAGCCTAGGCGGACAACCCGGCTGCTCAGGCTCCAGGTGGGCGATGTCTCTTCACTTTCCTCCCACCCTGATGTGGTGAGGGGGGCTGGGCACCCCTCGTGGCAGAAGGTGGCCCCCAGGTACAGCAGGTACCCGCAGGGTGGGTGTTAAGATGAGGAAACTGAAGGATGTAGCGGGGCTTTGGGATCACACATGGGGGTTATCTGTGTGCGTGCTGAGGGGTTGTCCCTGCGCGGCTGTGTCGGTGTGGGGACCAGGGCACTGACACAGCAGAGTGGCACTTTGCTCGAGCAGAGAAGGCAGCTCTGGCCTCTAATCCTTGGTGCATTTTTGTATTTATTTTTGGGAGGCCTATGTGAGCTGAAAATGCTCATTCACTTGAGGCTTGGAAAACATCCTTCCCCTCAGGGATGTCAAATTTTTTTTTTTCAGCTCAGACTTGCTAGTGGGATAAAAAAGTTGGAGGGCTCTGGTGATTACAGACATGGTCTCCAGGGTACGGAGGAAAATAGCAAGCAAAGTGGGCACAGCTTTGCTTGGAAATATCCCAAGTCCTGTGAACTTGTCCTGGGCAATTACCCTTGCTGGCCCCCAGCCTTCCTGGGAGCCAGCAGAGCTCAACAGGGAGCTGAGCCTTGCAGCTTCTCACTGGGCACAGGGCAGGGATCCCACCAGCTGCCACAATGTACTGGTGGTCAACCTGTTTTGAGGGCAGTCTGGGTGACAGGTGCCAGCCCAGGTATCCCTGAGCTGCAGGAGAATTAGTATTGTCACCTAGGGGTGTTTCTTAACAGAAGGCTGAGGTTGCCTGCGCCACCAGAAATGGGGCTGCATCGCTCGCCCTATCATTAGTGACCCAGAAAAAGGACGGGTGAGTGTACAAAGCCTGGTCCCAGAGGGGCATGGAAGGCTGCGCACACGGAAAACACCAGGGAGGGACTTGGCAGGGGTAGGAATGATAAGGGCAGGCCTGTGCTACATCTGAGCTAGTCTGTGCAGGGAAGGGAGGTGCGACCCTCACGGAGTGGAGGGGCTCCTGAAATGCAGGGAGATAGCAGGACAGCACAGCCATGGCTGGCAGCACGGCTCTGATATGTTGGGGCCGGAGCAGCACAGCTGGACAGCAAAGAAAGACAGATTTAAAGCATTTACTGGGAAGTCAATAAATAGGAGCCAAAAGGGATGAAGTGCTGGAAGATGTGATTTAAGATGGGATATTAAAAGCAATCCAGTAAGCCCAACTTGCTTCTACAAGGGCCAAGAACCAGCTCCGATACTCCCTGAAGTCAGTGGTGTGGCTCTCCCTGACTTGGCCGGGCTTTGGCTCAGTCTCAGGGGGAGGTTAAAGTACTGGGTGTAAATACTGAAGAGGGCGCAGGAGAACAGGCAGGGATGAAGGAGGAGGAATAGCATGAAACCAAGTAGAGGAGGGTTTGGGCTGTAAACCCGCCTGCCAGTGCAGTGCACTGGGCTGTCACGCAGGGAGGGCTGCTGGTGCACGCTCTGGCTCTGGCACTGGGGAAGAAGGTGCTGGCTCTGTTCCTCAGCACCTTCCTGGCTTGTTGGTACCTGGGGGCATCCCTGAGGGAATTTCTCTCCAGGATGTAGGCTGGGCTCTGCAGCAGCCTTTACATCCGCAGTTGGTTTCCAGGTGGGGTGAGAAGCTGGGGGACCACCCTGGGGGCTTGGGAGGGCTCCTGGAGTGCCCAGGGCTGCTTGCTGGGGGAGAAATGCCTGTGCTGGTGGGATGGAGGTGTGCACAGTGCTAATGGGTGTGCAAACCTGCAGCTCCTCCTCTCCCTCTCCTCTCTGTTGCTCTGTCCTGACCCTCTGTTTTGCTTGGATAAGGCAGAGTGGAGCAGCTATATCCGTCTCCCTTCCCTGTACCACCACCACAGCATGACCACACTGAGCAGTGTGCTGACAGAGAGCAAACACCTCTGCACCCCTTTGCCTCACCTCCAGTGAATTTTTAACCAGTAATAAAAGGTGTGGCGTCAACAGCCTGGACCCAGCCCAGAGCAAATGGTGCTGCTGGGTGAGCATCCTGGGGCAGGACAGGGCTGGGGAGGTGGTCCCTGGCACACCAGGGACCCTGTGAGCAGCCCCTGAGCTGTGCTCACACTCCCTGCCAGCCCCCAGCACGGATGTGCATCTCCCCAGCAGCCAAAGGAGATGCCTCACAGGTGCTGGGTGACTTCCCAACGCAGTGGCATTGCTTCCTTGATGATCCTGGCTGGATTCTATAGCCCCACAGAAACAACAAGAGCTATGTCAGGAAAATGCACCAAACCCTCCCCCAGCAGGATTTAGCCAGGAGGTTTCCTTGGGCTACCGCTAATGGAAAGCTTGCAGAAAAGAGCAGATGGTAGTGAAGACTTTGGCCAGACGGTACACAGGCAGACTGAGAGAACAGTGCCTGGATGAGATTGGAGGATTGGATGGAGATTTTCCATGTAGCTGGGACTTGGAGGGGTTGGAGAGACAGGTAAGGGCTACTGTGCTCTTCTGTCCCAGATGGAAATCCCAGATGCATCCCCAGCATGGCTCTGCATGGGCAGCCCCATGCTCTGCTGGCAGCAGGGCTCACCCCATCCCCACCCAGTCCCTGTGACGTGGGGCAGTGCCTTGCCGGGCTGGGAGCTGGCCCCTGGGCTCCTGGGTTTGTTATTGCTTGCGCAGTGTAATATTAACTGTGTGATAATCACTCACGCCCTTGCTCTTGAGATTGAGAGCTGACCTGACAAGTGACTGCTGTGGGCAGCCAGCTGCCTTATCCAGGCTGGAAATATTTTTACAGTTTCTGCTAGAAACAGCCATGTGATGGCCCGCGCTTACGGCGGGACGGATTCCCCACTCCATCCAGGATGGCAGCGAGCACAGATTTTGGCACAGCAGTGAGCACGTTTCGCAGGTTCAAACCCTTTGGGGCTTTACAGCACCAGTGGCAGCGTGCTGGTGGATGTGCTGGGCTCCCCTGCTAGCGTCCCCCAGGGTGGCTCTTTCTGAGGCCCCTCCCCAAGCCCCCAACTCCTGCACTGCTGTCCTGTTCCCAGTTACTCCCAGCCATCGGCCGTCTGTCAGCTTTATGAAGACATACCCCAGAGTTTTTCCTTAGGGTGTGATTTGCCCTGACAGCTGCCTTCATGCTGTTGTTTTCCCGGCTGGCTGGTAATGGGATTAGCTGTGTGCAAATCCGGAGGTGACTGAAGGCAAGTGGAGGGGAGTTGGCACACCGGCCCCCCGCCGCAGGGTACTCCGTGCCGCTTCACAGGGCCATGGCGCCGGCATCTTGCAGGCCTTTTGATGGGATCATGCGTCTGGCAGCTCCCCCCAGCCTCTGCTGGGCTTTCTTTGAGCCACCCTATAATTTTCTTGTCAAATGGGCTGGGTAGAGCATATTTTACAACAAATTGTCTTGGCTGAGTGGGCCCTTGACTTGCACAAGTGTGGGCTGAAATATGGCCAGGGAAGGAGATTTTGCAGGACTTGCAGTTGTGCGAGTGCTGGGAAAACACCAGCTCTGCCTCCAGCCCACCACTGCACCATGTGCCCTGACAGTGCAGCATCCTGCTGCCGCTCCGTGATTTCCCTGAGTCACGTTTTCCACAGGGGGGAACCCAGCTTGGGAGGATCCCGGGCTGGGGAAGAAATTAGATGGGATGTCCTAGCCCTTGGACCAGGGTGCTGCCATCCTCCAGGTTGTGCCTTCCCTGGTGCCATTAGGTTCCCCCCATGCAAGCATGCTCAGGGGGCCGTGATGTGAGAAGGGGGGCAGGAGGAGAGCTGGGAGCTGCCGCCCTAGCATATGGGCTGGTTTGCTACACGGAAATAGCTGTTTTTTTCTTGCTGTGTTAGCAAAACAAACACAAATCGGCTCATGTTACCCGCCCTGCCTGCTGAAATGCTGGTGCGTTTTCCAGTCATTACTCTGGTAACCACCAGGGGCCAAATTGCTCGAGGGGGATATTTGGGTGGCAAACATGTGCCCAGAGCTCTGGCATTCCCCAGGTGTTCTTGCCTTGTGCCCTGCCCTAAGAGCTCCAGGGACCCCTGGGGGTTGTGAGGACTTTGCACCAAATGTCCTGCAGATGGGCTTGGGGAGCTGGTGCTGGTTCTTGCCTGTGTTTGCTAAGGGACCAGGAAGGGACCCCGGCCATAACAATGCCACCCAAACAAACGAATGGGACAGCCCAGGATTTTTGAGGTCCTCCTCAGAGAGTGCTGTCACCTGATGCTCCAGGATGGAGCCTCACCCACAGATTCCTATCAGAGAGTACAGACAACTGAGGTATGCTCTGCTCTGATAGTTAAATTAGCTGGAACAAGGTCTTCAGATAAGATAAAGCTGTGGTTTGCTGAGGAGACTATTCTCTGTTGGCATTAGCTGGGTTGTTCCCCCAGCAGGCTATGAACCTTGCTTTGGAGTGGTGCTTGCGCTGGGACCTGGCTTTGCTGAAGAAACCACCCCTGCCCTTCTCCTGCTGCTCCCTGGAGCCGTTTCTGCCCACCACCAGAGCTTGCCCGCTGCCTGCCCTTGCCCGTGTCTGTGGGCATGGCACCATGGCAGTGCCCCGCTGCAGAGGGACAAGCTGGCTGCTGCTCACTACCACTCTGAAACAGCTCACAAACAGTCACATCATGGTTTTGGCTCCTGGAGGGACCCTGGATAGCAGAAGGAGTAGTGACCCCAAATGTCAGGCTGCTGCAGTGTTTCCAGCCAGCTCCCTCCAGTGCAGGCCGGTGAGGGCTCAGTTTATTGCCCCGCTGCGGTGCGCTGATGGGTTTCACACACTAGCATTAGGAGTGTTTATGGACGTGCTCCCTGTAAAATGAGCAAGAGGCCACATCCCGTGGGCTCCCGAGGTGGTGCTGCGCTCCAGGAGCACCTGCAGCCCTTCTCCCCTCCCCACTGGGGGCCCTCCACTAGACAGCTTTGCTGTGCTGCCGCGTGTGCACACCGGTCAGTGGGATGAGAGCAGGGCAGTGGTGATGAGCAGGATGCATGCACAGCCCCAGCAGGGCACAGAAACAGGGGCTACTGATGCATGACAACCTTCACCCTGATATTGGCTCAGCGGTTGCATGGCATACCACGCGCTGACACTGTGCTTCGGCTCACCGCTTCGTGAAGCAGGCTGGGGTAGCCCAAGGTGTGCATATTCCTGCAGCAGGGCTGGCCAGGCTAAACCAGGGGGCTGGGGGGTGGCTGCCAGGCATAAAGCCCCGTGTGGGCAGGCCTGGCAGAGAGCAGCACGCGGCTCGGCGGCGCCTGCTTTGTGAGAGCTGCTGCTGGTTTTGTGCCCATTCTGTTGTGTGAATAGTCTCCAGTAAGTGCATGGGGGAACCCAGGCGAGGAGGTGGCTGGGCTCTGCTCAGCTGGGTCAGTCATCATGCAGCGCTGTGTGGGGGCACGGGCTGTCCTGGCTGGGACAGGAGTGTTCCTGCCGCAGGCTGAGCCGTCTGTGGGGACTGGCCACAGGGGTGGGCCAGCCAGAGGAGACCTGCGAGAGGCCAGTTTTCAGCCGCCTGCCAGCATAAGACCCACCTTAAAAGGGAGCACAGCTGAAGATGGCTGTCCTAGCTGGGCAGAGGCCTCAAAGCAGCCTGGCACCATGTGGTGCCAGAAGCAGGGCCACTGGAGGGAGGACATACCCTGTCCCCTGTATTTCATCAGGGTGCCAGTGCTACCCTGCGTGGGGCAGAGATGGGGATCCTGGCCCAAGCAATGCAGCTAGGTGCTTGTGGGGCACTGTGGCTCAGTGCAGGGGGACGTGGTGGGGCTGAAACACTGTGCTTGGTTGTGTTAGGCGCCTTGGGGCAGGAAGGATGAGGAGGAGGCAGGGTGGAGGCAGCAGCCCTTGCAGGACACCCCTCTCCTCCCATGCTGTAAGACACTGTCTCAGCGTGACTCACGCCTTAGCCTGGAGCAGGCTTCCCAGAGATGTCCCTGCCAGCACGGGCTGCTGACCGCCCTGCTGAGCCCAGCGGTGCCCTTGCAGCAGTGTGCAGGAGGCGCTCCCCAGCCTTCGGTGGGGCTGCTAGCAGGTGGGGTGAGCCCTGGACCGAGGGCCACAGTGGGCTCCCTCTGGGAGGGGAGGCTGGAGCTGGGCTGGGTCATAAAGAATCCCAGCTAAACCATGAACTGCACCTCCACACACAGCCTGCTGCCTCTCCTCCTGCACCCACGGGTGGGCTCTGGTGTGAACAGGGCCCTGTTTGTGCTGGCGGGAGGGCAAGGGGTGCCCTGCATTTCGGGAGGCAGACACTAGACGTCCTGGCACTGTGTTTCACAAGCCCTCACGACCTTTGCAGCACAGCAACATGCCCTGGGGAGGATTGTTTCATACAAAACAGACCTTTGGATAGGCTTTTGGTTTCCTTCGCAGCCAAGCACAAAGGAACAGCAAGTTCTTGCTCCTGATAAAATGACAACAGTCAACGATGCAGATGGGCTGGGTCTCTGCAATGAGCGGAGCCACGTCCCACACCCACGCCATTCCCCGAGGTCCTGCAAGAGGCGGGTTACAGCCCTATAGCTCCCCTCTGCTTCGTCTCGTTCTCCAAACTTCCCCACGGGCAGAAGTAGTTGCCTGAAGGGTGACTTTTACACTCCCTTGGGAGAAACAGATCTGTGCTTGGAGGGGTCGAGCCCTGGTGGTCAGCATCCCATGAATCATTATCTGGGACTGTGGTTAAATGACAGATGCCAATCATACCTCCAGCCCCGCTCAGAGCAGGGCTCTTGGCCACCTGCCCAGCACAAGCGTGGGCAGGGAGCATGAAGGGAGCCAGGGTGCAGTGACTTGGGGTGCAGAGGGGGCATGGCTGCAGAGTGTGGGGTGTGCAGGGGGTGTGGGGTGCAGTGGATGTAGGGGTGCAAGGGGTGTAGGGTGCAAGGGTGCAACTGGTGTAGGGCTGCAGAATGTAAAGGGCATGGGTGCAAAGGGTGAAAAGGGGTGCGGGGGGGGTGCAGGAAGTGCGGGCGGAGGGATTGCGCTGGGCAAAGGGTGCAGGGGGTGTAGGGCTGCAAGGAGTGCAGGATGCAAGGGGTGCAGGGCCCCGCCCTGGGAGCCCCCGCAGGGCTGTGCCCCGGGTGCGTACCTCCAGCTGCGGGCGGAGCTGCACATCTGGGCGGAGCGGGGCGGGGCGGTCGGGCAGTGACTCCGGCGGGGCCGGCGCGGAGCATCCCACAGTCGGTGCGAGCGGCACCCCGAGCCGAGCCGAGCCGAGCCGAGCCGAGCCGAGCCGAGCCGAGCCGAGCCGAGCCGAGCCGACAGCATGCCCAAGTGCCCCCGCTGCCAGAAGGAGGTCTACTTCGGTAAGGGCTCCTGCTCCCTCCCCGGCCGCCTCCACACCGCGGGGACCACAGGGCTGCTTAAGTTGGGGTGTCCCAATGCTGCACCCCGCTGGGCTTCGGATCGCGGGCACCCCGATGCTGTGGCTCCCCGGTGCTTACAGGCTCCTGTGCATCTCCGCGCCTCCTGTCCTGGGTGCCCCGATTTTGGGTGCCCCAGCACTGAAAATTCTTGGGGTGCCCCAGAGTTGTGCACCCCTGCTGCTGTGGGTCTCCGGGGCTCCCCAGGTGGGTGGCCCTCTAAATCCACCCAAGGAGAAGGTGCCTCGCTGCATGGTGTGGGGTGCTGTGGGTAGCCCCAACCTGCACACGGGGCCACGGTACGGCACATGGGCTCAGCCCTGTTTCCTTCCCAGCACCTCCTGCAGCCCCATGCTGAGGCAGGCAGCTGGGCCAGCCCTGAAGTGTGCTCTGTTTGGAGCCCAAAGGCCCGGCTGGTGCAGCCCCCTGCTCTTTCAGAGCCTGTGCATTTTCCCAAGCACTTTCCCAAGGGCAAATCCTGCCCTCGGGCATAGTCCTGGGTCGGTGCATTGCCCACATGTTGTCCTGTGTGGTTTATTACAGCAAGATGACAGCCCTGGGGCGTTACTTTTAATCCACTGTTGCAGGCTATCCACGACCTTGTTGGGCTTCTGTCTGCTGCTGGCCTTCAGGAGGCTCTTGGAGCCCGGTGGTCATGCTCAGGTCCTCCAAGCTCCAGGCTCCTGCCCCTTCTGGTACCGTGGTCCTGCTGTCCTGCCTGAGGGTATCTGGGGCATTTGAGCCTCTTGCGCTGCTGGCAGCAGCTGCTGGAACAGGGAGGCTCCATCTGCCAGACCTCCCCTCTTCCCTGGTTTAGCTGAACTTGGGGGCATTTGCCAGAGGCAGCTTGTACGTGCTCCGTGCTTTTTAATTTACTGGAGATGAGGGAGCTGCAGTCCAAGTGCCATCCTTGAATTCTGCTCTTTCTGCCTTATTTCTGCTCTGCTTTTGTGTGTGCGCCCCATCTTCCACTTCTGCCCTGCCACAGAATTTGCTGCCTCAAACACAGGGGTTGCTCTCCTTGCCAAACAGCCGTGTATGTTAGTGATGCCCACCCTGGTTGTTGTGCTGGACTGGCGTGGGTGCTGCTGGGGATGTGACTCCTGTGGTTGGGGAACATCTTTGCTTAAAATTGAGCTTAAATTGCTCAAAGCCGCTTGCAACCAGGCTTTGAGGTTGGGTTTCAGAAGTTCATGGCTCCCTCCTGTGACCAAGGGTCCTGGGGCACCCCATTTACCCATGTGGCTTGATGGCAGCAACTACCAAGGCACTGGTGTCAGTGTCTGCCTCTCCTGTGTCTCTGTGGATCTACTTTGATCCCAAGTCCAGGCAAGCTGGGTTTGCTGTGCCCACAGGTGTGGCTGCAGAGGCGTGAGGACAGGGCCGTTTGGCCAAGGAGGAGTTTGGCCCTGTGCTTATCAGGCTGGTCTTACAAAACCATTTCTATTGATGCAGAGGCTGAGGAGGGTTTAAAAGTGGCTGGAGGATGGAGCTTGCTGCCTGATTTCTGTGCCTGGAGATAAGGAGTGCTGGCAGAGGAGGCAGGGCAAGCTCTGCTCCAGAGCACCCCGGGACTCTTGGAGCCTGGTGGTCATGCTCAGGCATGACGTGGGCTGCTTTTGGATGAATTGTGTCTGTAGGGATGTGGGGGAGGTGATGCTGAGAGGACTACCACCAGCTTTCCAGGGCAATCTTGCCTGGGTGGCCAAGAGCTGCGGGGGGCCCTGCTGCAGCGAGCCTTGGCAGAGCTCCTGCCTGTGTGTTGGTGCAAATGCTTGTGCAAGAGGTGGGGAGGCTGAGCTCCATCCAGAAACCTTGTGATGGGAGGGCCCCGCCGTGGGCCAGGCTTGGGCTTCTGGGGCTGTTAGAGGGAGGATGCTGTGGCCCCCGACAGGCTGCAGACACAGGAGGCTCTTTGTGCTGCTGGGCGATGGCAGCGGGGCTGTCTCGTGGCAATTCAGCAGTGCCCCCGCTCCCACCTCTGCAGCTGCTGGCTTGCTCCTTGCATAAGCTGTTGTGGGCATATTTGGACTCCAGAGAAGAGGTGCTCTGGGCTGCCGAGGGCCCCCCCCAGGGCATGCACTGCCAGCAGTGGCTTGGTCCCATCGCGCAACCTCCTTTTGCAGGCATTGGGAGAGTCAGACCTGGCTCTGACTGCGTTTCTGTGTAAAGTTCTGCCTTATCACTTAATAAGTACCCAGGAGTGCAGCTGCTAATAGGACAAGCACATGAATCTGCAGAAAATACCCTCCTTCCCCACCGTGCCACAATTAAAAGCCACCCTGTGTTCCCTGCTCTCTCTATAAACACGTCCTGGCCCCAGCAAACAGCACATTGTCCCCTGCCCCCCGCTGCCTGGGTGCCAGCCAAGCTCCAGCCCCGCTCTGGTTTGCCATGGTGTGTGCAAAATCGGAGCTGTGGCTGGAGCGGCAGCGGCTGGAAGGGACTGGTTTGTGTCAGGTCAGGGCATGGCAATGGCTTTGCCTCCCTGGTCCTCACCAGCATCCCCCCTTCACCCCTGCCAGCTCTAGTGATCGCTGGGGCTCCAGCTGGCCGGGAAGATTCATCCCCTTGCAGGCTGATGTTGGAAGGTGGGAGGACCCCAAATTTCTGGAAGATGGATGCAAGTTGGTCCATCCACATGGATGCATTGGCATTCACCCTGGGCATGGCACAGTGGTTTCAGATCCAGGTGCCTGGATGAACACAGCAATGTGTGCGTGCAACGAGCACTTGGGTTTGAAACATGGTGCCCTCTGTCTTGGACAAACAGACTTGAGAAAATGCCCAAAAATATCCTCCCTAGGCTAACCTGTCAATACTGATCACTGCCTCAACTAACCCATCTCCTTTCTGTGGCAGCTGAGAAGGTTACTTCTCTGGGGAAGGACTGGCACCGGCCCTGCTTGAGATGTGAGAAGTGTAACAAGACCTTGACATCTGGAGGCCATGCAGAGGTGAGGTTTGTTGCCCAAGAGGTCCCTATCCCCTGCAGCTAGGGGCTGCAGGAGGGGTGGGATGGGCAGAGATGGAGCTGGAGGGCAATCGGGGTTGATGCTCTTACTCTTTCCCTTCAGCATGACGGCAAGCCATATTGCAACCACCCCTGCTATGCTGCCTTGTTCGGGCCCAAAGGTAGGGCTGCTGTCCCTGGGGTTGTGGGAGAGAGGGGAAGGGGGGCTCAGGGCTCCCACCTTTTGGTGAGGTGCATCCCTTGGTGCACTCGCTGTCCCATGGTGAGACTGACCTGGCTGTGGCTCTCTTCCAGGGTTCGGCCGGGGAGGAGCCGAGAGCCACACGTTCAAGTAAACCTCAGGTTGGTGCCTCCCTTTGGAGCTCCCCTCCTGCCTCCGGCTGGGAGGGCTGGCCAGGCTCTATGGGCTGGCTGTGACCCCCAGCTCTTGCGCTGGTGCTCAGTAGCAACCTACTGGGTGCCAGCTCCTCCTCTCTGCCAGCCCGAAGCGACCGTCAGCACCCACTTAGCTCTGGCAGTGGACCCAAAAGGCTTTTGCTTTGTGGCGTGTCAGCTAAGATGGTCTCTCCCAGAGCACTGTTGTCCCTGGGATGTCTCTGCTCCCAGCCCAGCTTGAATACATCCACCCCTCTCTTCCATCCCTCTCCAGGTCTGACGGCCAGGGTTCCCAGCACGGACTGAAGACAGCACAAATGCACCGCGGCAGACATGCATTTTCATTTTTAATTCACTCTACACTAGACTAGCATGTTAAGAGCAATAAGTAACCGAGGCTGGGGCTGGTGCGGAGAGGGGCTCCACTCCAGATGGAGTGCTGCCGGGATGGGGGCGTTGGGACGCCCTGCCGGATAGGAAGTTTGGCCAGTATTACTGAAGGCCGTCTGGAGAGGAGACCGCACCCTTCCAGCCAAAACCCAGCCCTGCTTCTGGCATCCAGGTCTTGTGGGTGGGCCCACAGATGTATTCTCAGTCTTTAATAAACCCAGACCAAAAGATGCTTCCCCCATGTAGCAACTGTGCTCTCTGTAATGGGGATCCCATGGGCCTTGCTTACAAAGCTCTTGCCGCTGGATTAAGGACCCTCCATGGCCTCTGGATTGAGCCCCATGCTGTGTGATGGTTCCATGTGCTTTGGCTCCTGGTGTGTGTGTGGTTCTGCCCTTCGCTGCCCACCCCAGGGGCTGCCTGAGCCCTGGGGGTTGGGAGCCAGCCCCTGGGTGCTGTGGGTGCTGGGGCTGACTGCGCCCCAAGGAAAAGTGTGGTGGGTGTGTTTTCTGGGATTGGGGTCTCCCTGGGCTTGGGGGGAAGACCCTGCCCCGCCCATGGCCTCACTGGGTCTGTCTCATGACATTTGCAGAAGACTAGAGCATGATGTCTCCCGCCATGAGCCACCTCTGTCACAGGGTTAAAGCAGAAGCATGGACAAGGGTCTGAGATTGCTGACCCATGGTCTCTCCGGCACTCAGCAGCCTCCTGGCCACATCCCTGCCCCCTCACAGCACCTGCTGAAAAGCCATGCCTGTGGGCAGCCCTCAGCTCTTCACTCCTGGATCTGAGATGGCACTTTGCAGCCCTCACTTGGCGCAGGGAAGTGTCTTGCTGGAAGGTGGTTAACTGTCACATTAGGCATACCTAGTGTTTGCTGCTTTCACTCTGAGCCACTGTATGAAAAGGCCAAATAAGGCAGGAGGTTACCAGTTAGGCAGAGCCAGCCTCCCTCGGTAGGGAAAGCAAAGGTGCAGTATTACTAAGCGAGAGCTGCCTTGCAAACGCTTTGCTCTTCTGTGTTTCCACCTCTTTGCCCAGCTGGAAGAACAGCACTGACAGATGTAAAAGATGTTGACTTGAAGGATGCTTCTTATGGTTTCTTAACCGTGTCTTTCCCTCACCCGAACCACCCCATTTACATATTCAGAGATACTTCACAACACACTGGGATATTTTTGTCTACAGTTTATGCATGCACTTCCTTAGAGACTGCTCTGCATCGTACTCTCATTCTGGCCTTACTAGGACTTGGCTAAAACCCTCAGGGGTCAGAGGCACATGTCTAATGTAGAAACCTTTGGTGTCAAAAGCAGCCCAATCTGAGAAGCATCTTAGAACTTCCCATGTGCTTGATGCCAAAAGGCTCTGCACCCACTAAGTATGCATCAGCAGGACAAAGTCGACCAGCTGGTGCTGCCTTGCCTCCCACTTAGGACAACAAATGCAGGCATCTGTGTCAAAGGCAAACTCGGATATTGCTGTGCAGCCACCACTACACTTCCCAGCCAACCAGGTCTCATAGGACCCCCTGCTCCTGCCGCTGCCCTTGCCAGCAGCCTCCCGGGGGTACCAGCATCCACAGCTCCTAGCCAAGACACAGTCCTGCTCTGCATCTCCGCTGGCACCCAGCCCACCCCTGGGGCACTGGGGATGTGGCTTTCCTCTGCAAACTGGGCTTCAAAGCAAACTAGCGATATAATCTCAGCAGCCTTGAGATAGCCCATGAGATAATGTTTATCCTCAGTGTTAAAAATAATGGCAAACACAAGTCTTGTCATTCTCTGGGCTTGCATAACTGTGTTCGGGAGGGAAAGGGAACCATGAATTGGGCTGCTGGTGTTTCCCAGCAGGGCCCAGCACCAAAACTTTTCTGGAGAAGCTAATTCCAAATGCAAGGGGCCAGGCTAGAAGGGATGAGCAGGCAACCACCGAGAGATATGGAAAAGCAAGCGCTGCTTGGGGAGGTGCTGGTGTGATCCAGCCCTTTGGCTGAAAACCCTTTCTGTGGGCAGTGGCAGCAGCTGGGGCAGGAGGCTGTGTGTTGCCATCTGCTCCGGTCCCTGACACTGATTTGCAGCGTAGGGGTGGTGGCTGGGAATGACTCTCCCTGCCCTGTGTGCATGGAGGGATGTAAGAACTATGCAAGGTCTGTGCAGCCTTAGGAAACCTGCAAAGAAGCTAAATCCAACCCTGCAGCTGCCTCCCTGGAGGAGGGGGGAAAAACTGGGGGTCCCTTCAGCAGGCTCTGGCAACAAGCCCTTGGGAATTGATTCCCAGTGCAAAAAGCTCCTTCAGGCTGTCCTATTTCTCTGCCCGCCCTGCAAGAGGAGCTCCCACTGACATGGTGATTAGCCCCAGAACTTGCTGTCAGGATACTCCCCTGTGAGTGCTGTGCTCGCAGTCACGCTCTCTGCCTGCTCCAGACTTGATGCTGTGAGGTTGGGCAGTTCAGGAGCAGGTCACATCTGCAGGGAGCTATGGTCAAAGAAAATACATGATAAATCGATTTTTTAAAACTCCCTTCAGTCTTTGGAGAGGAAGCAGAAACAGCTGTATCATATTTGGATAGGAAATCTGCACCCAAGCCGGGTGCTCCCCTCCGATGTGCACTGAGGCTCAGCAGCTGCCGGCGTGCTGGGGAGGTGGGCACAATTGTCAGCAGACACAATCTCTTCTCCATTGAACAGTAAATCTCCATGGCCTGGAGTGTGAGCTGTGCAGACAGACAGCAGTGTGGCCTCCAGCACAGCTCATCTGCAGTGCTTTTGGCCGTGAGACCCAGCAGGACCTGGGGACAGACAAAGACAATTCCCTCCCAGTGCAGTGATGCCCTGACTGTGCTGCTTCTGCAACAGGGGAGGTGGTGAGAGGTGCTCAGGGCAAATCCCAGCTTTTTTTTGGGATCAGCGAAGGATGCTCGCTCCGTGTGACCTTCCAGCTGCTCCCACCACTGGTGGAAGACCCTCAGGAGGTGGCCACCACCCCCCACATCCTGCCCAGTCACCATCCAGCAGCCACGGGGATATCACTGCCATTGCAGGTGGTCTCAGGGCACAGCCCCAGCCCCGAGGTGCCCGCCTGTAACAGCAAAAGGTGTCAGATGATTTCCAGCATGGTGATGCCCATCATGAAGATCCCCTGCTTTGTTGACCTGAACCACCACTGTTGCTGACCCTGGAGGAATGGGCTGTACTTCCTCTGCCACGATTTCGGAAGCCTGGGCTGAGATCAGTGATCGCTGAGCCTTGGTTGCTATAAACACTTCATCACTGTGACAAAAAAAAAACAAACATCACCCGTTCCTCTGATGGCTGGGTGCAGGCAAGCCCCAACACCCTGGGCAGGGAAGCAGAAGATGTTTTGGCAAAGGACGGGAAACAGGATGGGTTCAGAAACTAAACTGCTGCTGTTCCCCCCCGCCCTGCTCTGTAACTTTCTGTACAGAGGAAAAAGGAGAGGGTGATAGAAAGGGTGCTGGGGGGGTCCTTTAGCTGATCTGTAAGAGATGGGGATGTTTTGTCAGCCCCCAGTGGAGGCAGAGTGCAGGCAGGAGGGACTGATGTGGGTTGCCTGGCCCTGCATCCTCCTCCCAATGCAGATGGGACAGAACTTAATCTGAAGCAGGGGACAGATGTGACCCTGAGCCCACAGCTGGCAAGGGGGAGAGCTTAGGCTGGAAGCCTTGCAGCAGGGTGCTGCCCTCAGCGTTGCTCCCTAGAGCTGTCCTTAGGGCAGCAGCCCCATGGACAGAGTTTTGTCCTGCCAGCGTGGCCGTGGGAGTGAGCTACAGCTCACATCTGGGCTAACATCTGCTGGGAAGCCAGGGATCTGGTTCAATGTTGCCTGGCTGAGATGCCAGCCAGGCCACTGAGCCTCCCCTGCCAGCTCTGATGGGGATGCTAATGTGAGACCTCCGGCACTTCACTTGCGGTCTGGTGCTCTGGGTCCACAGCAGCCCTTGCGGCACAAGTGGGGCCAGGCACCTACCATGGGTCAAGCAGTTTGTTTCCCTGTGGGCGTGTTTCTGCAAATAAAGCTGTGTCCTCTTCAGAGACAGGCCAGGCACAGGCAGGGCTGGGGGAACGTGGCATGGGGGATGTGACAGCAGGTGTTGCTGCTTTTTGCTGCAGGGGGCTCATGGGGAAGAAGCCAGTCTAACTGGGTGGTACCCAGCTCACCACCATATCGGGTATTTTTAAGGCTGATTTGCGTTAAGTTCAAAAAGCTTTGATATCTCATGGGAGACCAGCTGAAAAAGTGTCTGCCCATCTCCTAACACCTCAGAAATCTGCCTTCTTAACTGGGCAGTGGTAAAGAGGGACCATGCAGCTCATGTCAGGCAGCAGCAGCTCTGCAAACTCATGTGGCAAGCTGGGACTTCCCAGCCCAGTTCTGCAAAGCAGTGGGTTGGGGAAGCCCGGTCCCATGAGCGGAAACAGCTTTGCATAGGTGGCAAAGAGGGAGTCAAACCTCATTCCTGATGGGGAACAACATCCCCAGCAAACACTGAAGCAGCTGAAGGTACTGAAGGCAGAGGGGGTCTGGTTAAGGGAGATGGCCAGGGGTGTAACGAGAAGCAGATGAGACCATGAATCACAGTACTGGAGACTGAGGTCTAATCAGCGAGCAAGGAGAGGAGGTGATGGGCTGTTCCACCATCACCACATCCCTGCCACTGACAATCCAGTGTTAGAGAGGAGCTGGGTGTGAAGAGCCCTGGGGATGTTTGCCAGGTCCTGGTGGCTTTTTCCAGCAAGGAGCCCAAAAAGAAAAGTTGGCATCAGGCATTAGAGCTGTGTTTTGCTTTCACACCTCTTGTATTATTTTCAAGGAAACAGGGAGAGTTTCCAAGGGGGAAGGTATTAGAGCTTCGCACAAAAGCCTCTGTCTTTCTTTGGTGAGTCTTAGGTTAAAGGCACGGGGGGAAGAGGGCAGGGGGTGTTTCCCTTTGTGCAGAGGTGGTCAGCTTGGCTGGTTAAGTAAAAAGGAAAGAGTGAAACTTCTGAGAACAGACAATTGTGAGATCTCTAATTTTTTTCCCTAATCATTCCCAATTCACTTATTGTACTGGAAGTGCAGACCCTGCATCAGGGGGCCTGAAACCCTAATGCCTACAGTAAGCATCCAACTGCCGGGAGGTGACCTTGATTTTTGGCACTTACAGCCCACGCATAGGCCTATTGCAGACTACTAATTCACTGTGTCCAGGAAAACCTGCGCTAGGCTATTTGTGTAGCCGTTATGGTCCCTCTCGGGGATCCAGTGATCTGTAACTGTTACATGATGCGACCGGCCATCCCCGCAATGTCAGCACCCCTTGCACCCACCAGCAAGAACGGTGCCAGGAGGCAGCTCATTCATCTCTGGCAAGGAAATGCCTATTTGCAACCTGATGTGGCTGCTCTGAGTGTGCTGATGGCTGGACTGCAACAGCAGAGACCCCAGGGTGGCTGGTCTAGAAGTCACCATCCTCTCCCCAGCCAAGGAGGGCTGCTTGGCTGACTGAGCCCACAATGGATCATCATCATCAGATGCTGGGGCTGTTCCATACCTATTGGGAGCTGTGAACCCTGACCCTGCTCCAGGCGGTGTGGGACTGAGCATCGCTGCAGGCCTGCCCTGCTATGCAGGTGCTCTGTGTTCACAGCCCCTGTGCTGTTCTGCTCCTTCCTGCCAGCAAGATGTTTGCCCTGCTGCCAGGCCGTGCCTTTTCCTGCTCAGATTAACCCAGCATCCCAGCAAGGGGAGAGAGCCAGGAGGGCGCTGGGGAAGAGCTGGAAATATTTGCAGTAGGAAGCACTGCAGCCTGCCTGATCTGCCCAGCGTGCGAGATGCTACGGCCACCCAAAGCCGCCCTCATGCGGGCAGGGAGTGCGGCTGTTGTCTGCTCTGATGTCTGCTCAGCCACCGCTGCTGCTGCTGCAGGGAGGAGAAAGGAGAGGAGTGAGGAGCTCCGGCTGCCCAGAGCTGGCGGCAGAGTGTGGGAAGCACTGATGCACGGCCTGGGGGCCTGGCCAGGAGACAGGCTGGCTCCCGCCTGCGCCTTCACGGGGATAAAAGCATTAAAAAAAATAATAAAAATAAAAGAGCGGAGGGGTTGCTTTCCCAGGAGACAACCTTACACCTTCCTCTTGGTAGAGCTGGGCTGAGGTGACATCAGGAAGCCGTGCTGCTGCTGGAGCGAGCAGAGGTCGCCGTTATCGCATACAATCTGCATGAGGCAACGGGCCGCGGCTGTCACCTCTGGCAACGGCCGCAAACAGTGGGGCGGTCTGCGGCGGCGGGTTGCCATGGTGCGGGTGCAAACAGGCACCCTCGGCCCTGCCTGAGTCACCCGGGGCGGAAATGACCCCAGCTGACACATTGTGCGGAAAACGGTCGGCTGCGTGGCTGTGCGGCATCGCCCGAGCCCCGGGAACTGAGCGACGGTGTAGCCCGGTGACCTCTCCCCAGGAGGAGCATCCCTGGCTACCCACTATGTGCCCAGACCTTTCCTTCCTGTTCTGGTCCCCAGTGCTGTGCTCGCTGCTGGGGCAACTCACAGCTTGGCCCATCCCGAAACTGCCTTGGTGCCAGGGCAGAGCTGGGGGGCCCAGAGAAGCGGCTGGGCAAGTCAAGCTTATGACCCAGCTCCATCCTGCTTTCCCCTGCCATACAGAGGATCCTGGAGGCTTCCACGAGTCTCCTCTGTCCTCACAGGTCCACATGGTGACGTGAGAGTGGTGTGCTGATGTCAGACAGTCATTGTTCATTTGCTTCTGTCAGTCACTGCAGGACCAGGGCTTGGGACAGTGGAGGCGAGGGTGGCCTGGATGCAGCGTGGCAGGGGCTCTGCTGCTGGTGGCGTGGCGTTGCGGTCCCTGCTGGGACAGCATGCTGGGGACTGTCACACTGTCACCTCCTTTGTCTGTCCGCAGCACAAGGTCCACTTCTGCAGCAGGAAACCATCACCTTCCCATTGGCTTCTCCCACCCTGGGAAAACCGTCCAGGCAGCCGGCAGAGCAGATAAGTGGAGCCTCGTGTGCCGGGACCAAGCCCCTGCCATGCTGTGCCATGCTGGAGAGGCTGGGATTTGCCACCTAGTGCCTGACTTGCCTGTGGCCAGGTGCCAACCCTCCGCAGCACCAGGCGTCTCGTGTCAGCTGCGCCCACAGGGCTGTGTGCCAGGGGAGCCATGGGGCCGGGGACCAGGGAACGCTGGCTGGGAGGGCGGCCAGCCCATCTCCAGGGCGCCGCACAGCTGGTCCGGACAGTGGGATGGAGAGGCGGCACGGGGGTTCTCAGCGTGCCGGGATGGCATGCATCCCAGCTGCTGTTCCAGTGCCAGGTGATGATGCTCACTGGCCAGGGCACTGGTGTGTTGGTTGGGGGGACAGGAGCCCAGAGCGGGGGCGTGATGGGTAGAGTCACCCATCAATGCGTGCCTGGATACTGCAGGAGAGTCCTTGTCTCGGCAGCAGCAAAGCAGGCAGCTGCCCTGGGGAGGAAAGGCCTAGACAGAGGAATGTGTGTGGGGACAGGGATGGCTTTGAGCAGGGTTTATAGAGTGGTCAAGAAAACACAGGAAATTGGCTCCAGCTGAAGGTCCTCCTGCCCGGAGACTGCAGCAGGAATGGGAAAATAGACAAGCGATGTGTCATGGAGGGACCAGACGGTGCCTGATAGCAGCAAGGTATGGAAAGCTGAGAAGGATGCCAAAGACAGCAGAGGATTATCCAGGTCCGATAAGGCTCTGGGCAAGAGAAAAGGACTTTATGGGCTGTTGGGAACCAAAGGCAAGGAACTATGTGGACATGCCAAACCTGTTAGGAAGGAGAGCAAAGTGGATAGAGATTGCTGAGCTAGGGCTGGACGAAGGATAAGGAAAATGCTTTCCAGGCCATTATGAAAGGAGGGTGTGAGACAACAGCTGCTAGAGAAGATTTTTTTAAAAAATCCTTAAGCCTGGATAACTCACACCCAGGGGACCTTCCAGGGCTGGCTGGAGCAGCATCCAGGATCCGTGGGACTGGGAGAGCACTAATGCAACGCTTGGCGTCAGAAAAGGCCATGCTCCTCAGCATAGGGGTGGGAGGCAGGAGAGGCAGCAACCGGAGGGAAAGAGTGCAAACACAGTTCATGCTAGCAAGCAGGCTTTGCTGAAGGTCTCGTCAGACCAGCATGATTTCTCTCCTCATTGTGAGCAGCCGTTTGGCTGCAACAGGCTATTCCATAGCTAGAAGGAATTTCATGTGTTATTTCATGGTGTTCAGATATTGAAAAAAAAAAAAAAAGGAAAAGCATGATGCTAGATCCATATATAGTGCATTCAGTGGGTGATGAACTGGGTAATTGGCCAAGAAGGCATCAGTGGGGGTTTTGAGCAGGTCTTAAGTATAGGAACAGGCAGGATCCCCGCTCTGCTGGTGGAGCAGACCAGTGTCCCTGGCATGTGCCGGTTGTGTCCCTCCCTAAAGCCAGCAGCAGGAATCCATCATAGGGCCAGCCAAGACATGGACTTTCCATCTCAGTGACTCAGGCTATCTCCCAAACAGTAGAACCATTTACCCCCTGCCCCCGCCAAGGATTAATCCCTGGGATTGCTTCAATTAGGAGTTTCTAGGCCTGGGGACCCAAGCTGCGTGCATCATACCCCACAGAGCGGAAAAGTTGCAGTTCTTCTCTTGCTGAGACAAAACACGGGTAGGAAGACGGGGGTTGAAGGTGAGCCCCTGCTGCCAAAATGTGCGCTCCACCACTGGCTGAGAAATGATTTCTTGGTCTGACAGCAGCAAAGTTGTATTTTTAGAAAAGCCGAAGTTGAGGTTTTGCAATAACTCTTTCGGCCAGGAAGGGTGGGGCAAGCTCGTAGGGCTTGCTTGGAGTTTTCGGCTGGCCAGGAGATGCGGCTGTGGCTCAGGGTGAGCCTGCCTTGCCTCACGCAGATGGCAAGAGGTGACCTGCAGGCTTGCTGTCCTCTGGGCACTTCCCACTCGGGACAGTTCCCAGTGGAGGCAAGAAGTGAGCTCTCTCTCTCTCCCTAAGGCATGAGCACGGGGAGAATAAATAATGGCAAGACCACTGAGCTGTGAGAAGCCAGGGAGAACGGCCCCGGGACGCCCGGGCGGGCGGCACCCCGTCGCTCCAGCCCACGCGTGCCCCCATCCCCGCGGCGGCGCAGTCCGCCCTCCCAGCCGCCAGGGGGCGCCGCCGCAGGTGGGCTCAGGGGTCTGGCGGGGCCCGCCCCGCCGTACTGCGCATGCTCCCGCCGCACACCGTTGGAGGGCGGGAAGCGGCGGCAGCGGAGCGGGATGTGGCGGCGGCAGGAGCGGGGCCGGTCGCTGCCGAGTGCAGTCGGTGCGCTGTGCCGGGCCCTGCCGCCCCGCGCCCGGCCCGCCCCCGACACCCTCCGCCGCGCCAGGTTCGACCGGCCGCAGGCGGTGAGCGCGGGCCGCTCCGGGACACCCTTCACCGGCGGCCCCCGCTGTTGTGTAGCCACCCGCTGCCGCCTCCCGCCGCGCCCTCCTGGGGCACGGGGGCAGCTGTTCGGGTCCCCCCGGGGGGAACGAGGAGCCCTGTGCGGGGCCGGGCCCCGCGTGGTGGGGGGACACGGGGACAGGGACAGCTGCGTGGGGACAGGGACTGGGTCGGGGCTTCTGCGTGGGCCCGGCCGGCGCTGCCTTGTGTCACTCCGCAAGCTCGCTGCTCTTGGAAGGGCTTTGCTTTCTGGGGTTGTTCAGCCTGGAGAAGAGAAGGCTGCGGGGAGACCTTATTGTGGCCTTCCAGTACTTAAAAGTGGGACTATAGGAAGGATTAGAGCAACCTCTTTAGCAAGGCCTGTTTTGACAGGAAAAGGGGTAATGGTTTTAGACTAAAGGAGGGGAGATTAGGCTAGATATAAGGAAAAAATTTTTTGCAGTGAGGGTGGTGAAGCGCTGGAACGGGTTGCCCAGAGAGGTTGTGGAGGCTCCATCCCTAGAGACGTTCAAGGTCAGGCTGGACGTGGCTCTGAGCGGCCTGATCTAGTTGAAGGTGTCCCTCCTGCTCACTGCAGGGGGGTTGGACTAGATGATCTCTAAAGGTCCCTCCCAACCTAAACCATTCTGTGGTTTTAACTTAAAGCTCAGTATTTCACTGTGGTCTGCAACACCTTTTCTAGTGTTACCTGAGGTTTGCTTCCCTTTACCATACGCCCACTTGGGACTTTCTGCTTCGGGGCTTTACGGAGCAATGCTTGTGAGGCCTCCATCTCACACACAGGGTGCTCCACTTGCTCAGTTAGCTATTTTAAGCATTTTACAAGTGTTGACTGAAATTCCAACTGTAAGAAGCACTGTTTCGGCATGTTTGTCGGCATACTGCCCTTGTGTGGCCAAGAAATGATTTTCAGTTCCAACTCATTGTGTCCTGCCTCTTATTTGTGAGTTTTTAATAGTCAGATCTATTCAGCATCTTCAAGTGCTTGTTTGACTACAGGCGAGTTGTGCCATATGTGGTTATATCAGAGCATATGCTTTGGAAGCCGCACTCCTCTATGCCTGTGCCTCAAAGTAGAAGTGCTCGGTTTTGCTGTACCTTCAGCATTAGTAGCTCCTCTCTTTCTGAGTGCACCTTACTGTAGGTAGTGTTCATAAGACAGCTAATGCATGAACCTGCCAGATTCAACAGTGTTGGCCGGATGCAGGTGTACTCTTCCATGTAACAGTTGATGCTTAGATATGAGTTTAATTGCCTAATTAAGGCTAAGTATGTGACAGATCTTTTGTCTGCTGATTTCCCCCCACCCCTCTTTCTTTTGCAGAGCCTGGATTTCTGGAGGCTGCTCTACGCTCTTCTGAAACAAATCCATGGAGGCAAGTGGAGCGAGTCTGATGCCATAGGTAACCTAGTCAGTCTGGCTGAGTGTGCTATTTCTGTCTGTCCCAGGGAACTACTGGGACTGGTTTTGTAGCATCTTCCCTTTGGCTCATTGCTCCCAGTCAGAAGTGCTTCATTTTGAATGCCTTTGTTTAAGCCACTGATTCTTACCATTGCATCACAGGTGTGCAGGCAGGTTTACGCCTCTTTGCCTTGCTTTGCCCAGGAAACTGGGATGTTTTTGTGTCTGCTAGGTACTCTTCCTTCCCTTGGACATTTCACTGCAATGATCTTATGCATTCTCAGCATCTGCAGAGTTAATTACAGAAATAGATTTATTTTTCCTTTGATCCCTTCTGTCCCTATTCCAGATATGACACGTGATTCTGTGGTTAATTTTCTGTCAAGTCCTATGTCAGGGCAATGCATTATAGCATATGAACTACAAGAAGGTCATTGTGATGCTGCAGCATGTACCCAAGAATGGCAATGAAGCTGGTGAAGGGTCTGGAGGACAAGCCTTATGAGGAGCGGCTGAGGGAGCTGGGGTTGTTTAGCCTGGAGAAGAGGAGGCTGAGGGGAGACCTTATCGCTCTCTACAGCTACCTGAAAGGAGGTTGTAGTGAGGTGGGTGTTGGTCTCTTCTCTCAAGTTACTAGTGATAAGGCAAGAGGAAACGGCCTCAAGCTGTGTCAGGGGAGGTTTCGATTTGATATTAGGAAATATTTCTTCAGTGGAAGGGTTGTCAAGCACTGGTACAGGCTGCCCAGGGGAGTGGGTGAGTCACCATCCCTGAAAGTATTTAAAAGATGTGTATATGCAGTGGTGGACTTGGCAGTGCTAGGTTAATGGTTGGACTTGATGATCTTTTCTTTTCCGAGCTAAATAATTCTATGATTCTATAAAGGCAGCATTTTGGATTGAAGTTCTAGACAAAACAAAAAGTAAAGTGAATATTTTAGAGGGACCATAAATATCTCTATGGACAGGGCCACTGCTCCAGAGGGAAGCTGAATACAGGTTGGCTTCTCACAGTGACAGAGCACTAATTTCTTAAATGTTTGTTATTCTACATACGATACTACTCTGCAGACTTCTCTCTTGGAAGATGTCTTTCTAGAGCCCTTTCATTGTCAGAGAAAGTTTTGAGAATGGGATTGCCTGTGATGGATAGAGGTCTCCTCAGACCAAAACCACTTAAAATCCACTTCTGCCCTTGAAAGTGCAAAAAAAAAAAGGCAAAACAAACCTCAGCAACAGTGTGTAAGCCCCTGAAGAGCTGGCAGTCTGAGGCTCTGTAAGCAGAGTTAAAAAAGGCTAAGTATTTTGGATGCTATCTCTCAAGGAGTGTGGAGCAAAACTGACATAGTTTTGCTGGTAGCTCAGCAGGAAATCAGCATGGTTCTGTGTTACTCACAGGACTGCTATTTTTCATCTGGCTATTTTTGCTTTTCTACTCATCCACAATCGGCTGTGTATGGTAAGTCAATTTACTGGCTGCCTCCACAGCTTTGTGGAGGTGGTCCTGCACAAGTGCAGCCTCCTTGAATCGTCGCTGCTCCCATACTAATTGCTTCTAGCGTTTGGAGGCAGGATTTCCATGTGCATGTGGCACGTTGCTGGGTCTGGAGAGAGTAAACCCAGCCCCTGTTGGTAGATCACAAGGTAGGAATGTGTGGTTCTGCTCAGAACTGCTGAGCTGAATTTTAAGAAGCTTGTTTAGTCACAATTTGGTGATTAAGGCTGAAACTTGGTTTGGGTAGCTGTACTGTCTTTCAAATTACACTATTACCTTTGCTTGGCCAAGTGAAGGAGTTGTCTGCTGCAAAGTGGAGACCAATGATGAGTGGCATTCTTCAGGGGTCGGTATTGGGACCAGCACCGTTTAACATCTTCATCAATGACATGGTGCACTTGATCCCACTGTCTCTCAGCAAGTTTTGGCCTGTAGTCGGTGTGCGTTGTTGGGGTCACAGTGGTTCTTCTCACTACTCTGTAGAGTGAGACGTACATTTCATTTGGGATGTTGGGCCGTTTGCTGTCATGAGGTGCTAGAAGAAAGCGGTGCATTGCAAGGACAGAATGCTCTTACAGATTTTCCCCAGAAAATTTTTCCTTGATCTGGGAAGTCCTTTTTATCCAGTGGCTTTTGAGGTTGCACCCCAGTGTGTATTTCTGTTTCAAGTTAGTAGTTTTCATTAGTCGTTTTTTGATCTGATCTTGTCATATAGGTGAATTTTAGAGGAGGTTAAAAATTGCTTTGAATAGAACAGCTACTAGTCATTTCCTTGTTATGGTTGTGATGTGATATTGTTTAGAAAAACTTCCTGCATCGTGTTTTTAAATGGTTGATGTATTTTATTGCCTAGCTAGCAGAAAAGAAAATATTTGAAAAATCACATATATAAAAAAAAAATCCCGAGTTTGCTGTTTTAAAATATAGGAACTATTGCAGAAAGAAACCAGAAATCCCACTGAAGCCTGCCAGTCAGTGGCAGGTAAAATTCTGCTAATGGCTCTTTTGGTTTCTCATTTTGGAAGAATTCTTTCTTCACACAGTAAAAAACACTTACTATAAACTTTGGGAAGCCATTAATACACTCCAGCCCCTTAAACAGGTCAGAACAATGGGTCTCTCATCAGTGGAGTATGAGTCAAAGCAAGCTGTGTAAGAGTACTCTGGGCATAACCTTACTGATGAGGTCCGGATTAGTGGTTTCAGGCTGCTCTTTCTTCAGAGGCTGATGGACTTGGTTAACAACCTAACACTGCATCAGGTAGCACTGCAATATGCATTTAGATAGTTGCAGGAAATGTTTCTTTTCTGGAGTCACAATTCTTTTTTTATAGTACGGGAAAGAGGTCTGGATCTGCAATATATTTTTGTTTGTTTGACAAATGAAGCAGAAAATGTTCTTCTGCAGCAATAGTTTCCTGTAATACCACTACCTATGCAGGTGGTTCTTGCCTGAGTGCATGAAGTAATGTATTTGTGTCAGTTCTTGTACTTGATTTAGTTCCTTTCCATCTTAGCAAGGCTAACACATAATGCTTATTTGAATATCATGTTGTAATTCACTGAAAATATTCTGCAGGATTCATAAAGTGGAGGAGCACAGCTTGAAAGTAATTTTAAGAGAGCTGAACCCTGAGGTTCATCCACAGCTTGGTCTTACTTGCTGAATGTACTTTTTATAAAGAATATGCGTGCAGAAGTGGATTAGTTGGAAGGACTGTGTGGGTCTTTCTGTATAAATTGCCTAATCCTAATGAAATGCCGTAAGGAGATGTTGTCAAAGAGGAGGTGTTTGAGTGACTGGTGTTATCTGCTGTCTGAGTGATGTTTTTTCCTCTTTCTCAGCTGCACATTGTGGAGGAATCCATCTTAGTCTTGGGTACTTACATAGCCTCTACTGCCATTTATCTGAGCACTGTAGAGGTGAGGAAAATTGACTTCTTTAAGGTCATGGAAAGACTCTTTGAGCCCCAATTCCAGACCTGTACTTTGACTGCTCACCCACAATTCCTGCCTGATACTCACACTGATCGTACCTTCTCATGTGAGGGCAATGTTTTGCAGAGGGAGAGGTGAAACTGGGGGAGACAAAGGACCTAGAGCAACACAGAAATTCAGGTGGCGATTTACTTGGGTGGATCTGGTCCTGAGTGGTATATCAGATCAGAGAAATGGTGATAAAGGAAAAAAACCAACCTGGCTTGCTCTCTATTCCTTCTCTTTGATATGTGATTTCTTGGGGAGCTCCCTGAGCTGCAGATGGCAGCATGGGATGCTTGTTGGCTTTGAAAAAGGGGAAAATATGTACTTATTTTCCTTCTTTTTGGAGTATTTCTGCCTTTACCTGTTATGGCTGTTTCTTTCTTGACAAATGCACAAAGAAAAGAAAAGGCCAACACGAAAACGTAGCTCATGTGAGAATGTACAAGAGTGATCAAAAGAAAATCTCTAACATCTGAGTGCTCCCCCTGTGCATGAGGGATTGGAGTGTGTATCTACAGCAAGATTTTTAGCAAGCCATAGGCATTTCTGCCATGAAGGGAAGGTACTTATTTTCATGTTCGCAGGTCCTGCAAAAAGAGCCAACGGAGTGATTTAGGTGTTTGGGTCCTTTGGTGTCTGTCGTGCAGAAACAAGCTAGGTTTAAAACCAATTGTCCAACTGTCAGGTGCATCTGCAAAAGCACTGCTATGCAAAACACTAGTCCTGCAAAAAAATTAGTAGCTCTGCACCCTCATGTCACCTGCTTAATCACACTCCTGATCTTGGTTTTTTTGTTCTTCAGCCATGGTTAATGTCTTTGTCAGGAATTCATTTGTAGCTTTCACATGGCCAGTTGCGTATTCCCAGTCCTACTGCTGCAGATGTGCAGTATTCTGTGTAACAGTTTCAGCTGTGTATTTGAACTGAGGAGCACTCTGGAAGTAGGCATGTCCTTAAGGATCCACATTCTTGTTTCCCTAAATCCTAAAGCTGCTTAAATAGTGCAAACAATATACCTTCCTCTGTTTGTCAAGGCGCAAAGGGCTCGTTGGCTCTTTATGACTACCAGCTCCTTACAGCCTGAGCAGAGCTGTAGCAATGTACTGCTCCTATAGGGTTACTAGCATAGGTCAGCTTATAGCTCCTCCCTGCGTCTTGGCTTTGTATTACTTTTGGTGGATAAGACTTCTTCAGCATTTTGCAAATCAAGTTAAATCAGCTGGTCTTCAATGTGAGAGTCTCCTGTAATTAACAAATTCCTTTTGAGCAGCAGCAGCATTGCTTTTTCTTGGTTTTTGTTTTGAAGTTGGTCATTGTGTGTTTTTTGAGTTTCAGCAGCTGATGCCAGACAAAGAAAGATTACAATATATGTCAATGCTAAGGGATGTTTTTACTACAAGTGGCAAGGCACAGGCAAATGGGTATGTAATGTGATGAATTGGTATGTTAATTAAGGACAGAAGTGACAATCCCTGGTTGTGCAAGGTTTGTATTTCCTGTTATTTTTGTGTGTGTGAGTGTGTACCTTTTTTATAAAACCCTATGGAGGATACCGAAGCATTACACTGGAAAAGGGGAGCAGCTTTCTTCCTTGCATTGTAAGAATGCCTAAAATGGATCAAACTGAAGGTTCCTCTAGCTCCATCCAGCTGTGGCAGCTGTCAGAAGTGGATGCCTGGGGAAAGGAAAGAGCAAATATAGAGGGATGCTTTCAGCAGGGTATCCTTTCAGCCTCCAGTAATTTACATCTCAGACTTCCCAAACCAGAGAGGATATCTTTGTATTCCATAAGCTTCCATGAACTCTTGCTTTGTAAATCTGGTTCCTCCCTGAGCCTCTGTAACTCTGTGTCCATAGTGTCCCGTGGCCAGAAATCTCAGAGCTTTGCTGTATGTGTGAAGAACATCTCTGATTTGTTTTGACTCACATGCTTGCTAACTTTGTTTCGTGGCTCACAGTTCTTGCATTGAATGTCATGCAAACAAATTATTCCTTAATCACCCATTCCACAGCACTCGTGGCTTGAAAGAGTTTTGTCATATCCATTCTCAGTCATTTTCTTGGCCTATGTTGTCAGTTCTTACAGTGAAGCTGTTCTGTACTTGTGATCATGCTTGTCCTTTCCCTTTGTTTTTTTCCAAGTCGTCTGTAGCCTTTTTGGAGCTGAAGAAATAAAATAACACTGTGAATTTGAGATGTGGGGTCACAGTGGATATAAACAACAATATAATGCTGTTCCCTGTGTTCTGTTTAGTTTCCTTTCTAGGTTTCTCACATTCATTTGCTTTTGGATGCATATGAGAACTGAGTGTGATATTGGACTGAAAAATCTTACCATCTAAAGCTGTGTTCCTGAGTCCAGTGGTCAGCTCCAAGCCCGTTGCTATGTCAGTAAAGTTAGGATTGCTTTTTCCCGTGTGTGCATCATTTCTCATTTTTTTTCTAAAAAAGAATTTTATCTGTCATTTTAAAGTTTGGGCTCACTAGGTTCTGCAATCCTTCATGATCTGCCTGCATTCCTTACTACTGAGTGATATCACATCAGCACCAAATTTTCTGTCGCTCTCACGTTGTCAGTGTGTCATTTTGAGTTGTTTGATCAGCAGTTTTTTAGCTCAGAGCCCTCATGTGAAACCACCATTTGTTCCTACCCTTTGGTTCTTGTCTGCTAGGCACTTGTCATTGATTCAAGGGCTTTCCCTCTCCCTCCGCCACTGTGGCTTAGTTTCCTTGTGCTAGTTGAATCCTAAAGTTTCCTTAAAGCTTCCTAAAGTGGGAAGTGTAAATATCCTGCATTGGTTGAATCTTCCTTAATCGCTTGCTTCTTGTTGCCTTTGGAGAATTCCAGTAGCTTTTTGAGCAGGAATTCCTTTTACAATAACTGTTCTTCCCCAGTACGTATTGTTTATCATTGTCACCATAATTATGTTCTTGATTATGGTTCTGAGTTAGTACAGAGTTGAGACTTACTGGTCAGAACCTTTTTAAATAATAATTTCCTCTGTGTTTCCTCAGTATTTTACAGTTCTACAGTGCCTGTCTTGTAGCTGTCAGGTAACATTTGCTGGTGTGAAGGAATATGGATCAGAGCATTCCTGAGAATTAAATAGTCCCCATGGTCTAGTATGCAGTGTGGTGTGCTGCGTTATCTCTGCCTGCTCATTGGTGCTCAGAGATTTGCAGCAGGCTGTGAAACTCCTATCTCTAAATTTCAGTTTCATTCAGGAGTAAAGTGACTCAGAGTGGTTACTAATTCATAGCATGCTTGGTGGCTCATAAAAAATGAATAGGTGGAGTCCTGTTACAGTGGGGATGGCTATGTACCTTTTTTGTGTTTGTTAATCTCCAAGAGGCCGTTATGGGCTTGATCTCAACCTTTAATTTCTTCTTTTCTCTTAGCAGTAGTACCTGTAGATCAGAATGGGGCAGCATAAGAAAGGCTTTTACCCTTTACCTCCTGTCTGTTGTCACTTGTTGGTAAAGACTGTAGTCACTTGTTGGTAAAGAGTAGTCTCTACTGTCTTCCACTAATCTTAGGCTTGATTAAAAATCTTGCTCTCAGAGGATGCAGTAGTTTCTGGAACTGAATGGGTAAATGCATTGAGTTACAGGTAAGTGCAGTGTGTAATTATTGTTTTCTTCTTTTTCAGATAACCAAATTAGGTTTGTAAAATCAGCGTTTTGGTACCATGGCTATGGCAGGCCAGAACTCTATCAGCTCCCCTCCGATGGCTCAGCAGGTAGTCGGGAGCTGCTGCTGGCATTTTCCTGGCTGCTGCACAGACTCAGCCTCTTGGAGCAGCTTTTGGCTCGGAACAGAGTAAAGACTGGAGATGAAACCTCTGTGTGTACGGTGAGCCTCTTTGTGTCCTTCCACCCTATCTGTCCATAAGTAACTTTCTGTGACAAGCAGCTGTGTCATCACTAGTGTGTAATGTGTGGTGTCGTGGCACGTTTACAAATAAATGCCTTACTCCAGCTTTAAAAAAACCTTAAAGGGGTCAGCATCTGGAAGCTGTTTCCTTTCCCTTCTCTAGACTCTGTGTTCACATGATCTGGGTTCCTTCTCAAACTCCCACCCCTGCCTAAATTCCCTGATTTTTATTTCCAGTATAGGTGAGACCAGTGTGGAGGAGTGCAAGTAAGTGAATCACAGAATGGTTTGGGTTGGAAGGGACCTTTAGAGGTCATGTAGTCCAACCCCCCTGCAATGAGCAGGGACATCTTCAACTAGATCAGGTTGCTCAGAGCCCTGTCCAGCCTGATCCTGAATGTTTCCAGGCACAGGGCGTCTATCACCTCTTTGGGCAACCTGTGCCAGTGTTTCACCACCCTCATTGTAGAAAATTTCTTCCTTATATCTAGTCTAAACTTGCCCTCTTTTCGTTTAAAACCATTACCCCTTGTCCGATTGCAACAGGCCTTGCTAAAAAGTCTAGCCCCATCTTTCTTATAAGCCCCTGAAAGTACTGAAAGGCTGCAATAAGGTCTCCCCGGAGCCTTCTACAGGCTGAACAACGCCAAGTCCCTGAGAGGTGTTCCATCTCTTGGATCATTTTTGTGGCCCTCCTCTGGACCTGCTCCAACAAGTCCATGTCTTTCCTGTGCTGAGGACCCCAGCGCTGGAGACAGGACTCCGGGTGGGGTCTCGCCAGAGCAGAACAGAGGGGCAGAATCACCTCCCTCGACTTGCTGGCCACACTTTTGATGCAGCCCAGGATATGGTTGGCTTTCTGGACTGCAAGCACACGTTGTTGGCTCATGTCCAGCTTTTAATCCACCAGCACCCCCAAGTCATTCTCCATAGGGCTGCTCTCAACCCCTTCATCCCCCGGCCTGTACTGATACTGGGAGTTGCCCTGACCCAGGTGCAGGACCTTCCACTTCGCCTTGTTGAACCTCATTAGGTTCACATGGTCCCGCTTCTCAAGCTTGCCCAGGTCCCTCTGAATGTCTTTGATCTCTGTGCTTCTGAGTTTTGTGGTTTCAGAATGTAGCATGGGTGGTTCTACAGAGTAGGCAGACAGGTGAGCTGTGAATGCTGTGTATGTTGGCATTGGGTAGAGCAAGTAATCCTTAGAGAAAGAGTACTTTTTAAAAACATCAAGATCTTAAATGACAGCTACTGCGCTTGGGGTAACTAATGAGATTGTAGCCTCCTTGAGAGAGCAGTGGGGTATGTTACTCTGTTTCCATCAATAAAAATATGTTAACACGTGAAATCCTGCTCTGAAGTAAGGTAAGAATAGCTGTGTGTCTGCTTTAGCTGCAATATATACACATGATCAAAAAAACAAAAAGGGCAAACGCCACCCCACCCCCCCACCGCACAGTCTAATAATGTTTGGTAATACTGCTTTTAAAATCCATTCCTTGCATTTAAGGCTGCATGCACATCTTACTGTATATACAATTGCTCTGGAGCATAGAGTGAGAAGCTCAGACGAGGAGATTAAGTTCTTTCCATATTTATATCTTCTTTGTTGCAAATAAACTGCCCCTCCTCTTAAAACAACAGATAACAGGCTGAATTTAAACTGGTCAGTGCAATGCATTAGTGCGGCTGAGGCCCCTTTAGATGGTTGTGAGTTTGTTCTAAGTCATCTCCATCTGGTCAGACATTAATTGCTGTCAGTCTGCCAAAACATGAGACAATTCTGTGAGCTTGTAATTTTGAACTAAAGGACATTGTAGGTCAGAAATCCTACCTGCTGATGACTTGTAATGTCTAAAACCTTGTGGTCTTTATGATCTCATATATGCGCTCCCCTAGACTGTAGGCTGCCTGGTTTTCTAGAATCTTTTCAGGCAACAGCAAATCGAGAAAGTGAAAGTTTGGAAGGCTACAATATAGATACAGTGTCTTCAGAAGGAAAATACTTGTACAAATGGAAAACAGTTCAAAGGGAAGAGTCACCTTTGTAACAACATTATTAACAGTATTTTGAGGAAACGGACTGCTCATGCTATGCTACAATTGTTTGCACAGAAGAGGGAGCACAGGAGGCCATGCTTGGAGCACTGGGTGTGGGTGGTGGTGCCCTCTGATGATATGGTGATATGAAGGGTGCCATGAAACTTTAGGAAAAACACACTCTGGAGAACTTTTTACTTTAAATTTCTCTTATTGTTTTCTTGTTTTTCTTGTGTGGTAGCGGATTATTTTTTGTGTCTATCGCTGTTACAAAAGAGTGATGAGTAAAGTGTTGCAGCGACATGGATTCAGGAAATGGGCAGCACCTATGTTACTTTCTCTGAAGGTCTTAAGTTTTGCATTTTCCAAAAGGAGGTAAAAGAACTATGGTAATACAGTGTTATCTTTTGTGGCCATACAGAGGCACAGTGAGAAAATGTGTTTACTGCAGTTCTAACCTGCTCTACCTGTGTTTCTCAAAATGCATTAAATACATGTTTCATGTTTTTATCCAATAACTGTTTGAAACAGTGTTTGAAAAGGTTTACAGGTCTGGACATTTTTTTTCAATAGGCCAGACAAAAATTTTATAGATTGGGAGTTGGAGTTAGCATGTGTATATAAAGCTCATTGTATTAATGACAATATTTCTTGCATGGTGTTCCTCTAGCAAGTTTTCATACTCCAATAAAAATAATATTCACAGGGGAAAAAACCAATAGAACATAGTTACAGTGGAGAATGTGTAGATAGTGTGTTTTGTGATTCTGCATCATGAGAAAGTTAAACTGAGTTCTGAGGGACAGGTCTTACCTTTTGATCAATAAGGCATTACAAAACCAACAAATTCAACCAGTAAGACATAACCAAATTGAGATCTAGGAATGCACAGTTAAGGAGGTAATGGTGAGTGTTGAAGGAGAAAGTAGGTGGGTCACACACCTCATTTTGATTAGTATGTCAGTTCCTTGTAAACACATGAAAGCCTATTATTTTTTGCATGAAAGTGTGGTAGTTTTGTTATTATTAATATGTTGTTGTTTGATAGCTATTGTTATTTTATGGGGTACCTTCATGTGGCAAAGTCTACTCATCAGTCAGCATACAACAATGTAGTCCCTAAAATCATAGTAAGAAAGGAAGAAGATGAGGTTGTTAGTTTCATACCTGACATCTTGTGAGTTAAAGTACAACTTGAACAATTAAAGTGCTGGAATTTTGACTCTGGGAATGTTAAATTCCAGGCATCTGTGATACTTAAGCAAGGTGTTAGAAGGTGCGTAACAAATTGTAAAGGCATTGCTAAACATGCCAGAGATGTAGTCCCTGGAGTAGTAGCTTCTATTCAAGTACATTGAAGGAAAAAGGTAAAAGGAGGAGGAAAAAAAGCTTCACTAGAGAAAGATTTGCCTCAAAAAAGAGGAAAGAAAAGGAAATGCTCTTTAAAACAACTGAAATTCTCAGCTGAGAAAGAGCTTGAAAAATCTTCCACTACATGGAGTCTTTTTTTAAGTGAATATAAACAACTGAACATATTTTCCTGAAATGAAAATGTTACAAAACAAAAATCCATGAAATAGTATTTGGTTTGGTGCATTGCTGAGATCTCTGCCAAATCCAGCAAAGCATGAAAACCAGTACTTACTGGCAAAGCACATCTGTTGGTCTACAAGTGAGAATAAATGTGAAGAAAATCCTTACCCTTTGTCTTCATCTAAAAAATGGAGTCTCAAGAACTGTAGGCATAGCTGTAGGTCAAACTGGTATTCATGTGGTGTGCTATTAAAATTTTGACTGAAAAGTGGACAGGATCTGTTGTATGGAGAAGAGAGAATACAGCTAATCCCTAAATTAAGGGTACAGGTGTGTTCTGACTATTCTTTCAGCCTAAGTTTGAAAAACAGCCTTTAGCCTCCTAAATTGCTGGTAATATGCCAAATACCCAACATATCAAGAATCAATTAAATTAATTCCTTTCATTTCATTTCAGATTACCACTCTCTGGCCTTTTCTTCTTTGCAGTTCCTTAGCAACACAGTTTTCTTCCTCTGCAAATTGAACACTTCTATCAGCTCTAAAGGCTTTCAGGCCTTATTTATAGAGGGACAAGGGTATTCATGACACGTGATGGACATGGAACTCAGTCACTCCATGGAATTCATAATCTTAAGATCCTGAGCAGGGGAAGGCTTCCACAAGCTTACTCTTACATGCACTTAAATCTTCAGAATCAAAAGTTAAGTGATTCCTAAAATTATAAATTGAACAGTGGTAAAAACATGATGAAAGGGTTGAGATGGTAGGAAGTAGTGCTTAATGTGGCTAACAAAATCCCGAAAAAAAAATATTTAAAAATCTTGAGGTAGTTGTTGGTAGGGACAATATGGTTAGTAGCCTAGGGTGGTTATATGGGTTGACTACTTTTGTGTGTTAAGTAAGAAAATTCTTCCGAGTGCCTTGTCTCATGTATCCTCCAGCTAATTTTGTTTGCAAGGGCAATGCTGCAAGTGCTGCAGTCTCTCCTGAGCCAGGGTCCTGCGTGCCTGCTGCAGGATTCCTTAGCAGGACTGAAGGAGCTACTGCCGCCTCTAGCCTTCCACTCACAGCTCTCTTCCAGTATGTGAGGTTTATAAACTGAGGGGGTTGACAGTTAAAAGAGCTGACTGGAGCCCGTGTTGCTGTGCAGGAGGAACAGGAGAGGGAAGAGGGGATTGATGGTGCATGTCGAACTCTAGTACCTGGCTGCTGTAGTGCGAGTCTGTTCCCTGAATGTACTTGTGCTGATGTGTCAGTAGGTTGGCGACTTCAGAGGCAGTAAGTGAAAGTTCAAACCTTGCCTTGGTCAGTGCCTTAAAAAAATAAAAATAAAATCACGAATTCTGTTAGACCTATAAAGACTTAAGTACAATCTGAATTGGAGGTTCACACTGATTTACTGAAATGTCTACTTGGGAATTCTCCCCTGTTGTTATTGCCTTAAAGCAATAGGCAATTAATTGATGGGTGTTGTCTTCAAAGGCTTTTTACACCCCTTGTGGATTTCTATCCCAAATATGCACTGCTGTGATGTCAGTCTTAACATCTTTTGTTGCTTTGGTGATCATGTACATGCAGATTATTCTCAAGTGCCATTCATTGTTTCCTGTTTACGCATGAAAATTCTAGAGTACAAAACACATCTGAAAACTGGTAGGTGAAACGCTGTCCTTCACTGAACATGTAAGGCAGACCTGAGGAGTTCTCATATTCTCTCTCTCCAAGAAGCAGATAATTGTTTGATATAAACCTGCCTTTTTAGCACATTCAGTATTTGAATAATTTTTTTCTTGCCTCGCTTTTTAAATTCTAGTGATACCGTCAACAGCCTTCTCCAAATCTACGATGGTTTGTGCAGATAATAGTAGTCTGTGAGCACGTATTCCTTCTGTTTCCAGGGAGGAGTACTGCCTGTACTGGTATTATTTCTACAGCTGAAAATAGTCTGTGTGCCCGTAATTTAATTATGTGTGGAGGCTGTTGAGTTTTTTAGATGGGTGTAGTGATGTTATATCCCTCATTATCACCAGGGCATGTTGTACAAACACTGGTTCTGGGTTCCACTAATTCCCTCTGCCTGCCTGTTGCCCTCTGAGTGAAATTGGATATCCCTCCCCTGTTGTGAATTTATAGTAATCAACAAATAGAGCTATTATAGCTATTGAAATTCATGTGTGTGTCTCTAGCATGGCAAAGTGAAATCAGTTTAATTACTTCTGGTGGGGAAAATGAAACTAAACGTGCCATTTGACTCTTAGGTTTGCAATTTGATTAATCTTTTGTTTGTCACGGTCTAGTTTGGCTCACTGGATATTTCCAATATAGTGTAAGGCTTATGCTTGGTCTAACCTTGTTGCTGAAATGCCTTTCTCTTATAGAGATCTTGACCGTCACTGCTGTTCCATAAACCATGTTATTAGAGGAAAGCGTTAACGGAGCAGCCAGGCTTGATGTTCCCCCCAGCAGAAAACCAGATAACCTTTGGCACTAGTGTCAGTAAATATGAATTTTCTGGGTTTTTTTCCCCTTCTTCACCTATTCCAGTGGAGGCAGAGGAGGGAATTTTATTAACCTATTGATTCTGACTCAGAAGCATAACTACTTTGCCGATCTTTATGGGCTATATTAGTCTGTCAGCTCTCATTTTTTGATTTCCCTCCCCTTTTCTGTGTGCTTACACTTCTATTCTTTGTCCTCCTGTCTTTGTAGTAACTCTCACCATTTATCTTTTTGCCCTTCTGTGCTACTATTGTTGCTGTATTCAGTAGCTGCTAAGGAACGATTTTTAAAAAGCCTTCCCTGAAACCCAAACAGGGGGCACAGGATCCCTAAAGTTTCTTCTGCAGAATTTCCCTCACCTCGTTTTTGCCAGCGAGCAGCGCTGCTTTGCCTGGGGCAGCATCGTGTGTTTGGCATGTCTGTGGCATCCCTCTGCATGCTGCCTCTGCTGGGGTGGCACCCGGGCCGCCCTTCCGCAGCTCACTGGGCTCCTGCGTGGCTGACAAGTCTATTGTTGCACTGTCACCTGCCCTGTAAAGGCTTACACCAGAAACTAAAAAATGCTTGAATTTTGCTTTTCTGCCTATTGTACTTTTTAAAGTCACTTCCTAAATAGGTAGCTATTGAACCCTGAAGTATTAATTTTTATCTCCTTAGTTACTGACACTGCTTATTTTGTGGTCAGAAGTGGTTAAATTAGGAATATGTTTTTGCCCTACAAGAACTCAGGCACATTTCAGTTTGAATTCTTGAAATATGCTTTTTTGGTGTGTGTTAAAACACAAGTTACAGGCAGTAGCTGAAATTGTCTCCCTGTCATTCTGCATGTGCATATGTACATGCTGTTCCTTCTGATCTTTTGTGTGGGTTGTTTTTTTTATTCCATGCTTTGGACTTGTCATGGAACCTTTTTCCCTGATGAAAACAATTTCCTGTGGTGCACTGGAAAATGTATAGTTAAAAACATTTATTTTTGCCTGACACAGTGAATACACTTTTGAGATTTTTTTTAGACAGCATGTCAAGGTAAAACACTAAAAGAGGAGTCTGAAATTATCAAAAAGGCTTAAAATTTGATTTTGCCGTTTCTCTAGGTAAAGTCTGAATTTCAAATAAACACAAAATTTCTTGAATCTGACGTTACAGCTGATGTGTTCTGGATGGGATTCTCCCACCAGGCACTGGAGTCACTTTAGCTTTCATGTAAGGAGAGGAAGATAAGGACTGATGTGCTCATAGGAAGGCTTAGCGTGGTCGTACTGGTACTCTATGTTACTGAAATGCTGTGTACAGAGTGCCTCCCTTGTCCATGGGAGACGCCACGTGATGTTCAGATGTTTAGTGCCTCTCTTGCCCTCCAGTGGCAGGGAGCAGCCGGTACCTTTGGTACCTATCTTCTCTCTACGGCCTTTTGGCTTTTGCTGTCCCCCTTCTTAATTGATCAGGGTTTAACTTTCATTGGAGGATCTTTTGAAATAAGGCACTTTTTCCTCAGGAGGACAAAAGGAACGTGCAAAGAAGGGCATGGCAGGCCTTCTGTATATGGCAGAGCTCTGCCTCTCTTCTCCTGGAGGGCAGTTACTGTTTCTCCTCCTGCTGGCCTCTTGCTCCAGATTTACTGCTGAGGTAGCATGCTGCATCTTTCTCTCTTCACTGATTACCCCCTGCTCAGCAGCTTGCCACAGTGGAGGAGAATGGATGTGGGCAAACAGGCCTGCAGCTGCAGGCAGAGGAAATGCAGTGCAAGGCATTATCGATATTGCATTTCCTGAGCTCTGCAAATTGCAGTGCTCTGTGAGTTAAGGTCTACCCTGCCATGTGGGTGTTTTAGTGTATGTGGTTTTCCTGTTTTGTTTGCATACATGATGCAGTGAGCTTTGGATTGAAATATTATTTTAAAAGTGGTACCCTCAACCTTGCAGCTCCAAAAATTAGGCAGTGCTGCTGTGCTCTGTTAAAGGCATAGTGCTTTTGCTCTGTCACAGAGCTCTTAAGTAACCTCCTGAATGAGTGAGGAGGGATGGGATAAGGGACTGACTTGCTCTAGTGCCTCAGGCCTGTGGCTGCTGCCTGTCAGGCTTGTTTGAACAAGGCAGGAGCGGGTAGAAGCTGTGTTCACATTTTGTGTCTTCCCCCAGCACCTTCTCTTTTTCACTCTTTGCCATTCGGATACTAGCAGAGCTCTCGGGAATGCTGTTGTGAGTAGTAATTTTTACAAAAGGCGTTGAAATTTGAAAGCTAAATGGCCTTGTGGAAACACAGGGTTTTACTTCTTTTTATTAATTTGCTGAATATGCTGTGAGCATAACTTCTACATTGTGAGCACTTATGTTTGTGGAAAACATTCTTCTGTGCAAGTATCTGGCTGTTTAATTGGTATGTGCATCATGTGGGAGGGGGTTCTTACACCATCTGTCTTGCCATGCATATGTCTAATCTGGATCCTACCTTGTCTAGGAGGAAATCCAATTAGTGTTGTTGATGGTGCTGTTAATGAAAATAGTGTTGTCTGTTTCGCATTCATCTGCTCAAATTGTTCCTTTTCACATTTTCCCCTCCTGCAGATAGATATATGGCTGTATTAATTAGGAAAGCATGTCTGATAGTGTTGTTTCTGGCTATGGTGTTTAATTAAAAAAAAAAATTACTCTGTTTAAAGATCTGTAATTGCACAGGTTAACATATGTTATGTCACATCAAAACCGTTGTCTGAATTATGAGCAGTTCAGAACGAGCGCTCTGTAAAGGTTGCAGAAGCACTATATTGGCCTGATTTATGTGATTGCTTTGCCTTTCTTGATTCCTGCAGTAAGGGATCTAGATATGCTCCTTCCCACCTTTGTGAAGCCAGGCTGCGTGCTTAGCGTAGTTAAGATTTGAGTAGTACCTGAGCATAAATAGTTTTTGTCTAGGCCCAGATTAACTCAGGTGAAAGTGAGTAGTGGGGGGGAAAGCATGTATTAGTCGTTTTAACTAGCAGTTGCTTTATTTTGCTGTGCTCAAGGATTAATGTCAGGGAGTTGACTTAATGCATATATCCATGGGTTAAACATGTTGTCCGTGTTCCGGTAGGGCTGCTTCTCCACGGGAAGAACAGTGGACTGTTTGCTGGCTGTCCACATATGGAAGCAGAGAGCTGATCCTTGCAAGATGTCTTGGGAAAAGCCACAGCACGCCGGGGATGAGCCGGCTGTCTGTCCTTTACCGATAGGTGGCAGCTCGTAGTCAGAAAAGAGCATCTCCTGGGCAGCTAGCCCTGCCATAACCTTGCTTTTACAGCAGTGCAGGCAGCTTAGGCCCTTTCATTTCCATTGTGTGTGTAGGGCATAGTAAACTTATTAAGGTAAGAATTTACAAGCATTAAGATAGCTATATGAATTGAAAAAGCACAGGAGGTGTAGAAGTGTGAAGTTGTACAACAAAGGGTTTTCTTTGCAGTACTGTTTGTGGCATATTGTAAGATCTCCACTGAATCTGCAAGGAATTTTGCTTTAAAACAATGTTTGGAGTTTGTTTAATTCAAAGTGTACAGAGCAATGTCAGCCGCATACCAAGTCCTCAGAGCAAGTAGTGCAAAAAATGCTTGCTTCTCACATGTCTACAAACACATAGATGCTTATGTTGTTCTTTGATAAGCTGTTTATATGAAGAAGTACTTGTTTAATTTATCTCCGTCCACTGTTGGTAGAACTGCTCCTTGATTTCCAGTACCATGTAATTGCTTTGCATTTAAATTCAAAAAGGAGAGCTTTATTTCTGCTATAAAAGCTGAAACTTCTTAATCTTTAATTTCTAAGCAAGCAGCATACAAGTTGTTTGCTCAGATGCATTGAATGTGAATGAAAATTGATATATCCCTGTGTCTTGTTTTTCACACCCTCCTTTCTCCCACCCCTTATTCTTTTCCACTAAGTACTTTTATATCTGGTAGCTTTTTTAGTGCAGTGTGTATTGTGAATCTGTCTTGTCTGCTCAGAGCACTCATGCCATGAGGACTGTGTTGGCTGTTTTTGCACTTTCTGCATTGTCTAACCATAAGTGCATTCACACATTTTGAAGAATGACCTGGCATCTTTTTTTTTATAACAATTGGACTTTAAATAGCCTGGGAAGGAATGCGTAGGGCAAAACTCATGTGATGTTGGAGACTGAATTTTAGGCTGCCTTGCAGAAATTTTGAATACATGCTCTTAGGACATAAACCGTGTTTAGCTCTGACTAAGCCAGAGATGTATTTATGAGCATTGGAGTAGGTTTTGTAGTTTGTGAGCTACCTTAGTTGGGATGGTGATGTGTGGTGTCCTGGAAAGTGTATTTATTATGGGGCTTAGCTGGCTATTTGCCTGGATCTTTTACCACAGGAGAGCTGGGTTTAAGTTCTGCCTAAGTGTGTAGTTCGGGAATTGACTTGAAGAAAGTTCATGTAAATATATGCATGTCATCTTCATCAGGCTTGTGCTTACTTTTCTGAGTCTTGCCAATAAATGGCAGTACCTTGAGCTGTTAGGACAGAAAAGCTCATTTGTGGTGAATTACAGAGGGAGTGGAATTGAGGCGCTACATTCTAGCTTCTGCTTAAGTTATCGCAGGTGCTCTGGTGAGACCATGTGATCCAGTGTGGCAAGACTAGCTCTGATATTGCCAGTGTAATGGGAAAAGACTCTGACACTGCAATAAGGATATCAGCACGTGCTGATCTGGCTTCTGTACTGCAAGCCAGTAGCACCATTCTGTAGCTGGAGTCCACGTGCCTCCCTTCTCTGAAAGAGAATCAGAGAAACAGTTTACAAGCAAAACACTTTTCTGGTAAGTGGCTATGAAATGATCTCTTCCAGAGCTGGTGTGGAGCGTTCTAAGTGCAGGGAGGCCATTGAGAGCCCTGGGTAGTTGCCTTGGCTGCTCTCTTTATGACTTTGGCTAAATAATATGCACTTCTGTATCTCAGAAGTGAATGTAGGTGCATGCCCATATTGCTACATAGATTAGATAAATTCACAGTGGTATTTGAAGCAAATACTCTAGCTTGGGCTGGTATTTTAGTGATTTTTCTCCCACTGGGGGAGCAGTGAACAGTCTTAGATTGTAAAGATGGGACTAGAAATTGAGGTCATGGTATGATATGTGAAATTTTTTTTTTACCTTGTTTACTTTTTGCCAGGCTAAGTATTTCATAGAAAAAGTAAGTTTTTTGTGCAGTTTGTGAAATAAATAATAGAGAGATCCTGTTAAAAATGCATTGGCTGGCTTCCTTATTTTAATATTAATAAGGCAGGTTGCTACAATAAAATTAGCTCTGCATGGTGTTTGTCACTGTACTGCCAAAGCAATCGAGTCTAATACATTCCTTCCTGAAATGAATCCCCAGGAGAGCAGTATTTGTGCTGTTCTGAAATCTCTAACCAGCGAAGTTGTAGTTCAGCTGTAAATTATGGAAAATACAGATTTTAATCTGGGAATCCCAAGTCTGTCTTTGGCCTCGTGGCTTTCTGGCTGCTTATGTGAAATGTTTTAATGTTGTTTACACACGGGTTTTTTCTGCTGTAGTGAATGATATCCAATTGCTTGGCTCATCATGTTTATGGACAACTTGGTAATCATATCTGTATGGTTTCATAGTCCAGAAATCTCTCCTGGTGGGGGCAAGACAATCTGAACCATGAAGGTCCTTAGCTAGGACTGCAGAGCCCTAGGACACAGTGCCTTTTGATTTAGGGGCAAGGGGCTGAAGGCATCTGAGGAAAAAGAGTGACACTGCAGTTGGCACAAAGGAGATACTGTCCTTTTTTTTTTTTTAAGATGAAACTGTGCCTTTAAAAAGAAAAGCCATTTACCAACCCTGCACCCCTGTGATTTATAGCATACATTTATCTGAGCCACAGAGCAAAGGGAAAAAACCTGTAATCTTGATACGTTTTGTTGTGTGACCAGAACAGCATTTTTGTGCTTATAAATAATATGAACACTCACTGTATTAGAGGCCCTGTCAACTGAGGTGATATTTAGGTTAAAACAAGCATTAGGAGGTTATTTGATCACAGTTACAGATATACTTCTGCTGAAATCTGCAGTTAAGGCAAGATTAAACTCTCTTCATTTTACAGTTTGCATTTTTAGTTTAGGATCCAAATTGGAAGTAGATTCAAGCTTAGCCTGCCAGCTGAATCTTTGTAAGATTTTTATTGAATATGGAAGACTGTGAAGCAGGGAAGCACATATGTTTAAATACCATCAAGGTCTATGGGTCCAAATATCTGCTTAAGTGTTTTCTTGAAAACAGTTGTGTTTCAAGTAGGTTTTTTAAATTTCCACTTTAAAGAAATGTCTTGAGAATCCAGCAACGGGGAGACACTTTCTTAGCAGGTGAACTCTCGTTCTGAGTAACCAGGTCTTCACATTTCTGTTATTTCTTCTACTTATGATATGCTGTAGTAAAAATGTCAGAATTACATGTTGTGTTTATTGTATGTACTTTCTATAGACTGGATGAAGTTGATGGCTCAGCCTTACTGTAAGTGGTATTACTGGCATCAGCAGTAAAACAACCCATGTCTTCCTCCCTCTTTAATTTGCAGGGGTCTTAGCTGAAAATGGAGAGAGAGACCTGTTTGTAAATGTGAATGACCTCTTTGTGCAAGAGGCTGGAATGGTATTCAGCAAGTGGAATTCCCTCCATGTTCCTTGGGAAAGAGATAGGACAGAAATGTCTTGCTTTATGCCAGGCAAAATTTCATCCAGAGGGTGAAGATGGTGGTTCGTTCTTTTTCTTTTTTTCCTGCAGCAGAAGGAAAGTGGGACAGGATGAACGTAATAAAACTCTTAGCTTCTCCCTTCTTTCCAAATTACTCTAGAGAAAGGCAAAACAGGGCAAGACAGGTGGTACAACTGTAGCTGGGAGTGCCTGTGTGGACGCCTGGCCGATGTCGGCTGGATGATTGTTTCATTTGCTCTATCCTGCAAGAAGGGAGATGCTGGATGGAGGAAAAAAAAAAAAAGCTGGGTAAGCAGAGGCCCACAGTTTTGTCCCTGTATAAGGCATTGATATACGAAATGGGGTCACTGAATACAGTCTACAGTGCTTTCGGGAAGACACTGGAGGAGCTAAGTCTGGTTTTTATGTTCTTTGACTTATTAGAGTGTAGTGAAAATGTGATATTTTTTTTTCTTTTCTACCCCCATCTGGGTAAAGAACATGCTTGCTGTCTCAGGAACACTGTGTATTCCTGGGTACGGAAAATGAAAGACAGGAGAGGAGACAGCTCACCACATCATAGCAGAGAAGCTGATATTTATTCCAGACCTCAGTACTTATTTAGGCTGTTCTCAGTCCTGTATTATAAAAGATTACAATTTCTCTCTAGTGCTGGAACTTACTTCCTTTTTTGGGGAATTTTTTTTTTCCTCTTTGGCCTCTCTGCCGTGTATGTTCTTCACTACTGAATGATTTGAAAATTTTGAAGCTAACCTAAAGCATTTTGGTATTTTCTTCTGCTTTTAGTGTGAAGATGATCTGCCTAACAGCCAGAAAGGCACAACTAAAATAGCACCTGAATATGGGCTAGAAGACAGAGTAGACGTTCGTTACCTTCAGTGGTTAAATGGAAGGCTGAGGTTCCAGTGGCGCAGTTTGCATGCTCAGCACCAGGAGCAGTGCAAACTTTTGCACAAGGTAAATGATTCTTCTAACTCACTGTGGCATTGTTTATTATTTAAAAGCCTTGTCAGCCAGTGCTAAATGTACAAATTATTCTCGCTTGCTAGTTCTGCGTTTTCTGTAGGTAAGAGTGAATTACTCTAAATATAAATACCCCCACCCTTCCCCAGTGGGGCAAAACCATGAGAAAATGAAGTATGTACAGTGTTCATAAGGTCATTATTGTTGTATAAAAGTCTTACTTGCAGGTTGGTACATTAGTCACTTCTGCAAACATAGGCTGTCTCCATTTTTCTCAGAAAATGCCTGGTAGAAGCAAGACAGAGCATTCTGGTCCCACAGACAAGAAATGGTGATTCAGAACTATAAGTTCATTGGAAATGTGGACTCAAAACATTAAGCTTGGGTGTTGGAAGTAACAGAAGCAAAATAAAATGCAGTTTCCCTTTCTGAAGTACTAGGGAACATCCGAGCAGAACCCAAAATCTACCTGCTTTTAAATTGGGAATCAACAGTGGTCTCTACATTGCTAAGACTCCAGTGCTGTTCCCATTTATGAATAATGTTTATATGCCTGTCTGAAAATCACAGACATCTGGGAGCATCATGTCTGCTTAGGATGAAACAGCCTGCAGTCCCAAAATTGACAGTGATGGTGACTGCAGAGACAGATTTTTAAAAGATGGTTCTAAAGATAGGCCTAAAAGTTATTCAGTAATGTTTTCCCCATGCCCCCTTTCTCCTTTCGTACCTCTTCAGGTAATGTATATGGAGCCACCGGGTATTGTACCCAGAACCTTCACAGAAAACCTTTTTGAGACTAAGAACAATTTTGAGAAATTTCTTCTCAAAGGTCATTTATCAGAAAGTTGTCAGAATCAGAACAAGAGGGTTTTGAATGAAGATGCCTTCTTGTTTTTAATCCTGTGTCTGGCAGAGCAATGCTGAAAACTGAGGTTACATTTTGTTCTTTACGTGAATTGATTGCTAGGGAAGATGTCTGATAGCCCTAGGGGAAAGATCAGGTGCTGTGTGTGCAGCATCTAAAATAACCTTTTGCTTCTCATTGCCCATTGCTAATCTGCTTTCCTGATCTGGGAATAAAGATAGCAATTCACTGGAAGTGTAGGTGCAGTCCTTGGCTTTTGAACTGAGATTACAGACAGTGATGCTATTGGGCGAGGTGGCTTATTGATATAAAACTCAAATGATTGGCATCTTCTCCCCTTGATAAGCTACCTCTATTTAAGGTATGCTGATTTTGTAGGTGAGGCAAATATCTCCATAACTCATCATCAGTGCCCTGATTTATGTAGTACTTGGCAGTAACAAATCATTAGGCAGCTTCAGTACCTCAGCTTGCAGTTAATGAGACCAAGGAAGAATTAAGAGCAGGTCAAACCTGGGGCCTCAAGTACAGACAGATACTCTCAATGGTCCAGATCAGGCACTGAAATGATGAAGAGATGTGCTGATTGGGCAACATGCTAAACTTGTTGATGGGGAGATGACCTCCTATGGGATTGAAGTTGGAAATAAACTTGGATTTTTTTTTTCCCTGTCGCTATCCAAGGAAAAATCTTTGCTAAAGGTAGGACTGTTACAGTCAGACAAATATAAAAGACAGGTTAGTTATGCTGCAGTTCCCTGCATTTCCAGAATCTGGAAGAATAAGCAGGAGGGAGAATGTTTCTGTGTTCATCCAGTTTCCCAAAGCTGCCATTACTGCCTTTTCCAGCAGTCATCACTGGCCTAAACTGAAAGCAATAAGCGGTGCTGGTGATGACTCTTAGGATCAGATTGTGCTCTGCAGTGTATGTAGAGGGCTGCCATCATGGATGTGTACATAGAAGGATAGATTGGAGCCCACTTCCATATGTGATCACACACTGATATTATGCATGCTGGAATATGTATGTGCAACAGTGGGAGCTCCTTGCAGAGCTGTAATAAAGTGCAGTGCTCTGATTTATATTTTAGCCTGAATTAAAAGCTGGAAAATTGAAAGGTAACAGTGACTTTGGAAGGGACTTCATTACTGGGCCACATTAATGTTAACATTTATGGTAACACAAAATATAACATACTTATACAATTTAACAGCTGCATAAACAATAATTGATGTTTCCTGACTCTTTATAGAGAAATTTTGGCTGTGCTACTGCATTAATTTGAAAACTTTTAAACTAGTCTGCTATGTGTTAGAAGACTGAGCTGACCCAATATGATCTCTGTATGAGCTGCTGCTTTTCTCGTATAAACCACAAACAGTATGCAAAAGGCTAATAAGTGTTATGTTTTTTAATTATGCTGACAGATTTACAGAGGGCTTTCTTTACAAAATTATAATTATGGCTTTTATTCACTCTGTTTAATAACTTAACAGGTTATGTATCTCAACTGTGGAACAGTCTTATTTACTGCTGATTATGAGCTACAATTTTTGCCAAGTAGTGGCGACACTTCCACAGATTTCATTCTGTGACTCACACAGGCTCTAAAATACCATATTCTCTATTTGGGGCCTTCTGAGAAAAACACATCACACTTGGAAAATATGTCCTTATTCAGGAGATGACTGCTTTGCCACTCTATTTTTTTACATATGGATATTGCTACTGGAAGTAAGAATTGTATATAGAGGATGCAGCAAGAGGTTACCAAGATAGTCGAGGACTAGCTAAGTTGGGCATGACCTCCAAGAAGAAGTTGAGGGAGTTGGGCTTGTTTACTCTGGTGGAGAGGAGGGAGAGGTCACTGAATAGCTGTCTTCAGATATTTGATGGTAGTTCAGTTACAGGGATGGTAGTTACAAAGATGGATCCATGGTCTTCTCAGCAGTACCAGAAGACAAAGGGGAAGGTGCCGCTGACTATAGCTTGGAACGTTCAAGCATATTAGAAAAAGCTTGTCTGGGATGATGGGCAGCATTGGAGCAGGCCACCAAAGGTGCTGAGTGGCCTCCATCCTTGGAGGTTTCCGAGACTCTCATACACAAAGCCACAAACTGGTATTGGCGGTAGTCCTTGTGAGAGCAAGAGACAGGACTGGAGACCTCCAAAGGTCTTTTTCAGTTTCTATATTTTTGTGAAGAAATTCTTAATTGCTTGGGTGATCAGGGACATGTGCTTTCAGGTTAGAAATGATGACTCATGTCTTAATGAAGTAGTACTGTACTGCCTGAAGAAAGGGTAAAGGAGCAGTAGGAGGGAAATACAAGGGGAAAACAGGCAAAAATAAATGGCTGTTCTTTCTCTAAACTACACAAATCATAACTGAAACTGATTGCTGGTGCCCCTATCCACTCTTTCCTGCCCGCAGCCACTTAAGGTTGGTGGTATGAAGTTTTGTAGTAACCAGTGTAGATTACCAAAGAGAGAAGCCTTCCTGGAGCTACAGCAGGTCTTGTTTGGAATTGCTTGTTAGGTGGTCTGACTGGCTGTTCCTCTCTGCTGGTTCTTCTGACGAGCTGCCTTTCAGTGACTTCAGCTCCCAGAAGGCACGTTGAAGCTTACAGAGACACACACACATGTCCTACTGTAGGAGGAAGACTTCCTTAGGGAGATCTTAACCTCTCTGTTGCTGAGGAATTTTGCAGCCTGAGGCTATGAGCTGTTGAATAACATTATAATGGCTTCTCAACATGGACAGGTTGGCCTGCTTTGAAAATATAATACAGTAATACCATTATAATTCCCTGGAAATTCTCAGTGAATCATATTTACCTGATAAACTTTCAAATATATGGAAGCATCAAGGATAAATTACTCTGTTAAGGCATGCCTCTTGGCCCCTTCTGTTTTGGTTCTTCCTCTTTCTGTGAAATGCCAGAGGAATACCTATCTGCCTGGTTTTTGATCTTTTGAATTCATAGGAGAGAGCAGCTGGTTTTAGTTAGGGTTTGAATTACCAGTTTGCCTTAAAAAAGGTGAATGAGAAGCCTTGTGTAGTTTCAGAAAAGCAGGTAGGAACCTGTATAGTTTGGCATTGTTTTTTGTGTCCGTTAAATGCACTGTGCCACAAACAACACGTGAAAAGAAATAGCGGAACAAGTGAGTTTTTGCAAAACTGATGGATGTCTTGTGGGTATTTTCAGCTGTCCTCTGTCCACTAAAGACTAGGACAGAAATCACATCTGAAATAGGGGGAAGGTTAGATAGGGTTCAGAGGTGAATTTTGTTAAGCAGGTGAACATCTGATTGTGGACTATGGATATAAGTTAGTAGGAATAAAGTTCTGTTAAATGGAATTCTTGATGATAGAAGAAGAGTTTAACATAATTGGCAGTATCAGATCATGGTAAAATGACAATAATGGTTGTAATATGCTTGGAAACTGTAATAACTAGAGTGGTATTCTGTCAGTAAGAATGCAGAGCAGCACTGGGAAATACTTCCTATGAACGGAGTTTTCTTGTACCTCCTCTAAGATTAAGTACTATAAAATAAGATGTACTACAGTGGATTGGATTGGTTGTGTCTATATATCTGATGTTGTAGTAAAAGAGTAAAGAAAGGGGACAAGGACAAAGTCAACATCTCCGAATAACAGAGGACAGAATGGTGCTGGGTGATTACCTCATTGTCAGTAATTAACGAGTGAGCTAAACTGCAGTTGAGAGATGTATCTGCATCTTGGTGTGAAGAATCTCTGCAAATTACTACATTGGTTAATTATCTTTTTTGTCTTGAGATATTTAGTTTGAAAATCTTTGTTTTTTTCCTGAAGTGACTTTGCCGTTAGATCTCAATAGCACATTCTTTAATGCAGTAGAAGATTTTCTTCTCGTGCAAGTGTGTGAACTATGAACAAGTCCCCTTTTCATCTTTTCTTAAGTGAATTAGACAAGCTGATCTCCCTCTGGGGTGTCTAAGCTTGAGGGCATTTAGGATTTGGTACTGGGAACTCCCCAGAAGTGGTGCTCGATGGGGTCTGTGCCTGTACTCTCATGCAAAGATTGGTGTAAGGTTAAATCAGATCTGCCTTCACCTCAGTCCATTCCACTGCCGTTCAGTAACAGCTACACGTGCCCTCTCCCACCTGCTTCTTTTTCCTTGGTACCGTTTCCCTTTTTAAGCCTTATTTCATCTTCAGTATGTTGTGGCTATTAGTTACAGATTGTAAAACTACAAATACTGGATTATTCCAGTGCCCATCTAGTCTGGTCCCAGGGGAACACCTTGTTCCTCTGTTGTTATTGCTTTAGAGTATTTATTTCAGGCTTTAGCCAGTGATGCTGATGCAACATACTTTTGAAGAGGGGCTGAAATTAATTCCTGGTGCTGGAGGCCCGAAGGTTTGGCCGTCAGAGTTACGTAAGAATGCAGCAGGGAGAAGAGTGGCAAGTAGAAAGGAAGAACATCGTGTGGGGAGGTGCTCTTTTATTTTTAAACTCACATAGCTCTGCACATGTGACAGATGGTTGTCACCAGAAGTGAGTTTTGGGAAAGGAACGCTAAAATATCCTGAAGTTTCAGGGAAGGGTTGATAATTACCCAGTGCCTGTCAACTTTAAAATAGTTGTCAATACCCAAGTGTATGATAAAGTTCATATTAGAATAAAGGAAGAAAAGCAGGAAACGTTCTCTGTCTTCTGGCAGAAATATTAATGAAATATGAGCGATTGTCTGACAAATGTGCACTGCTATCTTGTTTGGCAGCTGCAGTTATTACAGTAACAAAGGGATCAGCTCTGAATAGGAGGAATTGCTTTTTATTGATCCCTTGACTAACTTGGGAAGCTTCTTCATCAAGTAATTGATGATACCATCACTAGCGCAGCTGGGACAAGGTCCCAATAAGCAAAAGCCAACAATATATAGCAGCAATAGAGGAACTTACTGTAACTAGGTAGCATTTTCTGCTTCAAAAGAAGGAAACCAAAAATTATTCTGAGGGTATCCTTTACCTCTGTTAGGACTTCTGCTGTCTGTGTAAATGGCTTCTCCTTTCATGTTTATGCACAAGAGCATGAGTAGTGTAAGCAAAAAGACTTTAAGACAGGATAAAAAGAGAAATCTTCCAGTTTTATTGTGGCGGCAGCAATAGCAATTTCTGGATGTGCTTTTGGTAACAATACCAGATGGAGCATTTTGTGAGATGGTTGTGGTGCATGATCATCATTCCCTGCAGTTTGTTTTAGAAAGGTTTGTTGTATTGGTAGTAATAGTTATATTTGTACTTGTCCATTGGGAATGCGCTTGTAACCACTGGTCCACATCACCGTTCCAATCCATGCAGCTGTTAGATGGTAGCTAATGATGTTGTTAATGATCTGGTCCTTGTACTGACAAATATCTTTTAAATGAATCTATTCCAGATCCATTTATTCACTAGTGGCTCCCATATGGACCAGATCCTTGGACATTTTTCTGTCACAGAAACAGATCTCATTAGACAACCAGAGAACTACAAGCAGGTAATGCTTCTCCTGTAATCTTGGATGCTTAGTATGCTTTATACAAACATTTGTTCAGCAGAAGACTGCACTCTTTGTAACATGTTTTTAACTTGGTTTCCAACAGAAGTAAGAGCTTATATATTGAATTGTCAGTTTCCTCACTTACAACTTGTATTCACCGAATGGTTTCTTTCAGTTTGATAGAACATAGACACAAAGGTATTAGGCTAAGTTTTGTAAAAACTGGTAGACAGGGAGTGGGGAGAGACCTGACTGAAAGTGCCACTGAAGAAAAGGCTTGTAGAATAAAATATTCCAGATCAGTTGGCTGCCTACTGTTGTATACTACCAGTAACCACCTCTGGGCCACCCAGGCAGTGTCTGCCTGTGACCTTGCCTGAGCAGGTTGTCAGTGAGAACGTGGAGAGATCTGATTTATCTCTCCAGGAGAGCCAAAGCACACCTGATGCTAGCATCATTACTTCCAGAAATCATACAAGTTGACTACCTTTTTGGGTGGTAGTAAGGGGCTTTATTTTGAGAAATATTTTAGAAGCAGGGAATGGTTGAGGATGGAAGGGACCTCTGGAGGTCAGCTGGTCCAACCCCCCTGCTCAAGCAGAGTCACCCAGAGCAGGCTGCCGAAGACCATGTCTAGATTGCTTTTGAATATCTCCAAGGATGGAGACTCCACAGCTTCTCCGGGTGACCTGCTCCATGCTCAGTCATCTTCACAGTAAAAAAAGTGTTTCTTCATGTGTTGAGACAGAACCTCCTAGGGCAACATCATTTTTCCTAGTGTACTGTTTTACTCTTAGGTATATATTTCTGCTGCTTTCAAATACTCAATTATCATAGATGTTTCGGGTTATTACTTTAAGTAGTACAATTCACTTGTTTTAATACAACATAATTTGTTTTACAAATCAGCTTGTAAAAGTTCATTCTATGTGAAACTGAAACAAGATTGAAATTTTAAGCTCAGCCGTAACAAAATCAATATTTGGCAAATTTCTGCAGTCTGTCCAAATCTGTTTACTCAAAGATGTTCTTTCTGCTGCTACCTCAAGATCAGAAGTGGGCATTGTAAATATCGTGCGCAAAGAAATTCAGAGAAATAGATTTAAAGATGGGAGGTAGACTTATGTTCAAACCCATTAAAGTGCACGTTAATCTTTCGTTACTGAGCGTTCCTTTGATGAACAGTTCACATCCAGCCTCTTGATAAGGTTCAGCTGTTTAGAACATTTTCCTGGAAAATTATTGCTTTTCTAGAGCAAATGGCTAAGTCAGCTTGAGATTTTTTTCATTTCTGCTTCACAGTCCCCCTCTTACAATTTGCTCAGCAGCTCAGAACGTGCACAGTCCTCTGAAGCCTGTATTTTATAGTCTTTCAGAACTTAGCAAATATCCGGAAAGGTCTGGTGGGCTGATACTAGAAACTTCCAAGCTGAGTAGAAGGGCTTTGCAGTTACGTTTTTCCAAAGCCTTACCCTGAATATGTCACTGATCTGTTGCAGTAAAGCATAATGATACTCTAAAAGCCTGTTTGGTTTTGACTGCGCTGTTAGTGAATCATTCCAGGGGTGGTCTGTCTTGCATGCTGTTCCCTTTCCTGGATGACTGCTTCAGGTGTGCTGTACAGTGGAGGCTGTGAGGGTAAAATGGAAAGAATCTTTTTACGTTTTAAATATTGTGGTTAGGTAAAGTGCTATAGCCAAGAAGGTTTAGTGGGCAGCTATGTTGCTTAGTTAAAATTGGTGGAGATTTCATTCCACCTTTCCCAGGCTTAAATAGCAGATAAATCATATGAAGAATATACCCCTTCAAAACAAGGGTGATCACTGAGAGGGACAGAGGCAGGGTGACAGAAGATGTTTTCTCAGATAAAACTATGGGTAGCCACAGCCTCCATCTCCAGTTTCTGGTCTCTAGCAGGTGCAATCCCAAACAGGCTCCAGCTGCAGTGCATGTGTGTTAGAAATTGTTTTCTTATGTCACTTACTGCTCGGACTGGTCCAAAATTGGAATTGTTTGTCAGCGTAATCAGCTGTGAAATTTTTAACCTCTTGAAGCTCTCAAACATATTCAAGGGAAGGAGTTCCTCTAAGCTGCTGGCTTGTGTCTGATTCTAAAGTAAAAAATTAAAATTACAGGGAATTGTCACAACACTTCAGTATACATATTTTTGAGAGACTTAAAATTCTTATTGTCATCATTTGAGCAATCTTTGTAGTTTTTGTCTCCCTTTACCCTTATTTCCCAAAAGCAGCTTCCAGGAGTCATATACTCAGTATGTATGAAGAGCCCGGTATAACAAGGTGGTACAGACTTGAAAAGGCACGGCTGTTTCAAGTGTCAGTTTTCCAGATGGATATAATATTCAATATGCAAAGTGATGCTTCTTTGGAAAATAATAAAAAGCCTTTAATTTTCAAATATCTTGATAAGATTAAGTAAATTACGCATATTTGAGTAGCTTGGTTTTCAAATATTTGTGCAGATGGCAGCACTCTGCCAAATGTTTTTTCCAAAAACTGTGAAATAATTTTTTCTCTAAGTAATGTGACATTTCTTTTAGTTACCTCAAATAATGACCTGCTGCATGGATCAATGAAAAGAGCAAGCATGTCAATATGTCTTATTGTAATGCACCCCTGTTGGTGGATGGTGTCATGAATTTCTTCTCATGGTAGGCATCCTTCAAAGGATAGAAATGCAGAGTGAATCAAAGTGTCAAAAATTAGCTATCACAGAAGGGTCATTGGGCTGGCTTTATTGAAGCCTAGAGTTCATTTTCATCAAAAATATCCTAAGAGATATGTTGCTTTGTCCTGTAATAAAACAAGACATGTTTAGTCCTATGGGAAAAGTATGATATGAAACAGAGAGCTATGAAGTTAAACTTCAGTTTATGAAATGGAAAAGTCATGCTACTCCTTTTTTTATGGAAGTTGCACATTAACTTGTTTAAAATGTTCTTTCCTTGGATTTCTGACTATAAAACTATTTTAGTGTGCTTTTATGTAGACGGATTTTACTGGACATTATTATTCTTTTATCATCGTAAATGTCTTTCAGAGCTGGAAGTTTTCCAAGCGTAATAGTTTTAATTATGTTTTTTTTTCTAGTGAGGCATGATCAAAATTCCAACTTTTCCTGCGGTTTGGCTTGGCTGTGGCTATATATGTGTGTGTGTGTGTGGCTGAGAGTCGCAAGTTGCCGCTGGGTTTAGTTCCTGTGCCGCCCAGAGGTGTCAGTGAAGGGGAGGTGATGTTATTTCAGCTAGTGTTCAGTTTCCAGTTGAAGTACATGTGCATGCTCGTGTTGGCTCTTGACCTCTACATGCATGCCCTTTCTTTCCCATGATGCTGTCATGACTTTTTGAACACACTCTGGCTTGCAGGGTGTTGCATGAGAAATATGCTGGTGGTCATTTTCTCAGCAGAAGCGCCTCAGTCAGTGGTGGTGGTTACGGAGCTGTTTGCCTGCAAGGTCCTGCTAGAGCGTGCAAATTGGGGACAATTACAGCACGGCAGCGTGCAACAGCCTGTGCATTGCTCGGGAGCTTGGGTGTTCATTGTGTCTTTTCTTTAAAACCTCTTGCAGGTATCATCTAGGGTATACTAGAATATAGTCTAGCACATCTTGAATGTCTTGTGTTTTGGTATGTTTTCCAAGCTGTATCAATGCTTGTTTTTAAATGGTTCCCCAGTGTGACTGGGGGGCTGCTCTTATTTGCCAGCCTGAAATATCTCAGGGTGGAACTAGACTTCTGGTCTCTGGCACTGTGGCTAAAATAGTTCGGAATTGTATTGGGGAGAGCATGCAGAGGATGTAGCTCAGGGTAAGCAACATCTGACCCAAACTCGCCAGGGCAGTATCATCTATCTGTGAGAAGGCAGTCACATTCCTCTTGTGACTGTAAGGACAATGGTTGTGACGTGGAACCAATTGGTTAGTTTTTCATCATTGTGAACATAATATTATCTCATTCTTGTCTGTGAAGCCCATTTACCTTAATTCTGCATTGCAGTGTCACCAGTTCTCACGAGCTCAAAATCTGTATGTTGCACTTCAGAGTCATTAAATTAACTTTCTCATCAAATTGTTACCATATAGAGATCAATGAACTCTGAAGCAAAGCAGCCTAGTCCTTCAGTTTCTTCTGTCTCTTCTTATACTGCTTTATATGTGGAATCCCATCTTGCAGGTTTTGTGATTAGCACAGATTAGAAGTCATAGTCAGAACTCAGGTCATCGGTACAATGCTGGCAGTGATGGAGTGATCATTGAATTTGCAATGAATAAAGATGTCACCTTTAAATGCCAGTAGATCAATTTACTGTGACAGCAAATAAATAATGCAGCTGTCTGCCAGATGGACATGCAGTGAAATTCGTAGAACTTGGATGTGAATAGCTAATAACTTTGTTTCAGAATTTTATGAAAAAAATTTATACTCGTTGATCATTAACACGTTTTAAAGGGCTTAAGGAACAAAGGTCCTTGATAGCAAGTGAGCAGGAGCAAACAGTCTGTCTGACTTTGCATACGTAATGTATAGTCAATTCCATGTCCATAAAAAATTCAGGTGAGCTTTAGATCTCCAAGCAGCAGGGATTGGGTGGGATGGGATAAGATGGTATGGGCATAGCATTGATCTGCTTTCTGGACTGTTCATGTATCAGGGAAGGAAGCCAATGTACAGTGTGTATATTGCTTCCTTCAGTCAGATGGGACTCCATAATTTCTCATTGGTACATTCAAGGGGTAAATGATCAAGTTGTAAGATAAGTTAATTGTGGACCCTAAATCTAATGGCAGCTTCAATTTAAAACATCTGTCCCATATGGCTGTTACAGACAGGTGACACAACAGGTTTGATCTCTGTAATAGCCCTTGGTTTGAATTCATGCAAAGCACTAAAGAGCTTCTGTTCTTTTCAGAACAAGTACAGTCAAGTTGGGAGCATTAGAACGGATAGGCTTTGAATTTTCAAAAATGTTGAGCATGCATTTATTATTACTTTGCATGAAATTTGAGGTTTCAGTTTGTCATGCGCATGCACATGTAAGCTTGTACACTTCTGGCATAAAGTCCTCCTAATCTGCTGAAGTATTTTATCTGCATAGGTATGTTAAAGGGTAAGATCAACCAGTATATTCAGTGCACAGACACCATGGGAGAACTTTTGGTCCATTTCCATCCAAGTGACAGCACCATCTCCTGGAATGTATGTGAAGGCAGGGCAGCAAAAGTGAAGTCTGGTACCTAAAACAAGTTATTCACCTGGTTACTGAATAATTGCTATGGTATTTCATCATCTCCAGAAATGGATCCTAAGTTGCTGACTGTTTTGGATGAAAATGGAGTAACTATGGCAGGAGGATTCCAGCTGCTGTGTGCTGGGCTATATTTGGTGTCCTTGTGCTGGTTGTTTGGGATCATGGAATGTCCCTGGTGGTGACACACACTGCAGGCAGGCGCTAAATGAAAATAAACAGTTGAAACCCTGCTGCTAAGCTTGATGCTGTGTCACATTACTAATTTGACACAGACCTGTGCTAGTATGTAGTATTTCTGTTATCAAACCTGTTATGGATTATATAGCAGGGATGAAGGATATGTAGCCTTATTTGAATTTCAAAGAGCCTGCTAGGGGACCTTCTGATATTTTATGATGTCCTTCCATCTGCTGTACAAGAAGCGGTTGAACCAATGCATTTCTCAGAGTGTAGGTACCAATGGAGAAAAATCACATTTGTGCTGCAGTCTGTGATGATGCTGTGTAGAACATTAATTCAGGAAGCGAAGGCTTGTACTGCATGCAGATTCTAGAAGATTTCTTCTTTTCTGAAAAAAATACTCTGAGCTTCAAGGACAAGCTGCCTTCATTGGTATAAGTTGTTGTAGATTCATTATCTTCCGTGATGCTCTGGCAACTAATTCTGTTTGATCTGGCCCTCAGCTTTTATGTTCATTGCTTTATTCCCCTGGTAAAAGCCATAGTTCTGTCATTTCTGTCATGGAATAGGATCAGTATTTCATGTTGTAACTACCATTCTAATTCAGGACAGCTTTGCCTATTTGTCATTGTCTTTCAGTTTCTTGAAAGGAAAAAATACTTGAAATTTCTCAAATGGACCCTGCATAAAAAATAACACAGCATGAAGTTCAACAGTAAATGTGTTGGGCCTTGTTAGTATTTGAAAATATGGGGGTGTTTTATGTTTTGGGATTTTTTCTTTGCATGTTCTCTCTGAAATCCCTCTTGGCCTGTGTTGACTCCACAGGAATCTTCATGGAGATACATTTTACTAGGTGCTATGCCAGCCTTTGTGACCTCTTCATAGAAAGATTGTAGCACGAACGAATTTTCAAGGTGGGGAGAGACTGTGTTGCTTGTGAACGAGATTGGAAAGGTAGAGAACAATCCTCCCCAAAGGAATACAAAGGTCTGTGACAATTCTTGGAGCAGTAGGGTAGAAGAGACAGCCAAGCCCCAGAGGATCTCAGCACAATGAGATTTTAGACTTTACATACTGCCAGAATAAACTTAGTTTGAATCAGGAGTGACTCCTGGTCATTTACTGAATCTGCTTACAAGGTTTCAGATGACCAGAATTTTGGATTCTGGCATTGTTGAATTTTCAGAACAACAAGTAAGCTGATAGATTCTGTAGCAAGAGCAATTGTTTTTCTTTTCCTTTTACAAAACTTTTTTAAAGGTGCAGGCTTTTCTAATCCAATGCATCAAAGTTTTTACCTGTTTTTAAGCAAGTTTGTATTTCATTGATGACTTCTGCTGGGTGCCTCTTAAATAAGTTCTTCAATGATGAAATGAGAAAGTTCTAGAACTGCTGACCTTTAATAAATTTCAGGGTTCACCAATGAATTGTATGTTAGACCCACGGACACACATGCTTTGAAAAGGTCAATTATGACAAGTTTTTTGAATCTGCATAATTATGCTCGCCACAGCACTTTGGATAAAAATAGCAAATACTTTGCCCTTTTAAAGCATTCAGGTTCTCCTCTCTTTCTGTCTTTAACTTTCTTTTACTAAAACATTCTAACATTATTCATTGAAGAACACAGGGGACATGGGCTGACCGTGTTAGGAGCTGTGGGCTGGGAGCAGAAGTAGGCTCTGGACAGGCAGAGGAAAGGGGTGAGATGGACAGTGAAGAGCCTCTTTGCTCTGGCTCTTGTTCAATGAAGTCAGGAGCTGGAAAAGTCCCCTGGACAAGAGGCCTGCATGAGGGCCGCGGGGAGGCAAAGTGGCTCTGATGATGTGGAAGAATTCAGACTATCTGGGTGAGAAGAGACTGAGTGAGGCACTGAAGAGAAGCTGTGGCAGGAGGAGCTGAATATGGAAAATAAGGTCAAGACTGGAGAGGGGACTTAGGACCGGGAGCTGTGAACAGGAAGATGACTCTGTCTAGTGACTTGAATCACTGTCTTGCTCTTTGTGGGATTCCAAGAAATATCTTACCTGCAGGAAAACATCTCTCTTCAGCGATGGTCCTGTGGACAACTTATTACTGCTGCTAGTTAGTCTGTTGACCCAAGAGTGTGACCCTGCAGATAAGAAATGGCTATCTCTGCTGCTGCGGGAGGAATTATCAAAAGTATGCTTAAAAAAAAAAAAAAAAGAAATTAATAGTCTAAGTTGGAGTAAGATGATGCAGTGAAACATTAGTAGTATTTATGTTTATTAGGATATTTTATCCTGGAACTATCGTGTCATTCAGACTGCAGAGTGCCTTGTTTCTGAGTCAGAGCTGTGGTGAAGAAGTAGCAGTAAGACTGAGAGAACTGTTGGAAGATGAAGGGGAACCTTAACAGCCAAGGCAGCAGAGCTTTGTCCTGGAGAGCTGCAATACTTCTGCCTTTGGGTTTTCAAGTTCCCTGCAGCAAGTTACTTAAACTAGACTTTTCATGGTGGGCTGCCGATGGGACGTTCACATTTTTTTGTGTGCCCCATTTGATGCTGAGAGATCTGATTTCTGGAAATGTTGAGTGTTCCTAGGTGCTACTGAAATTCGTGGGACCTCTGCTTGGAGCCCGTCACGAGTTTCAGCAGTGCAGGCAGCATTATCTAGAAATGTCCGATTTAACCCCGGATGGTGTAGTAGGTCCTTGCAGCACACTGCTGCTGAAGAATTAGGCTGGATCCTAGAGTCCATAGAGTGGTGTGCGTTAATGCAGCCTGGGCCAGCTGCCTGGTTTCTTCCACTAGAGCGGATCAGCTGAGGCAGCATGCTGTGGCTATGTTGGCTTAGGAACTAACTCAGCGAAAACTACCTAACGCATCTCTGCACGTTGTTGAGTTGCCCTGGGTAGATGTATCCATGAAGTGCTTTGTAGTAACTTCTAAATTCTCTGAAAATTGGGTCTCAGAAGTCAGTTAAGGCATCCAAAAGAAATGGAAGCATTTTACTTTCATCTCTTTGCTTTCATTTCCCATTTGTAAAATGACAATAATACTATAATCTCATCTCACATGGGTCATTAGGAAAGATAACTTGTTTATGGGGAAGATAAAAATTCTGTCTTCAGAATGGGATTTGAATGATGTATGTCAAATAAGTCCACGGCTTCCCTCTGAAGAATAGACAGAATAATATGCAATTTAAAAGGAAAAGGAATAGCTTGTGGACTGAGCAGTAGCCATTCAGTGCCCTTGGTGAGACAGATTATGAAGGGGAATATTTTGGTCACATAATTCTAGACCTTATACACATGGGATGGTCAAAATAGTGTTGTTTAGGCAGCTTGAATTCTGGCACACTTTGACTTTCTAACCTTAGCAGTTATCTTGCTGGATTGTGCATTAAAAGTGTAAAACACTGCCATGTGCTCCGAACAATGCTGCAGTCAAAGCCAATGCTTCTCCCCCCCGCTAAATTACTTAATGTTTTGTGTTGTTGTTCCAGCCACAGTTACTTTAGACATTTTACATGCACGGTAGTCAGATTGGTTAGAACTAACATGGGAGCTGACATATTAATATTGCAGAAGAAAGCAGATCTGATAACATGTTGAATTATATATGGGGCTCTAGCACCTAAATGCAGGAGGCCTGGAGGCTCACACAAGAAAGCTCGAGGGAGCCGAATGATCCAGAGTACTGTTTTTGATGGTGGTTGTTCAAATAAGAAAGAGTGGAGGCTGGAAGGATGGGTTTAATATGAAGGGTCACTTGCAGGCTCAGATGAAATATAGCCTCTGTGCTGCTTTATGATGAGCAGGGTCAGGAGCGCATCAGTGATACTGGGTTGGTCTGAGCTGGCATTCTGAACCTGTTTGAGAGTCCTGCCCTGTCCTAGGCTACTGCTTTCCCCTTGGTGCCCTGATATTGGTAAACTGAATGATGGAGCAAGAACTGGCTTTAAACCCCCATAGGTTATGTTGGTTGAAAGATTTAGTTTTTCTCTCTAGATATCTCCAGTTAGGTCTTTTGGTGGTGTAATGTCAGGAACGGAGTGCCTGCTGCGGTGCTGTGCACAGTGAAATCTGCTACACTGGGATGGGGAGAGTTTCAGAGCCTGCAGGGAGGATGAACTGTACTGGGAAACCCACATTTTCCTCATGCATGAGGATGTTCAGCACAATACATTAAAGTCTTTTGGTCCTCTTAGTGGGACTGCCTAGATCATCTTTAATATACAGAATACTTACTACTTATTGTTGTTTTTTCTGGGAGAAGGCTCTGTTGGTTTGAAGCTTCATATATTGAAGGTTACTGAAATTGGAAAAAGCTGTTGTATTTTGTTTCTTTTGGGTATGTACATGGGAACCCCCCCTTACAATTAGTGGAGCAGCAGTGGATACTCTCTTACAAATGGGGTGATCTGGTGGGTGTTATGTATTTCCTGTAGGGTAGGAGTGGGTACTGAGAAAACAATTTAAAAATGAAAAAAAAAACCTCTCAGTGATTCAGATACCATTCTTCCTTCTCACATTTCATCACAAGGAAAGAATAAGCACTAAGAAAGCAAAGAAACAGTCAGTGACAGCATGTGCTGCCCACCCTGTACTGCGTGGCAGGAACAAAGAATTTTATTCTTGCCTTTTTAAATGATTCACTCTACAGAAGGAGGGGGTAGGCTGCCGTGTCATTTTCCTTCCAAAATACTGTAGGCAATTGGTTTTCAGTTCACTTGCTGACATTTATCACATAAAACATGGTTTGCTGTAATAGTTATTAAAACCTGTTGGAAATAGTGGATCAGGTACTCATTTGCAAAAATGAGGCAGAGCAGATGCAACACTTGTCATCCGTGTAAAATCAGGAAGAATTACAGAGGTCAAATGGCTTCCAAGCTGCTTTTAGACAGTGTCTACTTATAGTTGGGATCCTGATCCTTCTTAAGAAAGTGAAAGGCTCTGGCTATCTGGGCACTGTAGAAGCAAGAGCAATCAAATTGTGCAAGATAAAATATATTGACATTTCTAAGGCAGATTAAAGTCAATTTTAGAAGGGATGACTTTGGAAAAAAAAGTAAAGTATAAATTACTTGCCTTTGGATGCTTTGTGTCGGGACACATAGTGGACCAGTTGTTGTGGGTGAGGAATTCCTAACTTCCCTGGTCATCCTTGTTGTGCTGCTGCTGGAGGTTCTACTGCCCTCCAGAAGCAGTGGGCTTGGCTTCCAGATCCTGTCTGGGAAGATGGTCAAGGACTGTCCAGAGCCCAGAAGCAGCTGAAGGTCAAGATGGAAGTTTGGGGTTCGTAACAGGAGAAGGGATGAATGGATACCCGTGGGAGAGTTAATTTAGGGAGGTTGGAGAGTCTAGACATGTATGGAGTGACTCTTCCTCATGCTTTAGAAAGAAAGAAAGAAGCCTCTGCAGGAGCTGAAGTGCTTTAAATTTCAGAGAATGAATATGATCAAAACAATCTCCTCTGTTTTGCCTTCCCTGCAACTGTCTGCGGTGTCAGATGGTTTTCTGCTCATCTGATGCCTGCTGTTACTGGCTGGTTCAGTTCTGCCTGCTCTGGGACAAGCACTTTCCACCTCTGCAGTTCTCAGATCCTGCTGGTGGTTCCCTTTCAAAGCAGTGTGGGGTATCCCGTCCCAGGGGGAGACAAAGACATGTAATTCAAGAGCTTTGAGAAGGGTAGATAGGGACAGAGAATGTGCCTGTGTTTATGTATCACCTAAAGGAAAATCTTTATATCCTTATAGCCAAGTTGGTTAGAGACAGGCTAGAATCAGGGATCAGCTTTTGGGCCAGTACATCTTATTCATGGCTTGAATGATGGGAGGGAACATGCCACCGGCAAGTGTGCGGACAGTACCAAATTGAGCGTACTAGTGAATACACCGGAGGGAAGCGCTGCTGTTCAGGGGGCCTGAGATGGGCTGGAGAAATGGAGAGGAGCCTCAGGAAGCTTGGTAAAGGCTAGTGCAAAGGCCTGCATCTGGGGTGGAATAACCCCTTGCGACGGTACAGGCTGGGAGCCGACTGCTTAATAAGCAGCTTTGCAAAAAAGACCAACCCCTGGGGGTCCAGGTGGACAAGAAATTGCCCAGGAGCCAGTAGTGCACCCAGGGAGCAAAGGCTGACTGCATCCCAGGCTTTGTTAGCAGGAGCGCAGCTGGCAGGATGAAGGGAAGGATCCTGTCCCACTGCCCAGTGCTCGTGAGACTGAGTGCTAGGTGTCCGGTTTGGGCTCCTCAGCATAAGGACAGTGGAATACACAAGCAAGTCCAGTTAAGGCCACTGAGGTCAGGACTGGAGCAGGGACCAGGCTTTTCTCAGAGGTGCACTGGGACAAGAGAAGGGGCAACAGACACAAGTTGGAACATGAGAAATTCTGGCCTGATATAAGGGGAAAAAATTGCCATGAGAGTGGTCAAACTCTGGAAGCAGATCCTAGAGAAGGGGTGACATATCTGTTGTTGATGTTCAGGACTTGCTGGACAGAGCCCTGAGCACCTTCCTTTCAGCAGGAGATTGGATTAGAGACCTCCAGAGGACCATTCCCACCTACATGGTTCTGCTCACCAGCAGACAATGTTAGCATGAGACCAGCTTCTTCAGTTGACAAGCTCTAGCTTGTCAGCCAGCCATGAATCATTTAGTTGTTGAACTCTGTACCTGATCTCACTTTACCAGTGCCCCATCGTAGGACGGATGCTTTATTTTTTTATTACTCCAGACAGTTTTAGTGCTAAAATATTTCTTTAGATATTTTTAAGCGAGGTGGCCTCTGGCTGCAATTAGTGTCCCATTGGAAGAAATGGGAGCATTATATAGCAACACTAAAGCAAATCATTCCACCTCATGGCATTATTACCTTGATCTGAAAATTTCCCCAGGCTGCAATTTGTCACTAATATTGCCTTCAGCTAAACTTACTCATACAAAAAAAAAAAAAGTTAATAGAGCTGCAGTTCTGGAGTTGCCATCATCGTTTTTAGGGGATGAGTTATTACTTAGTATATTTTATTGACCAAGCATGTAGAGTTCTTGGTCCTTGAAAAATGATGCAGTGGTTCATCACAGACTCCATAAATTGCTGGACTGTGTAGCACCAATATCTTAGCCTCCTATACCATAAGAAAGGAAGATCTCTCTGAAACACAGTAGATAGTGCAGTTCCTACTTCAATGCAGTACTTATGTGGCTTGACTGATACGAACACTTGGTTATGATTGCTGGTGACAGAAAAACTGATAGGATGATACTGAATTTCATTGCTACTTTTGTGCTTTTGCTTGTTTTATGCCGTGCTTAACATAATTTGAATGCTGTGACAATGGCAATGACAGTGACATACTATAATATAATTCCACCTGAGAAAATGCAGCTGGAATTAATAAGCTGGAGAGACAAGGCTGAGGTGCTTTGTCATCAGCTGTCATTGAATAATGCTTTTTGGTGGAAGTGCCAGCAAACCCACTGGTGGGAGCAAGCTGCCCCAGCTGAGGTGATGCTTTGGGCTGGCACAGGGAGGCCAGGCAGACTCTGTGGTCCCATACAGTGCTATGGTTTTTCAGCTGGGTCAGCTAAGGCTGATGTGCAAGGGCATGTGTGGTGTGAGAGGTGTGTCTTGCTTCTGCATTCATATAAAAATATCCTGGTCATGCTGCCTTTTAACCTTCCTTGGTAGGAGACTTCAGAGTGAGAGTTGCTTACTTGCTACCATTCTTTGGTGATAGAGCCTGAAAGGGTCTCACTGGTCCAGCCTAGTGGATCTTAACTGGGGTATTGGGCCCTGAAGGAACAAATTAAATCTCAGGGGCGAAAAATGTTAAGGCTTTAAAACTCATACCATGTCTCTTGAAATGTGCCTTGAAGCTAATAATAGCTACTAGAGAGCGCAGAGCATCTTTGCTTGTGGAGTCTTCACTGAGTTGTTTTCAATCAAAAAAGAAATCAGTTATCAGCTTCTAACAGAAAAGGGACTTCAGGCTTGTTACTCCTCTCTTGTGCCAAAATTTGGCTGTCGATGAAGGCTGATCCTGAAGTGTCCCAGAGCTATGACGATCTTGTGATCCCTCCCTGGGACCTCTGTTGTCTTGCATGCACCACTGCATCAAAAAGATACTTGACCCATCCAGAAAGTCAAGCAAAACAGGACCACTGCATTCTCCAGCCTCATGCTAGTTGCAGAATCAAACTATGGTTAAATTCATGTATGGCAATAGCTTTGGCCACAACTGAACCGTTGTTGGAAAACTGAACTCAACTCTGGTTTTTAGAGGTGACAATGCAGCTCATATTGAGAGGAGACTGGTGTAGAGCTTTTTTTTATAGCCTTGTAAAATTTAACTTTGTGTGCAGTTGGCCTATAATGTTCACTCAGCTCTACTGGTAGGTATTTTTGGTTTTTTAAATAGCCAAGGAAATAGAGTTATAAAATCAGCTGTTACTCATGCTTTGCACGTGGTTTTGCATTTGTGGTTCTTTTTAAATATGTTTATCACTTAATTTAAAGAATGATGTAAGAGAAAGGACTGTGTTAAGAGCAAAAGAAATGAATTAACATCAGGGAGACTGTAGCAGACTTTAAATTAGTAGTTTCTCTAATCAATAATGTGTATTTTAAAATGTGTGAAAATACCTGTGTGCGTGATAGGCTATGATGGCTTGTCAAAGAAGAGCTAGGCTGGGAGAAATCATATCAAGTCAGAATCACAGATTCATATCAAGGTGGCAGGCTTAGGCTAATCAGCATATCAAATAACTTTTTAAATTAATTGTTTAACTAACATGAACATCTTTGATAATTCTGTGTGCTGTTAGATCTCCAGTGATGGAAGCCGTTCTTCTTTAATTTTCTTTTTCTGTCTTTGGGTGCATTCTAAATGTTATTTAACACTTATTTGTTAATGCTTAGAGGTTGGGTGTCTGTTGCTGCGGATGCTGTACGAGCCAGTCCTGGTCACAGTGTACATCTGATGATGCCCCAGGAGTGCAGGTGAAGCCATGCAGCTCTGTGCCGGACGAGCCATCCCTTGAAGCAGAACTGAGGAATCCCTGAATGTCACTGCTCATCCACTGTGAGGTTAAGAACCAGCTGGTCCTTACAGGCCAGTAGGCAAAGAAGGTGGTAGGGAGCTGGCAGGCACCTGTGGGAAGGTCTGCACCAGAAATGCACTTCACTTGTGCCTCTGAGCCCCTGTTCTTGCAGGTAGCAGAGAGGGAGGGAAGAGGAGGCTTGGGAGCCTTACGTGGCCTTTGGGACTAGCAGCCGGTAGTGTACTTAGTTGAGAATAGATGAAACCATATGGAAAAGCACCCACAGGAGTTTAAGATACCACTTGTGTGCAACTTGTGCTACATAGCCCTTTATTTTGAAGAGAAAGTACTAAAGCTCAAGGGAAGAAAAAAAGCCAACCCCTTGGCTTAGTAGGGGTGTGTGATACAGGCTGATTTTAAAAAAAGGAAAAAAAAAAGACATTTCTTTGGCTTTGTATAAGGATAGTGTTTTTGTCTATTCATTGCCAAATGCAGGATAAGGATGTGAAGGAAGGACACAGTAGGTAGAGATAATAAGATGGTGGTAAGGATGGATGTGGTGATAAAGTGGTAAGGGTAAAACCTAAAGGGTTAGTTCCCCTGCTTAGTTAGTTAGTAGTCATAACACACATACACACAAAGGAAAGGAAATGCTCTTCCTATGACTAGCACCTCTTCATGTTGTAGTTACATCTACCGTGGAAATATACAGACACCAGGATATTGGTACTGTTCAGAAGTGTAACATCAATTCTGAATTCAGATGAGTTTAAAAAGCAAATTTGAAATTACACAGAATCACAGAATCCCAGGTTGGAAGGGACCTCAGGGATCATCTAGTCCAACCTTTCTAGGAAGAGCACAGTCTAGACAAGATGGCCCAGCACCCTGTCCAGCCGACTCTTGAAAGTGTCCTATGTGGCCGAGTCAACCACTTCCCTGGGGAGATTATTCCAGTGGTGACTGTCCTCACTGTGAAAAATTTCCCTCTCATGTCCAATCAGAATCTCCTCAAGAGCAACTTGTGTCCATTCTCCCTTGTCCTCTTCATGGGACTTCTTGTAAAAAGGGAGTCTCCTTCTTTGTAGCTGCCCCTTAAGTACTACAAAGAAGGTGGAGACTCCCTTTCTCCTGTTGATTTCTATGTGTATTTTTGTGGTCTGTTAAAAATATAGGAAAATGGGCAAGTATACGGGGGGAAAATAAAAAAAATTGGTATGGATAATGCTTTGTTCTGTGTACAGAAACAGTCTGAATAAAAGCAGATGAATAATGGTCTTTTTTTGACATCAGCTACACGGGGGTTCTGGTTGGCAGTACAATATGAACAGCTGTCAGGCAGTACTGTGATACAATTTGGTGCTGTCCTTTGAAATCCTCTGGCTGAGATTTCTCTAAATTGTGATTTTTTTGGTGCCTACCGGATGTGCTTTAACTGAGCATGTATTCAGCTAAAGGTACTTAGGCCTGAAAATTTGGTTCTTCAGGTATGCCAAGTGAGGCACCCAAAGTCAGTAGTACCTTTGGAGAAGAAAATGTGTACCTCTTCCGTTCTCATACATCTTGATCTTGGTTGCTAAAGTATAAAACTTGCACTTCAGCCTTCTTTTTCCTGATTTCCCCCCCCCCCCCCCCATTTTAGTATGTGCCATTTCCACAGGGGAAAAATGCAAAGTAGTCCATTCATTGACCGGTTTCTCTGCAAATGAATGTTGTTGTTAGTACATCCCAGTTCATTGCCTATCAATGTGAAAGCTGTAGTACAATTTTTATGTGCCAAATGCCTCATTTTGTTTGCTTTAAATTCCATTTTCTTTCAGTTTCATTTTAAACAGCTGCTTTCTAAATCCCACCACAAATAGCAATTATGTTTTATAATTATGATCTTTGTCACTTAAGTTTTTAACTAGTGGTTTGGTTCCCTGCTCTCAGCAATGTAAAACTGAGCTAGCTCAGTTGAAGTTCGAGCTGCGGTGGTATAAAACTGGTGTTGGCGAGTGGAAAAGTCACATATTTTGGTTTAGATGTTGGAGGTTTTGCACACATCCAAGCATCTGGAATGACACTCCTGCCCAAAGCTGCTGTGTTTTGTACTTTATGTATTTTATCTTGTGTAAAAAGATCCAAGTCCTGTTTTCCCTTACAATCTGCACCACAAAAAAAAAAAACCCATTACAATTCCAAAAGAGATGATGCTCAGCAGACATGGAAGTACCTGCTTCTGGAGCCACAGAGGGCCCTTCCCCATCCCTGTTAGTGCTTCAGTCAAGGTCCCTGTGGGCTCCATAGCTGGTGGTGGGAGAAGTTCTCATCCACTTCAGTCATCCAGGAGCCTTTCTGATCCACCTGCCTTGTGATGGTTGGGCTGAAGTGTTTCTCCTCCTCTGGCTCAACCCGCAGTAACATTTCACAGGCAGAGAAATCACTTGAGTAGATCTTTATTTGCCTTATGGCTAGAGGCTGCTTATTGGTCTGTTGGTTTTGTTCTTCAGCTGCTTGTATATCACACTGCTTCAGTGTGACTTTCTGGTTTTCAGGCCTATTTATTTTTGCTTCAGCCTTCAAGGGATATACAGGACTGTCTTAAACCAGCTTTGCTTCTGAAGAAATCACAATGTGGAACTGAATCTTGGAGCACCGAGCATGTCCACCTACAGTGTTGGTTTTTTGTCCCTGCCTGAGACATTTATGATATCGAGATCTTCTCTTTGGTGGAGAGGTCTCAAAACTTAGCCCTGCTGAAGTGCAATTTGGGCAGCATGTGCCATTTTAAACCAAATGTCATCTACCTAATAGCCTGCCTGCTGAGAGGCTTTCCTTTGTCAAGGTTTGCTTGGTAATGGAGTTTTGTATTGGTAGCAGAGATGAAGCTGTGTTGTGGTTTGTTTATTTCATCTGAAGCTTGGTTAGGTCTCTAAAGCCTTAATCCTGTTTATGGTTTACTTACACAATTTACATTACCACAAGTTTTTTTTCAGGAGCATTTACCCCTTTCTTTGTGGTTTTTTGGAAGGAAGTTTTTCACTTATCTTCTCTCCTGCAGTTGTTGCATATTCAGATTAACAAAATCCAAGTTGAATAAAGCCATTTCCTATTAAACAAATAAAAGTACAAAATAGGCTCTTGATACTTTCCCCATATAAGCTTTCATACTAAGCCAACCCTGTTCAACCCTGTCTCGAGCCTCGAGTTGTACTTCAGAGATGTTGGCATTTGGAGTGAGGCTTGCAGTGATCTGGAGTCCAATGCAAGTTTTCTGTCTACAGTCATATGTGAATAAAGTGATCAATCAGCAGTATTTTGTCCCTGAGCCAAGAAATATAATTTATTGTTGAAAGACTGTTTTTTGTCTGTCTAACAATAGGATGATTTTCTGAATATTTAGGCAGAGCAGAGCAATTTTTGATTAAAAATACTTTTGCTTGTGACATGGTAGCTGAATTATGATCTGTGGGCATCAGAGATTAAATACTTGTTGCAGGGAGCTCTCTAGAACTGAGCCTATGAAGAGGGTGTATTATGCTGCAAACTATTAAATATTGATTTCTGTAACAGTCTTCAGGCATCAATGAATTTAGCAATATGCTAGAAAATAATATGAATAAGAATAATATCTTAATGGAAAAATTTATTACAAATATGTTTAAATAATTTTGGTGTGAGTTAGACTTGCGGATACCAAAGAGGACTCAACTTCGGCCTCTTGTTGATTGTCCAAAACCACCTAGAAGATGTTGTCACCTAGGACTTTTGCAGCTGAAGTTCCCAAAGGTTCCTGAGTTCTGTGAACTGTGTTGGATGCTGGATGTTTGGCTTTGAAGATCACAGCCGCATGCCAGAGGAAGCGAGGCTTGTTCTTTACAGAGTTTGCATTCTTCTGCATCACTCTGAGGTTTCCTGGCAGCCTGCTCTGAGACAGCTCAGTTAAGCACAGTTTAGCCTCTACAGCAAAGCTGTTGCTTGCAAGTCGTTTGCACCAGTGATGGTTTCTACACTGGTTTAGAGAAGTTGTTACTGCAAAGTGTTTGCTCTCAGTGTTCATTATGGAATTACATCTCCGCAGAGATTTTGTCATTACTTTTTCTCTCAGTATAAGTATTTTAAAGCAATAACTTCCTCCAGAAGAATGAAAGAAATGGATTTCATTGCCTTAATTTTGTGTGGAGGGAAAGACAATTTTCATACGTTATCCCTAAGCAACAGTTAGATATCCACATGAAGCACATTTTTGACTTGTTGCTTCGCTTTCTTCATGAGACAAAACTAATGTTCTTTTGCAGATGTTAGTCTTGAAATTTCATTAGGAGGCATGACAACATCTGGCTCCTTAGGTCAAAGAAAATGAGCAGGCAGCTTTAGTTGCAGCTTGTGAATTTGTCTGGTGTTTGAGAGGTTTATTTAGCAGCAGAAGTGCGAACTGCTCTTCACATGTAAAAGCATCTCTGAACTGTTGTTGGTACTAAATGAATAAGAAAAGGCACTGTATCTGGTGAAAAAGGAGAGGTACAATTTGGGCTTTGGTTTCCTTAATTGCAAATACAGCTGAAATACTAGCTGTGCTGTGACTGCAATGAGTGACCTATGAAAATCTACACCGTTGACCTCCAAGTCACAAAATGCATAGTTTAGTTAAAGAAAAATAAATGCTCATGAGAAGCTTGAGTAAAGGATGAGGTTGGGGAAAAGACGCTGGCTGATATAAATAGCTGTTCATCTGCTAAGTGCAGGTATGTCTGAGTGAAAGCCTGTACCACTGGGTCATGTGGAGACTGTCCTTGTGCCCAAATTCATGGCACGCAGACATATAATCCATTGTCCTGTTCCTGTCTTGAACGTTACTTGTTTTTATGGTTTTTGCTAAGGTATCTCAAGGATATTTGTAGTACATTAGTTTTTATTAGTTTTATTGTGTTCTGTTTTATTCTCTAGGCTGCAATAACATCAGAGTCTTGCAAGGCCCATATAAAGGGTGGCAGAGGATATTGGCATCCAGGAACAGTGTCTTCAGTCCCTTGGGGCAGAAACTCAGGTGTTGGTTATTGCAGGTTGCCTAATTCTGTCACCGTGCATTCCTGTTAGATTGAAAGCTGTCCTCCTAGGATGAGCAGTGTAGTCATCCCATTCCTGATATATGGCTGAAAAAAAATCTAGTTCACAGTTGCTGGCCTGATATTTCTGAGGGGTGTAGTACCTTAGTGAAAGGTGAGGATGCCCATAAGTACGTGAGTCAGGTGAACTTTCAGATGAGCTGTTCAAGTTTTACATGACTAATGGAGCAGGTTAAAAAAAAAAAAAAAGGCAACCCACCCCCCACCCCCGACAATGCAAAAGGCTTGAGATCAGAGGAGACTTCTTAGAAAGCTTTGATTGTTGCTATGGTCAGTTAACTCCAACAGATCTTTTACAGGTTTGGTGAAGTTTCAGAACCATATTCTTTGAGTTGTGGCTTGCAAGCAAGTGGCATACGGCTTTTTTAACATTCAGGAGCTCCTCTAGTGAGACTAAAACTAAAGATGATGACTATGTTTTTACTAAGATTTTTTTTTAAGGCTTAAAATGAAAAGCTTCCCATTCCAAGCTTCAGCCCTCTTTAGCTGTCACAAGGCATGTTCATACAGCAATCACATGCAGCTCATGATGACATTACAAAGCTACTTTAAAATCAAGTAACTTGGCTGTTGCCTGAATATTTAATCAACTTTTTGTCTGGGTTTTATTGCCAGGATCAGTTCCATAATAGAAGCAGTTTGTGCTGCAGATATACCTATGAAAAAGGAGAAAAGAAAAAAGGAGACAGAAACTCATTCTTCCACTTTCGTATACCAGCTGAGCTTGAAACTAGCAAAGTAATTAAGCATAATCCCAAGTGTCAGTTGTGCAAACAAATGTGTAATAATTGTATTTTGGATCCAGCAGTGTTTTAGAGCAAACTGCTCATAATTTCCAGCAGTTATTCTTGCAAAGTGCATTCCTTTGATCTCTTTATCTTCAAGTTATATCTGCAGAATAAAATTGCAAAGTCAACTCATGCTTTGCAGTTACTTAAATTATATGTTATGTAGTAAGTAACTAAACCCAATAAAGCTATCAGAAGATAGTTGTGTCTATCAGGTGGGTTTAACTGGTACTGATCTGTTCTTTATCATCCTTTCTGATACTGTATACTGTTTGTGTGTTGTCTTAAAAAGTTGCCATTGGTGTCATACTGGTGTTAGGATTGTTCATTTCAAATATATGGCCAGTACTGAAACTGTGAAAGCTGGTAAGCTCTGATTTATACCTAATTTGTTCATCTATTTTTCTTTCCAAGAACTTTCGTTTTACTGGTGTTTAAATAATTAGTCTTGGATTGTCACTTTCTCCATATATGTGTGTGCATACATGCATGTTATGTATATATTTACGAAAAAATTGTGATTAATATAGTTAGGACATAACCTCTGTCCTTCAGGTAAAGGGAGGGATTCCTTAAGCAGCAGATCAGACAATTTATAAAACACATAACATTTTTAGAGGAGGTTCTTCCATGCATGAGAGATCATCTCAGTCTGAGTGATCTGAATAAGGATGAAAGGTTTTTGGGGGAGGAGGCAGAGAGGAATGGAGATCCTGGAGTTCTGAGTTTTCTCCAGGTGTGGGAGCAGCATGGGAAGGAGATGTATTGAATTAGTGGATGTCCCTGTGTATTGCAGCTGGTGTCACTACTACTGAATATGAGAAGACCCAGTCAAAGACCAGCTGTGTAAGTTTTAGCTAAGAGAAGGCTGTACGTGGCCTGGAAGAGAAGGTGTCTAGACCCTACAGCCTTAATAAACGTGAGTGAATGAATAGATGGAAAAAAAAACACTCTTGGAGAAACATAGCTTATTTTGGTAGTCTAAAAGTGCAGAAGATTTGAAGATGGTCATGCATCTAGGCCTTAATATATCAGAATTACGGCTTTTTGATCCTTCAGAACAATATGGAAACTCACATTTAGGTAAAAGCTGATGGTGTTAGTATATTTGGGGTGAGGAATAAATCAGTGATACTGGGAAAAGTGTTTCACATAATGCTTCCTCAGCTGGTTTTACAATCTTCTTGTAAAGTAAGCCAGTGCTGTTCTGTGCACCACTGAGAGTCTTTTTGTAATTTAGACCAAACACACATTTCATTTAGTTCACAAGTGACTAGTGTTACATGATTTTCTTTCCTTTTTCTCCTTTCCTCTAGCTGTTACAGCTTCTGGAGTCTGAAACCATGCAACTAGAAGCCTTTCTGGAGTGGAAACAACTGGAACCAGTTTATTGGCAGTGGATGGTAATGAATCAAACTAATTTCAAAGGGTGCAGCTTTCTTGGCTCTAACAAATACCTGACCACTCCCAAAGGCCCCTTCATACAAAGTTCAACAGCACTTGAGAAGAAGGGAAAAATGCCTTTGGTGAAGTAAGGAGTGCTTTCTTAGTTCTCCCTCATCCTTCTGTTTTCTTGATTAAGCTCGCCCAGCTAAGCTGAGAAATCGCGGGGCAGAGTGGCAGAATTTCGTACAGTTAACACAAATGAAAATGTCTGGTCTTCATCTCTTTAATGTTTTTTAAATGTAGCGATCATACATTTTGTTAAAATTAAATGGCTTTTCAGAAGAGGGCCTCTAAGCTTTATTGCAGGCTTGAGAACAACTAAATTTGCAAGCAGCTGATATTGAAAACAACTTCATTTTTCCAGCCAAATAATGTGTTGAAATTGCCAATTTCCCCTTGAACTGTGTTGAATGATCATAAGAAAATCAATAAGCCTTTCTTACGATTTCTCAAGTGAGTGTAAATGGTACCATACATCTCACTTCTCTCTCCAACTTTTGCCTATTCATAGTTGCTGAAAATAATTCTTTAGAGCACCGCATTAGCTGTATGCATTTACAAAATTTTGAGAGTTAGTGAGCTGACTGTTAATTGCCCATATGCCTTGTTCTACACTAAAAGCAAGGCACAGGAGTGTAAAATTACCTCACCTGTCTTGAAGAGTACTTCCAATGCAGAGCCATTCAAATTGCCATTAGTTATATAGTGGTTTTGACTTGTCTGCCATCTTATGGTTATTTGGAAAGCATCAACACTAGCATAAGCCTGGCTCCCAATAGGCAAAATATAACTGTGTTACAGCATTTCAGCGTATCCACCAAAACATTCCCATCTGATGTGTTGAACAGCATGGGGATTATTGTGAGCGTTAGTGTGTGTGTGCTTCCTGGAGTAAAGTCCTAAATTAATACTTGCAAGAAACCTGACCAGCACATCTTTTAAATCGTTCTACGGGCTGGATGGAAAATTTGCATTTTTCTTCTGTTTTGCTGCTGATGTCGTCCCCGGATGCTCTAGGATGTGTGGGAATGAGATGTGCTTTGAGGATACAATAGTTTTCTCTTTCCACTTAACCCATGTTTTGCATTGCTGATCTGATGGATGATATGATTCTTGCCCAGCTACTGCCAGCTCTTCCTGATAGTTGTAGGCAGGAGCATGGCAGATCATGAGTTAACCTTAGCAACTGGAGTGACTGGAGTAATGTTAGTTTAAAATTCTGTTGTTTAATGAATTTCAAATTAAAAAATTTAAACAAAACAAAATTTAAAACCCCCAACAAAACCAGAATAGCTTTGTTTTATTTCCGTGCAGTTTATTAGCCTGTCAGTGCCCAGAACGTGTCTGCATTGTTGTGAGCTGGGCCTTTGGTCATCATGAGCTGCTGGCCTCAGCGCTGCTTTGTGCCAATTTGCAATGCTGATGCTCACTGAGCAAGGAGGTTTTGTAGGGTGTCTTTTGCCATTCTTAGCTATCTTACAATGTCTTTTCTTGTATGAGCCTAAAAATCTCTTGCTGTAAGTTAAGCCAGGGTTTTTAACCTACCTGCAGAGAAGAGAAAGGTGGGGGGAGAAATATTCTCATCTTCTTTATAGCAATCTTATATAAGCAAAGGCTGTTAGCGTGTCACCGCCTTCCCAGTCCCCCTTGCTAGGCTAAACAAAATTGTTCTCTTCATGTCTCCTTTTAAGCTATTCCTTCAAACTTCTGATGGTTATTGCTGCTCTCGTGGGAAGGACTTTCCTTCCTATTTGTCTGTGTTAACTTCAGGTGCCTCACCTGTACATCAGTGTTATGGTCAGCGCTCTTCTATCCTGGAGACTTGCTTTTATACTTTCTAAAATGATACTTGACTTTAACAGCGTAACATGGGTGACTTCTAGTTTTCTGACATCCCTTCCAGCAGTGTTGCTGCTGAGCCAGTAATTATGCATTTGGTTTTTCCTTCCCTGTGTACAGACCATGCTGCTCAACTGCTGAATTTCCTATTACTGTTTTCAAATGACTTCTCCAGTTTCTAAATACAATTTTCAATGCAAATTGTGTCCTTAAAAGAGATTATGATCTCTCCCATTTAATGTCGTCTTGATAACAATATGGAAAGGAGGCCTGGGTCCTTTAGTTATACTGTGCTACCCTGGCTTGAAAACTGTGTGTTTCTACATAATCTGTGCGCCACGGTGTATAGGTACATGCATTTCAAGGACTCTGAAGTAATTTGGTATTTTTTGGGTGTTTCAAGAAATGGTTGCTATCTCCAAAGGCAGTTGCAAGAATTAATTGTAGAACCAGCTAGGTGGTCATGGTCAAGCAGAGCTGACAGAGCTCCTGACCAGCCTGGAGCAAGGGTGCTCTTAAGGTTCTTCAACTTGTAGAGTTTTACATGGACACAGCTGATCCTGTGGGTGTTACAATTTACTGTGCCACGTAGCAGATGGGGCTCTCCTGAACAGTGTAAGCACATATCTCCACCCTGGTCATGAAGTTGTTACAAAAAGCCATAGAAGTGCATCCAGCCTCAGAGTTTGAAGGGAAAGGGCATACCCGGAGCTTCTGCAGTACTAGTGATCTCTGTGCCATGAGTCTTACTTTATGCTTTAGTGCAGTGGAGAGTAGCTTACAGTATGCAGTGCTTTCTAAATTAAGCTAGGTTAGCAACATAAGTTTTCATTAACTTAGAAATATGTTATAGTGGACTGAGGAGGTTATCTCTTAAAACAACTGAAATTGTGGAGCAACTGTATACTGCAATGGCAGCAGTGAATTCCTAGTTATGAATTATCAGGAGTATGTGTGTGTGGCAACCATTTTAGCTCCTGCTGAAAAGTAATTTTTATTGTTTTTCCTGTAGGAAACTGTGTTAGATAATATGGCTGAAGAGGGAAATACGTGCAAATCCCAGGACACTCATGTGGAGAAAAAAGGGCTGCCGAAGGCGACCTCATGCTGCCCCTGGGCTGACAGTCTGATTGGGCAAATTGACAGATTATCCAGAGATCTAATGACTCTCCATGAGCAACTGCATGATCTTGTAACTCATAGAAAGGCTGCGTGGTGTGAGAAGGTAAGGCTTTGGGTGGCATTCTTGATCATTAGCGGCTTTTAAGATCCTATATTTTTCAGCTGTCTTGCTGCAGCCTGTCCTAGGGCAGCCTCCCTGTGGCTGCTCTGTGTCAACCTTGCTCCAATCTCCATGTCAGATGTACAGTTTCTTGTCTGTTTATGCCCACAGCATGCCAGGTTCTCTTTCAGACACAAAGTAGGCATCTGTCCCAGAGAGGCAGCATGCTGAAACAAAGTAAGTGTTCTTCTGGAAGGGAAGGCATCAAAGGATAGGGGTTGTAGAAAGAGAAGAGTAGAGGAGGAAATCATGGTAGCCCCTGGAGGGATAGAGGCAGCAGGTTGAAAGCATCAGTAACGGTTATAGTGAGAAAAATAAAGATAAGTATTCACAGGGAAAAGAGGGTGGGAGAGGCCAGAGCTTGTCATCTTTCACTGAGTTAGTCTTTGAAATGTCTGATGGGGGAAGGAATAAGAAGGATTTGAAACCTGTGAAGTGAGAGAAGGGACTAAGCACAAGAGCTGGTGGAAGAACAGACTGGCTGTGGGAGGCTGGCTGTGGAGGAAAGCAGGTGATATGAAGGAAGTGTACGTGGTATTCACTGACACAGGGACGGGGAGACACTGGGAAGCACCCGGAGGGGGTGGTGGGGCATAAATAAAGGAGCTGTTAATGTAAATATAGAAGGGTAATCTGAATATTAACATGCTTCCACAAGGACAAGATATTATGAAGATGCAGGCATAAAAACTAGTAATTTTTTTCAGGCATCAAGAGGAAAGAAGGATACCAGAGAATCTATGAAACCCGTGGATGGAGAAAAAGTGAAAGAAACAGTTGGGGCAGACTGAGCAGTAACAAAAATGCTGTATCACTATTCCGTGTCTGTGTAAACCCAAGAGAGGGGGGTTTTGCTTGTTTTTTTTTTGTTTGCTTTGGTTCTTGGTTTTTTTGTTTGTTTTTTTTTTAGATTGAAATGTTGGTAGACAGGATTACAGAACAGCTGACAAAATGAAAAGAGGCAAGTTGTCAGATCAAGAGGTATTTGCTCGAGAGTTCAGAAGGGTCTAGCATGGAAAAAGTGCGTGCAGAGCTGATCACTCTCCCTTCCACTGTAAGGATAAGGAACTAGTCAAGATTGGTTGGATAGAGACAGGCAGAAGCAGCTCCTGCTTTACACAAAGTATGGAACTTCTTCCCACAGGGCACTATGTACATGGATTTGAAATCTGTTGGACACGTTCTTGGAATAAGAAATCTATCAGACTTAAATATATGCGTAGGAATTACAGGCTTAGGAAGTTGCGGGAGTACAAGTTGTTCCAGGCTGGGGAATATTCTGAGGAAGTATCTCTATATATTTGCCTTCATCTTATAGTCTTCTCTAGGCACTTGCTGTTGATCACTGTCAGCGATGGACTACTGGACTAGACAGGTCTCTAGTGTCATCAGGTTTGGTTGATTTTATGGCAAAAGAGATGTGACTGTTGCAGGCCAACTGAGACCCTGAATTCTAAAAATAAAATTTCCAATGCAAGGTTTTCTCACCAGGCACGTGCAGGACAACCAGGGGATCAGGCCCAGCCAGCATGGCTTCATGAAAGGCAGGTCCTGCCTGACCAGCCTGATCTCCTTCTATGGCAGGGTGACCTGCCTAGTGGATGAGGAAAAGGCTGTGCATGTGTCCCGATCCAATGTTGGGTGGTGGGGGGGAGGGGGGGGTTCAATGTGATCCCAAGAATGAGATTAAGACAGACGAGGTCAAATGTCATATGCCAGAAGCAGTTTTTATTATCAAAAAGTAAAAAAATAATAGTGATAGGATAGAATAACAGGGCAGAAAACAAGCAAGCAATCGGAATAGAATTGCAAGAATAGTCACCACCATGGATCTGCGGCATCCCAGGGGTCCAAGCCTTTCGGTCCTTTAGCGGTGGGCAATTGCACCAGGGCCTGTCTTAACAGTCCTTTTATCTCTGCTCAAGGGCTGTGGTTTCTGATAACAGTGGTTGCTTCCAGGGCCACAGCATGTCTCTGCATTCCTGATTTCCAAGGCATTGCAGCCACTCAACAGAAGTCAGAATTTTTTGCTTAGACAAGCAATCCACAGGTCAGTTTCTCATACGTGCAGTCTTTGAAACAAAAGTTCCACAGTGCAGCCTCTTACAGCATGTTATCTACCTGGACTTTAGTAAAGCCTTTGGCACTGTCTTCCACAGCATCTTCCTAGAGAAGCTGGTGGCTCATGGCTTAGACAGGTGTACTCGTCACTGGGTAAGAAACTGGCTGGGTGGCCGAGCCCAGAGTTGTGTTACACAGAGCTAAATCCAGTTGGCAGCGTCACGAGCGGTGTGTCCCCCAGGGCTCAGTGTTGGGGCCAGTTCCGTTTAATATCTTTATCAATGATCTGGATGAGGGGATTGAGTGCACCCTCAGTAAAGTTTGCAGGTGACACCAAATTGAATGGGAGTGTTGATCTGCCCGAGGGTAGGAAGGCTCTGCAGAGGGATCTGGACAGGCTGGATCAATGGGCCAAGGTCAGTTGTATGAAGTTTAACAAGGCCAAGTGCTGGGTCCTGTGCTTGGGTCACACCTATCCCATGCAACACTGCAGGCATGGGGAAGAGTGGCTGGAAAGCTACTGGTGGAGAAGGACCTGGGGGTGTTGGTTGACAGCTGACTGAACATGAGCCAGCAGTGTGCCCAGGTGGCCAAGACAGCCAACAGCATCCTGGCTTGTATCAGGAACAGTGTGGCCAGCAGGAGTAGGGAAGTGACTGCGCCCCTGTCCTTGGCACTGGTGAGGCCGCATGTCGAATGCTGTGTTCAGTTTTGGGCCCCTCAGTACAAGACAAACATTGAGGTGCTGGAGCATGTCCAAAGAAGGGCAATGAAGCTGGTGAAGGGTCTGGAGAACAAGTCTTATGAGGAGCGGCTGAGGGAGCTGGGGTTGTTTAGCCTGGAGAAGAGGAGGCTGAGGGGAGACCTTACTGATCTTTACAACTACCTGTAGTGAGGTGGGTGTTGGTATCTTCTCCCAAGTTACTAGAGATAGGATGAGAAGAGATGGTCCCAAGCTGCTTCAGGGGAGGTTTAGATTGGGTGATAGGAGACATTTCTTTACTGAAATAGTGGTCAGGCATTGGAACGGGCTGCCCAGAGAGGTGGTGGTGTCACCATCCCTGGACGGGTTCAAAAAAACATGTATTCGTGGCACTTTGGTACATGGTTTAGGAGGCATGGTGGCGTTGGGTTGATGGTTAGACTTGATGATCTTAGAGGTCTTTTCCAACCTTAATGATTCTATGATTTGCTAACCTTCAACTGGGACTTCCCTGCTTGTTAGGGAACTGCTGATAAATGATGGAAAGCAGCTTGGTGAGCACTTCCGCCAGCACCCTGAGTACCCTTTGGTGGATCCCATCTTGCCCCATAGACCTGTGTGTGTTTAAGTGGTGTAGCAGGTTGTTAACCATTTCCTCTTGGATTATGGGGTCTCCATTCTCATCCCCATCCCTGTCTTCCAGGTCAGGGGGCTGGGTACCTGGACAACTACTGGTCTTACTGTTAAAGGCTGAGGCAAAGAAGGCATTAAGTACCTCAGCCTTTTCTTCATCGTTTGTCACAATGTTTCCCCCTACATTAATAATGGGTGGAGATTCTGCTTAGCACTCCTTTTGCTGCTAATGTATTTATAGGAACACTTTTATTGTCTTTTATGGCAGTAGCCAGATTACGTTCTAGTGGAGCTGTGGCTGTTCTGATTTTTCTTCCAGCATTAATTTCATGACATCCTTGTCTGCCTGAGTTGCTTGCCCCTTCTTCCAAAGGTCATAAACTCTCATTTTTTCCTGCTTTTTTGTTAAATATTATATATAATAATCACATTGGAATTTTTAATGCTTAAATTTGGAAATGAAGTCCAAAAAGATTAACCAATGAATTCTTCATTGTAGTTTGAAATATTCAAATTGGATTTGAATGATGGTTGGTCAACTTCCAGTGTTTCTGAGATTCAGTGAATGTCATACGAGTTTATGACTGTGGGAAACAAATGGAGTGCATCTTAGTGTGTTGTTAAAAGGATGGTTTATCACAAGTGTCTCCTCTTCTACATGCCATGGAACAGAATTGTTTTGTAATGCTACAGGACAGCATTTTTTTGGAATGCTGGGGGTCAGATGACTCTCCATCAATCTTCTTTATCTCAACCCTTCCTCTGAAGAGTGTGGGTGCTTATGTGATGCTTTCTGCCTGTAGTCTGTCTTCCCCCCACCCCAGTCAGGATGGTTGCTGAATGCAGGCTCCTCTACCAATTGTGGGTTTATGCCCCCTTCGGTCTTTTCCCTGGAGAAATAAGCTTATCAAATCTTTCCTTATTTTTTTTTTTTTTTAAGTCAAACAAAGAGAAGATATAGCGGTAGCTAAAGTGGTCATTATCTCTAACTTTGTATCTTGCAATACTGAGATATCTGGAAATTATCTTGGCTCTCACATGCATGTCTGGCTGAGGGACAGTACAGTTTATTATAGCTTTTGCGCCCACCACCTTGTACTTCACGAAAAATGTGATAATCCACAGAGTAATTATGTCTGTTGTTACCAGTAGGCCTGATGTCTGTGCCAGGCAACTGAGTAGAAACTGTTCTGAAGAAAAGAATTGAGGGCATATGATGAAACGTGATATACTGGGGAAGAGCCAACACAGTTTCTGCAGAGAGGAATCATGAATCTAAAATCTTTTGGAGCTCTTTGAAGGGACCAGTGAGTGTGTAGGCAAGGGAGGTTGAACTGACGTCGTTTAATTGCATTTACAAATGGCATTTGATAAAGTCCCTGAAAAGATTCTCAGCAGAAACAAACTGCCCACGTGGATGTCTTTTTCCTCTTACCCTTAAGCAAACCGCAGAGCAGGAAGCGGAGAGGAGGTGGCTGTGATCGGTTTGTGGAGGTGGTCACCAGTGGAGCAGCATGGGCCTGTGCTGCTCGGTGTGTATGTAAGTGCTCTGGGAAAGGAGGTGGATAGTGAGGTGCCCAGGTTGAGATGAGACTAAATCCCTGAGGGCACATGTGATGGACAACAGCAAAGGGTTGTTGAGGGCCCTTGAACTGAGCAGTGAAGTGGTAAAATGTCAGCTAAAATTGGATGGAGGTAAATCTAACAAAATGCATCTGAAGGGAGGATCACAATTCTGCGTGTGGGTTTTTTTTCTGTCATGTAAATAAGATCTTAGGGTTATAATAATAGTTCTGTGGCAACGTCATGGTCAAAAATAGCAAACTGAACCCTAAGAATTCTTAGGAAAGCAGAAGAAAGCAAAACTTAAAATATTCCTGGAATGCTGTGTGTAGTTCTGGTCCCAGTCCTAACTCTAAAAACTGATGTGGTTGAGCTGAAAAGGGCGGGGGGGAGGGGGAAGCGAGGATGACCCAAGTTGTGAACATGTTTCTCTGCAAGGGAAATTTACTGAGGTTAGGGCTCCTTGCACTAGGAGAGGAGAGAATGAAGAGGGGTATTACAGTGGTGCAGGGGGAAACATTTTTTTTACTGTACTCCTGATGCTCCTTGGTTCTCACGATGGGTGAACCTAGAGGGAATTACTGGACAAATCAGTGAAGGAACAAAATAATTGTTCAGGAAGAAATATGGACAGTATTCTCTGGTCATGTAAATCCTTCAGTCACAAACTATTGGATTTTAGGAAGTTGTATCTTCCAGTGGGGCTTTGTTATGTATTTGTCTAGTCCTAGACTTATTCCCTAGCTGTTTGATATTTAAGACTATTGGCACAGTGCTGGGTTAGATGGAGCTTTGACATAACAAGGTTGCTCCTTCTTTACGTCCAGTTTTGGGCATCACAGTTCAGGAGAGAAATTGGGGAGAGTCCAGAAGAGAAAAATTAAATTCATCATAAGTCTGGAATGTAAGGTCTTTGAAGGTCTTTATGTTGAAAATGGAAAAGGCTAAGGTTAGGTATTTGATTCTTTGAATAGGAAGAAGTTTTCTATGGAGGAAAGATTTTTATTTTTAGCTTTTTCCCCATGTCTTCAGTGAATGGGACAAGAATGTGTGTAAATGGCAACCCAGAGATTCTAATTAGATACTAAGGAAAAAAATTCCTAATGCCCAGGGCAGAGAAATGTTGAAGTAGGCTGTCTGGTGAGCTGCGAAGTCTCTTGGGAGTCTTCATTTCTCTCAACTGCTTGGACCCTGCACAAACCAGGTTATGCAAATACCCGTGAGGGGTAGCTGAAGAAGAGTTGGACCCACTCTAAGGCTGTGGATTGGGTTTGACAAGCTGTTGAAGTCTCTTTCACTTATGCAAGCCTGTGACAGATTGATTGATTTATGCTGGACTACATAGAGGTGTTTCAGGTGTGTTAGTCATTGCTATGCCACGATGTCTGGTTTGCACCACTAAACACAACTGCTTATTTATTCAGGATGTGTTTTCAGGGCCAGTGCATCTGTTTGTTGCAATTTTGATCATTTGCACACTGTGATTCCGGTAGTTAAAGCTATCAGTCTTAAATCTTATAAAATTAGGGAACTTATTTTCTTTTTTTTATTTTTTTTTTCTTTCTTTGTTTCCTTATTTTTTCTTTTGTTTGCTTCTGTCTGCCCCCAGCTCTTTCTTTGGTTATGTGCTTGGAATGACCCTGAAACCATTTCCCCTTTCAGGGACATTCACTAGAAGACATCTGTGTTGCCATGGGATTTCGGTGATTTGTGAATCCCTGATTAATATGACATTTTAACTGATATCCATCGCTAGGCAGCACTATGTTCAGTATCTTGGAGGAGAAAGGTATATAACAGAGGTCTGATCTGAATATGGGGCTTTCTTACTGTTAGCTTTGTTCTTTTCCGTGCAGTACTGGGCAAATAATCCTCATTTCTTTGGTGACATTTTGGGGATTTGTAAATGATCAAAAAGTTGAGTGAAATGGTTAAGCTTTAAAAATGTTTCTCCTCTTAGAAGCAAACTTAACTGTAAAAGGTGAAATCTCCTAATTCCAGAAGCAAACACTTTGCGAGGGGGGATTTGATTTCAGTCTGTGTTAAACATTTGGCATCCACAAGCTGGAATGCAGAGTATTTGACTCCAAATGGTGATCATTTCAGTTTTCAACACATAAATGCTCACACCATACTGAGCGTTTGTTGAAACTTGGGATATTGTATCTTGGGATCCTCTGTGTTCACTAGCGTGTAAAAGCAAGCCAGACTCCTTTGACACAGTGATATGATGGGATGGAGCTTGCTCATGCATATGCCTCTGAAGCACAGCCCAGAAAAACTTAAGTCATTAATCTGAGCTTGAACATGCTCCCTCCCCACTAGAGTCCTCCCCGGGAATAGTGGTGGCTGTGCTTGCATGCTTGGCTCACATTGTGCCGGAGTACCCAGAGTTGAGACTTAAGAGGTTTTAATCCCTGGCCCATATCAGACTTCCTTAATGACAGTAGAAGACACACTGAAACCTGCATTTTCTCTTTGTTTCTGTATTTTTCCCCTGATCGGTCACCCCCCTTTCAATTCAGTAACCCCTAACCTTCCCAACCTGTTGAACCTGCAGCCTTGATGGGGATGGGAGGATGCAGGGCTGTCCACTTTGGAAGAGACACTCCTTGGATTCATAGTGTGTTGGGGTGGGGGTGTATGGGAATGGGATGATGCTTTGTTTTCTCTTGCTGGGGAGAGGGGGAGGTGCAAGGATTGTCAGCGGTGGTGGCAGGAATGACCTGGGACACCCCATCAAGTGGGGATGGTGGAGGCTGAAATGCAGAGAGGCTTTCGTGCCATCCCAGGAGTCCTGTGATTCACTCAAACTTTTTGCCACCACCAGTTCATCACAGCACACTGCTGGAGACCTTGTAGATTCTAACAAAAGGAAAAATTGTTTCTAAGGACCTTACATTTATAAAAGACTGAATGGATTTTGATGTGCTTTGATTTAAGGCTTCACTATTTGAAGCAGGGAAGCAGCTCCAGAGGCTGATGCTGAAACATAATCCTGCATCCTTCTAGTTTTGCTTGGGGTTTTTTTTTGTTTTTCTTGCTGAGATTGAGTTGAATTTTATCTACTCAAACAAGTGCACATCCAGTTTTTCTGTAAGCCTTGTAATGAATTGGAGGGGGGGGATGAGGAGCTGTGGGTACCCTAGTAGCCACTGGCAGTGCTTGGTAGCTGTGCTGTGTGTGCAGTTAACATACATGAAAATAAAGGCATGTGCAGTGTATGTATGTGGATGGGGGAAACAAAGTCTCATTATTTTCTCCACCCTGTGAACAGCAAGGGGTGACAGTGGGGATTGGGCTGGCTCCTGGTATGCTGCAGTCCTTCCTCCCCCAGTGTGGGGCCAGCTTGTGTTTCTGCTGCCTTAAACCTGGGACTTGTGGCAAAGGGACAGCTGAGCTTTTGCTGGAGAACTCTCTGAAGGTTGTCAAAAGCTTTTTTTTTTTTGTTAAAGCAGACTGTTCACGTTGCATCTTTGCTATTTCTGCTGTTTATTCTAGTTCTCTGGGCTTTGCTAACATGAAGATGTTAGTGTAGTGAGTAGTTAATTATCCAGGCTGTCTGGGGTGCAGAAAGTGGAGGAGTGGTCGGGGATGGCTCAGTGTTGTGTATTTCTTCAGTCAGCACATTCCCTTCCCTGCCCCTTCCCCGGTCCCAGAGCGTTGCTATGTTCCACTTTGTATTTGCAAACCTCCATCTGGAGCACTGAGCAGCTGTCAGCAGAGCTTTTCAAGCAAAAAGGAATTGAAGAACTACCAGGGCCACAAGAGCAGCTTTTAGAAATGTATGGTTAGCTGGGCCTAGATGCCTGGGTAGGGGGGGAGGAAACCCAGAAAGATCAACAGAAACATCCATCATAGGGGCAATGGAGGACACGGACAAGAGGATGGCAAGGATGGACACAGCTAATGGCTTTTATGTGTAGTTCTTAATTAGTTAAATGTAGGATTAAATTTGCTGCTGCTGGAATTGCCCTGGTATTGGCAGATTTAGGTTATTAGAAAGCATGGACCTGCTGTAAACAGTAGGAAGTAAGATGCTAATGTTTGTATTCACTTTTTGCTCATGTATTTTTCTTGCATTGGTTTATTTGTCGCTCATCAATATTCCTAGCAGGAGATCTGAGGCTGCTTACTTCTGGGAAGTGCCCATGGAGACTGTGGTGGAGATCCAAGTGATCGTTCTTGGAGGGCAGTGTGCTCTGCCGTGTGTTGGAAGGAGGAAAGAAGCCGTCTCTGTACATCAGTTCTCTTAACAGCAGGATCTAACATTTGTGTTAGACCTAAAGCCCCTAATTAGCCTGGTTTAAGGCTGGCACGCATGTGGAAAATTACTGCCGATAAGCAGAGCTGGGAGATTCTTGGAAGAATCTTGCTCACTTCTGAGAAATCTGTGCAGATTGGTCAGACTCGAACAGTCAATGTTAAGCTTGCAGCATACAGAGAGATGAAAAAGATAAGTATTTCTTCTCCATTTGCAGATACAACTTGCTGTGCAGATCGCTGAATGAGTACTGAACTGTGTGAGAGAGGTTCTATGTACCAGTTGCTAAATCAGCAAACTGATTTCAAACACACACAAAAACTGTAACTGAAAATAAATTACCCAGCCTGACATTTTTCATGGGTCTTACATATTCTAAAAGACTCCAGCTCCTCAGGGAAGAGAGAAACATGAAAAACTTGAGTGCTGTCTCCTGTTTTGTGTGCAGAACTCTGGGGTTTGAAGTAAGCGTGGGTGAAAGTTTTTCTTGCTTCCCAGAAGATGGTGTTTTCCCTTCCTTTACTGAAATGCAGAATGTTTGCTCTGGTGACAGGATCAGTTAAAGTATAATCAATAACCAGTGTTAATATTTTACTCACATTATTTGCCAAGATGTTGGATACCGACCAAGGCAATGAAACATGTAGTAAATGCAGCTGAAGAATTATACTCCAATAAATTTTAGATGAGCTTTATTTAACAATAAACTGTAAAAAAAAACCCCATTCCAATGAGAGAACATGTTTTGTAGCCACTGTAAATGTTTTAGTGCGTTTTTAAGAAATAAGTGTAGTACTTATGTTCTCACAGTTTAAGCACAATAAAACATGAACAAAGACTAGGAATGGCTGTAGGGCTCAGAAGGCAAGGTATATAAGATCACAGGGCCCAGCACCACCTTTATCTTCTGAATGTGAAAAGCCTGGAGGATGATGGGTGGGATTTGAGGTACCTGTGACCACAAGGTTGCTGGATTTCAAGACTGTTTTGCAAGTGGTGAGTCACTGCAACAAATGTCCTCCACAAGGGCAATATCTTGGGGACGTAGCTAATTTTGGCTGACAGGCTGTATTAAACACCATGGCCAGTGGCTGTATTTTAGAGCAGCTCTAACTGAAACACTATTAGTGTGTTTTACCGAACCTTTCAGAGTGGGTTTTGGGGACAGTAACTTCCAGGAGGTATCTGGCTTGCTTTACAGCTCCGGGCAGGCTGTCGGGATGGGTTCCTCCTCTGCCAGCAAGAGTTACAAGCATTGCGTACTTTGCAGTACTGCTTGGTTTTTAGGTGAGTTAATAGAGGTGCTTTCGGAAGGACTGTTTGCATTGATGCATTCAAAGCTTAACCTTAACTTTCCTCTTTTTTTAAAACCTTGGCCTTGTTCTCAGTTGTCTGCCCTGAAATCGAGAGTACTTGATCGTAAGAGAAAAATGTATCCAACTCATTTCTGTGTCTTTGTCCCTTGCGCTTGTGGAAGAGCTGACATAAAAGTAAACCTGATTGTCACATCTCTTCTACTGAGCCAGAAACTCATCTAAATAAAGCTTTAGTACACTTCTGAGCTCAGAACTCACTACTTTTAACTCTTCATCTTATCAGCTCCCTCAAAACCGTAAGAGCTGTTCGATTTTTCCCTTGGCAGGTTAGCTGTAGGATTCAGCCTTTGACTGCTGCAAAAGTCATGATGGCCATTCAAGCAGCTTCACGTGCACCTACAGCTGCTACTCACCATCAAAACTGTGAGCTAATAAGAGAAACTGCATTTTCAGAGTAATGGCTTAAGAAAATGTGTGCTTTTTCACTGAAACTCTGAAAATGTTTTATGTAGACAAATCTCCTCCTGGGAGTTAAAGTTCATTTGCCCCATGCCATAGTTGTGGATAGGCTGGGTTGCTAGAGTGACCTTTGCTGCTCTGGATATGCACTGCTTCTGCCATCCCCAAATGCAAAGAAAATAGCTGTGGGGCTGGGTGCTGGTGGAGGTTGTGCAGCGGTCATGCAGAGTTCCTGGAGGGGACAAGGGAGTATTTTCTAACTGAAAACCAAACCAGTTTGGGGGTTAAGAAACTCCCTAAAAGTCATGGGGTTTGATTTTTATTTTTGGTGTGTGTGTGTCCACTTTTTTTTGTGTGTGTGGTTTGCTTTGTTTTGTGTGTTGTGGTTTTTTTTTTAAAATTTCGCTTGTAATTTTTGCATAAGAAAAACCCTTTTCTGAAAATTTGCATGACTAGGTGGTAACACTTTCACCTATGTGTTTTATGAGTGGTTTGTATAAACATTCCTTTTTTTTTTTTTTGCTGTGTGTACAGGGACTACAATGCTTGAATTTGTTTCACATCCTGTTCTCCCAAAGCAGGATAATATAGAGAAGTACAAGTCATGAGGAGCACTCTTTTTCTAAAGTGGCTACTTTCATGTTGCACAGTGATAAAGTTCTGCTTAAAACAAAGTGGGGCCCTCCAAGTCACTTAGATCTGAGATGATATCTCGTATCATCAGTGTTTGTCTCTGCTGCCCAAGATAAAAGTTTGGAAGAACAAATTGAAAAATAAGTGAGCAATTTATTATACAAAACAATACTTGTCAGTTGCCTTCTTTTGTAATTTGTAGTTGTCAGGGTCTTTTTCAAAGTAGCACTGCAGCCTTTTTGCCAGTGTCTAAATTACTTAGACTGACGTACTCTGGTTTTCATATCATATATTTTCAGTATGTGCCTATTACTACATTAATTTGTGTCATCTTCTAATTGAATTCAAGGCTTTTGAAAAGTCTAGAGATAAAACTGTAGTTAAAAAGAAATGCATTATAAAAGGCTGGGCTGTTAGAATGGAATTTTATTACTGTAAAATGCTGAAGGTTTATAATTTGGAGGAGGATATAGGTGTTTATCTCTTATTCCCTATAGTGTGCATTCAGAATTGTGCGGCATATGGGACTTTCTCAAGGCTGAACTGTGTTTCCTCATAGTTGATGGCAAAATATGCAAGTTTGATGCTCCTGCCTGGAGCTGGCCCACCTTCCTGAGAGCAGCGGGACCATAGCAGGTGGCAGGCTTGCATATTTTCTTGAGACGTAGATAAAGAGGTTTAGATGAGCTCCTGGCCCCAGAGCACAGTGATCCTGGCCATCTTGTTGATGCTTCATGGCTCCTCTTTTTGTGCTGGCATTGTTGGCATCCTCTTTAGCTGACCAGAGGTGATGCAGAAATTGCTAATTTCTTTGAAGACCATTTATTATTTTCAGATTTGTCGCTGGCTGGTTCTGCCTGCAGAGTTGCTGCAATAGAATAATCACATTTTTGACTCCCATCTTTTTTTTTTTTTTATTCTTTTGAGTTCAGTTGTTCTACTCAAAAGCTAACTGCTGGAAAAGCAAATTGCTCATGCCAAAAACTCAGGAACAGAAAGTTCAGAAAATATCCGTACAACAGGAAACTTTTTTGTTGCTTTGTGGAAGAGGGATGCATCTCATGAGGCTTTCAGCATAGCTGCCTTCATTCTGGGCTGTTTGCCTCAGGTGTGTCCTTTAGCAATCCAACCCAAGGCTGTCCTTGAGGCAGCTGCCTCTTTGTGCATCTCTTCAGGGATAGGATCCAGTGCAGCTCGGTCGCAGGAGGGGAGCTGGGTGAAGCCCTTACTGTGTAATAGATATTTGTAGGCTCAGCAAACAGGCAGTGCTTTTATGAGTTACGTGCTTTTGTGTTTCATATTGATATTTGGAAGTATACTTTGCATTTTTGAGGGAAAGACCCTGAAAAATCTTAATGTTCTTTTCCTGTTTTCTTAATCCTATATCCTTTTCCTTTATCTTAAGCTAAACTGACTTTTTGGACTCCTATCAATGTGGTATTTAGAGACATGAGTCTAAGTACAGACCCATTTGATTATCTTAAAACTAAAAAAGAAAAAGGGGGTGGCAAAAAAAAAACCCAACACAAAACCCAGAACAAACCAAACAAACCCACCAAAAATTTAAAAATTGTATCCATTCAGACAAGATCAGGTCACTTGTCTTTATTAAATTATCTCGTTTAAATGATTCAATTAACTTCTAACTTTCCATTACTGTGCTTCCTCACCATCTAAAAGCTTTCTGTTGGACAACAGCATGGATGAGGTTCTGAGGGCTTATGAAATGCTTTGCAGCATTCAATATATAATAAAAGGAAGCACAGAGCAGCAGTGCCCTGCCAGACCGAGGTGGCTGTTCTGGTCAAGTGCAGCTATGTGCGTTTCTGGTATTAAAACCCGGTTTTTAGTTTCTCCTCAGAGGACTCCTCCCCCGGTTAAAAGACGGCCTTCTATTTCTAGATAAAATAGGTATGTTGCCTCTCTGTGGCTTCCCTGTCAATTTGTTTTGAAATGACTATAGGTGTGCCTGGGAGCTAGCATTTGAATAGTGAATGTCTTGCTTAAAATGCATAAGATGGAGATGCATACATTCCTCTCTAATTGCAGGAAATTGCAAATCCGGGCAAAATTTGGAATGCAGCTGTTTGTATAATTACATCTTCTGTCAGTTGCTATAGCTCAGCTTTACAACCCTTCTAGAATATCTTCATAGTTTATGGTACAAATAATGCCCCATTAATATTACTTTGGGATCACCCCATTCGTTTAGTCACCACCAGTTCCCAAGGCCGAAGATTTTCCTCTTCCTGAACTAATAACGAGTATTAGAAATTAGTAATTATATGAAAGTGAAATTTTTCTTTAGCTGTTACAATTACTGTTAAGCTAAAAGAAATTATTTGTTTCTCTTACTGTTGCAGGCATTTGAGTTTAGTAAGAAATACCCATGTGTGTACCTCAAACCAGTTTGATCTGCCTACAGCATCAGGTTTTGGATGTGTGCAAACCTTTCCATTTCATGGCCTGATGAAATAGAAGGTAATGGTAATGGGTCATGGAAAAGTTGTTAGGCTATTGGCAACTAAGTGTTGCTATCTGCTGCTGGTCATTAAATGATGGATAAGATATAGATCACAATTCAGAGCTCAATGAAATGTGTTGGCCCCACTTATACCACCATCACAGTTGAAAATGGTTGAAAGGTTATAAAGGATTAAGGGAGGGTTAATAAAGGAATTATTTGGTCTTTCTGAGAGGTGAGAAACGTGTAATTTAACCAAGGCAAAGTTATAGCTGGATCGTGTTCTTCAAGTTCTTAGAAGTGGTGTTTTGATGGTATAAGACTTTAGCTGAAAGATGGTATGAGAAGACCCAGTAGCTGAGGTGGAACTCACTTAAAAGGAGCATATTTTTAACCATAAATGTATTTCACTGCTGAGATAGTGCAGGGATAGTGCAGTTTCTTGGTCGGCTGGAACCTGTGTTTAAAAAAACAATACATGTTTCTAGAAGAGGCCTTGTAGCTTACCAAAAATGTAGTAGAACATTGTAGAAATTACTGGGTGAGATACTGTAGCCTGTGCTTTGTAGTAGGTTAGATTGATCAAACAGTTTGTTATGACTTTAAATCCATAAATGCATAAGCATTGGTATTAAATGGGCTATTTCAGAAGAACATCAAGTCTCTGTGTACAGTCAAGGATCTCACAAGAAGAAAGAAACCTCATTTAGGCAGGACAGTGTGGGAAGTGTTCAGCTATTAAAATAGAAAATTATGGTTTCCAGCGTTTTTAACTGGTTACTCTTCAGTGTGTAGAAATTGCTGCAGAAAATTAAAAACCTTGAAAGCTTACAGCAAAGAAGCTTGATTCAATGAGACAAGTTTTATAGAGCTGCAGTACTAACTCTATGACTTTCTTAGAGGTTTGAAATTACATTTGGGCAAGTTACTATAAGACATGAATTTGAAATTAGAGTAAGTTTTTTTTAATAGTAAAACACCTGCATACTCGGTGTTGTGTTGTTTCCAGAACGGCTGATTGCAGATGTTGCTTTTGCTTTAACTCATGGGTTTCGTTTTTGTTTTTTATAAGTAGCAAATGCCTTTAGATGTTTTTCTGAAAGTTGGGGGTTGAATTTTCTTGGAAATCACTGTTCAGCAGATAGTTGACCTTTATAGCCTCTGCAGGGTCCTGTTCCCCGCCCCCCCCCCCCCCCCATAATTTTTCCCAGAAGTACGAGCTATAGGATTTGATTTTTCCATCACTTATGCATTCACAGCATCCCTTGAAATGGTGCCTTCCTCTGCTTCTCTGAGGCTGAATGGGTCACTGTCTACAGCTAAGGAAAGAAGGCATTTGTCATACACTTAATCACTGTTCAAAAAAAAAAATAAACCAAAACAGAACCCCAAACCAACCAAACAAAACATTTTTGTGGAAAGAAACTGGCCTCCTAGCCAAATTATTCTTTGTTTATTGTTAAACAAGTGTAAAGCCCTCACCCTACTGCTCTGTGAAAAAGGTTTTATTTTTATGCCTTCGGGGACACACAAGCACACAAAACACTTGGGTTATTCATAACTGTTCTGTTCTTTACAGTGACAAACATGGAGAGCAACTGTGTTGGCTTGTTCAGTTCTTGCTATTTCTAATGTTGTTTGAGACAAACTCTGCTTGGGCATCTTCTTTCACAGACAGACAGACCATGGTGCATGTTTTCCAGTGCTGCTCTGTGCGCAGCAAGGGGCGCAATGTGTATTGTATAGCCAGGAAATTCTTGTATAGGAGCACAAAGAGGTTGAGGGTGGGACTTGTGGGATCCTTGTAACTATTTCTATTGTATTCTACTTTTATTTAATACTTACAGATCTTTATGTTTATAGTGGACTCTGCTCTTCCCCTTTTTGTTATTGATACTTTTGCTTATTATTTCCTTTTGCTTGCTTTCCTTTTGTACTCTGTGCTGTTTTTTTCAGTGCTGACAAGGAGGGCTTAAAAGTAGTCTGCACATCCTTCTCTGTCCCGTTTTCTGTATCCCAGATAGACTGTCAGCTGGGTTTGCAGTTCTGCAAGATTTTTCTTGGGAGGTGGGAGGGGGTGGTGGTGGAATAAACACTAGATATGAACTGTAAGACAGCAAAAGGTATAAATAATGATCATTTATAAAGTGTTATTCAGGCTTGTACTGATTAAAGACAAGTGTTTGCAAGGTTCAGCACATGGATTGATCTGGATTCCAGTCTGGAAACTGAAAACTCCTAAAACCAGCCTGTTTCAAGCTCTCAGGATTTTTGCACAGCATCGGTGCCGACAGTCTCTGAATGATGCCGCTATCTCCGTGCTTATGCCACTTTCAGTTTTACTTACAGATCTTTAATTGATGCTTGTCTGTTGAATTAGAGTCTGCTCAGTATACATGGAAACTGAGAGCTCTGGGCAGCTCCTCTAACCTGGGGAATGCCTCTCAGTGCCTGTCCTTGGGATATTCTGATGTGCTGGGGAGCCGTTCAGAGCCAGGCAGGTGAGTGCACCACCTGGCCTGACAGGTCTTTTCTATTTATGCTATCTGACCCTTCATTAATCATATACTTCCAAGTGTGTAATATTTCACTTCACCCTATTCAACTCCCCAGGTACAGGGGGCTATCTTAAGACATGATAGGTTTAAAATAAAGCTTAGAAATGAGCTTCCTTTAGGAATAATAAATTCTGCAAGTCAAATGCTGTTTGGTGTTTTCAGAGAAATTAGATGAGTTTATGAAAGGTGTTGGGTGATTATGCCCTGATAGCAAAGGCAGTATGACTTGGTGGCTTGGATATTGCATCTGTTCATATTTCCTAATTTCCTTTCACTCCCCAACACAAAAAGACAAGATCTGAGATTTTTGTTTGTTCCTTGTGATTCAGAGCACAAAGGAGCAGGTTGCACTGTGTTTCCAGCAAAGACAGGCATCGTGGTTTGTAGTATCTCTGCAGAATGGCATGAATAATTTGTATTTCATGCTGTATGCATATGGGGTCTTGTCTCTATTCATAAGAGAAATACAAGAGAGAATGAGTGGACAGATAGGACTGGAGGAAGAAAATGTGCCATTTCTAGGCTTGCGCAGTTGTTTTTCTGAACAATACCGTTATTACAGCCATTTCTGCAAAACTCCTAAAATAATTTTAAGAGATTGTGATTTAAAAATAATGACATGATTCTGGTCTTTTTCATCCACTTCAAAAGGAGCTCCAACAATTTGGTTCACTGCTCTTTCCTCAAAGCTGGCAACAATGCGATCACAAAATGGAAATGCTCCTATGCCTCCCCCCGCTCTCTTCATCGAAATAAGTGTTTGGACCTTTCATTGCTGCTGTGTTTTAAATTTCATCTCTAGCTAGTGGCTTCATTCAAGTACGTAACTGAGAGGCAGGGTGTTCATTTGCTTTCTGAGGCTTTCAGGTTGCCGCATGAAGTTTTAACAAGCTGAAATGTTGACTTCCAGCATTTGGAAGATTGTCACTTTTGTTAGGTCATTACTGGAAATTATTTAAATAGCATGATGTGGTTACCTAGATCTCTTAGCATCTCTTTGGGTTGCCTTGCATGTTGGTAACATTCTCTCCAAGTAAGTTCACATCCAGATTGCTGATTAGCAGGAAAAAAAAACTATTTTCTGCATAATTTTTACTGCACTTTTCATTAGTGAGCTGTTAGAACTGAGACTGATCAGCCTCTCGGATGTTTCTGAGCCATGTGGAATGAGACACGAAGTTCTGGGAAGCTCGTTACCAGCAAGGTGCTGGCGAATGTGAGGGAGCTGAGGAAGCCACAGCAGTAATTGTGAAGAGCTGGAAGGTCTCCTCTTTGAGGAGAGATCAAATGAGCTAAATGTGTAGGTCATCTAAGCAGTTGACAGAAGATGATCTCCACAAGATGGGCAACTGAATGACTGAGACTCTCCATGTGACAAATTAGCTCATGTCCAGAGGAGGTGAATTTGGGTATTGCTGTTCTGGCCTCAAAACAGTGGAACATGCCAAGAAACAAGAAAGCAGCTTATTAGAAATGTGTGGCACATTACCTTTTCCATGATTTGCCTGCTGAGCTCATCTCTGTAAAGTTTATTCAAAGTCAGGAGATTCACAGGACTGAAAATAGCTGAGATAGCTGTCTGGATGAAAAGGACCTGAGGTTAGAAGAAATTTCAGAGAAGGTAGGGGTGAGGAAGTGCTGGGGAAGTTAATAATGTGTGTAGGTGTTTGCAGGCTTGAGGTCTCTTCTCTACATCAGTGCATAAGTTAATCCACCATGGTGGGGACTGAGCCAAGCTGCCTGCTCAGCCTCTTTTTTGGATGTGCCTCACCTCACTGCTCCTTTCCAACTCTGGGCTGGGCCCACCTTTTTTTGTTTTCACTTGGCCATTTTCCTCGATCAGACTTCAGCCTGAACGTTTTGGGAAGTGCAGCATCAGTCATGGTGCTGTGCCTGGGGAGATGGGAAATCCTTTCCACGCTAGATGGATGTCCTGCCTGGCTTAATTCCACCACATCAGGAATTAGGCTTCCATCAGCCCATCCTCGGGCTGATGTTGGCAAGATCTGTTTTATTCTAGGGTGTATTCCTTTGCGTATTCCTGTGTATGAATCTGCCAGCAGTGTCCATGAATACTGCAACCCTTTGCACTGTGCCGGGTTTGGGAAGGGCAGCACAGGCCATCTGTCGCTTCAGTCCCTTTCACTCTGTGTCATCTAAGACGCAATACTCATATCTGCAACTATACTAGCTTGTTGGCTGCTTCTTAGAACATGAAAATTGTTATAGTTTTCCCTTTAGCTTTTAATTTTTAATACATTTTGAAAACCTATGGTTCCTTTTTGGAAGACTTAAGTTCTTTTAAAGGAACCCATCTAGGAGCACTCGGGGCAGTTTGGCCACTGCCCTGTCCCAAACAGTAGTTGGTGGCATAGTGAGGCGAAGAGCTAGAAGGAATCCAGCCAGGAGTACTTGCCTCAGTGGACACTCGGGGCATCTGTCCATCTGCAGCCCTCACAGGGCTGATGAGGGCACTTGCATACCGTGGGAGGTTCCTGCTATAGCTTGTCATGGTCTTGGGAGTGCGAAACCTGGTAGGGTACATTGACCCTGCAGTGCGCAGAGGGACAGCGCGCTTCCATGGGCTCAGTTACAGTGTCTGTGAGTGACTGCCCTGTTCTGTCCTGAACAGCTAACCAGATCAGCACTCACTGCAGAGCGGGATATGTCAGTTTGAAGATGCTGATTCCTCATCAGCTGATTCCCTCTACGTTTGGCCTGGCTTTTCTCAAAATGCACTAGGTCCCTTTGGGATGAGGTTGGTTCTGTAGAAGTGGAAATGATTATTATCATGTTGTTGTATTTATTCAGAGAGGATGTGCAGCCGTTGTCAGACAGCACTACTTGCCTAATTGGGAATTCAACTTCCAGCTGGTAGATTGAGACTGAAAGGCAGAGCTGTGGGATCGAGACGGGCAGGCACAAAATGCTGAGGCTCGTAATCTTTTACAATATGTTTGTTTAATACAAAGTGGTCTGCTGAGATTGTTTTGCAGTGTAGAGTAATCATTGTGTGCTGACTAATGGGAGACAGCAAGCTGTTAAAGAGCATCAATTAACCATACAGGAGGAGGTTATTGAGTGTTTTCACAAGTGTTCAGGATGAGAAGAGTAAAGAATGTTACTTGAAGGTAACCCCCAGAGAGTTTTTAGTTACTGAAGTTTACAAGCCGCAACAAGAGTATTTGTGGCTGTACATGTGGTTGCAGGGCTTACCAGGGAGAACAGTGCAAAAAAACTCGAGCTAGCTCTCCAACTCCAGATTGTGCTGATACGAAATAAATACTGCTTTGCTAAACAACTTATTTTATTTCATATTCATTATTTTGAAAATTTCCCGTTAAATTTAGCTAATGTTGTCCCAGGAAGTATTGGTCCTCTCTACAGAAGACAACATGCGCAGTGCCCTTCTGATACTTGGATGTCAGAATTTGTTATACTTCTGCTTCCCTGACTGCCAAACTGTAAAGCTGTTGTCCTTGCCCTTACAGCTGCTCTTGCTGCAGTGTAGTAATTCCTATTCCTGCTGTTGCAATGAGTTAGAACTCAGTGCACTTACTGCTGAGAGGAGCGTGCTCTTCCGTCATGTGCCTTGCACAATGGATAATAAAATTCTCCAATTTTGGCCGGTGGAGAGTATGAAAACCTACGTTTCATTAGGAATCCTTTTATACAGCACTGCTGATATTCTGCCTGAAGTTAATGCAAAAAAAACCACAAACATTTTGTGGGATCTGTTTGCTGAGTGATTTTGTTCTTTGTAAATAACAGGAAAATTTTCCCATCCTGGATTCCAGTGTTAACTCCACTTTGTGCAAACATTGTTTTCCATTTATTCTTTGGCAGTGGGGAGACCAGAAAACATTGAATTAATTTTTTCAGTTTTGTTTCTTCTAAAGTGATGGTAGAGAATTGGACCTCAGATATTCTTTTAGCTAACAGCAAGAAATGCCCTGGGATTCCTTGGGGATTATGATAAAGGGGGACCTTTGGTTCTTGGACAAGGGCAAAGACAGACTCCTTGCAGCTTCAACTCTCTATTTAAGTGCCTTAAAGGAGACCTCTGTTGATTAACGGATGATTCTGCATTGACAAAGCCTTTAAAGTGTTAGGAAAAATTCAGAGAAATTTACACTGAATTTCTTAATCTTTTTTGAGGAGGGGTGGGGGGTAGAATAACACATGAGAACTATGGAGAGGATTAATTACTTGGCTGCAAAACTCATGAAGATATTCTGATGAAAGATGTGGAATGAGTGAAGCCCTGGTGAAGTTGGTGTCAGTGGGAATTTTAACTGTGACTGTGGCCCTCATGCCTGCGGTGTTCCACACCGTAAGAGAACGTGGTCTGATCTCCTGTATGTCATAAGCATCTGAATTTGTTTCAGTAGTGAAACCCTCCCTTCTGGGCTATGGAAGAAACCCTTTTGTCGGCAGACATGGCAGCTGGTTTGACCCTGAGCAGTTGTAGCTTGGCAATGGCAAAGGTGGAGCGGCTTTGCTACCTTAGGACTCTTGTCCTTGCAGCTGGTGGTGCTTTGATCTCTGACCAATCTCTGGTGCATCAGAGAGATGCCAAAATATCCCTCACTTTACAGGGAACTTGTGAAAGCCCTAATATGTGAGATGCCAATATCTTAATGCAGATATGCAGATTTAAAACCCCAAGTTGCTGCTCGGCTTCGCCCATGGCCAGGGAAGGGAGAGGTTGCAGAGCAGCAATTCTTCCAGCTGGAAGGGGGTATCTTTAGCACTGAGCTTGACCTGAGCTGAGCTTTGGCTAAAGGATTCATCCCTGGAGCAGCAATGAAGCATTTCATGGTTCATTTTCCTCACAGTAGGAAACAATGTCTTATTCTGAAGCTGAATATCTAGCTCAAATTTTCATCTATTTGATCTTCTTATGGCTTTGTCAGCAAAGTCTGGTCTCTCACAACTTTCTCTTCCACTTTCTTTTAGAATATAAAACAAATTATACATCTGTCTCCATGAATGGAATAGTTTGAGCTCTTGAAGTTTCATACTATAAGGCTTGTTTCTGGGCTGTGAGTCATTGGGTGACTTGTCTTTGAATCCCACTGTTTCCCTGTGGTTTTTGTTTTTTTTTTTAAGCATGGACTCCAGAATTGCTCACAAGTTCCAGGAGAGCTCTGGGACTTGTGCAGGTTGCAGAGGCAGCATCGCTTTTCTGCAGATGAAACTTTGCTGCATTTTGGTTGAGCTGATTTGGCAGCTTGTTGCTGTAGCAGAAACAGAAAATGCCATTGGACCAAGAACCATTTCCCTGAAGGCCTTAGTTCAGGTACCTCTTATGGATGTTTCCCCACTGGCAGCAACACTTTGAGATGAGTCACTGAATTCATGTTTAATCCACTAGTAAAATTGGCAAGGCAGTTACCATCCTGCATGTTCTTCACATCAAATTGTTAGAGTACATTAAATCATATGTTTTTGAGAAATCCCAGTATATACAATTGTTTTTATCATCCAGACTGTGGTTCTGTCACAAGGAAAGCTTTGTTTTATTGGGCCGATCTTCAGTGAAATTGTGGTCCCTGGTATTCATTTTGGTCTTAGCCTCACTATTTTGTCTCTGCTCCATTATTTTCCTTTTACTATTTGTTGCCCCATAATGAGAATTGAGAATTAAGGAATTTCTAGCTTACAGTTGTCATCCCTCCATTTTAGCATCGACAAGTACAGAAAGCATTTGCAAACTCAATTGATACTGTTATCCATCCATGAGGCAATTAATCTGTTATGACAATGTAGTGGTTTAAAGCGCAGCGGTGATGAAGGTCACTGTGCTGGGTCTCCCTTTTTGCTCCGTGTGTTCTGCTCTGAAGTCAAACCGCCCACTCCTCGGTGAGAAGGAAGTGTGCAGAGCCCTTGTGTATTAGTCATCAGTGGAGGGGCTGGTAGGCTGTGAAGCTGCAAACAAATTACTACAGGCAGCTTTTTGGTCACGGAGGCTGCTACCTGATAGAAAGCATGTGTTAGCATAATTCAGTTTTCTCAGCCACCACTTAGGTTTATACTCACAGTTGGCTCTCTTCTCTTTGGTACAGCCTAGTCCAAACATATTTTATGTTGTTTCCTGGTGAGAGGATTTTTTTCACAGAAATCTACCATACTCTTCTTCCCCCCCCCCCCCTTTTTTTCTCTCTACAGGTGAAAACAAGAGAGGAACTACAGAAGGAGTGGTTCTCTGCCATTGCTAGAAAGGCACAGGAAAGTGTTGAACTAAAACTGCTAGATCTTGCACACCTTTGTGCTCCAGAAAAAAAAAAAAAGCATGGTTCATGCAGACTGGTGTTCAGAAGCAAACACCCTGCCAGCAAAACGGGCTCAGGTAGGTCTATATCCAAGGAGTCTGTTTCAGCTGTCAGTGCTACAGAGGTGATCAGAGAACTGCAGATGAGAGAGGCCAGCCTGGAGAAAGAGCTGAAGCAGCTGCAGGAAGAGTGTAGGCAGAGGCTGGGTGAAATTGCAGAAGGGTTGGATGGAGTGATTTGTATCTCCCCTTGAAGAGAGAAAGCTGGCCTGCGAAGAGCAAAGGAAGAGACTGACTTGATCAGAACACATTGAGCAGTTCAGCTTGGGGGAGTGCAAGGTGAGGAACCAAATGTAATTTCTAACTTTTAAGCCTGGGAATCATAACTTGTTACTGCTTTGTGACTTGCACTGGGGCCATAACCTTGGTGGTTCTCTCTGCAGCCCCTTTATTGCTGGCCTTGCCAATTAAGTTCTGCGGCAGGCCTTGGTGGGAGTGTGTGTAAATCTTCCTTTTATCTTTTGGATTTCTAGTTCTTCTGCCAAGCACTCAGCTCTTTTACAGTGCTCAGCTGCTAGGCATGGCATACTTTGAGGCTGTGCATTGAAGCACTAATTGCATTCAGTATTTTCCAGCAAATGGAAGAGTTCATTAGTCAGAAAAATACAGGTATTGGAGAACATGTAAAGTACCAAGGCTTAGAGAGAGTGGAAATGCTCAAGAAAGTGTGCTGTTTTAATTCAGCTGGTTTGCATGTTTGTGGCAGCTATAATGCCGTCACCATAAGGAAAAACAAATGCCTAATAATAAATAAAGGAGCACACTGATTTCATTTACTGGTGTGATGCCCTTGAAATAATTGGGTTCTCAAAGAGAACAAACTAGAAATCCATTCCACTGACTTGTGAGTCACAATGAGATAACTTATGGATCTTCTATAGGATATTTCTGTAAAATAGAAATATGACCCTAACTTCCAAGCTTGCAGAGTCTCCAAGCTCTGTCTCTGGAGGCTTCTTCCCCTGAAACATGCAAATGTTTTTCTCTTGGCATTCATTTCCTACCCTTTTCTGTTTTGCTTTCACCAAGGAATATTTTTGTATTCTAGTTGTACACTTTCAGGAATAAATAAATTAAAAAAAAAAGTTTGCTTTTCATTTGTGAATTGCTATGAGCAATGGGCTTTCCTCAATCTGGATTTCTCTCTACTACCCCAGCTCGGTGCTGTTGCTGCTCTTGGCTTACACAGCAGTGAAACACGAGGAACCTTTAAGGACCTCTTTCCAGGCATCAGTATGACTGCTGCTCTGCAGGGAAACCATGTGCAGGTGGGAGTGGGTGGACAAAGCTCAGGTGTCCTGGTTGCTGCTGCACCAAGTAAACTTCACATGCTTCCAGACCCTCTGCTCATCTGCACCACCTGTATCGGTTCTCATGCAGTTTTTGCAGAAGTGAGTGGCAATGCAAACGTGAGTGGAGAGCCGCACAGGGAGGGCTGCTTTGCCCTGGTTTCACCCTGTTGAACGTGGCATTGCTAGTAAGCCAGGAGTATGCCAGCTCAGTTTAATATGGGGCAAGTTTCAGACAGCCTTTCCTCTGTGTGGACACGGTGGCCTCTGCAAGGACCAAGCTTGAGGAGGGCTGGTGGGAAGTGCAGTTCTCAGCCAGGGACCTCAACTCCAGTCAGCCCTATACAGATGGGACAGCCCCTGGGAGCGGGGTGTTCATGTGTGTTGACCAAGGCTGTCAGTCACAACCAGTGTGCGTGCTGTCAGCTGGCACGGAGGGTGACAAGCATAGTCCTGGAGAAGAAAACCCCAGTGGGCTAGCGAGATCCACCTCTGGGGCAAGCAGCCTCAGGCTGCTGCTCCTGGAAGAATAGCCCCAGCCTTAAAAAGCCAATCCACATTGCTGTGCTTTTCAAACCATCTCAGTAAGTGCAGGGTACCAAGCACTCAACTCTTTCAAGCTGGTATAACCTGGGGACAGTGTTGGCTCCAGGGCTGCTGAAATTTAATGCACAAGAGGACCTATTCAGACATGGATTTCACAGAAAATTATTCATGAATGGGAAACATATTCATATATTCTAGAGCTCACAAGAGTGGCAGCACCAGTCTATCTCTGAGCATTTTAGGTCCTCTTTTAGCTTGTATACAATGGAATTTTCATACAGCATGCATTTAGGTTTAAAACATTGCCCTCAAAAGATCCTTTGTTCTCCTGGGATTTTCAGCAGAGAAGAGCGGGCAAATATTCTTGAGCGTGGCAAGAGCACTCAGATTCAAGTGCAGGTCTAGCTCATGCCTTGCTGTGGCTTATTAGAGTTGGCTTAATGCTGAATGCCATGACAAATTATGCTGCTGTCCACTTAAACTGGCAGTAGTCACTCGTGGGATGACTTATTTGCTAGTATCAAATATTTGTCACCACACAGCACTTAGTGCAGTGCTCTCAGTGTTCATCCAAGGATCCTGTTTCGGCAGAGACCACAACTGGCAGCGCCTTTCCCCTGCTTGACACTGAGGAATAATTTTTCTCTCTGGTGAAATGTAAAAGTGATGGCCCTCAATGTGTCTGTGTATATGTATGTGTGTGTGCGTGAAGTATAAAAGTGTTTACAGTGAATTACAGACAGCTGCATTTACCGCACAGCTTAAATCACTGTACTGAGGTGGCTGTACTATGAATGGGAAGCTGTCAGGAGAGCCAGCGGGTTGGAGCTGGAGCTGCTTGTCCTGGCGTGTACGTAAAGAGAGGCAGGCTACGGCTGAAAACAGCCTCAAAGAAGATCGCCTTTGCTGCCGTGGTGCTGTGCTGGCATTGTGCACTTCAGACACCTTGTATGAAGACCCAGGCAAGTGTAGTTTGTATTTCCTGGCACCAATTTCCCACTGCCTTTTGTTTCGGGCACCAATTAGCAGTTTAAACCAAAGCAGATATTCTGCAGCCCCCACTGAAGGTGAGCAGGGTGTTTTGAGCCGGCAGTGTTTTTAAAACCAATACCTCATCTCGGCACCAGCAGAGAAAGCACAATGCAGGAGGTACTTTAAGGGCTTGAAGCTCTCACACACCAAATTTTGGAGGGTGGTTTTCCTGTGAAGGCTGCCTTTTAAAAATCACAGCACCTCCACGGGAGTTGGATACCAGGGGACTGAGCTGTGGTCATGCCTCAGTGACTGGTCACAGCTTTTGCTTTTGAGGCATGCCGATGCATCTGAAATACAGATGCTTTCTGGTCCTTGTGAGCTTGGCAAGACATCAGCTGTCTCTCTAGTACTGCTGGGAGATGCTTTATGATGAATGCCACTCAAAAGCTTGAGAAAATTACCTCTGGATTAACACCAGCTGCAGTGAGGGAAGGAAAGTGAACTGAGTGACTGCAGTCACACTTAATGGGATATAACCTAGGAGCAAATAGATGTTTGTCACCTCATACCATTACTGTGGCATTTGAAGTGTTTTCATTTCCTTGTTTAGGCTGACTTCTCTCACCCACCATCATAGCCCAGTGGTTTTAAAGGCTGCAGTGATCTTCTTGGTCACTGGGCTTGGCCCTGCGTCAGCAGTCAAAGATGTTGTAGAAGGGAGAATGGCCGCTCCAGGAGACATTTGGCAACCAGCAACCAAGTGACTGGTTGGTCTCTGGCAGATGCTGCAACAGGCAGAAGATGACTCAAGCAGTACCTTTCATCCATGGGCACAAGCATGCTTGGTAAATGTTAAGTATTACTTCACAGAAATTGGAGAGTAGTGTAAACAACCCACTACAGACTGAAACGCAAAGATACGAGCTGTGAAGTGGTTTTTCTTTTGCAATATCACCACGCTGGTTGTACGTTTCCTCGTGAAAGCAGGAATCTGCCCTAAAATTGTTGATGTATTTGAATAGAGAAGGGTGGTTATTGCCTGGAGAAACTGGGAGAGAATGAGTTTTACCTTGCGTGCAATGGGTTGCTAAACTCAAGGGGTGGGGGAAGGCTGGTGGTGATGCTGTACTAACACCTGGAATGGGCAGCAGGGTTTGTTTTGTTTTTAGAGAGGCTACAACAGCAGTTCTCCCTGTTGGTGCATCCTAAAGGGAGTTAGTTTGGTTTGGGTTCAGATCCATTGTTTCTAAGTGATCTCTGGAAAATGGGCACATGGGAGGTGATGGCCCATGCTGGAAAAGCAGGAAACCCAGGTTCAATCAGCACCTGCCAGAGATGCTGGTTGTGGGGTACACCTGACAAGGGTCAGGCAGTAAAGAGCTGTTCCACACATTTGCCTGGTGATGGCTTACAGCAAAGCCTGCCTGTAAGAAGCCCCCATAGCAGCTAACCCTCCTTGTGGGGCTGGGAGTGCATGGCCTTTTGCTTCATGCTCTGGTAATTCTTCGCTGAAGACAGGCTGAGTTACTGGTGCAGTGTTTAAGCCACACTCTCTGGTGATGGATTGCTTCCAAGCATATCCTTAAGAGAAGCTTTTACAGGACTTCTGTGTGTGTAGTTTCTGGTAGGCCAGCGGGGAGGTATTCATAGAAGAGCACAGTTTAACCCATTTCTCTGATGTAACCGGTGCTTGATTTCCAAACATCTTGCAAGGAAAATGGAATTGGCCATAAACACTTAATTGGCTGATAACTCTGGCTCGCACTGTGTAGCTAGAAATATTCCTCCCCAAATAACTGAGCATCAATCAGCTTGCAGTCAAAACAGGAGGTTTACTTTGCAAAAGGCAAGTGAGGCATCTGCAGTCACTGCTCCTGACAACATTGCGCCTGCTGGTAAATAAGGGCTGCAACCTATGTTTAAAAATAAGAGCTGCTGGGAGGAGTGATTTCCAGCATAGAGTGTTTTGGGTTCCCTGCAGGATTCCTCCACCAGCTCCTGCAGGAGGATGAGCTGGTAGCAGTTGGTGTGAGCATGTGTGTGTGGCAGCGTGGTGCACACTTAGTGGGAGTTAACACATGCCTGATGATCGCGCTCCCGCTCCTCTGCCCCTCAGCCACTTGCAGCGAGAACCTCGGCTCTTTCATCCTCACCCTTCGCCTCCTGGAGCCAACAGCTTGTGTGAAGCAGTCTGCCGGTACCTGCTGCTCCTAGACTGACAGTCCAGGTCCTTGCCACCAGTGTCCTGTAGCCTCCAGGCTGGGAAGCTTCTCATCCTCCCAGCCCCTCTGTACCTGCCCAGTGTCGCAGCTGCTGGGCCGTGGCCAGAGTTCTATCCTTATCCCTTTCCAAATGGTTTTGCTCCCCAGCTGCTCTGAAATGGGTGACAAGGAAAACAGAGGTGTACAGCCCGTGGGGACTGTGCAAGCACCCGGTCTTGTGTAGTGCAAGCTCCAGGCCCGGGCTGGTGGTGCCTGTCCCAGCCCAGCTTCTGGGTCTGACAGGCTTTGTGCATACAAACGGCTCTGCCAGTCCTGCACCATCACCCCTCAGTGACAACGCAGCCGTGCCACTGCTAAGCCAAGGAGCTGTAGCAGTCAGGTACCTTCACTGTTAACCGTGCCACTTTATTTCCCAGCATGAGACTTAGGGTCTCCATCCAGTTCTTCTGGTTTGTTTTCTGCAGGGCTGGTGAGCCATTTACTCACCAAGACATACACAGAAGAGCACAGTTTAACCCATTTCCCTGATTCCGGTGCTTGCTTTCGAAACATCTAGCAGTGGAAATGGCCATAAACACTTAATTGGCTGAAAACTCTGGCTTGCACTGTGTAGCTAGATATATTCGTTATGCAGGTCCATCTAGGCACTGAACATGAATAAAGGGAGTGCAAGCACTTTGCAAGCCTGTAAGGCAGGTTACCCAGTGTTTGACCTTGCCTCTTGGCTCTTATTTGTTTCACTCTTTTGAAGTGGGAGGCAGATGGCTGACCTCTCTTCAGTCCTGCAGGATCCCCGGGTAGATGACTGTGCCTTGGGGAGCCCCCAGCAGCTGGGGAAAGCAATCCCCTGCAGCTCCCCGGGGTCCAGCTCCAGCTGGGAGCTGGGGCTGAACTGGGCAGCAGGGAGGGAGGGCAGAAGCACGGCCCTCGCAGCCAGGCTGCTCTGGGTGGGCAGCGAGGGCTGGGAGGGAGCTGTACTCTCTTGCTGCCTTATGCTTTGATTTAGCATTAAGTACAACTAAGAAATATTTGAGCATTAGCTTTCTAGCGTGGCTGACTGCCTCAAAGACAAGCAAACAACGAATTCGCTAGGGTAGCTGTCAAAGCAGGCTCTTAGCTCCCAGTAATGCTCTCCTTCTCCCATCTGACCTTATTAATGCAGCCTGGTTGTTTTGCAAGACGCCTTCTTTGCCTCGCAGCGGCCCACGGCTGCTCTGGAGGGAGCAGAGCTGTGAAACCTCTGGAAGGACTGAATGGCTCAGTGGAGCACAACCGGAGTGCTGGGAGGGAGCGGGATGCAGGGGGTGAGCCAGCACGGCAGGACCATGCCTGCCCTTGGGCTTGCAGGAGCCACCAAATGCCCTTTGTGTTACGAATACAAATCCAAAGTAAAAAGCTCATATTTGCTGCTATTGCAACTGCTCAGCTGGCAAAATCTGCCCCAGCACTTGGGGGGGCAACTAAAGGATTTTGCTTAATCATGCCTGCATTTTTGTCTTTCATGTGGAGTTTGCAGCTTCCCTGGGCTGTCTGCTGATGGGTGCTGGGGCTGTGCTAACAGCCAGGTCCCAGCCCTGGGAGGAAGATGCAGGGCACGAGGGGTCTGGCTGTGGAAAAGGGACAGGCAGAGATTTTTCTCAGGATGATTTTACTTGTAGGCTCTCTGTTGACCCGGATTGGCCATGGAGCGTGGCGGGGGAGCTGGTGTGTCCCCCAGCCCCCATTCTCCTGCCCCTGCGGTCCCCTTGCATCCCTGACTGGCAAGGGATGAAAGGCAGGTGAAAGCCTGTGTGTCTTCTGTAAGCACAAAAGTTGCTGCCTCTTGTGCTTGCCCAGCCTCATCATTTGACAGCGTCAGGGCCCTGTAATGACTTGACATCTCTGGGTTGCATCGTTAATGCCATAAAATGCCCACTCCTGCCGTGGACTCAGCAGGGAGCTGCAAAAAGGTTTAGGCTGATGGTGAGTTCTGAAGCGCAGTTCATCCCATGTTTGGCATGAGATGGTTTGTGACTCCTAGAACAGGACTAGCCCCTGATCTAGGCTAGGAGAAGAGTGTCCTGAGTGGGGTGCGGGAAGAGCCCGGACGTGTGAAGTGTGGATGAGCCACGAGCCTGGGGAAGTTCACTCTGTGAAAATGCTTCACAGCCCTGAGACGTGGTATTAATTCATTCTGGTCCTCTAAGTAAATGAGCTTTCTAATTAGCTTTTTAAAAAGGATTTTTCTTCCTTATACAGATTAATATTAAAAATGCTAATATGTATTTTATAATCCTAACACACCCGCGAGGAGGCCATGCTATCACCCTTGATTAAAGCCAGCTTTCATGGTGCTGACATAGCGTCTTCTCTCTTTACAAACCCTTTTAAAAAATGGAAGTGCACTTGTAAGGCCCACAGCCAAGGGTTGGGGCTGCCTGTGGGGCTGCTCATTGCCCAGGGCATGGGGAGATGTCCTGGCCAAGGCTACGTGCCTGTCCCCCTGCCTGCTGGGTACCACTGCAGGGGACAGGGCAGCGTGGCCAGGCTGTGCTGTGCGTGGTGATGTCCCTTATTAACACCCAGCTCCCCGCAATTTCAGGGCATGCATTTTTTTCAGGGTCTTACAGGTTTCTATTTGTATTCCCCCTTTCTCATTGCCACTGTCTTGATGCCAAGACCCGCAACAAAAGGCATCATAACAATAAAGCTCAATTGCGAGTTATTTACTTGGCATTGTTGCATCTGCCAAACAACGATATTAATTTTGTCTCTCAATGAAGGGAATATTCTGCTGATTAGCCACGGGAGCAGCATTTGTTCTAGAAAATGGCCTTTAATAGGCCTTTATATCATGCTGTAATTTATTTCACTAAGTCAAGAAGAGCTTTTCACTGACGTGCTTGGGGTCTGCACCTCCCGGCTCCGTTGCATGGCTGTGGTCAGGCAGGGGGACGGTGGCTCATGGCAGAGGACAGGGACAAACAGGCATTGCCGCAGAAGGTCAGACGGCCACAATTTGGGCTGTAAGTGCTGCGGGGAAGGAAGGGACTGTAGGATGGGATGGGCAGGAATGCCATCATCCCGAGCTGCCATCCACCTGCGGGTGCCACAGGGATGTGCCACTGCGGCCACCCCAGCCGCAGCGGTGCACAGCTCTGCCGCCCCCCCGGGAGCAATGCGGATGGGGACGGGGTGCGCTCCCAGGGCTCTGAAACTTCCCGGGGAGACAACTGCAGAGCCCAGGGGGTAGAAGAACATGCTTTCTGCAAGAGCGCGCCTCTGCCCACTGGCCACGGCCATGCTCCAGCCTCTGTGGCTGGCAGTGGTACGAAAGGGAGCGATTCATGGTCTTACTGCTCAGCGGGGATTTTTCGCTTGCTCCCTGCCACCCATCTGCTATCCCCATGAGCAGTGCTGCACATTGCTCCCCTCTCGGCACAATTTTCCCAAGCACAGCAATGTGGCACTCAGCTTCAAGCTCCATTTTTCCTGTGAGGACCCGACAGAGTGCTGCAGTGCCTCAGTGCCTGGGACAGAGCCGCCTTCTTGGGGATCCTGCCCAGGAGCGCTCCGAAGCGGCAGCCCAGGGGTCCCAATGGGCACAGGTGGGATCTGGCTTTCCTCCACCAGATGCTTGGGGGGCGGCAAATGCACCGGACAATGCTGAGGGAGTAGCTGGGATTGAATTTCTAAGGGCAAAGATGCTTTTTAAAATACTTTTTTTTGCATCAATTACTCATAAATTGTTTATCTCAAAAGAAACTGGTTAGAACAGAGGAAGAAACAGGGATTTTTCTGTTTTGGCTGCAGGGACTCTGTATGCTAATAAATTATGAATAGGGCCTCAGTCCCCCTAAGAGCCCTGGTGTGAGAGCTGCTCCGGCTGCCACCCATCCCCCCCATTGCCACCTCTGGGTGTGAGGACAGGGACTCTCCCCATTTCCCGGACTCAAGAAGCAATCTCAGTGAGAAAAAGCGAGGAGGATGTCACCAGGCTGTATCAACTCTCTTTTCACATGTTGGGGTTGGAAACCAAGGTATGTGCTGCTGTCCTGGACAGAGGGCAATGATGCATTCATGAGCAAAGTGAATCTGGGCAGACCTGGGAGCTCGGCCAATGACACTATGTGTCCTGGGCAGGATGGTACAGGGTGCTCCAGGGCTGCATCTACCTGCTCATGTCCTACCAGCTCCCAGATAACCCTCAGACACCCAGGGTGAATGTTACTTTCAGGTAGGAGCTTGCGAAACCTGTGGTTGAAGCATTATAGCTTTGCTCGGTGGGAGCATTTCAGTGAGATGTAGGTATTTTCCCTGGCTATTCCAGAAGACCTAGTCCTTGAGATGAATATTATAGTGATGAAAGTATTATTTCATAAAATAGTTCTATAATAGAATGAAGGTTTAATGCAGTTTCAAGTGTGTTTCTTTGTGGAAAGTCTGCATATCCAGGAATGCTTATTTGATAACTTAAGACCTGCTCATCTGATAACTTACAACCTCTCCCCATGCACAAAATCCCCACGGTCGTGTACAGTTCCCAGGCGGAGTCACGCATCGTCATGTTCATTTCTTTTGAAGAGGCGACACAGAATCCGTACTGAAAATTAAGTGGTGTCAGCCTATCTGCCTAATGCATTGGTACAAGTTTAGCTTGCTGGTTTATCAGCCCCCTGAATGATCTGTATTTAATTCCGTATCCGGCCTGTCTGCTGACTTGAGACCATCTCACGTGGCTACCAATCAAAGGAAGAAAGAAATCAGAAATTATTTCAGGTGGGACTGAGGTGTTTAATCATGTCAGTCTCCCAAATATTCAGTGGAGGGTCTTCTAGTTAACATCCCCCAAATGTAGTCCAGTAATATGTAATCAAACAATGGAATGGACTATTTTTCAGGGATTTTTTTTTTTTCTTTTGGATATTGCTGCTGTCTGTGCATCCTCCCCACCCCCTGTCTTACACTCTGCATGGTGACACACACACAAAGGGAAAAATCCACGGCATCTCTGCCAGAGCTGCATGTCCCCAGTGCCCTTTTGCTTTAGAAATAAACTAATAAAAGAGTAAAAAGGAATTATGAGTCTAATGAAAAGGATTATTTTTCCACAGGACAGGCCATGCATGGTCATCCCAGTTACACAGAGCATCTCTGAGCCTCACTAAGTGTCAAATGAAATGGGCTAATGAAATGGATTAGTATCTTAATAGCACATTTGATTAGTGAAGCTCTCACCTCCGGGCACTCTCTCATGTGTGTTAATGGGCGCTGCAGGGGACGGCTGCCTAAATGAGCCTATTAATGGGGAAGAGTTGATGCAGGCTCCCTGCCACCATCAGCTGTAGTGGAGCAGTTCACCCGGGCTGCAGCCTGAGTCCCCACCAGACTGCGGGGAAACCAATCCAGCATGGGAAAGTGCATTTTTGTGTAGAAAATAAAACAACCAAAAAAAAGGAGAAATAATATTTTTTTTATTTGTTAGTGGGGAAAAAAAAAAAAGACTGGGCTGGCTTTCACTTGAAGGACTTCATCCTGGGAGCGACAAACATTTTGTGTTGGATGGGGATTCATGAGTAGAGTTGCTGTGCTAAAAGTATTTGTGGAGCCCTGTAAGAAGGTACTGCGATAATTCCTAAATGCTGGCGCACCACCCGTCCTCAGTGGCCGGGCATCAGCAGTGTCTCGGGCACAGGGAGAAATGCCGCTGTGATAGTGCCGCCTTCTGCTGTAATTAATGCTTCCTAGAGTGGCGCAAGGGTGAAATCAGTGTCTTTCACTAATTAACATGATTACGCACAGTCAGCGCCTGCTCCTGCTGTCCTCAAGGGCCTGGAGGAGGATGTGATGGGTGGGAGCTGCGGGGAGGAAGGGGCCGCTACTGGCCTGCCTGTAGGTTGGGCAATGAAGGGTTAAATACCTTAGAGGGGATATTTAGAGGGATGTGAACACCAGTGTGTGTCGGGCTCCATCTGGGGTGCCCAAATAACTCCTTAACATTTCAGTATCAGGCAGTAAATAATACAGAGCCGTAAACAGCTAGGATGGTGTAGGGAGCCAGGAGTTATAAATTGCTGATGCAATAAGCTATCATGTTATCTTAAGGAAAGGATTTAAAATATACAAATGAATAAACACACAGAGATGGCCTGCTTTTTTTCAGATGGCTCCAAGTTCCAGCAGATTACCGAGAAAAGGAGCCCACAAGCAGTCAGCCCTGCACATGGCTGCTCTCTGCTGAGAGCAAGAATTTCATCGTCCTGCCCCGTGAGTTGCCTCTGACTGGGGCCCTTTTTAGGGTATTTGTCTTTTAAGAGCAAAATAGTTGAATAGCTAACGCCTTGACTGCCTTTCACATCAGCTGTTGTGGCGAAGTGCCTCCTCCCCAGAGTTCTTCCTTGTTCTGCAGTCGGATGAAATCTCTGAAATTTTGTACTGAGCGATAACCAGCATTCCCTGGCCCAGACACTCACCGTGCAGTGGGATGGCTCTGGGTACGATGCTCCTCCCTGCTGCACCAACAGGGTGGAAGGCTGCCCTTAAAGGTCTTGGGCAAATTGCTAAACTTAAAAAACTTTTGGGGGGTGGGTGGAATAAAGAAGCCTGGCTGTGTTTTTGCAGAGGCAGATGCCAGCAGTCCATGGTGACCCTCTCTGGGTGTCCAGGCCCCCATCCTGGCTGTGCAGCATCTCCTCCTGCACACCATGCAGCAGTGGTGCCACCAGCCTTGCTGCAGCAAGGTGCCAGTGAGAGCAGCCCTTGAGGCACTACCCAGGCAGCTTAAACAGGTGCAAGACCGCTCTCAAGGAGCCTCAGAAAATTAGGATTCAAAGTGAAAGTGGGTGGGAGCCCAAACAGCCCCTCCATGCCTCACATCTGAGCCCAGGTGAGTGTCCCCAGCTGTCCCTGTCCAGCTCTGCCTGGCATCCCTGCAGGTGAAGGACACATTCTGGCATCTGCCTGGGGCATTAGGTACAAAGCTCTGGGTCCTGGGAATTTTTCCAGTAATTTGGCTCTCTGTTTGTAACGCAATTAGTCATTGGAGTAACGTTAGGAGTGCCTTATGTCACCACCGTTTCCATGGCAATAAGCAGATTCCGGAGGCAGGCAGGAGGAGAGTGTGTGTGTGCGCGCACGCTGTTGCACCAGCAGTCCCGATGCTGCTGATGCTGGAGCCCTCGTGTCCCAGCGCTCTCCTTTGGTCAGCTCTTGTGCAGCGAAGCCCAGGGTTGTTCAGCTCGAGGCGGTGAGGAGGTGGTGTTCCTGCTCCATCGCTCATGGTGCTGTCCCTGGAGAAGCTTTGAGTCCCTCTGCTAAGGAGCCCAGCGCTTGCTGGCTTGGACATGGTGGCATAGGGCCAATCCAAAGCAGAAGGGTCCTAGTCCCTTCGGTCTTGTGTCCCTTGCTGGCTGCTAAACGTTGCATGGGAAAACTATGGCAGGAGAGGGAATGAACCCAGAGCAGTGGCATTGCGGCCAGCCCACTGAAGGGGAGCGTCTCCCGGGTGTACATGCCTGCAGGAGGGACTCCCTGTGCTCTGCAGTGGCAGCCTGGGAGCAGAGGGAAGCTATGAACTGCTTATTAATGACAAATGCCATTAGAAATGACATGAAATACAAGGTCAGGTGAGTTATGGCCTAACCTGTGTCATATTTACAATGTGCCAGCTACATAAGACTATTTATTCTGCTTTTCACCCTAAGTGCTAGGTTAACACAGAAGCAACCACATGTGTCTGGAGCTTGCAAGACTCCAGGCATCCCCTGGGTGCCTGGAAACCTGGATGCTGGGATGGGAGCAGAGCCAGGCTGAGCCTCAGGATGCAGAAAGAGCACCAAAAGTCCCGGTTAGGAGCCAAGAGTAAGCAAAGGAGCGTGGCTGCATTCCTGCCTTGCAGAGGTCTGCCTAGCCTCTCTCTTTCCTAAATTAACCCCCTGGTGAAGGTGGAAGAGGCCGTTTGCCCAGCCTGGTCGATTTCTGGTCCCATGCTGCCAACCTGCGTTAGGGGTTCAGGAAACCTCTGAGAGCCTCTTCACATCCCAGCAAGGTATGACAGGTGGGGCAGCCCCTTTTCCACCGCCTGAGCATCGTGATCTAATTAACGTTGAGGGCAAACTTAGTGAGCTGGTGAGGAGCGTCTGTTGGTGAAGTACAATGAAGGGAGGGAACATAATGCAATTGCTTCATTTGAAGCAATTAGAGCAGAGCAAAAACATGTTTTTTTTTTAATGGACCTGGCATTGGTAAGTGATGCATGGCTGCTTTTTGTTAGTGCAGGGCTGAAAGGCAATTTTTCTGCGCGTTAGGGGCAGCGCAGAGGTCTAACTCGTTTGTGGCGTGAGCCACAGTGGGAATTTTTGGTCTGCATCGGAAAGAGCTGCTCCATTTCCCAGTGAATTTAGAAACAGGCTGTGGGTGGGGTGGGGAGGCAGTGGGGCAGCTCCCAGTGATTGCCAGGCTCCTGATAGCACTTGACATGGCTCGGGTCACAGCAGTCCTGCCTCAGCAGCATTTGTGCCGTCAGGTTTTGGACTGTCCTGTCCTCCTGGGGCATCTTTTTGCCTGGAAACTGCTGCCCAGGAAAGATGCAAGGGGACTCCGGTGCCTGCCGGGGTACAGCACGGGATGCTGAGGGACATCACTGCGCATTACTTGAGTTAGCTCTTGGGAGAAAGTTTGTACAGAAAGCTGGAAGTTAATCCCATAAATCTGGCCTCGGGATCAAGGCTAGGAGAAGACAGTGTAATGTATCCAATCTGCAGATCAGGAGATAGCAGCAAGAACAAAACGTCATGAAAGCACTGCTGTTTCCTCTGGCACATTAGAGGTGGGACCGAGGAAATTGATACTCAGATCCTTTTTCATGGCAAAGATTAAGCACAGGAGTCAGAGAGGATTTAGGCTGTTGCCACAGCAGTGCCTAATAGCCTGAGGTGTTTCTATATGAGGAGAGAAGGTAGTAATAATAATAATAAAATTAGGAACAAGGTAATTAATGCTTTCTCTAAGATGGACTGAAAGGCCAACCCGATCATTTGTGTGGGAATGGTTTGTATTGTACTTGGTAAGGTCACAGACACATCCAGCTGCCTGCAAAGCCATCACCACCTCTCTCTGCCCACACCTCCCTAAAGCACAGCCAACATGGCACCAGGCATGGTGGTGTGAACTACACCCCTAAATCCATGCTGGGGGTTAGGCCTGTGCTGAAGACTCATCCTTGGAGAGCTGCAGCTGCCATGGCTTGGTGGGCTTGTTTGGTGGGGCTGAACTACATGGTGGTGGCTGCCCATTCACAGGTGCATGCGGAGTTACTTTGCAAGGGGTGTTTGTGTTTGCAGCTGATGGAGGGCTGTGGTAAGGAGCTCACTGTGCGTGAATTGCCTGGCCACAGGCTTCTCCACAGTGAAAACAAGAGATGAATTTCTGGAGAGCATCCCTCCCAATGGAGGGAGGAGATCACACAGAGATATAGTTAGCTAGAAAAGAAAATGGCAAGTGCTTTGTTTTTGGGGGGGCCTTTTCTGTGCTGGCTGCAGGCTGCGGGCGCCCTGTGTGGGACAGCAGCTTTGACTGACAGCCTCTGCGGCACAGTGTGGTACAGCACAGCATGGCACGGCTGGGTGGCTGCGCCGTGCCAGGCGAGTTTGGAGCTAATTTGTGTGAGGGACACTGGTCCCCTTCCCATCAGCTGTGTCCATGCCAGCTATGCACAAAGGGACATGGAGCCAGGGCTGAGCTCGGGGCAGCACGTGGACACCTGGTTAGTTACGCTGTTCCGGTAGGCAGACCGGGGCATGGTGCCAGGCACCGGGGAGAGGCTTGATGTCTCTGCCCTGGGACAGCAGCATCTTGTGATACTTATCCAGTCTCTCTTGCTTACATCCCAGAGTGCCTACGCTGACAGTCCTGCTTTAAAAGTCACAGGCTGTGAGATTAATTGGGCTGTCAGTTCTTTTTCCAGCAAACGAGCTATCCAGATAGTCTTTTCCAAGGTCCTATTTTCAATGGGCAGAAATATAATTTCAGTATTTGGGGAGAAATATAGACAGGAGCTTTGTGAAACAGAATTTATATCTTACTTGCTCTGTTTTAAAGCTGAAGCTAATTGGAGCAAACCTTAATGGCCAAGGAGCTGATGTGTTTGATTTGAGTTACTCCATAGCTGTAGGGTGAGCTGAGTCCTAATGAATGCAAGAATTTTCCTGTGCGATGGGGGGGAGAGTGAGACCTCCTAGACCTAGGAGAAGGAGGAGGCTCTTTGGTGTCTAATATACTTTAAATTCAGGTCAAAACTTTTCTTGACTCTGGTGAATAAATACACCAACCCTTCCTTAATACCTGCTTTCATGACCCTGCTGTTGTTCACCCCTGAAACGTGCTGCTCACCCAGGGCCTCAGAAGCGTTTGGGGGTGAGTGGCCCAATGGGGACACATGGCTGGTGTGAGCCTGTGCTGAAAGAGGGGTTCTGGCTCCCCTCCCTTCCCATCACTGCTGCAGCATCTTCCTGCCTTCATCAGTGCCTGAGCCCAGCAGTCATCATGGCTCATCACATTCAGTCTGTTAATATCTAACTAGAAATTAAGCTTTATAAGCCTAAATGCAGTTGTGTTTTCAACAGCCCACTAACCTTTTCCTCTTGAATCTTTGCTTATGTGTTAAAAATCCACTTTCAGTATAAGACTGTCAGATTTAATCCTTTTTAAATATCCTTTTCCCTGGTGAGGCAGCAAGATTTCCCAGGCAGCCCTGAAACTTGCAGATAAGATTTTATTGGAATAAGACATCCAGATGAAAGGAAGTCTCTATTTAAAGCAGTCTTCTGGGGGGTATCCCACTTTGTACGTGTTTGTCTATAATTTTTAAGTATCTGTTTCTTTGCAGGACAGCTCATTTAAACTTGCCTGGGGAAAAGAAAAAAAGCTCTTTCTGCTTTACAGCTGAGAGTCCTGAACCCTGGTTGTAAGGTGGGCTGGGAAGCCGGTGGGCCTCTGGCAGCCATCCATCCCCATGGGGAGGCTTCATGCCCATCACACAGCTCCAAAGGGCTCTGCTGGTATCTCCTGGGCTTCTCCTTGCTGATGAAGACCACAAGGAGCCAGTGGAAGGGACTTGCAGCACAGACATACCAGCAGCCTCTTTTGGCAAATGAGCCCATGGTGGTCACCATCATCTTCTTCCCCAGCCCCACCAGGTGAGCCATGCTGGTCCTGCTTTCTTTTAATCACCATGCAATGCATCCTGTTACTATTAAGGTCTGGAGCATGTGTTCATCCTGAGTTCTAGGATTGCTAATTGTTGTGAGCATCTGTGAGCACGCTGGAAGGACTGCACACAGCGTGATGGGACGGCTCAGTCACAAGCACAAGAAGGGGAGCCGTTCAGTCGGGTTAGGCTGATCTGCACTAATGACAGAGACCGGACTGCCATTCCCTGACGGGCTTTTCCCCGCAGCTGCGCACCCCTGTACACCCTGCAGAGCAGCTCCAGCTCCAGCCCCACGCTGGGGCCAGCACTCGGCTGCAGTGGTGGGGAGGGGGCTGAGTCAGGGAGGTGAGGGGCTCTCTGTGTCCTGCATGGGCTCAGGCAATGGGGCCTTGACAGCAGAAAACTAAGCAGAGGCAGCCAGCTGCAAACAGTTCTCACCATTGGGGGACTGTAAGCTGGGGGCTATTTTTCAAGGATGGATAGGTTTGCTTTTGAGTGGGGTTTTTATATATATATATATTTTAAATTCATTTTATAGCCAAATAAGTGTATAACTACCTTCTTCTGGTTCACTAAAAATAGCTGTAAACACAATGCTAAACAAGCAGTGAGCAGGTATGTGGATGTATGCCTGTATTTCAGGAATGGCATCACCATTAGAGATACAAACCATAGTTAGATTAAAGACTTAATGGCTGCAATTAAACTTCCTACAGGAACTATTTCCTTGCTGAGCTTTACCCTGCAGCAAACTCTGCAGTGCCAGCATTTCTATAGCAGTAAGGAGGTACAGAGGCAAGGCCCAGCACGAGCCCAGCCAGAAGTGGGACCTCTCACCTTTTGGCCAGCTGACAGGATTAAAGAAAGACCATTTGCAGCTGTTTCAGTGGGGATTTCTGGTGTATCTCAGGTCTTACTCAGATATTTTTTTTCTCTGCAGAAAGGGTGTAAGGATGGTGTGAGAAAAAAAAACGAAACAAAACAGTGGTTAGGTAGCAGGGTGCCATTAGGCAGCTTTCAGCTCAGAAGAAACCCATCCTGTCTCCAGCAGCACTTAGGAAAACGACTCAATTAAAATGAGCAGAGTTCATCTCAGAAACAGGGAGAAAGTGCCTGCTAGCCACAGGGCAGGCAGCAGACAGCAAGCTTTGGCTCCCCAGCAGGCAGCCAGGCAGTCGGTGTCACAGCTTTACAGGTGCTGTGCGCCCTGTGCAGCCGCCTAGCCAAGCTGTGGGGCGAAGAGGGTCCCACTGTCCCCCATGGGATCCCGCACCTACATGCAGAGGGAGGAGCCGGTAGGCAGCACTGCAGGGCTGTGCCCTGCCTGCATTTCCCCAGGCATCAGACCTTAAAAGGCACCTGCATTCTGCAGCTGCATTTTTGGGATGAAGACCAGCCACTCCTGGGGCAAGGGAGACCTCCCAGCAGTGTCTCCTTTAATTCAGCCTGCGCAGCAAGTGTTTTATCCCGATTAGTCCTCATCCCTGGGGACAAAAAGATAAGAAACAGTCTTCTGGAACTACTAATGTGAGACACCAAGGTTTATTTAATAAATTGTTCACCCACAGAGACAAAACACACTGGGGTGTTGCACAGGGAACTGCAGCAAGGCCCTGCAGTGCCCCATGCCCCTGCAAAACAAAGTCCTAGTGAGCCGGAGGTTGCCATTTTACTTCCCATTTCAGCCCCCCACCCCAGCGGGTTGACTCTGCCCTGTTCAGTATGGGGAGAAGTGTTTTGCCTTCAGACATGACAGCAGCTGAGGGATTAAAGCAGTCTCAGGTGTCCATGCCAGTCCTGGTACCTTCTTTTGCAGGATGCATCATCTTTATGCATAGAGCAGCTCTGATGAGTCTGGGGACATGCAGGGTGCATTTGTGCTGTCACCTGGATTTGCCCTGTCCCAGGCTAAGGTTTGGCTCAGCCCATGCCATGGTGCTCAGCCCCCAAGGAATGGCCACACGACCCGGGATCAGGGGATACGGGACATGATTTGGTGGGGTAGCAAGGCCTTGGCTCCAGTCACCTCTGCAGCACAAGGATGAACCAACAGGGCACAAAAGCCAAGCATCTGTGTTACCTGCCTTCAGACTAAAGCCAGCTCTCTATATTCAATTGAAAGACAGAAAAAAAAAGGAAGATTCAGCAAATCAGGCAAGAGCAAACCTCCTCTTGGCCTCAGTACTGGACCCTGCAAGTCCATGGGCAGTCGCTGTGAATGTCTTTGTGTAGCCAGGAGGGCATGGGCATGTCCTGGAGGAGCAGGAGGGCCGGCGAGTCTTAGATTAACAAGTTGGTTTGGAGTAGAGGAACAAAGCAAAGAAAGCAAAAGCCGTATTTCTGCTCACCTTTAAAAACAGGACTGCTGACAGTGAATTTGACTGTAAAGCACTTTGCTGTCCAAGGATGAAAATTGCTAGATGAAAGCTTTGTATATTATTTTTGCTTCAAGTACAGCTGTTATCATTTAACGTGATCTTTAGTGCCTGCTTTTGACATCTTTTCAACCTTGCGGACTTATTTTCATCAGCCTGAAGAGTAAATCTGGCCTTTCCTGAGCCAAAACAATTTTCTGGTAGAAACTGTGGCAAGGTCAAAATTAAGGCTAATACAATATTGTTTGCAATGGTTATACGGAAATGGTGTTCACATGAAAACATAACAAGGGCCCAAGAAAACAGCGAGATAGTTACAGCACCAAACTGCTATATTTTTTCATTATGCTAGCAGTGCTCCCTTTGAGCTGGCCATAAATTTAGAAGTCTTTAAAAAGAGAAAGCAAGAACAAGTCAAAAAAAACCCAAAAAGGATCAATAAAGACAAGGGAATGAAAAGCAGCGAGACCGGGCTCATATTTAGATTAATGTCCAGCTCGAGATAATTACACCTTCATTGCTGTGGCACTGGCAGGGTTCAGGAAAAGAAACACTACTCATTAACTCCCAGCTGCTCTCCTTAGGATCAAAATGGAAAGATTTAAACCAAAAGTAAAACATGATCAAGTCATTTTGGTCTGATGGCAAAGCAGGCAACCCAAGAGGTGACCCTGCTGCAATTAGGAGGTGATGTCCTCAGCTGTGCCAGCAGCTCTCCAAATTGCGCTCTGTCTAGGCAGCAGATCTGCTTTTGATGCTTAGCTGAACCTGAAAATCAGGGCAGAGGGTTTCTGAAGTGCTTTCTTCCAGAAAGCTTCCATGGGTGAAGGGGCAATAAAATACTGAGCAGTCACTTACCAGGACAGTGGCTTCCCTCAGATGAGCAAAGCTGCCTGGAGAAGGGCGGGCGAGCAGTGATGCTCCTGAAACAGCCCAACTGCGGCAGCTCCTGCCTCTCCAGGCAGGGATGCTGCTGCTCAGCTGAACCCGCTGGCCTTTCCCCAAGGGGACATTGCCTATTGCACCCAATGTCACTGGGTTGGAATATACCTGAAAGCCTTCTTCACTTACCCTTGAAGCAGAAGTTGAGCTCAGGTCTAGCAAGTCAATGTCAAGGCCATACCAGGTGCCTAAAAGCCGGCACACCAAGACTTGGGTGGGCTTCCCAGCTCACAGCTGATCACACTGTTCTTGGCCCTTTCCTGCCCAGCATGTGGGCACTGGGGAGCAGTGGGCATATGGCTGCTCTCATTGGTACCACACGTCCTCCCATGAGATCAGCCCTCCAAAGTCATGGGGAGCAGGGGGCAGGAGTGGCATCACTGTGGCTTGGGCACAGTCCCCATCCATCACTGGATGGTGTCCAGAGACCCACAGTTTCCATCTGTTTTCATGTGCTCCAGTCAGGGGAAGGTGGCTTCGCTCTGGTTCAGCCACTAACCACAGGGCAGGAGTCGCCCAGGCAATGATTCAGGCTCCAGAGAGGCAGCTAGGTAGGTCAGCCAAATTTGAAATATGCCTCTTTAGTGCAAATAGAAGAGAGAGCATCCATCGTCTTCAGCTGGAATAAACACATGCCCTCCTTTTTTCAATCACACCTGCCTGCCCCTTCCAAATTGCAAGCCTTTCCTGCCCACAGGAAGATCCACGTTCTCTTTTCTAACTCTGTTTAAATTCTTCTCCTTGGAACAGTGGCATCTATACCAATGCTGAAAATTTTCTTCTTACTTTGCTTCTCATCCCAATTTCCTGTGCTTTCTCATAGCATCTTTTTTCACAGACACCTTTCCCTTCCTTGTTTTCCAACTATTGTTTTCTTATTTTTAACAGCTGTCAGGCTAACCTTCTGTCAAAATTGCTTCCTTCACTGTTTCTTAAACACTTCTTGAAGAGCTCTTTAACTTTCCATTCACAATCATTTAATTATTGTTTTTTTTCCACCCAGTCAGTTTTGCTGGTAATTTCCCCTGATTTATGCTAGCCTTTTTGAAACACCTAGTAGCTGTATTACTGGCTGGGGCTGCCCTCTGTTTGCTTGCATGGACTATAATCAGATCATGGTTGCTACTCCCTAAGCAATTACCACGCCTTCAGCAATTAAATCATTGCAGCAATACAGCATCCTCTTGCATCCGGCTTAGCAGTTTCTATATCAGGAACCGTCCAACGTTCCCTTTGGAAACTCTCCTGACACTCACCCTGGTCACCCACATCCCCAGTGGAGGTTTCCCCACAGCATCACCATCTGGACCCTGCAGGAAGGAGGTTGCTGGGAGTGGGTGCTGATCTCTGCTTTAAATTGGCAGACTTTTTAATTCTTTCCTTTTAGTAGAAAAAAAATATCCTAGATTGCCTGATGATGCCACATGAATGAATGATCAAAAGGCTTTTATTACAACACCTTTCTCCCAGGGAGTCCCCAGCAGATAGTCCTTGAGGCTTTCAGGCACATCCAATGCCAATTGCACTGCCTTCGTGGCATAAGCCAGCAGCACAGCAGGGCAGGAAATAGTTCCTGGCTGCTGTATAATTCTCTTACAACTATAAAACAAGAGGCCAGGCCCCATTTGCCCAAATTCTTTAGATCAGCTGCAATCCCCAACACAAGCTCCTGCATTGATATTGGACAGAACAGCTGTTAAGTATTTTTGCTGCAAGATTGCAAGAAGAGTGATTTATAGCCCCGTGATTTAGTGACATCTTTTTCTTGTTAAAGCATCTTTTCTCACCCAAGGTATAGGACTCAGTGTCTTTCTGACAGGAAAAAAAAAAATTGCTTTTTGTCTTTCCTTATTCCAATGCCATCTTACAAGGTTCTTTTTCCTATTGCATCTTCAGTACAGGCTTCTGCTGTGCTGAGCAGCCCAGGAGGACCTGCTCCTCAGAGCCAAGGGGGAAAGAAAGCCTGGTCCCTTCAGACTACTTTTTTCTGTCAACATGCTTAGCCCCCTTCAAGGCTGGGGATGGAGAGGAAGGACCCAAATTACCTTAGGGCTTTTTTTTGTTTGTTTTACACCATTTTTTCTCCTGTCACAGTGGCTGCCCTGATCAGATCCACCAGCTCACATGGAAACACACAGCAGCATCAGGGCATAGTTACGAGTGCTGGGGTTCACCTGCAGCACCTCACAGGAGGTGAAGAAAAGCCTTACTGTCCTAGCTCTTCTTTGGGCAAACTCCCAGGGAGATAAAGCCCTAGCCTGATGTGTAACGAGCTGAGCCTGCCTCCTGCTGCTGCAGCCCTTCCATGCATAAGAAAAGTTTGCACAAAGAAGTAGGCTTTTCCAGAAAAAAAAAAAAATTAAGTATTTTTTTGCCTTTCTGTCCCAATTCCAAGCATCCTTTAGTGCCAAGAATAATAAATACATATTTTTTTTTTTCCCCAGGAAAGGCTTTCTGCCTTGCCCTGACACCAGTCGCCGTCCAGCCACTTCTAGCCCCAACCCTTTGCCGCAGTTCCCCTTGTCCTGCCACCTATGCATGCCCTACGGAGGTCTCACAAAGCCTGGCACATGGGACCAGATTTGCAGCCCTGTGAGGATGTAGGGGGTTACTGCCGCTTCTCTCCGTGGTGTGATGGCCAGGAGGATTGCCGTCATATTTTACACATGGCTCGGTCTGTATTCGCCAGGTTTTGCATTATATATTTTCATTACTGGAAAGAGCTGAGGGCTAAGGATACTTAAACTGTAATAAATACATAAATTGTTGCTGAAGACTCCCAAACACTGTGGCAGAGGCCGGGGGAAGACACAATTACCTTACAGTGTAATTGAAGCCCTTGGAGAGGTCACTTTATTTCCATAGCCCTTAATTTTTTATGAAAAATGGTTCCTAATATGTGCCTGACAAAAGCGCTCATATAGTATTGCTAAGTGAGACTATGAGAAAAGGGAGGGAATGCAATTATGGTGCTGCAGAGAGCACTATGCTATCTTTCATGGCACCACTGCTGATGCCCCCCCCATGCCAAATGCATGTTGAAGCCGAAATGGGAGGGGGAGGCTGGTTATGGGGAGCTGTAGACCCACCGTGCAAAAGGATGCTGGCAGCATGACCGTACTTGTACACTCAACTTTGGGGACTCCAAATATTCCCTTGAGACCTGCTGGGGCTGTAGGAAGAGGGGGTCGACCTGCCCCCTGCGTTGGGCAAGTGCCCCATGGGGGACACCAGTGGGCAGTGGGTGCCCCCAGGGTGGCTGTGGGGCAGCTGCCAGGTGGCAGTGGGGAAGCAGCCTGCCAGAGACAGCTCCCAGCGGTGGCATATGCTCATCCAAACTGTCCCTTGAAATCTTTCAAACAACTAATTAGTACAACCTGGATGTATTTGTTGCTAATTTGTGAACAGGGAGAGGGAGGGGACGAGGAAAAGCAAACAGTGAGTGACAGTTCAGCTGGGGGACAAATGTGTGCCCCAGGCTCGCAGACAAATGCGGTGTTGTCCCATGGAGCCAAGCGATAGGACCTTTTGTTTTGGCAGGGGGGAAGCTGCTGGCAGAGGTTTGCACCTCTAGCAGGTGGGCAAAGAGCCCTTCTGCTGCCCATGCCCTGAGGGGGGGGGCGATGCTCCGGGGGCATCTGTGCACCAAAGCGCCTGCCCAGCGCACCCTGGCAGGTGCCAGGTGGGTTGGGGAAAACCTCCTCCCTTGCAAATGCACAAGCTGCTTTCGCAGTGGTGCTTTATCTGCTGCATTAACTCTTTGCAACTACAAGTTATTTAGCTTTAAAATGGAGCTGGGCATCTGCATGGAAGGGACTGACCGCTCAATTTTTCAGAAATTTATTGTCCCTCATTAATTATATGACCCGCTTTTGTTGCAGGCTTTTATCTTTGCCTGCTACTTGTTTTGCTGTAAATCTTTGTCCAGCAGTTTTGGCTCATGGGGTACTGTATGATTTGGTTCTGTATATTCATTAGTGCTTTCTGATATCACAGTAAAACCTTTTTGCATAAAAGTGGCTATTCATTTTCCTGCAGTAAGTGTAAAAGACAACCAATGTTACCAATAAAAATAGCAGTTTATTTCAGGAGCAAGTGTCTCCACAGGAAGCAAAAGCATCATTGCCAGGCCAGCTGCCTGGCATGGTTAGAAAGTGCCCTCTTACAAGGAAAAAGTACCCCAGAGTGGGTATTGCTCTGTCCTTGTGCAGAGGGGACGGCTGGTGTAGGCTGTGAGAACTCCCTGGGTAGCCAGCAGCCCCTGTCCCTGGGGACCCCGGTGGCCCAAGGCCAAGCACTGCAAGAGCAGTGGCATGTTAGGACGTGGAAGTGCAGGAGCCAGGTTCTTCTCAAACTATCAAGGCCATATTTTGTTTGTTCTTCCACTTCTCAGCCTGAATAAACACATTACAGTGTCTCCTCAGGCTTTTATTCGCACAGTTTCTTGTCGTCTCCCACACCATAACAAGGACTTTCCATTTTATCCCAGGTGATAAATGGCAGACTCTATTATTGGGCTCATTACTGGGGCAACTGGTTGCTATTCTCCAGTGTGGACCAATGCTGCACTCCTCCTTAGGCAGCATCATGGATGCTGCCAGCGCAGGGTCCTGGTGACTCCCGGGATCTGGGCAGCCTCCCTGCTCCCCAGCTACAGTTCAGCATTCAGAGAGGGTTCATATCAGAGGTTGTAATTGCATTCCCACACATTCCCTGGAGAAATGAGAGTTAAACAATGAAAAGATTGATTTTCCAATGAATGCCGATTTGTTTTCTAACCAGAATATCAAATTATGGCAGGCAGGGAGGAGGGAAGCACAGCACAGTGCAAGAGGGGCTTGTTTTAAATGGGCAAACAATTAATTCCCAGATTCATTACAACGATTTTAAGCGACAGTACATGAAACAGTAAATGCATTTAATTTGGAGCTTAGCATTTCCCCTGATGAGATCGGGAGCTTCAATATGCTCTTGCCATTGGTGAAGTTTCCCTTCCCCTGCAAAATTTAATTACCTCTTCATTACTTCAGGAAATTGATGGGAGACTGACATGAGGCTGGAAACTTCACACAACGCTCCCCAAATTGCGTCCTCCACCCTGCTCCATGGGACTGGATAGGACCTTGCAGCCCCCGGCTCACCTCCGTTTCTGCAGGGAGAAGCGTACCATTGCTCCCCTGGGTATCCTTAGCAGCTCTGCAGGGATGGAGGCCCTGCCTGGACCAGGGCTGGATGCACCAGACTGCTGCCAGAGCAGCAGCACACCGACTCCTGGGCTTGCCTTGATGTGACACCAGGTAGTCAGGGTACATAGGATGGGGGTCCCGGCAGTGACAGCAGCGCCTGGGGCACAGGACAAGGCCCCTGTATGGATGCTACCCTGCAAAGGGCACGGGGAGGGTGGTTGTGCCTGTCCTGGCACTGCTCTCTATTCCCCTAGGGCAGTTCAGTGTCTTCTGGTGGAGCTCCTGAGGATGCCAACCACTTGCATCACTGCCTGGGAGAAGCTCTTCATGGCTTGTGGGCCTGGGAGAAATCAGCAGGATGGGTGCAATAAATAAACTCATCCAGGCAAACCCAAGTGACTTTCCAGGCAATTACCTAATGACTAGCTGAGAGGAGCACAGCAGATATGACACCACAGTCTCCAGGAGGGCCCTTCCTGAGTCCTGCAACAACCCAGGTGTGGCAAGAACATCAGGTACAAATGCAGCAGGTTTAGACCTGGCTGATGAGACAGGCTCAGAGGGAAATGCTGAGCCAGGATCATTGTGGCACCAGCCACCCCCAGACACATAACCCCACTGATGGCTGGTAAGGATCCAGCTCCCAGGGACTGCTTTCCAGTGGGGAGAGGTCAGGTTGTGCTCCCAGAACATGCAGCACCCCAAGGGGACACACCAATCCCTGGCACCAGTCATCAGGGACTGGTTTCATCCCAGCAAGGGTAAGGAGAGCAGGGTCCCTGGGCTCAGGTGTTGATTAACAGGTTTCAGGGGTGGGCAAGCACATGGCTGCTGTATCCTTCCTATAAAGCCCCAGCACTGCCTCCAGCACTTGAGCTGCTTTCCCTGAAAAGTCAGCTCCAGACAGAGCTGTCAGCAGTGCCGATGTGCTAACAGATTTTGTTGGCAGTGCTGGTAAACAAGTGCCTTGGAAACCTCAGCTGAAAATAGAGTTGTGGCTGTCTCCTGCTCTCCTAAGGAGAATGGAGCATCCCCCCCGCCCAGGCACTTTTTCCAAAAAGTCCCCAGATAGCTCAATCTGCTGATGAAAATGCATCAATGACATGTTCTGGATGGGGCCAATGGCTTGGAGCCTCCCCCGGGGCCCTCCCACGGTCCCCAGCAGTCCCCAGTATGCAAGGCAGACCTCAGCCGAGCTTGAGATTACCAGCCCACGTCTTTTAAGACAGATGATCCATTTTATGGGCTGCCATAAAAGCACAGGAAACTCCCACAAATCAGGCAAAACTGCCATTTCCCCGGAATTATCCTTTCGTCTCTCAGCAGCAGAGGCCTGTGCAGAGTCCATTAGCGCACTCCTCGGAGACCCCGGCGATGCTGGGGAAGCTGCCAAAGCACACAGCCCACGATGGGGAGCCACCTGGAGAGGTCCCAGTGCGGCGGCTCTCCCAGAAAATGCAGCTCCCTGGGCCTGACGCAGCATCGCGGACAGCCTGCATGAGTACCTGGGCGCCGCGAGACCCTTTGGAAAAGCTTTGGTTTCCTATAAACAGCTCTACTCCTGCACATTGACCCTCTGGCTTCCAGACTACCCCTCCCATTAAAATATATTTTAGTTGTATACAGTAAAAGAAAAAAGCACACAATGATTCGGGGGATTGGAAATTGCCCTGGGTTTGGGGAAAGGGGATTTTCACAATTATTTCATTTTGCTGCAAAGTGAATGGTGGAATTGCAGACCTGCCCCTGAAAGGCTTGTCCTGGCTCCCCCCAGCTTTGCTTTTATCTTCCAACCCCACAGGCGTGTTGAAACCCTCAAATGTGAGACCAGCAAGATATGATTCAGGAAGAATATTACAGCATCTTTTAGGTATGAAGTTAACGGTGTGTAATTAGAATGGCAATAATGAGAAGTTATTAAATAATTCATTTCTTCTTATGAATTATTCAGTGTGTGCTTAACTTCAGGGCTGATGTGTTATTTAGCAGAAAACACCCCAAAGCCCTCTTGCGACATGATCTGGGTGCTGCTAGAGCCAGACCCTGCTACCTGTGAGCTCCCTGAGGGCCAGAAGGGACCACTGGGGAGCTCTAAGCTGGTTTTAGGGTTCCCCAGTTGCATCCCCAAATGCAAATCCTTTAAAACATGGAAAATCTCAGTTCAGGCAACATTGCAGCCATAAGAGACGACTTCTTCTACAGAGGGAGGAGAGACCCGTCATCCGCATGCCCGTGCTTACGGTCTGAGCCTCCATTTGTTCTTGTTAACTCTAAGTTACTAAATTTACAAGGAAGCTAGTAAATCAGCCTCGGCCCTTCACAGCTGCACAAGATGTTATCTGCAGGCTGGGTTATTCTCATAGAGGGGCTGAGCTCAGCTCTCAGAATAAATGAGTTTTGGCTGTGGCCATGAGGCCATCTGTTCTGCCAAGCTTAAAACCCAGGGGAAATGTGACCCTAGAGATTCACGGGCACTGCCTGCTGATGCCAGCCATTGCCCTGCCCGCAGCCTAGGCATGCCCATCTTCCCTGCCTAGCCCTGCAAGGTGCCTGAGGCTCTGCCTGGCGCCAGAATTGCCTGGGCTTTCTAAGCCTCTTGGATCTATTCCTTTTGACACCAGCTTCCCAGTGAGATGCTGACACTAGCAGGATCATCTCTGATTGCATTTCTCATTGCGGTGTTTTGCCTGGCCTTGTTAGAAACCTGTGTCAAGGCTCATCTTCTCTGAAGCAGAGCGGCTTCTCCTGTGGGGCTCGAGCACACCGTTAAAATCATCACCAATTACCAATTCAGCAACACCAGACCTATTTCTATGGCAGGGTCTGGCTGACCACATCCGCTCCCCTCCACTGATTAGATAGTCTGTTCAAAAGATTTTGCCTCCATCAGAAACTCCAAGCCCTGGGGTACTGCTGGCCACAGGCGATTACTTCTTTGCACATCCAGCTCTGGAATCCCTTGCCAGAAGCTACCGTGCCAGGCAGCATAGGCAGGAGTCCCTCACCCCATGTGCTTTTTCCCATTTGCACTGTGCACGCAGTTTTTTTGTGCAAGCTGAACCTCAAATTCAGGCTCTTGGCACCTTGAGATTGTTCAAGCCAGGGAGACATCAAAGCTAAGTGACACATGTGTTGACAGCCACCTGAGTGAGTGTTTTACTCCATCAGCATCACCATCCTCATCACATTTCCTGCTTCACATGTAATTGCTGCTCTTCTGGTTGGAGATCCACACCTTCCCGCTGAGCTTTCGGGGGACTTCTGTAATGCTTGCTGGCTCCTTCCCTCTCCTTCCTCCCTGGCCCTGCCTCCGCAGTCATTTCTCCCCACTACTCTCTGTGGCGAGGGAAGGATGACATGCCAGGGCTGTGTGTTATTTGCACATGCCTTAAAGCCACTTGGTTGCCACATGGTTCATCCTCAGTCGGCCCATGAAAACCTCAGTGTCTCCAGCCCCATCCTTCAGTCCAGCCCTTCCAGGGCCTGGCTGCAGCTCCACAGAGATATTCTTGGTGGCTGGAGTAGTTTCCATCCTGACATCCCTCGCCCCTTAAATGCATCATCTGACTGCAATCCTGTGCTTAAATGCGATGTACTGAGAACTGACTCTTCTGGGGTTTTGGGAGCTGCTCTCAGTTGCGTCCCTCCTGCAGGACACTCCTCAGCCCTGGCCTTTGCTGTTGCTAAAGTAGCAAGAGAGTGTGTCCATCACACCTGTACCTGGCCTCAATGCTTGAATCACAAATAACTTTAAATTCATAGGTTTTCTTCCCCTGCATGTGTGTTATTGAGCAGAACCCCCATGGTTTTTCAGTGCTTAAGTCTGTTGACGCAAAGCAGTCAACATGCTTCAGCCCTTGCACTGCCTGGCTGGACCCTGTGGAGGAGATTAATTTGGAGCATGGAAACGATTTTCTGGCCCCCAGTGGGATGCCCAGCACAGCATATGTGTGCTGGAAATGCACAGCAATGAAGTCCCTATGATGTCCTGACCAGCTTTCGTCTCTCACGCAGATGTGACTCACCCACGAAACATGCCAAAACCAGCTCAATCTGTTCCTGGGGTTTCCTTGTTCAGCTGCCTCTCCATTTTTGGTGTTTTTACAGGGATTGCAGGGGGACCATTCACCTACTGGCCTTGCAAAGTGAGATGTGTTGGACATTTACACTAGGGTATCATTATTTCTGACCAATGTATTTTCTTTTTAGCTATGTTTTAATTAAATTAATTTTCCTTTCATTTTGTCTTCTTTGGCTGATCAAAACCAACACTGAAAATAGAGATAAACCCAAGAGAAAAAGGTCATTTGTAAAGAAATAATTTCTCTTTCCCCCCTTCTTTCCCACTGGCAAGGATTCAAGCAACCACCCACAGGCTGATTTCAGTTTGAATTTAACCAAGCGCCAGTGAAGTGCCTCCTCCTCACACTGAAGGACTGCTCTTGCTGCTCTGGCAGGCGTCTGTGCAATGATAAGCACGCTGCTGAGGAGATGGGATGCTGCTCCTGGGTGAGGCATGTGCTCCCAGGTGGGCACCCTGGAGCTGCAGCAGCAAACCTCAACTCTTGCCATATTTTGCTCCATTATCTGATGCAATACTGACATGTAGGACCTGGGAGTAATTCTCTAAATACCAACAGAAGCATTGATTTTCAATATTCAGAAGTACATCTCCTCTCAATCTCTCTCTGAGGGGGTGCAAAGGGCAATGCATCCTGTGAGAGCAAAGGCAGTGGCTGAATCCACTCCAAGTGCAATTAACTCTTCTCTTCCTGTTAGCCTTTTCTCAGCACTCACTGCTGTGCCATGCCTATCCTGGTCCCCTACTTTCTGCTCTGCCATCCAGTTCCTTTGCTTCAGGACTGCCTCCCAGCAGCGTCCTTGCAAACAACTCTCCAGGCAGGTGTGGCTCCTCAAAAGCATTAAGTTACAATAAGCCTTTCTATGCTAATAAATGGAGGGGGTTTTCCTTTTCCCCTGCCTTCTGAAAGCCTTTTCCTGCACCATCCTATTGTTCCCTTCCTCCTGAATTTACATCTCAGTGACTGTAAGAAATTGCAATGGAAATATTGGTCTATATTTCCAGAAACTAATCAAGCGTGATTGTACAGCAGCAAAAAGCCAGGGAAGCTGCTTGGAGGAGTAAATCCCAAGGGAGGACCAAGCCATGCTGCCCAGAGCTGGCCAGTGCCCACGGCTGCCCCTGCCCAGCCAGGAGAGTGGGGCGGATGGAGGGGGAACACCAGCTCCCCTGGCCTCCATCCTTCCCCCACTGGTGGGGACTAAAACCAGCACTTTTAACCATTAGGTATTGAGAAAAAGATTGTCTCTTGTTTTACCCAGTTTTTACCCATTTATTTGTTGGAGCTGGTTGCAGTCCAGGCTTGGCATACATACAAGAAGTCATTCCATGGAGAGCCTCTGAGCAGAGTTTGTGACCAGGGAGCTGCTAATACCAGCACCAAGATGAAACGATTTGGCGGGTTATATACATTGATGTCAATCATGCTTCCCTTTGGTGCTTTTCTACCTGCAGGGAGGTGCAATAAAATATGTGCATTTTCTGAGTCCCATCCTCCTTGGCCTTGGAGGCAGAAGATGAAGCCCAAGCATCTGTGCATGGGAAAATACAGGTACTCCTATGAACACCAAGGAAAACGCTTATATGCCGCTGATGTAAGCCAGCAAATCCAACCACCCCTAATCTGACCCAAGGTCCTGTACAGCCAAAAAGAGACTTTAAAACATCCTGAGGAAGAAGCAGTGATTCAGCTTGCTAGATCTAAATCCAGGATCATGTATTATGTATTTCTCACCAGAGTTTGCATGAGATCAATGAGATCACATCCATCAGCATCCTGCACTTTGATGAACGCCGAGATGAAGCCTGAGCGCAACGGCAATGGCTGGCAGCAGGAGCGTGGGTTGGGGCAGGGTGCAGCTTAAAGGCAGAAGGAGCAGAGGGAGAGGAGGGACCACCTACCCCAAAGCTCTGGGTGGTCACCGCTGTGAATTTGTCACAGCCTGGACATGGTGATGCTTGCCTGGGTTAAGGCGCATCCCAGTGGCTTCTGAATCCTTCACTCGCATTAATAGACTCTTCCCTACACACTTTATTTATACACACAAATAAAAGCGAGGCAGTGACCCTCTGCTATATGAAAAAACCCATCAGTCCCATTTTAACTGATTTAGGGTGTGCTAAGTAATTTTCAGAAGATAGGCTTAGGACTGTTTCACATATCTCTTTTTGAGAATATAGTACTTTCCTGGACCCCAGCAAATTGTCTTCCCTCCAGCTTCCCCTTTGCCATGGGGAATGAATTTCAGACCTTTTTCTCAGCTCATTATTCTAAGCATTTCCCATTAGGTGTCTGATTAGCGCTTCACAAGCTGTGTTGTGCTATAATATCTACTTCTGACGTGGGCTGCGGCAGCCAGAAGAGAAATCCATTGCATTTTAGATTGAGATAACAGTTTAATCTGATCTGCTCTTGGGAAAGAAAAATCTGCCAGGGAAAGTCCAGGTCCACGAAGGCAGCATACAAGGCAGAGACACTGCCTGCTTCCATACCCGTCGCTGCAGAGAAGTGACCCATTCTCAAAAGAAGCGCTGGGAGGTATTTGGGCAGTCTAACTTGACCATTTTTCAAGCTATCTTTAAGCCTGCAATAAGCCCCATGAGCAGGTTCTGTGCCATGAAAGAAGAGAGAAATCAAAGCTTTCCCTGGCTTTGCTGAGGGCCTCTGCTTAACATAGAGAAGCCTCTGGGCATTTGCAAATCCTGCAGGAGGAGCACCAGAAGCGGGTTGTCCTCAAGAGGAAAATCAGCCCATGGTCTGGAAGACCATGCATCAAACAGGGCAAAGGGGGCCTCTGCCTGGCTGGAGGAAGGACTCTCCCCCTACCATGCCACACCAGCACCTCACTCTGCTTGTCTTAAGTGCTACACACCTATGACAACCTTAAAACCTCAAAATCAGCTTTCATTTTAAGGTGAGGTTAGTCAAGAGCAGCAAAAAGATCTGTTGATGTCTGCAGTCAAAATTATTTAAGCTTTTTTTTGTTTTCCTACCAGCTGTAGTTATATAGAGAAAAAAAAAAAAGACAAGCAAAGTTTCTGATTAATCATTTCTTATGTTTGAAGAAGAAACACTTTGGTTTTGAGTTCTTCTGAAAACAGAATCATGGTGGGCAAACAAAGTTACCCAGTAACAAGGCAGGAAAAAATAAAGGGAGGCGATGGGGGAGAGGAGCAGCCCCTGTTTTCTCCCTGATGTCCTTGGTGGGTTCTGTCTGCAAATGCAAGGGTGGACATCCTGAACTGCTGCATCTCCTGGGCCATCAGCTGCTGCCTGGCTGGTCACTGTCTTTTGTGCTAGCACGCCAACTCTTTGTTTGGAGGCTGATGTGTGACAAGCCTGCTCCTTGGCAAGGTGTGGGGACAGTCCCTGGACACCCATGGGTGCTCCTTACTCCATGGGAGGGCATCTGCTCCGAGATACCCTGCATTGGGCATTGCTCAGATCCCCCAGAGCAACATTTACTTGTTCTAGATGGCTTAGTAAGAGATTTTACTCCTAGCTACATCGTGGCTCTTTAAAGAGTCATAGAAACCTGGCTTTAAAACGCCTCATGATGGAACAGCTTGCTTGGAGTTGTGGCGGAGTGTCTGAGGGTCAATTATGCTCCCTGCATAAAAACATTCTGTCCTTAATCTTTTTTATGGCTTTGCCTGCTAGATTTAAGAGCCCTGTATATAAACAAGCCCTTAAATAAATAGACCTGGAAGTATAATCTCCTCACATAGATTCTTACAAAATTGTGTTCAAACCGTCTCAATCTTCAGACAAACTAAATGAATTGAGACCATTAGGTTTCTCCCTGTCAAGGGGCTTTTAGAGATTACCCTTCTCTGAGCAATCCTGGTTTTCCTACATGTGCTTTTAGACGTGTAGGCAAATCAATAAGTGGCAATACCAGCCCATATCTCTGCTTAGCTTTTTCCTTTTCATCTGCCCAAGGATCTCATCGGTCCATTTGTGTGCAGCATTAAACTCCTCGTGAGCGCTCGTAATTCCTCTGCGTCCTGACGGTGCCTTCATCTGCAACTGCACAGCACTTTGGAAGAATTACACTGTATCATCACAGTCCTCAATCATTAATAAAAGCCTGCATGATCAATGTCCCATTGAATCACGAGTGTAATATTTTTTAGAGGAGTAATCCTCTAGGAGAGCTTTTGGGGATAACCTCACCCAAGTACCAGCTGGAAGCTGTGATCTTCTTATTCCTGACCAGCACAAAGTGCTGCTTCCACCCTTCGAGCATTTTTCACATTAGAGAAGTTGTAACTGAGCCATGGTTGGAAAAGGGGTCGGGCACATGATTTGTGATATAAGTACAGTTCATTGTAACTCCGGCTAGCAACTTCATAAGCCAGACATAACTCAGCTTTCCATCTTGTGGCTGCTGGGAGTGCTATTTAAAAAGGAAGAGATTGCACTGGGGGGGAACAGCTGGAGGTGTGCAAACAAAACCCATGCAAGGTGCCTTGCCAGTTCAGAAGGGGCAAGAGAAAGGGAGCACAGAGATTTGGGGATGGTGGGAAGCATTGCATTTCCTTTGGGTCTCTTCCTTGGGAAGCTTTACTCTGAATTTCTTCGTGTTGCATTCATTTGTCCCCTCAAAAACCCCCCTGGTTTGGTAGCTGCAGACAGCAGTATCATCCCCCAAGCCTTCTTTTCTGAGAAGACCCAGTGTTCTTGGCCTCTCCTAGTCTGTCCTGTGCTCTGTCCACCTCAACATCTTGGTGGCCTCCACTGGACTCATGCCAGTATATCTACATCCTTTTGTGCTGCTCCTTTTTCTTGTGTGTCCAGGGCAGAAATGGTTGTTTTGCTCCTCTCTGAGCCTTGCAGCTGTGAGGCCAGGCCTGGTTTAGAGATGAAAGGCTTTCCTGAGGGCCTGCCTGCAACTGCTGCTCCTTAGGTATTGTTGTGCCTCCTTGTGTTTGAGCCAATATCAATATTCAGCCAAGCCTAGGGAGAGGAAAATCATTACAGTGCACCAGTTCCTCCTCTCTTTTACTTAGTGAAGAAAAAATAGTGCTGGCAGCAGGTCTGGAAGCAGTGTATCATGTACTTTTAGGCAGAGACATCAGCTAAATCCTTCCCACAATAACAGCCCTGAGCATCCCAGGGCAAACAGCCAAACCGAGGACCTCCAGGTTCTGCAGGGCCAGGGTTTGCAGAGACCCCATGGTACAACTGTGGAAGGGACAGGATAGCAGCTGTACTGAAACACAGGCTGTTAGGTCACTAACCTGTCCAGACCCGACTCCCTGCTGGCTGCCCAGCATTATGGCTGGCTGTGCAAGGATGTCAGGGAGCAACGTGGGTTAAATGCTCCAGAAATGGCCTCGTGGAGAGCATGTAGCTTTGTTGCAAGTGGTCTTTGAGAAGGAACTGAAGCCACCATGGCTCCTCTCCCCAGCTGCCACGTCCCAGGCTCTGTCCCCTGCATTTATTCTCTTGCTGGTCCCCACACCTGTTTCTTTCTCACCCTCCTCCCAAAGAGCAGGTAACACCCTTTCCTCATGTTTCCCCAGCTCCTTTGCTTGGCTTCAGTCATCTTCCTGGGACCCATGACTTGCAGAGCTCTCCTGGTCAGATGATCAGGTACTCACCAGTGCTGCCTGACATGGCATCTCATCTCCAACACTTTCAACATTTGTTCATCTCCTCCTCTTTCCAGCCTGCCTAATGGCCTGAAAGGAAAGAGAAATTATCTTTTCCATCCCATGGAACAAGCTAAGCATTAATATGTAGGCCTATATGCAATGCAAAAGTCATCATTAGCCTAATTCATTAAGCCATTAACAATGCTAAAGCATGCAAGTACATTAAAAACTTCTTCTTAAGTGGCAAATTCATCCCGTGGCTTTTAGGGTCAGTGCAAATTGATATGTGTGGCATTAGTGCCGCTGCAGGATTTAAGAGCTCTTGCAGTGGGCTGGCCAGTGCTGCTCTCCTCCCCATAGCAAGACACAGGAACCTCCAACCTGCAAAGCTGCCAAAAGTGCTCTGAACTTCTACAGCAACCTGCCCTACAAGGCATGCCTGGCCAAAGAGATTTATTTTTTGCTTTCTGCAGGTAACAACAGTTAGATGTAATTTACAGTGCCAGGCCAGCACACAGAAATACAAGAAGCATCAGCTGCAGCGTGGATCCAGCTGAAGGTGTGCTGAGGGTCACAGGGCCCACATGCCTGGCCCAGACACGTGCTCAGTGAGCACCGTACTGCTGGGGGGTGTCTCTGATCCCCCAAGGGCAGGAGGTTGGTGCAGGGGCTCAGGGCAGGGGCTCAGGGCAGGGGCTGGGATGCCCATGGCATGAGGAGCACCACAAAGAGCAGGCGTGGGTGGGAGGTAGCTGCAGGATGCCCATGCTTCCTGGGAAGTGCCAGGCTTGGACTGGAGCCCAGCAGGCAAGAAGAAATTTTCTGGAGGGTTACAGTTTGGGGGTAGTGCACAGGCTGCACGTCTCTCCAACCATATTTGGTTTTGTTTCTTCTGGATTAAGCCATTTGCCTTCTCCTGAGACATTGCTGTTGTTTCACTGGACTTGAGGTGGCAGTTACGATTGGGTCTGCAAGCTTTCCTGGAGAAAGCATATTGCCATCTTTGAAGAACCTGAAGGGCTACCTTGGTGCTCTCCGATGCTTACTCTTTTCCCAATGTTTGAAGTTACATAGATACGGCCACCTCAGTAAATAAATGAGTCCGTATCAAGGAAGCCATCTGACAAAAAATTTGAAGAATTCATTTTTATGGGAATAATAAGTAGATCATACCAAGCTTCCTTAGGCGTCTTCCGTCATAGGGACCTGTGACAGGCTCTCTGGTGGGATGTTGAGATATTGAGGCCCTTTGTCCCATTTTCTTGCCTCCAGGATTTGAAAGGAACACCAAATGACAACTTTTATTCTGCTTGAGAACTGCAAATTAGGATATCTTCAGCATGGGGCTGGCAGGGCTGCCACTACTGAAGGATTCGGTGTTCACCATTGCTGCCTTCCCTTTGTCCCAGGGCACTTCTTCAGAGCAAGCAATGGGAGGCAAGAGGAGAGTTCAGCCTCTGCTGCTTGTTCCACCCTCAAGTGATGCTGAGAGCATTTCCACAGCAGTGCACAGCACCGCTGGGACTCACAACCCTCCCGTTTCAGGCAGAGCATCACCCCTTCCTGGAGGCTTAGCCTTTGTGCATGGTGCTGGCCAGCCAATATCAGCCAGGTCCAAATCTGGCCCCTGGCTCATGAAGCAAGTGTGATCTCGGTGAGGCCTCTGCAGCTTCTCCCAGAATGAGATAAGAGTGGTTTATTGCGCAGCACTAACAATGTGATTTGCTAACACATTACTCAGGGGTGGCACAGTCTGTACTGGTTAAAGGGAAACGTTAAAACTGTCACTTTGGCAGGAGACGTTCAAATGTGCTAAATGGGTCGTGCCATTAAAACAAATATTCCCAACCTAAATTTATAAAGTGCTGTAAACGGACAGATATCTGAATGCTGCAGCATCCAGAGCCCCTCTCTAGCCAGCAGCTGCGGCATCACTCAGGTGCTGGTGCATGGCTGAGGCTCCTTTTGTGCAAACAGGAACTCCCATGCAAGACAAGTGCACCAGCAAGGCAAAGGGTGGTCATGGCTGCTTATTGGAACCCAAGGGGCAGGTTGGAGGGATCTGACAGCAGCAAATGGCAGAAGCAGGAGTGGGCTTTCACAGGGCTGCACTTGGCCAGGGCAGGTGGGAGTGCATGGGGTGAGCTGCCTGTAAAGCAGGGCTGCAGAGCCTTCTCCCAGGGCTGGAAATGCACAACTGTAATCTACAAAAAGTGGCTGCACTCAGCACTTCAGGATTAGGGAGCAGAAAGCTGTGCTTAGCCCTCAGAGTGTGTTACCCTGCTAGGTGCTGAAGAACAAGCATCTGATTTTCGCAGGCAGAAGCCCACATAGGTGGCAGCTGCCCATTGCTCCTGAACAGAGGACAGCTTGGTTGCAGGGCAGGTTTACTACTGATGCACCATCACCTGCCCCAAACTTTGTTTCCAGCCACTTAAGCTGTGACCCTTGCAGTGATGGGGGCAGATTCCCATCATACTTTGGGTCTACAGAGGACAGCCTGTAAGCTGGGCAGGACTGTGGACCACTCTGCTAGGCATAGCAGCTGAAAGAGCAGAGGAAGAGCAACAGGCTGTCCTCAGAGCTGCCCCAAGCAGGGCAGTGCTGCTCAGGATGGGAAGGTGGTGTTCCCCAGAGGTCCTCAATGGTGGCCAAATGAGCCCATTTAGTTTCCAGTCAGCTGGGGTCTCTGACATGGCACCTCCACAAACGCAGGTGCCACCTACCCAACACTAGGCTGACAAGCACGGCCAGGGATGAGGACATTGTGGGCTTGGTGCTCATCTTGCAAGGACACCGCAGCAGAGGTGTGTGGTGGTGGGTTGTTTCAATGCGCTGCACGTTCCCACTGTAGCCAAGAGATGCTTGGTGAGACAGGGCTTGTCTTTGCATCTTGAAAAAGTCCCAAAGGAGTCTCCTAGCAAAAGGGAAAGCTTCTTATCAGCTCTGCTGGAAACACTTTGCAGGGAACTGCTTGCCGAAACCACCTTGTTTTCAAAAAGACATGGGGAAGGGCTATCGGTGTTCCATAAATTTCCTTTTCTCCCTGAACTATTCTATAGCGTTATCCTCAGCTGGCCACTTCCATGGAAAATAAAACAGTTGAACCAATGTCAGATATTGGCACTGGCCTGGCCCGTGGTGCAACTCAGAGACAGAGCCTGGAGCTTGTGTGAGCCGCTCTCTCCTCCCGACTGCAGGGAGCCGATGATGTGCAGAGATCTGAGCCTGCATGGGCTGTTTCATCCCTAATATGTCAGCTCAGCTGAGCTCTCACATTTAGCCCTCGCTGCCCATCCATTCAAAACAGCAGAGAGCTGTTGACCCCTGTGCTGCCTGCAAGAGCAATCCTGCCAACTCTGTGACCAGAGCTTTGGCCAGCAGCACTCGATAATTGGGTGGGAACAATACAGCAAAAGGTGAATCCTGCCATTCCTGTAGATGGGTAATGAGATTAAGGATCCATCAAGGGTCCCTCAGTCTTCCTACTTACACAATGCCCCTGGCATCAGAGCCGTGCTCTGCTGTCTCCTCCAGGGTCCTGCTTTGCTTAGATTAAAAAGAAAATAACAGCTGCCTTGTGTCCCAGCTGCTCCAGGGACAGCAGAGTTTGGGTGTAGGGGTGCTGTCTTCCTCTGCAGCCAGGGGGTTTGCCTAACTATATGCCCCAGGGATGACTGGGAACTTCTCCAATTTCCAGCCGCTTCAATCCCTGGACCCCAGCAAGGTTTGTACTTTTTGACCCTGGTGAAGAAGGAGCTTTGTGCACAGGATGCCCCTGCAACATCAAGGAATCTAGGGACATTCCCTGCAGCCTTCACAAGCTGCTACCAGATGGCACAGCTGAATTTGCTCATCTCCCTCTTCTTCCCCTCTTCATTTTCCTGCATTACAGCTCTATTTGATCTTTTCTTCCTTGGACGTGCTGATAAGCACGTAATGAAAATGCCTCCCGCGCTTTGAGTAGGAGCACAGTGAAATGCACACAGCAGTCTGTATCTTGCAGTAACTATTTCAGGCTCTCTGCAAATCCTAGCAGCTGTCTCCAATTCAATTACACATTTTCCATTCTGAAACCCTTAGTTCCAAAGCAAGAAGCATTATTTTTGCAAACAAGAAGGTCAGAGGATGGGGAAGACTTCACATCTTTGATGTAAGACCAAAAAAAATATTCAACATTGCCATGAACCCCAAAGCTCTAAAATAACGTACCAGCGAGCCAAGTGAATATACTGCCTCTTGATATAAAGCAATCAACAGCAATAGAAAAGTATCTTAAAACTAGATATTGATTTCCTGTCCAGTAAGATACATCTCAGCCATTTCCCAGCCTTGCTGAAGTCGCAGCCATGGGACACGAGCCCCGCGCTCAGGCTGGCATGGGCAAGGAGAGCCTTGACCGTCAGCAAGACTTGGAGTTGTACCATCACCTTCCAGAGAGCTTAGATCAAAATAAAACAGCAAAAGTGAGATGAGGTCTGTTTCAAAAGCGTCAGAAGTAGAAGTCCTATACCAACAGCAACAGTCTGGAAACATTATATTAAATTAAGAGCTATTGTCTAGCACAGTCCCCAGCTGCTTTCTCATCGACAGTTCCCTTATCTCTCAGCCTGTAACAGAAGCATCACCACACACCTGCCTGTCACAGAGCACTGGAAATGCTGCAAATATCATTCCTTTGGACAAATCTCCTTTGCACGCATACCTCCGCAAACCCCAGGCAGGCACCTTGCTGCAGGATAGCAGCTGAACTTGCGCAAAAATGCTTGTGCAATCAGTGGGCACCATCAGCTGCATAGCAGAGTCACGGGCAACGTATGGGGCATGACAGAGCATGGCCATCCAAGAGCAAAACCAGCCCTGCTGCTATGTATAATTGTCCATGACAGGCTTATTCTCAATTAATTGCTTAGTATCTTTTCAAAGACATGCAGATGCTTATTAACCACTGTACCTTGTGTCATTAAGGTCCACCATTTAAGTATCTACCACATGGAAAGTAGTAAGGAGGTCTAATATATACGGATTTTTCCTGGTCTTCCAGACCTCAACAGCACGGGGCCCTGGGCTGACACTTGGAGTCACACTGGCATGTACAGTAGGATGCTTTGTTAAGAGGAGCTCAGAAATGCATCCCTGCCTAAGCAGGGCACGAAGCTGCTCCTGAACCATTTATTATTGTCATACCAGTAAAAAAGAACTATTTGTTTTGGTTGCTATTTTGGGAAATCGGGAAAGGACTAATGGACCAGCAGAAAATGCAACGGGACTCTTGCCTGCTGCCCATTGTGTTCTTATTCCTGACCAAACCATCCACCTCTGGCTGTTCAGGGTTCCTCTGGGCACAAGCAAGTCTATTAGTGAGCCCTGGAAACACCCAGGGTGAACACCAAGCAGAGAGCAGTTGGGCTGCTTTGATCATGATCTGCTTTTACTGGAATTTGCTACCAAAGCCATTAACCAAGGGAAGAACTGGGATCCACTGTGCTGCCCACCTGTCACTCCCACCCTTGGAAACAGCAGCCATTGCTCAGATTTGCAGGCAAACTGGCAGGGATTTTTCTCCAGGCGGAAGGAAACATAATTAGTCGGCATAATTAAGAGCATAAGGAAGGTCCTTGGTTTATCAATCCATTGATCAAAAAAGAATCTGCAGCAGATAATCTGTGGGTTGCCAGCACACTGAAAACAGGAGGGGACAGACTTTTCCAACTTTGCCCTTTCTAGCCTTTCAAATGTTAAAATATTATACTGAGAGTCACTAAATATGGGTAAAGATAAGAAGTAGTTGGATAGTAGGACATAGGTGCATAAAACCTGGATTTAGTAAAGCAGAACAACATCAAGGTATCTCAGAAGAACAGGGGACATTGGAGGGAATGGTGAGATCTTGGTTTTTTTTTTTTATCTTACCTAGGGGTATTAAATCTCAGGCTGGAGGTGATGTAGCATCTCAGAAGACATTCCCATGGGCAGCTGTGCTATATTTCACCTTGCACAGCTCTCAGTTTGGTAGCATGCATTTGTGTATACTCATGTAAGTCAACATTTAACAACTAAATATAGTCAGCTCCTTGCTATTACCTTGCAACTTACAAGAACAACCTATGCTGTTCTTGCTCTGTATGACATGCTTCTCTGAAACCCCCATGGCACTACACTAACTGCAGGTCACTGGTAAGACAACAAAACAAGGGAGAAAAAACATCAGTGGAGGTTTTTCACAGGCTGGCCCTGCAATAAGAGAAAGGCAGAGCCCGGGCTGGGCTCTCTTGCATGGCAGAGACCATGATCTTGCACGACACCAGGCAGGTTTCTGCTCCCTGAGCTGTACCAGCAGCAAGTGCCCTGCGGGGACCTTGGCCAAACCGCAGCCTCTCTGCTAACGAGCAGCCCCAAGGGAGAACAGAGCACTTTACCTCTCCTGTGACCCTGGAGGCAAATTACTCAGGCTTCAGAGGCTGCCTGGAGAACTTTATTTTTAGAGGATCCTCTTAATTATGTATGAAACATAGGGAGACAAGGTGGCATTTTATAGGAAACTGTAGCATGGGGCTGCATCAGCCCCATCTTAACACAGTCACTGGGGATTCAATCAGGCACCTGCGGAGAGTGTGGGACCACCCTGGCAGAAGCTGGAAGGAAAGGTTTGCTGCAAGTACACCCTCTGAACCCATGCCAGCCCCAAAGCCAGCTGCAAACTCAAAAGCACAGAGAAGATTGAAGGGGAGCTATGAAGGATCACTGATTTGGGACCAAAGTGCTCGAGGTTCCCCATGCAGCGCAGGGGTAGTCCTGAGAAACACAGCACTTGGATCCCACTCACCTGAGCACGGTGCCCTCCAGGCAGAAAACTGTGCCAAGGAGCAGCTTAACAAGGCAATGCTTGAAGCAACGCTGTGCAGGGAAGCACAGCTCCATCCACCAACACTCACCCTGGCTCCTCTGGGACCCTGCACAGCTGGATGGAGAGATCAACTTCTGGCAGCTGTCAGAGGTAGGTCCAGCTGCAGCCCACCTGCACACCCATCCAGCTGCTGGGTGGTCTCCAGTAACTGCCATGCAGGCTGCAGATATGGGGCAGAGGTGGAGATACAGGAGGGAGATGACAGCTGGGAGGAGCTGCAAAGCTCTTTGTCATCTGCCACTTACTCATCTGCTCTCCCAGAGAAATAATCAAATAAATTAGTTTTCTACAACAAGACAGAGTTAGTTTTGGGGTGTTTTTTCCCCTCCCAACTACACTATTTGGAAAAGTTCATCCCCGCTGGCTTGCTTTCCTTAATTCTCCATTCCCTGCCTTTGCAGAGGCAGGAGACCTCCTAGAGGTTTCCAAGAGGTGACTCCCAGATTGACGCACAGTGGTCTAGGCTCTGGCAGCAGCAAGCAGCTTTGGAGCAGCTGATGCAGCTTAGGGTAGACAAAAGCATCCACAGGGTAGCGCTGACTCTTCCCGAGGTGGCAGCAAGCCCACAGGTTTTGCTCTTAGAGGACAGTTTCATTTCAGAGCTTCAGACAAACCCTTCCCATCTCCCCCAGCAGAGTTAGCGGTAAGGGCTCAGCCATGCTCCAGGCATGGGGAGCAAGGGGAGACTGCAGGATAAGGGCCAGAGACAACCCATGCATCCAAGAGACTGGACAGGGATGGTGATGGAATAAGTGAACAGGTTGCTAGGAGACACCAAACTTGGGATCAATAATTCATGAGCTCTCTGCAATGAATTGAATAATTTAGGGGTGTGGGAGGCAGGGGGAGAAATGGGGAAGATGCTTAAAAGTCCCCCACCCAGCCCATGACTGGGGGCAAGAAGCCTGGCACCCAAATGAGCCAGGATGGGGCCGGGGATGCCCCAAAACCAAAACCAGCCACCCCCTCCCCACAGGAAGTCTGTCATCCCCGGTCCCCTGCCTGCATGGCATGCCAAAACAGCATCCAGCCTTGGATGTAAGAAAAGAAAGACCTGGGGCTTATTCATGCCTGGAAAGAACATCCAAGGCACCAGCTCAGCCTGGCTACCTTGGCATCAGTGGACCCCAAACAAGGCTCAGGATCGAGTCATCCATTTAGAGGCTGTTCACCATTTCAGATTCACCTAAACGATCATACATTTGGCAGTGTTTTTCCTTCCCCAAAATATTATGGTTTCTAAGTCATAATGTTAAATAGAAACAATCCTGAAAGGCTCCAGTGATCCGTTAGAAATGTTTCATTTAGAAATCAAGCTAAATTTAAATGAGAACAGTAAGTACTGCAGAACAAAACTGAAGTGTTTTCTTTTGAACTGAAACAAGTGCTTCCTTCAATGTGAAATAAGGATTTTTTTTTTCAAAAAAACCCCAAACCTCTGGTCACTGAACCAGTAAGAAAAATCATTTTTTTTGCAGAATGCTGCTTGAAATGCACCTCTGCAAATGAGTTTAGGGAGGTAACTTGGCTTATAATAAGTCACATACATGTTTGGATGCTTCCCTGAATTCAGTTCAAGGCTTTACACAGCCTGACATCTAGTGCTCCCCAGTTGTGCGAGTAACCCCAATCACAAGGACGCAGGTTCATGTCAGCTTCCCTGTACATCCCTCCCCAGTTTGGAAGTCACACATGCCACTGGAGGATGGACCAGCTTCTTTCTCCTGGGAAAGCAAAGATGTCCTTGGGAGTTTCAGCACTATATGCAGGGAGCCATCCAAAGCTAGAAGGGGAAAAGTCTTCCCCCCCCCGCCCCTTTACAAAAGCCTGGTACATTGAGTCTGCTGGGAAGATCTCTGACAGCTCCATAAAACCCAGTATTCATTAACATTCAAGAGAAAAAGTGTTGTTTGGAACTGTCTCTGCTCCTCATAAGCCAGAAACACAATTGGAAGAAAACAACCAGAGTTTGATTTGCTCTGAAATGAAATGGACTTTGGATGGGGACTGGTTCCAAAAGTGCCTGGTACTACCCAAGCAGTAAAAGCTGAACAAGTGAGCTGTTCACCGAGCAATAAAGAGGTTGGGTTTTCCCCCCATCCTCAGATATATCACTTTGCCACTAGCAAATGTGTTGTGAAAAAGGAGGGTCAAATGCCATTTCCAAACCCAGCTAAATCCTACCACCAGACTTGGGAATACTCCCAAGAGCAAGGCTTTCTGCATCCCACAGCTCTGCGCTGGGTGGTGGGGTCGCCAAGGAACATGCAGACAGTGCTGTGGAAAACAGCTGAGATGGAGAGAAATTAATTACTCAGAGCCTGACAAACACACCAGCTACCTGAGGATGCTTCGGTAACAGAGAAACCAATTCTACTATAGCTGCAATATTATGTGCCTTGGATACGGGCTTTATAAAGTGGTGGGCCCTGAAGAGCTGACCTTTTCCTCTGCACATATTTTTGGGGATAGAACTGTAAGAAGCTCTTTGCAGAAGACTGAACATAAATTAAACAAAATAAGTACTGATGTGCTTTTGGATCCAAGAAGGCTGGGAAATGCTGCGGCTATAACTCCAATTTGCACAGCTGATGGGAGGGAGCAGGTTAGGCATGAGGAGTAGACCACACATCCATCTCTCCAGCCTCCCCATCCACTGCTGCTGGCACAGGGGCTTGTGAACATCACTGAGCTGTCAGAGGTCTTCAAACAGGGAAATAGACCAGCTCGCAATTTCTAAAAGGACAAAACTCAGCTGATCTCAACATCACTTTCTTGCACAAACTGTGCAGTTGTAAGACATAGTCCCATTACAATGATCTACAGGATCTTTTGCTGGAGCCTTGCCACATCCTGGCTGGGTTCCTGGAGGAGCTTGCACATCCTGCAGAGGCAAAGGCTTCAATGCTCTGTGGCCACATTTCCCTCTCCCCATCAGAGCCCATATCCCTCCTCCCAAGACACATTCATTGTAATGCTGCAAGTAGACAACCCTTTTTGTGCTGCATCTTGTGCTGCCAAAGCAGTGCTTCACCGCACATTCAGTGGCAAGTGGTGGTAGCTTTTACTTTCACAACAATAATTACTCCACAAGACGGTTGTCAGTTATTGTGCTCCATGGTAATCAAAACCTCCACTTTGAAAATACAGGGCGTATTCCCGTCTGTTTCTGCTCTGCTCTGTGTGGGAAGATCACTCATTCATGGCTCTGTCTTGCAGCCAAGTCATGACAGATGGGTGGGTTGGAGTGAAATTCAGGACGCGGTGACTCATGAAATTGCTCTGTCAGCTCAGGGATTTTACTCTCCCTCCCAGCACCCAAAATCGTGGCCTGGCTGCTGCTCCCTGGGAAGCATCCCATCTCCCCAGGAGGTGTGGTTGCCCCTCTTGCAGCTTCTGGACCAGGCACCCTGCTGCATTGTGCCCCTATGGCACCTCCTGAGCTGGGCTGGGGCCTGCTGGGGAGCCCATCCGTCTTGCCCCGACAGTAAGGAATGGGAAGGTATTGCTGGTGATTCATCCCCATTAAGGGAACACAAGCAATCCTCACCTGTCTAACTCCACAGCTGGCTTCATTAACTCCCAGCTAGCTCCATCACTGGATCGATCATACAATAAAGCTGCACATCAGCACTTGGCACTCTCCTGGTCTTGACCCCAGCAAGCTCCCACACAGATGACCTGATAGAGCTGGCTTTGCTCAGCCACTCAAGCCATGTCCCGGAGATGCTTCTGCCAGCTTGGGGGAGGTCTGCAGGGTCTGACAGAGGGTGCTGTTGTGGTCTGTGTGCCACGCAGCATTGCACAGCCAGCCACCACTTGCACAGCTTGCAAGTGGCAGGTCCTGGGATTTGCTGCCAGAACACTGCACCATTCCATCAGGCAGTGACACAAACCCAAGGGTCTGCAGGTAGCCACACGCTGTGGCCATTTCAGCACAGGCTGAGACCACCCTCCATGCCCAGGGCCATGCATGCAGCATGCGTGACTGTGGCCCAGCATGCACACCACTGCCTGTTCCAGCTCCTTACAGCCCTAGAGATGTTTATATGACCTAGGCATTTCCAACAAGGCATGTATCCCATAGAAATTAACTTTTCCAGCCTCTGCTCTTGGGGCTGGGAGTTTTAAAAGCCTAACTTCCCTAAAAGCCAGGGCTGCTTCTATGGCCTGTCTCGGTGCCCATTGAGTGTTTGCTACCAGGATGGTGACAGAAGATGATTCCTGATCCGCTAAACCTTCAGGCACGTTGGATGAGAAAAAGAAGCACGTGAAAGGTCAGGCTCATTTTTTTTCACACTGGAAAATTGCTCTGCAGGCCATGCTACTGGGACCTGGCGCACCAAGGGCTGCAGCAGGCTCATGCCCTGGGAACTGTCACAATGCAACCTGGGTGACAAGTTTCAGCCTGAACTACAGAGACTGCTGGGGCAGGGGGAACACTGAGAACAGAGCACAGCGTGACTGAGCAGGCAGAGGCAACATGCATCTCAGCTGTGGGAGCCTGTAGCAGCCCCCTGCTCCATGACCAAGGGATGCAACACTTTCTCCTGTCTCTCCAGGGTGGACCCACAGGCAGGGACAGGAGGGGAACACAGCATGAGGAACCCCAATAAACCAGGGCAGCCATCTGACACAGTGCCAGGCAAGAGCTGTTGAGTGCAGTAGCAACATTTCTGCCATAACAGCTAATGCATAATACTGCAGTTATCTGGATACAGGTGCCTGAATCTAATCAAATTGTCAGATTGTTCAGCTCAACAATCATTTTAATTAAGTAAAGCCAACTGCCTGTGCTGGATGCACTAGTATCCAAAATTCCCAGGCAAGTGCATTTCTCCAACCCTGCAGTTCATTTCCTCTGCTTTGTAAACAGTTAGTTTGAACAAAAAGCCACCTCTTCCTAGGTATAACACAAAAAAACTAGGCCTCAAAAACAGACACAAGGCTCCCAAGAGAGCAGGGATGAGGCACAAAATGCACACTGGGGCTGTGCATGTTGCAGGGTGCATGCAGGCCTTTGGTCCAGACTGGACCTCCATCCCACTGATCAGACCATGGGGATACATTGGCAATCTTTAACCAACAGCTTCAGCCATGGTGAATTTCTGGCTATAAAGAGGCTATCAGGAGCCTAAACCAGACCACATCTTTATGTGGCAGCAAGAAGAAGCAGCAGGAGTTAGAAACATGAAACACAGACCAAGAGCACAGTTCCCTCCTCCTTTACAGTTGATGAAGAAAAGTCAAATAAATTGCCAAAGTGACAGCTTTAAGGACTCAAGGTAGTCCGATTTCATTAGGGGCTAAGCCCTTCTAACATATGTCATACATCTTATTTAATGCATGTACTTCCACTGCATACAGAGGCCTCCTCCACCACTAGACAGCAGACCGCAAGGAGTCCCAGGAGCTGTGCTGTGGTTTGGGAGGACTAGCAGAATTTGCTGGCTGTCCCACACAGCCCTTCTCCAGGAACATCCCCCCCCTCTAGGCTCACCCCAAAAGGCTTCATCCCTTGGGTGCTCCCTCCCACAGAAAGGGGCTGCCCTAGCAGATATTCACTATTTCTAGATATCATAGAAAGAAACAAAACACTAGTTTCTTAGCCATAAATTCACTGTCTTCTCCCCGCCCAGCATCCCAGAGCTGGTATGAGGCCCTCACAGCAGCTTCCAATTCTTCTTAAGAGCCTATGCCACATCCCCAGCCCTGCTCCCACCCCCAAAGCCTTTTAAGGAGCCTGGAGCTGCCTTTTATCCCCCAGCAGCCCTGCCCCAGGCCAATTCCCATCACCTGGGCTGGCCCTGGGAAGCTTCCTACCCACCACCTCCCAGTGTCTCCCAGGTGTGCTCAGCAGCTGTGGTCCAGTCTCAGGAGCGGGGCAGGATCACATCAGGGTGGACAGCCTGCATGGGCAGGACCTGCCTTGATCTCCATCATTCCCAACCATGGGAAGCCCCTAGGGGCCTATGGGAGAAGTTTGGATCTGACCGCACCAAATTGATTGGCCAAGCGACTGCTGGGCTCCTGCCCTTGCTGCTTTGCAGGCCATTTCCCAGGCAGAAGGCATTTTCCCCCCTCAAGGGTTATGCTGAATGGCTCCTCCTGCAAATCCTCATCTCCCTCTGCAAGAGCAGTGGCAGCTCAGGGAACTCAAATCTGCCAGCTTCTGGAGGAATAAATGGTCCACAACTAAGAGTTGCTTCAAGAAATCAAATAAAACAATATATGGAAAGACCACATGCTTAAAAGGAAATCATTGGGGCTGCTTAATTTGTGAATCCAACCCTACTTAACTTTTTTTAATTACTCCCATAAAGCCAGCAGTTTCAAGCACACATGCAATATTGTGAGCAGATTCAAATCTAATTAGCTGTGTTCACGTTAATTAGATTCATTGTGTATTTGATGCTCAGCTCTTCCTTCAAGTTTTATCTTGGCGCATGTGTTCATAATTAACCCAAATTTACTGTGTAGTTAAGGCCAGCTCTGGAGAGAAGGCTCTGCTCTTGCTTTCCCTATGGACAGTCCTTTGCATTTGTTGCCTGGGGTCTGTAAGGGATGTGGGGAGCTGATCCTGCAGGAACATGGAAGAGCAATGGCTCTTTTAACCCTCAGAGGGGTACAGTTTGAGGCTCCAGAGAGACTCAAAATGCATAGAGACAACATCAAGCTTAATGAGTCAAGCTGGCACAGACCAATAGCAATAACTCTGGGAGCAAAGGCAGTGTGTTGTTAAAGTTTCATTGGAGAGCTGGGGGTTCCTGACTACAAACCTCACATACGCTTCCCAACAAACACGTCCCAACCAGTTCTCACCAGTAACACCTGTTCGGGTCCTATGCTGGAGCTGCACATACCCGTGGAGAGGGAGAAAGGAGCTCCCAGGGAGGAAGGGCGGTGAGGGACATGGGCAAGAGCCAACACAAGGAGAGGGCAGGTGAGGTGCCATCTGATCCATGGCCAGGGGGAAACAGAGAAAGAGCGCTCAGCACTGCTGGGAGCTGAGCATCCATGCAAGCTGGACCCAGCAGGGGGTCGGCACACTCCTCCGGGACTGGCTTTGCCAGGGACGGCAGCCTCTGCGGAGGGAGCGATGCAAACTGCCTTTCCTCTGCAAGAGCAGGCTATCACCAGGTTTGGGGCTCAGAGTTGGGTCGAGGTCCCTTGTGCTCCATCTCCAGTGGGCTGAGATACATGGGCAGGCAGAGATGCCGTGCTGGGGATGCGACATTTCAATGAGCTCAAAGAACGACATTGCTTTTGGGGAAAATGTCATTTCTACAAACCCTCCTCAGCTCTATTTTAAACAAGCTCTTTTTTCCTTTGCTTGACTTTACTAGCTAAATATTTGCTCTTACAGGACACTGGTAATTAGATTAATGTGTATTTCTTGCTTATCTGAGAGCAGGTTTGGAAGGCACCGAGGTCCCTATGGCATGCATGCCTGAGACCTCTGTGTGGCAGCAGCATTTCCCTGGGGCTGGCTGGGAGAGGCTGTGGAGCGGATGGAGGGGGCGGAGGGGTGGCACTGGCAGTCAGGGAAGGCAGCAGCAAAGCTCCTGCCAGGGGTTCCTGTCCATTGCTGTTCAGGGCCGGGGCAAACCTCCTGCCAAATGTCTTGGAGGAGAATTTGGAAAGTTGGATTTGTCTCCTCCCTGCCAAAAAAAGAGGAAAAAAACGTAAAGTGTTCAGTTCAAAAAACACGCCATATGTAATATTTCCTTTTTCTTTTTTTTTAATTTGAAGCAACAGAATTATTAGTTGTGTCACAAGGAAAATGTAAAGACTAGTGACAAACCAGTCACATCTGAAAGCCTCTCTCATTTGAGATTCAAGGAAATGGTTTCTTGCAGAACGGTAAATGACATTATTAATTTGTTTGGTATTTCTGAGCCACCAAAAACTCTGAAGGAGTGCTATTTTGTGTGGACGCTGACACAAAATAACCAAGACAGGTCCTTCTTACTATTCAAAATAGTCAGAGAAGCAAAAGAGCAGCGATTTGTTCACTTGTCCAGCTCTGCACCCATCAGAAACAGGGTGGTGCTGAGGCAGAGCCTAGCCCTGGGTACCAACTCTGGGCAGGGGCAAAACACATCTCTCAACACCAATTTTTAAGAACAGCTTTATAAACAACAAAGCAAAAACCACTGACTTTTAACCTTTTTTTAAAAAAAAAAAAAACAGGAAAAAGGCTTGTGGCTTTCTTTTCTTCTTAAAAACAAAAATTCTTCACAAGGACAGCACCTTTTTTTTCTCTTTAATATCTGCAGTGATACCTTTTGGAGTTCAAGGTGTTTGGTTGCTGTCGGATTCGGGCTGTCAAAGGGAACTCCTGCCAGCTGGCACTGTGCAGGCAGCCTCGGCTCAAAGAGAGGTGGATTGTACTGCAGGCAGCACCAGGAGCTCGAAGGGCTGGGGAAAAAGCCCTTAAGACGCACAGTCAACCCTTTGCAAGGCAAGGATTAAGATTTCTGGCGTCACTGATATTCTGCTCCTTCTGCCTGTGTTTTAGGGGCCTGCCCTTAGCTAACTGGTGGTGTGCTATGTCTGCAACAGGAGCCCCCGCCATGCGCCATGAACAGCCATGAAGCCACTGGGCTGGGGTCACGGAGGGGCTGGCAGGTGGGAGGTCTGTGGGGCTTTGTCTCTCTTTGGCTGGGGAGCAGCACCTCACCTCCGGCAGACCCTGAGCAAGCACAGTGCTTGTGGCTGGTCCCCAACGTTTGCAGAAGCCATTGATAATTGTGACCGATGGGATTGTGCAAACGCATGGCTCATTATCTGCCCCTACAGATGCCCTGCCGGGGCCAGTAGCTGTAATCAGGGCTGCAGTTCCAGCAGCACTAACGAGGGTGTCTAATATGTGGGGGGTGGGGGGAGTGGGGGTGGAGTGGACAAAGATCCTGGCTGAACTGTGTGGCAGGAGAGGATGGTGAGGGGACTCAGCACCTCAGACCAGGCACCAGCACCCAGCCAGACCCAGCTCTGCTCTGAGCTGCCTTGGGGGCTGAATCGTCCCTTTCCCCAGCCCTCGAACCATCTGGCCGCTAAGCTGTGTCTCGCTGCTTCGTCCACCTCAATGATACATGCCAAGTCCAATACACCTTCTTCTACCAAGTTGAAACAAACTCTATGAGTTTGATCTTTTCTAGGCCAAAAAAAAGGGAATAGAAGAAAAGCACTTGGTCTGTTGAGAGAAGCAGTATTCACAGACAAAACAGATGTAGTAAAGCAGAAGAGAGTTGGCTGGATACCCTTTGACACAGTCATTTCATGCAAAAAAAAAGCTATATCATCAAAATCTTCTGGAGGAAGATGTGAATTCGTGTGTAATCTCACTTCAGAGGAAAGAAGAAACACATTCCTTACAAAACTCCCCATCTCCCCATTTGTCCCTTCTAGAGCAAAACACTTTCCTCCTTCATGGTGGCATTTTCTGTATACTTCAACAAACCCCAGTACAAGTAGGCAAAACCCCCTTATGCATTGTGCAAACTGCTGGGGGCTGCAGGAGGAGTGGGTGCTCCCACTGCCTGGGGTGCTCGCAGGGCGCTGCCCTGATGAGGACCTCCGAAGGAGCAGGATAAAGCACGTCAGGAGACTCTGGAGAGGGCTCAGGCAGAGACCAAGGTCTGGGGTCCAGAGCACTCCCCCACCATGTCTAAAAGCACACCCAGGCTCTCTGCAATCACCAAATTTGCTGAGCAGGAGCAAGGCACTGGGTGGATCCCAGCCTTGTCTCCTTCATTTTTGGGTGTGACAGCACAGAGGGAGGATGATGCATGGTGGGATCTGGACTTCCCCAAGGCTAAAATTTGGTTTTCAGAGCCTGAGCATAGGTAGTACATGGCCCAGTGGCAGAGATGGCAAAGGCAGAAGGAGAGATGGTTGGCATTTGGAGGAGGTGTCTTTCTTTTGAATGCCGCCCACTTCAGTTTGGTGGAGCTGGCCTGGGGATGGCATTGGGTGGTCAAATACCTGGTTAGAGTCCAAATTTAGATTTCTGCTTTCTGAATGAAATAGATCTTGGTGTACTTTGGCAAACCTTTGATTCATTTTTTTCCCCAAGACTTTTCTGGGGAAAAAAATGTAAAAAATACAAGATGAATTGCATTTCACTCCAATTTCACAAAGTTTGACAAATTCAAAATTATTTTTTTGGGCAGAGCAGGCAAGGGCAGGGATTTCCTTCATTTCCTTATATTGCTAACAAAATCCAAGTTATTTCTATAAGATCTGTGCCAAAATGAGATTCTCCTGGATTTTCAGAAAACCCTTTTGTAGTTCAAGCCCTCCTTGCAGTTTCCCATTGCCGTGTGCTGCTCAGCTTTCTAACAAAGAATTGCAGTAGACCGGGTATCTAGCTACAGAAATCAATACGAAATTCATCTTTGTAGGTGAGTCTTCCTGTACACTGTACAGGGGGGCTCAGGAGACCACAACTTCTGTAATACCACCCCACTTCAAGTCCCCAGGGGGGCAAAGGAAACCTGTCCCTGGAAACAGCGGGACTGTCCTGCCTGATGTTATACATTAGCTATTTTGCTGCAGGTTATTTTGTCAGCAATAACCTGGCACTGGGGACAGAGGCCACAACACCAGGGAGGTGGGCTGGAGGCATCCAGCAGCCTGACAGACAGTCTGAGCACTGCAAGGGCTGCTCAGATGCTGTGCCATCCAATTTTCCCTCTTTCTGACAGATCACCGGGTGATTTTTCTTTGCTTCGGAACAAGATGCAGAAAGCTTGACAAATGGCAAGGTGAAAAATTTCTCATGCCAGAATAATTCAATTTTATTGTAATTCTTTGCTACGCACTGTGCTCCCTCAAACTTGCTGTGGGGTGAAAATCACCTGATGGAGAGTATAACACACGGAAAGCCTCAGAAAGCTCTCTGGAGCTGGCTGTGCTCTCATCCTCCCCTGCTCCCAGCTCTGACTGCACCATCAGGGTGGGAAATGCAATTAAAAGGTCTCTGGGTGTGCAAGGTTGGTGTCCACTCCCCAGAATCCTGGTCTGGGTGCTGGGCCTGAAAGGTAGCCCCATACATCTCCAATAAGTGTGCATTTCCTTGGCAAACTCCCAACTGGTCCTTGCTCTACAGGTCCAGCCATGGCCACGGACCCTCCTGGGTAATGGCATTTTTGTCTTAGAATTTCTGCTGGAATTTCTGGTGAATGAAAAATTTCCCAGTCATCCCAGTTTGGGAGCTGGAGATGCAGGACAGCCAGTGTTCTGCCATGTTGCATGGGGGTGGCTTGTTAAGCCCTTTGCAATGCTCTGTCATTAAGAAGGATACAGAAATGGCAAAGATCACTAGCTTTTTTTTTGGCAGTTTATCATTAGAAAGTCCAAAGGACACTCCAGGCAATCAGAGAAGGATAAAAATTGCTTGCAAAGAAAAGTCAGCCCACCCTTCCCTTGTGTGATTATTTTCAGCCCTTTGGACCGAAAAATCAATGCTGGAGCGTGGAAGGCGATGGTGTGTGAGCTGAGCAGAGGCATCCCCAGCTAGGGGTGCTGCTGTGTCTCCCCAAGAGCTTTGGGGACAGCAGACCACCTCCAGGGCTGCAGGCACCCACAACCCATCCCGGTCCCCCAGGCTGGCTGGCATCACTCATGCACAGCTCTGTCCCACGGGGCTTCTTGTTTCGAAAGGGATTCAGCATCTCTCACTGCCATGATTTTTGGAAAGAAGAGGCACTGGTACTTGCTTGCTGCAGGGGACATGTCTCTTTGAAGGTCTCTCAGTGTGACTGCACTTTTAAAAACCTTATGGGCTTATGCCGCTGGAGAGGAGGAGGAGCAGGAAGGATAAATTAGAGCTGTGAAATTGGAAGAGTCTCAGCAAGTGCTGTTAGCAGGACTTGCACAGAGATGGGCAGGAGGCTCCCGTGACAGGATGGGCAGCACACGACAGGAGAAGCTGTGCAGGAGAGCTCTCCTTCAGTCCCCTGGAGCAAAGACGTGGCCGCATGCCCTTGAGCATCCACACGCATGTGTGCAAGGGCTCGCACATGCCCACAGGACTGCACCAGGGCATTGCCCACTGCAGGGCACTGCTCCCTGCCTGCGGCATGGGACAGACCGGAGGCCTCCCTGGGTCAGCGGCAGCAGCTGTGGATGATGATGTCCTGCTGATGGCAATTTCTAGCCTGGACAATTTTTCTGCCTCTTAACTTATGCTTTATTGATGTTAGGCAACAGTATTTTTAAAATCGAAATGTAATGTAATGCTTGAATCAAGTGTCTTACAAAAACCTGGAAGGCTAAATATAGTTAATTTGCACAGTAACCTTCACCTGCCAAGCCAATGTAAGTCAGCAGGAGAGCCACAGCCTCATCTTTGCTTGACAGGGGAGCCCAGGGGCTGGATTTTAGCTCCCTCATGTATAAAGGCACTCACGGAGTGGGGAGTGGGCAGTGGACCCCTTGGGTGACAGTGGCAGGAGGTGGGTGATACAGGCAGTCCCCAGCAGGGACTATAGTGGGTACCATGGATGCTGCATAGTTCTGGAGGGATGCGTGCTGCACCATGTTGGCTGGCCTGGGGGAGAAAAGACCATCAGCCTTGCTAGTGTGGGGTGAGGCGAGGTGTGTGGGAAGGTGATGCTGCCCTTCCCTGGCTGTCACAGCTGGATGCCGTCTTGCCTCAGGCCATTCACAGCATCTCTTCTCTCTCCACTAATAGGATTTGGGAGCTTAGCTACCTTTGTGTGATAATGATAGCTCACCCCAGAGTCTTTCAGGCATGGCTGCTTGGCTGCCTAAAAGCCTGGAAAACTGCTAATGAAAACTAATTCCTGCCCAGAGCCTTGGTACCTGGCACACCTCATGAGGGCAGTTGGGCTGCATGTGCGGCAGCACTTTCTGTACGTGGTGCCCGCAGGGGCTGCCTGCGTGGCTGTGGGCCCCCACACCACCCAGTAGTGCATGGGGTCCTTTGGGGACAGCAGCTGCTCGTCCTGTGCCCATGACACCCATCCTGCTCTGCAAGGCTCCCCAGCACAGCCCTCCAGGGAGCTGCAGAAGGGCAGCAGAGCTTCAGCCCATCACGACTGCGGAGCCCTAGCAAGGAGACCATCTCTAGCAGCAGGGCGGCTTTTAATCTCATAGAAAAGGCTTAACAGAATTCAGAGGCCAGAGCATTTCTGGCTGGAAATGAGAGATGTGAGTGTGCAAAAGCCTTTGGCTTTCCTACACCCTGGGCCTGGCATCCACCCTGACCTCCTTGCAGATGGCCACAGAAAAGTTCATGTTTAATTTAGCCCTTTTGGCCTATTGAAGCAGTATTTCCTACCCCCAGCTCTCTTCCCCACTCAGCTATTTCCCTTTCCCCTCCTTTGACACAGCCTGACACTTCCCTGGGCCCCTGTGCTTGGTACCCAGTCTCTCTACTACAGGAGCACAGTGTAGCAGGCAGCCTGTCTCTGCCCTGCAAATGCTCTGAGTCTAGAGAATATAGTTTGGGGTTTTTTTTTCCAAAGAGAAGATTAACTATGCAATTATTATCCTAATGAATGCAACATGTTCTCCACGTACTGACACATAACGTATGGAGCAAGATTACATCCCTCTAAATGATTCATGGAGTTCACCACCACCACGATTATCTGCTCCTTTCCAGAGCCATGTCTTCCCATGCAGCTACAATTCATGACCTCCCTCCCCATGGCCCCTCCCCAGCTCCAGCCGCTGCGGGGTTTGGGGAGGAATACAAAATCCTCCAGCTGCTGTGGCATTTTCAGTCTCAGGTAGACACCAGGCAGTGTTGCCCATCGTACCAGTCATCTCCAGCCTGGTTACTTGTGCTATGCAGCCAGCCCACAGAGCGTGGATGGCTTGTTTTCACTCCTTGCCTTTTAATAGCACCCTTTGGCCAGGCCAGGGTTTCCCTGCCAGCACCTTTGTGATGAGGCTGCGAGGGTTGGGGACGCACATCCCACAGGTGAGAGGGTTAGAGCAGTTTACCCAAGAGAAGACTTTATTACTCCTACAATGGAAAATTCCTTCAAGGAAAATGTATTCATTGAGATGCACCATCCTCTCTGCAGAAAATAAACCCATTTTCCCTGCACAAAGCTCCAGTAACCTATTTGTAGGAGTAACACTCGACAGCGATATCTCTAGCTCCCCAGGAAAATTAGCGCACATTAACACCGAGCAGTGTATGGGAACAGAGAGCAGCATCCTGGGCTTGCTTATCCTTGGGACATTCAAGAAAGAATTAATACAATCTAACTTTTTTAATTCACACATTTTGCTGGGGAACTTCAACTGGGTTTTTAATATAGAAACCTGGTCGGCAGCATGTGAATCAAGAAAGCCTCTTGGAGCATTTACCAACCAGTCTCCTTTAATAGAAAAACCATACCACGGTGACATGCAAAGCCTCACGTTAGGGGAGGCAAGGTAATGGTGCTATATGCTGCTCACTTACAACAAAGAGCTAATTATCCCATGAATTCTATGGGAATGGAACTAATACCAAATTATTTAAGATATTACAGACAAATAGCTCTGTTAAAAAAAAAACAAACATTGCTCAAGCAGCAAATTAAGTAACTCCAATGTTGGGAAAAGCCAGATTTGTGGTTCCTGTGCAACTTTAATTTTGCTCCATGTGCACTGGAATGAGAGAAAAGCCCCAGGAGAAAGGAGTAAGCGATCATTTAACTAAACACTGCAACATAATGTAAGTGGGGGCAGAACAAAGGTCAAACCACCTACCATAAAACTAGCCTTGCACAATTTCTGAAGCTGGAGCTTGCAGCCTTTTAACAGAGACTTTGGTGAGATTTCCCAACCTCCTTTTTTTCAAGTTTTCCAGTGGCTAAAAAAAAACCCAAGGGAGATGAGGGATGATGTGCTGAGCCTTCCTGTGCCTCTGCCTCACCAAGCCAGCTGACTCGCAGAACAAGGAGCAAGGCCAGCAGTTCCGGTCCTTTATTGGCTTGACAGCTTCAGCCAGAGTTTCAGATTAACAAACCTCAGCTGACAGATCTATCTCATCAGACATAAGTTCTTGTTATCCAAATTGCTCCTCTGCAGCTCTGGGCCTGAATAATTTGTCTCTTTCTAACATGCATTGAAAGGCCATCAGTTGCCTCCAAAGCCATTTCTAGGCAGTTCATCCTCCTGGGGCCAGGCTGCTGCCTGAAGCCTGCCTGCCCACTGCCCGGCCTGTGATGTGCATAGTGCTGGGACTCATTACAAGCTGTGCAACCCACCATTCCCCTGGCCTTCCTCCTACCTGGGACCTCTCCTCCTCACTGAGAAAAGCAATCAGTAACACCCCAGCTTCTCCAGAAAGGCACAGCAAGTGCCCTGCAAAGAGTCTTAGATGTTCCTCAACTGAACCGCTATTAGCTCTTCGTCTGAAATCCTCCCAGAAATCAAACAGGAACCTTCAAGGCATTTGAAATTAAATATAACCCAATTTTGCAGCTGCCTGGTCTTCTGTGGGGAGCGGTTGTCTTGCCCGGATGGCATCCAGTTGTGCATTCCCTATACAGCCGTTTGGTCTCCAACCATAAATTGCACAGTGAGACCATGGTGTCACCTCAGTCCTGATGGGTTTGGGTACAAGAGAGTATTTCAGGGTATCGCTGGCCTCTGGCAAGAGCTGAAAGCCAAAACAGCCACCAGAAGCCTGTCTAGACCCCCTGATTTAAAAATATTTCTCTCTAGTAAATATTGTTTAACTTCCTTAACATAAGTTAAAAATGAACTGGGAAGTATTTCTCCCAGTAGAGGAGAAAGAAGAGTAATTAGCAATAAAAAGCAAAATCCACCAACAGCCAGAATGGGAAAATAGACAGCAATGAATGTGAAATGCAACAAATTGTTCTGGGAAGAAAAAGCAATGAGCCGAACAAATCCCTGGTCCAAGGGAGCAAGAAAACAGCAAAGGGGATTTTTCATGCTCTGAAGGAAGCTGAGCGATGGGGAGCTGGGGACTATAACCCAGAGCTATATGTGGGAAAGGCAGAGACGGACAGTCACTGTTCCTGGTTTTCCTATGGAGCGCAGCCAGCTGGACCCTCAGGCATGCCCCGGCCCTGACAGGAACAGCCTTGCCCCCCAGACCCTCCATGAGATCCTGGACCCCTGTCCCACCACCTCCCAGGCTGACCGTTCCTGCGTGGCTGACAGCCTGCCAGCTCCTCTACACCAGCTCTGTATAATTGCTCTTGCAGCTATAAATAATCTTTATCTCTCTCTCCTCTTCCCATGATGTTCCCTGGGATGCAGAGGCATGGCTTCCCTGTGACTCAGCCCCTCAACGCTGCTCAGCGCCTACCACTCTGACTCTGCCTGTCCCTGGGGTGCTGGCACCTCTCTGGCGGGTGGCTGAGTGGGGAGGACAGGCTGGGGACAATGGGGAGGTGGCTTTTCCCTGTCTCTACAGCTGTGCAGAGCTGTGTACCAGCCACACGCCGTATCCGCAGGGCCAGATTTGGAGGAGGAGGAAGGAGTTTCAGGAAGGGAGACTCTTTTTCATTAGTTTTGTTTGCAAAGGGAAGAAAAAGAAAAGGGAAAAAAAGACAAATGAGCATTTTCTTTTCCCTCCAACTGATGGAAGAAAAGAAACCTTGCAGTGATTTGTCTCCATGTTTTGCTTGTCTAGAAGGAAAGCGTCAAGAAACTGCTGTGTTTTCACCAAATGCTTCCCCCTGCCTCCCCCTTCCCTTGCCATAAGAAGGCATCACTTGACTGGGGGGTGCCCAGGGGGACGAGCCTGGTGAGGGTGCAGCAAGCAGTACCGAGAATGGCAGCAGGAGCTAGGTGCTGTCTCTGCACTTGTTTTCCCAAGGCATGCCAGGTCTTGGCATCTCAGGGACATTTCTCAGCCACGGCTGAGGCCATGGCTGCAGGAGCAAGGTGTGTCACCACCATAAGCTTGGCCACCTCCTTGCAGGTTCAGACAGGGAGGCACCCTGGGGAGCCCACGGGGACAGGCAGCTGCTAGCAGGCATGAAGAAACCTCTGGGTGGAAACATTGCTCTCTGGAGAACCAGTTTTTCAGCAGCAGCTGTGAGATTCAGACTCATTTTTCTCCACTTCCATTTAAGGAGGTACCAATAAAAAACAAGCACAAAACCACATTGTGGTCCCATTTTTCAGTTTAGAGGAAAGTGGGAATTACACCATTTTCTAGGAAAGTCACAATCCAAATGCCAGGGTTTGAAAAAGGATTTTCCCCCTGAAAACAACCACTTTCATCATTATCAACTGGGGAAAAAACGTACAAGTCTTTCCACAGACAATTTCCTGGCTCTTTGGGAGCATCAGCACCCACCGGGTGCCAGAGGGTGCTTGGTGTCACCCTACTTGAGGACACAGCCCAGTGTGCCTGGGCACCCAGCCCTGGCCACTGGCCACCCACCAGAGCAGCCCAAACTGTCTGGTAATTGGGAGCTAATTGAATCCATTCACTATTACCTTTTCCCCAGTTCTGTTTCCACCCCGGAAGGCTCTGCTGTTTCGGGCTGAGAGCAGCATCTGAAATTCTCAGTGCTAATTCCCTATGGCTCTGTTTATTAGGCCAGAGGACTTCCCCAGAGTAATCATACCCAGCCAGAAATCACATTAAACCCACAAAACAAACACTGGTGTTTGCAGCACGAAGCCCTTCCTGTCTCATTAAGATCAATTAGGTTGTCTTGAGCAAACTTTCCCCCTTCTTTCTGCTAAGCCCGGACCATTAAGCCCATCCTCCACCTAAACAAGTTCAACAGCAAATCTGAAGGTGAAAAATACTCGTGCATCACTGCCATTGCTTCCAGGCAGGCTCTCTCCAAAGCTGGTCGTAAAGATAAAGGCATCAAGGTAGGGTGGGTATCCAGGACATCTCTCTCACAGCCCTTCTGCCCTCGTGAAGGGATACAGATGTGCAAGACATCGCCTCTCCATTACTTTCAGGATCACGCCAGCTTCTCTGACCCTGGCACAGGCTGCAGGAGCCTCTCTGGGTGGGTAGGGTGGCAGGCAGCTCAGCCCACGTTAGTGCCTCATGGTATTTATTGGAGACCACAACAAAGTCTTCCAGGGCCAAAAGTCCCAGCTGGTGTAGAGCAGCATGGCTTGTCTGTGGTGCTGATATACACGGAGCATCTGCTGCAAGGGAAGGGAGGGAATACATTAAAGCAGTGTAAATTCGGGTGAAGGATCAGCCCTGGCATGCCCGGCTCCCCAGCAGCCAGGGTTAGCCATCCCTGGCAGTGTGCAGAGTCCTGGGGGAGGACAGCCCGGAGAGAGAGAGAAGGAAGGAGAAGGGGTGTTGGCTGGTCCCCTGGCACCAACTGTATGTGGCCTGGAAGAGCTGCCATCCCAGGCTGAATCCTCACCCTTGCAGGCTGCACACAGCAACAGAGGTGCTGCATCCTAGTGCGGGGGGATGCTCTGAGGCACCAGGGGAGCTGAGGTCCCACACCCAGCGGACTGTGCACATCCTCTCTCTCTGGGCCAGAAGGACCATGCAAATTCCCAGTCCAGCATCAACGACAAGCAGCCAGAGGTAAGCACCCAAAGCAGGGACTTCAACTGCAAACCCTTAGATCTGCAGGCTCTGCCCCCCACCTCCCTGCTGCGTAACAAGGCCATTTTCTTGCAGACATGGCAGAGCAGAGCAGACGTGGTTTTGCTGAGAGCCAGCAAGAAAAGGAAAGACATAATTAAACTCCTGACTCTGGCTACAAACATTGCATAATGAAATTAGCCCCCCTGGTCCCAGGCTGTGAACTTCCTGCAGAGCAGGCGGGCACAGACCGCAGCAGCAGCAGCCCTCTGAGGCTACAGCAGCAGCACCAGCTCACGTTCAGGGGCGTTCGCTGGCCCTGCTCAAGGCTGGGCATCCTCTGAGCTCTCCACAAAGTCACTGCTCCAAACTGCTCAAGGCTTCTGGATGCTGGCACAAACTCATGGGGTTTCCACAGGGAGGAAGCTCTCTGCACTCGAAAGAGGACAGCAAGTTTGGAAGAGGATATTCTCATTCCCAAATGAGAGCAGCCTGGCACAGGAGTGCATCCATGCCAGGCAGCTCCTGGATCCTGCTGCTCAGTATCCCCAGCCACAGAGAGAACAAATTTGCGACTTCTTTGTGAGCCCAAGAAGTCACTCAGAGAGGATGCTTCAGGGGAAAGATGATGTTAATTCAATGGGGAGGGTGCCTGTGTGTTGCTTGGGGTGGAAATGGAGGAGGGAGGGGAGGTGCCCCTGCTGGATCGTGGAATAACAGAAGAATCTCATAGGACTTCTGCTAGAAGGCAGATGACATCAAAGAGCCTCCCGAAATTGTTTGTTTTCTTGGAAACCTTAACAAGCAAGAACTGGAAAATAAATAGCAATCCTAGAGAAACACCAAAGTATCTTATTTTTTTTGGAAGCCAGAAGGGGTGGCTGTGCAGGTCTTGCCTGCTTACTGTGCTAGGTGCTGCAAGGGATGCCTGCAAGGGGAGGACCAGGAGTCATACAGATGCAGCAAAAATGACAGGGTTATGTGGCCTGTTTAAAGGTTTAAACTTAAAAATTGAATTGGAGCCTGGTTCTGCCCTGACGTGTCTGGAAGCTGGTGTGGGATATTCCTCCTCCGCTGTGCTCTGTCCAGCCCTCTGCTCTGTCCCTTCGCCTGCCCAGCCGTGCAGGCAGGGGTCAGCATCTCCGTCCTGTCGGTTGGGTGCAGAGGTACATTTATGGGAGTAAAGCAACATAACAAAGCTGCCTCTTGAAAAGGGCCAGGAGCAGATGGTGTCACGCACATATGCAGTTGCATTTTCCCCTTCCGCCAGCAAAGCTGCTGAACGCCTTGATCCTGCATGGAAGATGTTTGCTGAAATCTACTTTAAAAGTTTGGTGCAACCCAGAGAGCCCATACTTGCAAGGACACAGGGAGTAAGGGGAAGCTTTGCAATGTGGGGATGAAACAGGAAAGAGCTCTCGCCAGTGGAACATGAAATAGTGGATGGAGCAGAAGAGCCATGTTTTGAACAGCAGCCTCTGCACTGAGCCCAGGGGGGACCCACGCTGGAGGGCGAGAAGTGTGAGGTGTGTTTGCAAACAGACAAAGCCATCAGCTGAAAAATTTGAGTGTTTGCAACTAATTATTTTCAGTAACTGACCAGCTTTATGGATGGTTGAATAATATTAATCAGATAAATTATTCATGATTTCTTTCCACTGATCAGCAAATCAATTAACCACAAACCTCTCTTCAATTTTTCATCCAGCTCCAGCAGGATAAATGGGGAGATTTATGACACGGACAACCAACTAAAGTATATTTCAAAACAGGGACCCTTAAAAACCTTAAATCTGGTTCTGAACCAGCTCAAATGACCCAACACTTTGATCCACAGTTAAACTCTTCGAGCTCAGGTCTTGTATGCTGCCTGTAATGTCTCCTGCCACCCAGCATACCTGGGAAGTGAGGCAGCGTGGACCTGCAGGCACAGGACATGGAAAGACACAGTCTCGGAAGGTTGAGCAGAGCTCACGAGTCGTGTGGAAACACACACATGCTCCACGCTGAAGAAACCGATAGGTATGGCCAAGGCAAATACGAGGTCCGGTGCCTGTGGTGTGCATGAGGTCAGGTGTGATGGCGTACAAAACTCTGTGGCTATAAACTCCACAGATATTGGACTGTTGGAAAGTTGCATTTCTGCAAATTAACCTCTACTGTTATAATTCACTGTAAAAGCACTCTCACACCAAAATTAAGGAGTGTTGACAATACTAAGCTGCATAGTAAATGCAAGTAGGAGTTATTAGACTAACAAATAGTCACATTAGCATAAGAGCTGGCTTTGTCTCACTGGAGTAGCAGCCATAGAGGTTATGTAAGTGGAGCATAATTCAGCATAAGTGTGTTAAGCAACCGGGAGTAATCAGAGTGATCTCTAAATTGCCCTGCTTTGCAAGGCTTCACATCCCAACTATATTGGTGCTCCAACTCAGAAGTGAGGCCTTCCTGCCATACCTGGCATGGCCACAGGTCTCTCATAGCAGTCTACAGTATTGCTTATTAATATGGTTGGAAATTAGGGTTGTGGCTGGCCTGCATAGATAAAGCACGTCCAGATGTAGGAAGGCAGCTGCTGTATATGCCAGGCAAAGCTGCTTTTCCTGCAGCGATGTAGGAATAGGCACAGGAATAGCAAGGCACTCCAGGGGAAAAGCATCACTTGCAGCTTTGATTGATCTGGTTAGTGGATTAAGCTCATAGTCATATAAACACACTTGCTGCCTTAATCTGATTTCGTTCAGCTGCCTGAGAGGGCCCCCTTCTCACATAGTCCCATCCATAATTGCAGAGGGTTCATTCATTTGGAGAGGCACCCCCCCCACCCTGCTGGTGTTCACAGCCTCCCCGGGGGCTTATGGGCTCAGCCTGGCACAGTGACCTGCTACAGAGCAGCTTCCAGCCTTTACCTCAAGAAACTGTTGGCTCTGGGTTCAATAACTTTCCAGTAGTTAGCATGCCAGTGCAGAGGAACAGTAGCAAGCTGAGCCAGTCAGTCGTGTCAGGGGTAACTGGTGCTTGAGAGGCAGTGAGGACTCTGGGCCAGCCAATTCTGCATCTCACAAGGGTGCCCCTTTCGTGCCATGAAGGGACAATGATTTCTTTTGCAAGGAGTGAGTGTGCCATGGTTCCCTCTTTGCAAAGTGCTGTGAGACTGCGGGTAGGAGTGGTGCAAGCCAGGCTGCAGGCTGGCATCCCTCTGCCCTTCACCTTTCAGTGCTGCATGTCCTCGGTGATGAAGACAGCAAACCAAGGAGCCACTTCTCGTGGATCGCTGGTTCTGTACCCCAGGAAACACTCAAACTGAGGCTGGATATCTAGGACAGGACTCACCACACTTCAGCCACTGCTGTCAAAAGCTGAGATTGCGGAGTTGAAAGATTTCTCGTGGTGTCAGCTCCCGTTCCTGTCACCCACACACAAAGCTCACCTATGGCAGGGTGCCTTCAGTGCCATTGGGGTCAGAGCTGCCACAGCAATGCCCTCGGTGAAACATCGAACCTGTGGCTGGGCAGGGCTGGGAGAGGTAGGAAGGCGGATCAGGGGCAGGAGTGGGACTGGAAAATTGATACTGAGACAGGGCATATGCCTGGCCTGAGTTCCCCATGGGCTGGTGCAGAACCTCCGCTATGGGGAGACAAGCTACGGGGTGGGGGAAAAGCCTGGGCAGCCCCCTCTCCATTTGATACCAGAGCAGCTAAACCACCCCCGGGGCACAGCCAGGAGAAGGGCTTAAGGACAGCGTCCTGGACTCTGGGACTGATAGAGCTTTCCAGGGTGGTGACAGGGAGTCCTGGGCTCTGGCACAGAGGCTAGTCCAGGGGCTGGGGCTGACGACTCCGGGGCTCAAGGGCTGACCCCAGCCCCCAGGGGTGGGGATGGAGACGGGGGAGAGGGAGTGGGGGGCTGGAGGCAGGGGTTCTGGCGTATGGTGTCGCTCTTAGGTCCCAGGGATGGGGACAGGTGTCCCGAGGTCTGGGACCAGCCTTAGCCCCCAGTGACACAGGGACAGGATCCCGGAGGACGGGTTGCTCTCGGGTGCCAGGAACGGGGATGGGGGTCCCCGACCGCAGGATGACGGTGGAGGAAACCCCAGCTCCCGGGAACGGGTGTCCCGGGGGACGGGGCTGCGCCTGGCTCCTGCAGGCAGGGTGGCGGGTTGGGGGCGGGGGCGGCGGCCGGTTTCCCCCCGGCGGCGCGGGGCGGAGGGGCCGTTGGGGACGGCCTCCCCCCCCCCTTTCCCCGCCGCACCGGCGCGCCGCCCCGCCGCCCGCCCCCAGCGCGCCTCCCGCGGACGACGGAGCGCGGCGCGGGGCCGCGGGGCCGGCGGCGGGGCGGCGAGCGGCGGCGGCCCGCAGCCCCCGACGGCAAGGGCGGCGATGCGGCGAGGCGGGGCGGCGGGCGGCGAGGCGGGGCGGCGGGGGCGGCGGGGGCGGCGGGCGCCGCGGGGCTGAGCGGCGGCCGGCCGGGGCTCCGCGGCCCCGCCGTGGGTGGGTGGGTGGGGGGGGTGGGGGGGCGGCTCACCCGCCCGCCCGCCCGGCGCCGCACCCGGCACCGCACCCGGCACAGGGATTTACGGCGCGGACTGCAGCCTCCGTAGCGGCCCCCGCAGGTAAGGCACCGCCGGCAGCACCGGGGGTTCCCGCCGCCCCCGCAGCGCGGCTCCGAGCATCATCCCCCCCGCGCTTCCCCGGGCTCCGGACGCGGCACAAGTTTCCCCCGTTGCGGTCCCACCGGGCACCGCCTCCCTCCACCCCCGCGCCGCTCCGCCATCGGATGCTGCAGGGATGGGGCTGCCCCGGGCTGCGCCCCCCGCCCCGCGCCGACCGCTGGCCCTCCCCTCCGCGCCCCGCTGTGCCGCCGGCTCCCCCCGAGACCCCCCGCGGGGGAGCGGCGTGGGCCGAGGTCCCACTCGGTGAGTCTGGCCGCAGTAGGGGGGATGCCGGGGGGGCTGCTGGCAATGCGCGCCCCAAAAGAAGGGTCGGCGGCCGGGTCGCGGGGGGAGAGCAGAGCTGGCTGCTTGGGGTGATGCGGGAGAAGCCAATGTTGCTTTTGGACCAAACTTGGCTGCGGGAAACCTGCCCTCAGCACGGGAGCCCCGGCGTGGGACCCGCGGGACGGGGATGTCTTCGAGGTGCATGCTCAGAGCCTCCTGCCGCTCGGGGTGGTGGGTGCCTCGCCTCGGCCGGTGCCCGTCCCGGTGATGCTCCCCGGCTAGGCCTCAGCTGGAGGATGCGAGAGCCGTGTTTGATCTCTGTCCTCCCCAGGGACTGTGAACTGCCTCCAGCCCTCCTCGCAGCGGGGCTGAGTGCCGGAGGCTCGCCTTGCGGGCAGGGATGCTCCCGGTCTGCATGCTGGAAACCCTTCCCCTTTGCAGCCGACCTCAGAAAGCCAGCATGGGAGAGGTGGCACAGCCCGGCTTTCCTCACACGCCCCAGGGCATAGTGAGGGGTCGGCTGTCCCCTGGGGATGCTGTGTTCCAAGTGGGACCTTCCCCTCTCCTACCTTGCTAGCAGAGGCACTGCTCACCTGCAGACCTGATGTGCACGGGAGGACATGGGTAGTGCCAGGGGTCCTGCCTCACTGGCGCTATCTGGTGTGGATTTGACTTGGGGGGATTTTGTGCTCCTGAAAGATCCCCGTTTGCAGTATTTTCCCTCTTTTTCCTGCATGGTTGAACACTGTCACCATCCATTGGGCAGACAGGCTGTGCAGTTGAGCCTTGACTTACTGTGGTTGTGGGGTATCGGTCCGCAGCTCTGCCAGAGCCCACGTGGAAGTTGTGCTCAGCCCAGCGTGTCACCTGGAGAGCCTGATCTGATGCTCCTGAGCTGGAATGGGGTCAGATCCAGAGTCCTCACTCTGACACACTGCTGTCATACTTCTTGTCAGGCATCAGGGCAGCTGGTGGGAGGGTTTAGGTGTCCCATGGTGGGTTTTGCCAGGGATCTGGATGCCTCTTTAGCTGTGAGCTGCCTTCATCTGAGCCTACCATAATGCCCAGTCCAGGTACCATCTACTCCACATCTCCCAAGCCTGCTGAGCCCCGTGGGTCCTGGGTAGCTCCTTGATCTGACACTGGGCTGGGCTGCATTCAGGCTGTGGTATGTCCATGCCGTGGCTGTACATCATAGGTGGCACTTGCTCTCTCACCCGGGTGCCTGTCGGGTGCAGAGGGTACCCTGGCCTCATCTGCAACAATGAATGTGAGTGGAAGAGTCTCATCACTGCATGCAAAATCCTCCTCCAGAACTCCCCTTCTCCTGATCATCACCAATGTAAGATGAAATAAGCATGGATCCTGCAATTCTGGGGCTCTCTACAGGTTTTGCTGCAACCAACAGTAGACCAAGCTGAATATAAAATGGGTTTTTCTCTAGTTCCCAATGCAAAGCTTTTGCCATCAGAATGAAAACAGATGTTTGGCTGCCTGTTTAAGCCAGTTTTACAGAAAATTGCCTCTTGTTAAGACACTAGTAGTACTAAGATCTCCAGCCCCGTCCTGTTTACTTCTGTGGCTTCAAAAACTGCCTCTGCATAAGCGTTCTTAAACTCCCCTGGACCTGGCAGAGCCAGGGTTGCTGCCAGAGAGGTGTCCCCCTGCTCCCTTTAAGATATAATAAGAGAAATCAATACAAAAGACCATGCAAATGCTGGAAGATGGTTTCAGAGCAGTGAGCTGAGGAAGGGAGCATGGTTTTGCACATCGTCACAGCTGGAGCTACGGTCTGGAGCCAGAGTCCTCAACACGGTGTCCCCATGTACCCGTCCGTCTCTGGGCACCCTGCTGTGTGCGGCAGGCACTCCAAGGAGCTCTTCAAAGGAAACCCAGTGGAGGATCTGGGACCTAGCTCCTCTGCTGCTTTGCTGTGGAAAGGCGGCGGCAGCAGCCGGATATCCCCCAGGAGCACCGAGTAAAGACACATACCAACCTGGGAGACAGCCCTGCTTATTCAGTTATTTAGCCCATAGATCCAGAGAGCGTGTTTTCTCCTGCCTGTTTTTCTGCTTTAACAAATTGATAGGTTGCGGCTTATATTTTGCTGTGGGCCTCTAAAAGCACAGCTCGTGCATTGTGGTGGAGCTCAACATCTTGCTGTTTTTTATTTGGCTAATGGGACTGTGACAGGTCCCATTTATTTGGCTAATGGGGCGGTGGCAGGAGGGAGGTGCAGGTCCTGCTGCAGGCTTGGGGTGTCCCCCTGTGTGCACAGGGGGACAGGAGTGAGCTCACGATGGCCCTGAGAGCCACAGCAGGGCTCTGCTGAATCACAGCTACCTGGGCACTCCCTCTGCCTTCGCAGGTTCCTGCTGGTGCTCTGACAAGTAGCTTCATGTGTAAACGGGGATTTCTTCAAAACTGCTGGGAGGAGCAGCTGGCAATGGAATAGGTCTGTGGCAAAAACCTGTGTGTGTGTGTGTGAACGCCAGTATAAACAGGAGAGGGAAAACATCCAGAGTTATGGAACTGATGCAAATGGAGTTGGCTTTCATCTCTCCCTGCAGCATCCTTTGTGGAAGGCATTTGCATTTCTCCAAAGTCAGTCCTTCCTTACCTGTCCCTCAAGCAAATCCAGAGCTACAGAGCAGAGGAAAGCCTTTTCACAAGGTGAGGGATGGCTTTCTGGATCTGGAGAGAGGTGAACTCAAAATATTTGAGAAGGAAAGCTCTTATTTTAAGGTAGCAACTCTGGACACGCTGGAGGATTGCACACACAGATTGCAGTGTGCTGTGCTGTTGAGAAGCCATTCCTGAGCTCCCACCAGGCACCGCACGCGGGTGATCCACCTGGGAGGGAGACGGGGGGCTCACACATGCCTCTGACCTTGCCCTGGCACAATTCCGGGCTGCCGCCAGGACGTGCTCCTGCGAGCGGGTGCTTGGAGCGGTCCAGCATTACCCCGTTTAGATGTGCTGGGAGACCCCTGTGGTTCCCATCTAACGGCTACCTGCTCTGGGGTCCCCGGGTGTCCTCTTCTCCCCACCCTCAGTGGTGCGGGGGGCTGCTGGGACTGGGATTTGCAAACAGCTCCAGGGTGGACTGCTGCCATTTTGGAGAAAGCCTCCAGCTCAGTAGAGACACAAACAAAACACGATTTCATGAGCGCTCTAGCAATAGCTATTAGCTATGCGAAAAGGATTAACAGCTCTGCAGGACTCATCAAGTGTTTAAAACATAACTCAAGCATCAAAGGCAGCTCTTACAGGCTCACATTTTCACATCAAGTAACTCTGAAAATTCCTATCCAACTTAATTAAAACATCCACTAGGCTGGTTAAAAGCAAAAAAAAAAACAAAGGCCTTTTTTCCTCAAGCACCAAGCCATTCTGAAGAGAGGAGTTTACAGCAAAGTATGCAGACTTCTTTGTTAAAGAATCACCTTTGTGAAAGTCTCCTATCCCCAGACCACTGTGTCTGATTAATCTCAAGCTTTCCAAAAAGGAAATAATTATGGGTTTTTTTGTTTTGGCTTTTTTTTTTTTTTCCTGGCTAGGGACCACAGAAGAAGGATGAAAAAGTGAGAAGAGCTTTGTAGAGAAAGTTAGATGAGAGGGTGGGGGAGTGTCAAAACCAGACCTATAATAGGAAACAAGCCACTGAAGTGCTGGTGAAAGTACCTTTCATCTTGGAGGCTCCAAAGTCCTGTGCGGTGCACAAATACACACCAGAGCTGGAAAATAATTGGCAACAACTAGCGTCATGAGATGAAGTCACCACCTTCGCTGGCAGCAGAGTCACCACAGGCAGGTCGCCAGCGCACTTGCCATCAGTCCCTGACTGCCTCTGTGCTTGCTGGATTTGTCACCGGTGTTGTGAGTTGGCTCAGCCAAGCTATTCTGCAAGACCCAAGGCCAAAGTTTTAGAAGCCACACTTGTGTGACACTTACATGAGGACGTATGGTCCTGAGCTGGCCTGGCATGGCCAAGGCATGATGGTATTAACCAGCCCCTTCCCAAGCCTTTCCTTGCGTGCTTGGTCCTGGGCAGCATCACCATCATCTCCCATAGAGTCATGATTTCATTCTCCTTCCCTGTGATGTACCCAGTCTCGGAGATGTTGGGTCATCCCCAGGCTTCAGCATATATCCTCCCTGACCACTCTCACCCTCTTCTGTCTGCCTCAGAGGCCTTAGTTATTTCAAGTGCCCTGGGGAGACTTAAAATAGGTAGAGAGGCTCCCTCTGTACGAGGTATAACTGATGTGGTGTCGCTGGAACTATGGGTGCTTTAAACACAATATTTAAACTTAGTAAATGCTTTTTTGACATCCACAGAGGCTTTGAACATTTTAGGATTTCATTCCATTATGTTAATTTTGTTGGGTTTGATCAATAATGAATTAGCATCCCCCCAAAAAAAGGATTAAATAGCTTCTCCCTTTCCTCTTGTTTACAGGATTGCTTTCTTCTGCTTCATGCTGTCCTGTGTGGTCAGAGGGTGCATGGAAGGACAGTACTGAGAAATGCCATCGGGGCAGAGCTGCTCCTACTGTATCTTCCTGAGATTTCCAGCACACCTTGCCTCTTACTTGGCTATTTTCTTGAGGCAGATTGTAGGACTTGTGCAAACAGCCTCCCGCCCCTGGGTACCCTCTGGGCTGACCCTGGGGACCTGCCAGGCTCTGGTGCTGGGGACAGCAAGCTGCAGTCATGGAGGGCTGGTGACATGGGAAGGTGTGTGAGCACAGACTCTGAGCCTGTGCACTCCGTGCACGGTTGGGATGTGAAATAAAGGAACTAGGAGGAAGACAGGATTTTTACATCAAGCGTTTATAGCACCTTCCTCACTTTGTGTCTAGACATAGCTATAAATGAGGGAGAGGGCTATTACCTAGGAATAAAACAACTGAAACCAGCCCTGGAGAGCTTGTTGCTGTATTTCCAAGGAACTAGGAGATTCCTTATGATTAATGTAACAATATCAAAGGCTATAAACCCACCGCAGTTGGGTACTGAGTCAGGGGACACACTTACAATGTACCTGCCACATGCAGCTCAGATTCAGCATTAACTACAGTCTCTCTCTAGCCCTTGGCCATTCCTAGGGCTGCTGCTTCCTTACAGATCATGGGTTCAGTTCGACTAACTCCATCGACAGCAGAGGCGTAATAAAACAGCCCAGTGATCACTGAGGTATAATTTCTCATTGCAGTGTGGACCAGCAGTGGTGGGGAGGAGACGAGAGGCTGTAAGGAGAGCCCGTGCTGTGTAGCTCACTGGGAAACTCTGCCTTCACACCTGCTAAGTTCAGGCAGGGAAAGCAGGAGCACGCGTGTGGACAGCTTGTGCCACTGCTGACCACTCTGAGCGGTACCGTGTGTGTGTGTGGAACCGTGGTGGGGGGCTCCAAGCTCCTGTACTGATGGGAAGTACCTGGGCTCTGAACTCAAACCCCCAGTCCTCATGCCAAGCCTGACGTGCAAGGTCACGCCCCATAAATACTGGTGGGAGAAGTTAGACTGCAGGATTCTCAGTTTTTGGATGCAAATTCTTTCCTCTGATCTCTGTTTCTACCATGTCCAGCACAGCGGGGTCTCAGTCTCTGCCTAAGGCTTTGCAATACTATTATAGCATCAGAAAAAGTAATAAAGAGGAGGATGGATTCCTTGGAAAAATGCCATGAAGCAAACCACTGACACGCTTTTGACAGTGTCCACAGCTAGAGCACAAAGACTTATTTTTTCAGCTAAGAGGAACCTACCTATGCTAGGTCTGAATGATGGAGCAGAGTGGCAGGGGATGTCTCTTCTGAGCCCTCAGCTGAAGGGCTGTCATTAGAGGATGAAAAGGGGGATAGAAAGGGTCAGATGAAGGTTGGAACCTTTTGGGACCTGGTAGCCCACAGCTGACCTGCTTTCCGAGGGAGGAAGGATGGGAAGGAACAGCAGTGCCAGCAGGTGGTGCAGGAGGCAGCAGGTGGGGAATTTGGGTCAGCATCTTTTTGTCTGCAGGAGACACTCCCCAAGTTACGTTTCCTCCCCCAGGTTAGGTTTCCTCCTCCAGATGAGGTTTCCTCCCCAGACTGTGCACTGTGTCCAGGCTTTGTCCCCCCCTGGAATTTTCTTGTGCCATGCACTCAAGATTAGGAGGTGCTTGGGTAATATGGGCCTCCTAAGTACCTAAGATCTATTAAAAGCTGCTCTCATTTGACTCCATAAAGAGTGCTGTTGGGAATACGGCGATGCTTCTTCGATGTGAATAAATATTGGCCCTGAATGAAGTCGCTGATAATGGGAGATAAGTTATCAACAGCTGTTTAACCTAATATTACTTCCATACAAGATAACACTGAGCTTTTGCAAGAGCTTAATAACTAGATGCAGAATCCATCACTGCATACAAAGACACCTGACAAGCTGCAGCCTTAATTTTTCCCCTGGAGCTTTATTACAGCTGAAGGAGCATGTATCAGGGAAATGTGCTGGTGGGTCAGGCCTGGCTCTGGCAGCAGCCCGAGGCGATGCTGTTGAGCATGTGGCTCTGCGCAGTGGCTGGGGGACGAGCATGTTTCCCTGTGAGTCTAGCTCCTCCAGATCAGAGGAGCTGGGAGGGCATCATTATATAGTTGTAGTAGCAGAGCTTTTGCTGCTGCTTATCAGGCTTCATTCCCTATGCTGGGCAATGCTGGCATTGCACATCCAAGCACAACGATCACAGAGCAAAGAGTGAAGGAAGGTAGGTTATGCCTGGCATTAATAAAAATATTTGGGAGGTGGTGTCAAAACACAAAGTGTCCATCAATTACAGATCACAGGATCTCCACAAAAGGGAATGCAACTGATCCTATACAAGATTTTAGCCCACAGTTATGGGTATATTTTCCACATTGTCTTAGATGGCTACTGGTCTCTGGCATGTCTGTTACAGTCTTCTATTGGACCTATAATTCCACAGGGTTTTTAGAAATAAGAGGTTGGCAAGGGCCAGAAGCACTCAGGGAGATGGGAAAGGCTCTGCTAGTGAACGGTGCTTGGCTCTGCAGCCAGCCACATGCACCAGCCTTCTCTGCAGAAGGGCTTCTCCCCTGACATTACCCAAAGCGTAATGCTGAAGCAGAGGAGATATCTCCAGCCACCTCCTCACTGCTGCGATGGAGGACACTGGCTGTTTTAATTATATTCTTCTCACTCGATCCAGGCCATGGATGCCGTGGCCTTTCAGCTTCAGAAGTCAGAGCCATCTGCTAAGGGAAGGGCTGGGATGGGATGTGGAGGGAGAAGACCACTGCCTGGCCTCCTCCCACTCCAACTGTGGGAGCCACAGAGCTCCTTGGTGCTTTCCCTGGCCACCATCCCCAGTGCTGCATGATCCCTGAGCATCAGGCAGACACGCGGCCATCAGTGTTAATGCCCAGCGGGGACACGCCTTGGGTGTCTCTGTAGACACTGATGGGTTCGACCAAGGCCTCAACAGAGGCTTCTGGCAGGAGCGGGGCTGGCGTTCAGTGCTCCTGGCTCCCAGCCCCTGCTTTGTCCAGCAGACCACACTGCTACTCAGCAAAGCTGGCTGCAGATGCTAGGATGGCAGCTGCAGTCCTGTTGATCCCTGTGGGGATGATGAGTCCCAATGGAGACCCTTGGGAAATCAGCACAGAATATAAAAATCTGGCTGCAAAGCAGAGGCTCGGACTGTGACAGGTCTGCAGATAAACCCGTGTGAGAGCCCAGCTGTGCAGAGCATCCATAGAGAGCCTGCTTTGAAAGTAGATTTGATGCTTCGGCTGCATAAGGAAATCTTTATCCCTTCCCAGGAGCCCATCACACCTTTCCTTTCTCCCAGAGGAGGCATCTGGAAGTGGATTCAGGTCCCTGCACCAGTGGAGGGGCAAGTCCTTGGTTTCTTGGGACCAAGTGGTTCTTCCTCAGGTCGTAAGGCTGGTCGTAAGAAAACAGATGAGCACCTTGGAGACATGCTCTCTCCAAACCTTCCCTGGTCTTGGGGCTCGGACAGCCCTCCAAAATGAAAGAGAAGTCTCTCCATTTCCTACCACTGCAACAGCTGTTGCACAAATAGATGGGGACGTGCGCATTTGCAGGCCATGCTGCACTCCTGGTGTTTAAGTCCTGTCTACTGAAATAGCTGGGCACAGGGGCTGTCTGTGCCTGCAGGCACTTTGGCCTTGGCTAGGTGGGTTGTTGAAAGCTGCTGCGCTACCCAGCATGGCAGGAGCTCTGGGTAGTTGCTTTTGGGCTACCCCTATTAAATAGTTCATAGCGTTACCTGCTTAGGCAAGCGCATCTTTGGGGTCTTGCTAGTAACTCCAGTTAAGAAGAAAGCTGCTATTATTAGTCCTTGTATGTGGCTGTTTTTTCCCAACTCCAGCATTTCAGCTGAACTTTTCCCTCTGTGCTGTTTGCAAACCATGCAGCGTGTGAGCATGCCCTCGCCCTTCCCACACATGAGACTGAGTAAGATAGCAAACAAATTGCAGGTCCCTGGTTGTCCTTAGCAATTAGCAGATAGCTCACGCTGTTGGCTGCTGCTGCCCTGGGATGGCTTTTCTATTCCCTGTGTGTTCATTTCTGCAGCAGCAACACAGCCGGGCGATTTAGGTTAGCTTTTCTGTAGCCACCTGCTGCCCTTGCACATCATTTACATTGCAAGGTTAGAGTGTAGTCTGATAGAAACTTTATTAATAAAGATAACGAGTTGTTGCGTTATTAAAGTTAGGACAGCCTGAGTTGACCCCTCTGGATTTGTATGTCTACATTAAAAAAGCACAAGAAATTCCTGTAGATCTGCTGGCAGTACGTGATTGATTCCCTTGTGCTAAGGCTAGGCAAGTTCTGCATCCAAGCAACTGCTCCCTGCTGTGGACTGCAACCTTGTGATTCTCTTCCAGAGCTGGATTTTAAGCTCCTGCTGCAGTTTACCTCTGCGAGCAAGATCCTGGCTGGTGACAGCTTACCTGCTTTTCTGCATTTCCCGGAGAACCTGCTGTGTAGTGGTTCTGCTCATCAACACCTCCTCTTGCCCCATGCAGGCTGTGTGCCTGCACTTCGGCTTCCCAACCTGCTGGTACCGCACACCAGTGGTGCTAATGAAGCTCTTACTGCTGCTACACGTCCTTTTCCTGGGCAGCTTCCACATAATTAATTTACCTGTGGAGCCATTCTAAAGCTTTCTTCTAATCCCTTTGCAAAATATCCAGCTTCTGGTTTGCTCTTATTCAAATTCCTCTGATGTATCTTAAATTTCAGTGAGAATGACTGTTGGTTTTCAGCGTGCGGCACAGCCGTGAGCCACCTCCGGCTCCCCAGGAAGGGGATCCTCTTCCTTCTACTCCTCCCCATCCGTTCTGCAGTTACAGTAATATAATCACTGATTTGTTCAGTTCTTATTTCCCTCATAGAAATCAATCTCATGTTTTCTTTGGTTTCTGCTTTGATTTCTTAGCTTTTCTGATCTTCCCATGTTTTCTGCAGCTACACAACTCATCCCACCTAAAAGCCAGCACAATTTTTCACCTCAGTAGTGCCTCCCTGGCTCGAGGTGGAGGTCATGGTAGGGCTTAATCACCCCTTAATTAATTCTCCCCTGCCCTGCTGTGTAACCAGGCTTTGGCAGTGAAGCCTGACAGTCCCATGTGGGTCAAATTCATGGGAAGAGAGGACTGTGGCTTTGAACTCCTTCTTCACACCCAAACCTAGCAGGGAGAGTAGAGGAACTTTATAGTTGCAAAAGAACTTTGTGAAGCTGTACTGCGCTCAATTTCCTTGGCAAAGGCAAAAGAAAACCATCCAGGGAAGAGGGAAGAAAGAGTAGAGGAAATGCAGCAGACATCAAGAGAAAATGCTGAAGGAGAGAGGAGAACTGGCATCCTTAATGTGAATCTAGGGGGAATTTATAAACCTGAAGTCAAATAATCATAGAGCTCGGATAGTTTAGGTCACATTATTGGGACTCATTGCTCTTCATTAACCTCCAGTCACCCAGGATCAGGTGTCAGCTCAACATCAAACTGCAGCCGATCAAAACTTTCTCCATTTGAAAAAATACTGGAAAATTGGGTTTTCAAGTGACTGAATGTGATTTCATGAGGCACCTGCCTTCCTCAATACTGTTAAATCATTCAAGATCAAAAATCTGAAAATGGATATTTGGGCCTGAAACCGAGTACCGGGTTCCAGCCAGAAAGGCTGAAAAAAGGGTGTTGCATTTATTTGTAAGTGAGGAGTCTGTATTTTTCCCCACATGCTATGGGGGCTTCCTTCCCCCTGCCTCTTCAAAGAAGTGGGGCAGGATCCAGTCACTGCCTTCCCTGGAGAGCAACATAGAAAGAAACTTTGATTATTTCCACAGTGAATAACTTCATTTTTCAGCTATCTCTTCTGGGGATGGCTCTTCAGATATCTCTTCTGGGGATGTCCCACCGAGCCCCGGCTCGGTGGGACAGAAACATGCAGGGAGAGAGTAAGAAAGGTGTCGTTGAGCGGGGAAGGACAGCTGGCTCAAGCAGCTCTGGGATGAGGGTGGTCCATCACAGCCATTTATTTTGTTGGGAGAAAAGGTGGAAGTGGTCTGGAGAGTGAAAGAGGCTTTCCCAGAATAGCCTCTCTCTCTCTGAGAGACACAAACCATACAAGCCCCAGGTGTGCTGTTTTATTTCTGCCTTGCCCCTCTGGAATATAGGAATCCCTGCTGGCATGACAGAGGTATCAGATGAAAACAGCCGAGTGAGATGTTACAGAGGATGCTGTGTGAGGAATGTGTGTCCTGGACGATGCGGTGGAAGCCCAGGTGAGCAGCCCAGCTACAGGCAAAGGGACTGAGTTTGGATCAGCAGTAGGTGCTGATGCCGCCAAGGCACCCCTGATCAAGGGCTTTTGGTTCCACAGTGGCCTCCTACAAAGTTCAAAGCCACTGTATAGTGCAGGGTGGCTAACCGCACTTCTGCATTACATTCACAGCAGAGCAACCTGCTCAGATTGAGATGTAGCCAAAATGTATGCAATCCAGCATGCAACGTTATCGTAGCATTCCAGAAACTTGGTGGGACCCTGTAACAATGCTTGCCTGATGCATGCAGCGGGGGAAGTTAAAGGTCCCTCCTAAAACTTGCAGCCTGGTACTGTGCTGCTTGTTGGTGCTCAACAGGACAAGCTCTGTCTGTGTCCTGTGGTGTGGGGGTCCTTTAGTGGCTGTTGCTGTAAAGATTGTAGGGGACTCTAGAGTGGTATCAACAAGTACAAATGCAGACTTTCACCAGTAGCTTCTACTGGTCTATATCACATTGTCTGGTTTAATATGAAGTGTCTGCAAGCCGTCGCTGGGCAGGAATTCATTATCAGCCAGCTGTCAAGCTTAATTGGGCTGTCCTGTAAAATATCTTGCATATAAGTAAATAAAAAAGAGTAGGGCCATAAAAGGGCCAGCGTGTGGCACGTTCCTGTTATTTATAGGCTTCTCTGTGGTGCTTATTGCCATGGCAGCTATGAAGGTCGATGCTGAGAGTTGTAAAGAAATGCCACATATTTTTAAAAAAACACATTTTTGAAATTAAGCAGGATTACGCATCCTGGTGGAGCTGGGAGTCAAGGGTGCAGTGTCCTGCAGGGAGCCCCTGGCCCCACGACAGCGGGAAGGGTGGAGAAGGGGACATGGCAGGTAATAGCAGGTCTGAGGGCTGAAGACTTTGGGGGTTTTAGAGCCCAGGTGCTACCCCCTGTCATCTCCTTGGAGAGGTTGGGAATGAAACCCAGCTCCCATTCTCTGTGCTGGGGCTGGCCCAGAGATCCATCCTTCCTTCTTCCAGCCTGAGTTTATTCATATCCAGTTTATGCTCATTTATTCTTGAGATAGCACCGTCCTTTGGCTTATATAGCTCTACTCTTTTGCTGGTGCTTATGGCCCTGCTGCATTTGGCCTTGCTGATCCTGCCTTGGCAGGCTGGTGAGTGGGATTCATGCAGGGTGTACACCCCATGCAGCGTGGCACAGCACAGTGGCTCAGCAACCCCAGCCAGGTGCATTCCTGGGCTGGCTGGGGCTGTCAACAGCCCCTGCTGAAGTTGAGGCCAAAGGGCCCAAAAGTACCCACATGGAAGATGCTAGAGATCTTTTCATCCAGTTTCTTCTCTTCAGGATGGAGCCCTCATTTACCAGCCTGTTTTTCATACATTTCTGTTTAATTATACTGAAGCCAGTGGTGATTGCTCGCTCCAAGCTTACTTTCTACAGCTGGCGTTTTTTTATAATGGTCTTTCTACTTAAAAAAGCAAACAAAACCAACATCTCCATATGTTGGTTCTGTAGTTGGCAGGTAAAAAGCCTACTCCAGTCATAACCAAGCAGAATCAGCTGAGCATCTGCACCTCAGTCTCTACCTGGAAAGCAGCCTTTTACGAAAAAATGTCAGTCCTAGCAGCATTGCTCCAAAATGACTCCCAGGGAGTCCTTTTATTCTAAAACTACTACTGGCTGGTGCCAATGATCCTAATTCCCCCATATAGCTGCTCAGCCTCTTTCTCTTGCTTGCGTCAAGTTGTTTCTTTTCGTCAGGGTATCATAGCTCAGCCTTGACCCTAGAAACCCAGGACTTTTAAGCTAGTCTTTCATGGATCTCTCTCTCCCTGTGAGAAAAGATTTCTATAAACCCAAATCTTCCTTCTCCTTACCTGGCTCTGGCTTTTCCATCTTTTGCCAGGAGTTTTTTCTCTACGGAGTGGCAGAGGTCTGAAAAGGGCTGTTTCTCAGCAGTGTAGCTAGTGCATGCAGTGTCTTTCCTGTTGTCCTTGCTCCCCTGCAGCAGAAACCAAACTCTGCCTGTTTTCCCCTCACATGGGGATAAGCAGGTGCTTCTTCCCCTCCTGTTCATGTCTCTTCTCCTTGCCCTCCACAGGCAGCCTTAGCTCCCTGACCTCTGTTGGTGATGGACCTTTTGTTTCCATGAAGTAAATGCTGTATCCCCACGACAGCCACCCCATTGGCTTGGGTGACTGCTCCCACCCCTGCACCTGAGCTGCGCAAGGACGCGTTCCTCACCGTGTCAGGAAAGCCCCAGGGGTCATAAAAGTTGTTACTAAAATAATTGTTTCTGCCTGTTGATGGTAACCATACTTCTGTTCCTGCAGCAGCATGGGGGTTCACATGTATGTTTGTAAGCATTCAAGTTATGCTTTCTTAATAACGGTAAAGTGCCTTTGCCAGAGGCATTTGGTTAAAGAGTTGAAGTAAATAAACACACTGTGAATTTTTTTTGGAGGAAAGGGAAGTCATGGGCTGTCCTGGAGCTTATACAACTGCTCCACTAACATTTACTACCCTGTTGCCTACTGTTATTCCCATGGGCACGGTGGGTCCTGCTCTTAGAAATGAGCCCATGTGTGTAATGAATGCTAGGCAGTTGGTGCAATGCTTTCTCTGGCTCCTACAACTCCATTCAAGAGCTGTTCTTGCAGATCAAATACATAGGGTCTCTTTTTGCTCTAAGACTTACATGCTTCTTAAGCTTTCTGCAGTGGAAAAAAGATTGCAAGGCAATTCAGCTTGCTAGCTAGGTCATGAATCCATGTATATGTTATGAATGGCAACGATATGCATGTGCCCTAGGCTTTACCCAATCATATCAAGCAGTAATACAAGTCAGGATGAAAATAAATCTTAATACAAACAGCCCTACATGAAGCAAATACTTATTTGACATAAAACCTAATTTTAGAATGTCAAGGCTGTAGCCGATATACTTTGTCTCACCATGACTTATTATAATGATATCCATATACATATGCATATAGATATATAAATATATATGTTTGTAAACACACTCTTTTTCCCCATTTTTTTTGCTGAATATAAGTGCCCCAAGAGCCAGCACTTGCTCTCTCAGCGGGGAATCTCTCTGTATGTTAGCAATCCCTCTCTTCCTCTCCTGGGCGCAGACAGGGAAGGCAGTGCGGGTGCCCAGCTCTGCCATGTTAACACGCAGTTAGCGTTATTTCTTTGGGCAGCATCATCTGGGAAATGCCACAGCATGGCTTTAACGCCGGCTTCCAGCATCGCAGGGATCACTGCACCGCCCTGGGTAAAACAAAATGCTGACGGGCATCAGGCCCTGAGGATGCTGGCAGGGGTTGCTGCCTGCAGCCCTGCCTCCCTCGCCTGCTGCAGCTGGCCTCCACTGTAGTGATCTCGGCTCTGGCAAAATAGCAGCGTCAAAATGCACAGTAGCGTGGGATTAAACAGTTTGCATGGCCTTTGTCTGCTGCCCACAGAGAGGTTCAGGGGAATGCCAGAGGTTTTGAGGGAATACCCTGAGGGAGTCGGGATGTGCTCAGATTTTCAAGTACTTGGAAAAAGTAGCAGAGCGCTTTGCTTTTCAGCAAAAAACAAGTACTTTTCAGCATTACGCTTTCCTACATCCCCCCTGTGCTGAGTGTCTGAGTTCATCTTTGCAGGTATATTAACTTTCACTTCACCTTTCAGTGGTGTTTCCTTCCCCTGCATACATTTTCCTGTGCACAGCCCAGCCTCTTCCAACAGGATTGGCTTAACAGGAAGGGTTTGGATGTGCAGCGGTGGGGTGATGGGGTCTGGAGAAGCCTGTCTCCTTCCTCCCTGGCCACGCAGTGATTCATGTAGCGGTCTGTGCCAGCCGGCTCCGGGGAAGGCCCCCTGGGACACTCCATGGGCCAGAACCATGCTAGGGCTCACACAGCTGCTGCCATGATGCTTCTGCCTACCCAGGTCCTTTGGGGCCCCACTCAACATCGAGAAGGCTGGGGTGTGGGGCTGGTGACCCATGTGGTTGCATTAAGTGCCTTGCAATCTCACCGCCTGGGAAGGCAGCAGGCTCTCGTGCTGCTGCAGGAAGTTTTTGGCTTGCCTTTGGAAGCCAGCGTGAAGTGTCTAGCGCTGATGGCTGGAGAACAAGGCTTTACATGTGAGCCAAGCAAGACTTGCAGGCTCAGGAGCCAGAAGGCAGAGGGAAATGCATGGCTTTAGATTCCTTTTTGAAGTATTGCCGTGATCATGAAGCCATTCATGAAAAATCTGTTGTGGGAGGCCCAAATGCTTGGGACTGGCTGCCGATGCTTGTGTGAGGCCACATCGCCATGTGGAACAGCTCTGAAAAAGCAAATGCCCATGCAAATATAGCAGCGTGTGGATCCCTAGAAGCTGTGGGGAAAGGGATGTGCTGGGCTGCCACTCTCCCAGTGAAGGGAAAGGTCTGCCAGAGCCACCCAGAAAGGAACAGACAGGTGCTGCCACCCTGGGAAGGTGTAGTCCTGCCTCTCCACTGAAGGAGCAGAGCAGGTACAGGAGATTAAATGACCTGCTGCTCTCTGCTTATTAAAAGAAAATGGTGTTTCCTGGCAGCAGTACAGATCTAACGTCTTGATCCATTGAAATGCTCTCAAAATACAAATCAGGAGAAAGTGATCAAAGGCCCCGGTGTGGGGAGAGGTTCTCCTCCCACCAGGGTGGGAGAGCCCTGGTACCCACAGCAGGGTGGGTGAGGATGGGGGTCCCTACTGCGGCACCGGTTTGTGGGGAGGTTTGACTTGGTGATGAATCACTGAGCCCTTTGCTTCTGGCTTAGCCTGAGCAGATCTGGAAGGAGAAACTGATTGTGATTTAAAGATGTCAGAATCAGGAAATCCATCATGTCCTTTGCTAATCTCCTGCTGAGATTAATTACCCTCACCATTAACTGCCTGTTACAAATATACACCTGGGCATGGCTGCGTGGTGCAATGATGTGTGGAGGAGCGTGCAGGGGCTGAGCGGCAGCGGGGCAGCACAGGCTGCAGGCACGGATACCCACTGCCACACGGGCATGGCCACTGCCAGCACCCACGGGCTGGGAACAAGGGGGATGGGAGTCCCCATGGCAGACACCCTCAGAGTGGCTCTGTGAGGGGGATGGGATGCCAGCTGACAGGCTTGGGGACATTGCAGAGGTGGTGGGGCCTGTGGAGGGAGCAGGAGGGGGACAAAGGGTAGCATCCTGCTCCAGCCCCTCGCGGGACCATCCTCAGGACCCACTCGCAGAGTGGTACATCACGTACCAGTCCCCTTCCCACACAGAAGGTCCTTCCAGCAAATGCGCAGGAAGAGTCTTGCTCTGGCGTAAACTAAATTGTGCAGGAAATTAAGCCTGATCTGCGTGAAATTTCCTCTGCACGTACATTCCAGGGTGAGCCTGGGAACAGGTTTTATCCAAATTCTCATCTCTTTTGTCTTTAATTTAAAAAGTTAGAATCTCCTGTAATTGCCTCTGTGCTCATGGAGAATTGGGGAATACTAAGAAACCCTCCGGTGGCTAATTGAATGCCTTACAAATGTTCCGACTGTAAGCAAAGTTCTCCGTCTTACATTATAAAGATATTTAGGTCCAATTCTGTGCTAGGGTGATAATTTTATGAGGGATTTTCATATCTTTTGGATGCAGTATGGAATGGATCATTACCTTTTTTTACACTTAATTGCTTTTATCATCCAGAAATATTCAGCATTTAATGATAATAAAGCACTTCTGCTAAGGAGGCCAAACACCATATACATTATTGCTCATGGTGCGGTAGTGCACAGCTCCTTGCTACTGCATTTCTGTGCGTCGCCATCCTCCCTTGGCAGAGGGGGATGCTGAGGCCAGGGGAGCAGCACCTTACCCCAAATCACCCTTTGGCCAGGAGGGAAGAGCACTTTGGTGTCCAAAGACGCAAGGCCAGAGCCCCACAAAACTGGGAAATTTTCAGTTTCCCTAGCAGCCATGTTTCCTGGCTTTCCAACGCCTTCCCCACAGCAGCCTACACATGGAGGATGCTCTGCAGCAGCTTGGGACAAGGTGGCCGAACTCCCTGGTGTGGGCGCTGCTGCATCCTGCTGCTGGGCTCAGAGGGGATCAGGAGCAGTCTGTCTTGCTCCAGCCCATGGAGGCACAGAGATTCTCTGTCATCGGCAGGATTGCCTTGAACAAAGGAAATTTGCTGCTCTTCGTGCAGTCGGGTTCCCCACCAGGCTGGCCTGTCACCTCTCTGCCAGCTGTGATCCTCAGAGGTAGGGGTTCAAACCCAGGTACAGATGCTTACTGTACTGCCCACAGCTTTCCAAGAATGCATTTTTCAATGGCCTTCTAAAGCTTTTAATTAAGAATACTCGCATAATTTATTAATTATTTCTTAACTCTTTAGAGCTGCTATAAGCCTGTCGCAGACATCAGTGAAGTCCTGCTGATGCTTATAAGCTCATCAGCAGACATTGTAATTGAGGGCTATAAGCAATCTGCTGACCTGTTGCGCCCTGCAACAATTGATTAACTATTCATTAAAACATCTAGAAATCATTTATGAACCTTTTATAAACTATTTATAAGTGAGCAGGGACAGATTTATTAATTACTGTTCATGAGCTTACAGTGGAGCGACGGAGGAAACCCTGAGCTGAGGCTCCAGGCAGCAGTATGTCCGCAGGAAACATGCCCGATATCACAAAAAAGCCTTCATCACTCCATCCATTTTCCCAAATTACACTGGCCTCCCACTGGCTCAGGGAGTCAGATTTCCAGACGGATGTGGGTCATTCTCCCAAGGGTCAGAAATGACACAGAATGGTGAATTTTCTGCTATTTTGCAGAGTCAGGTAGTTTAGCTAAGTAGGGGCTGGCAAGAATCCAGTGGCAGCTTTTTAATACACTGTTGGGCTAAACTTGTAGAAGAGGATGAGCAGGCTTGTGTGTTGCTTTGCTTCTGGGAGGATAGGATTAAATTACCCATCCCATTTTCCTTCGTATTAGTATTCAGGGTTATAGAGAGCCAAAAGCAGCTGCTGCCAGCAAAACCCCGTTGGCTGCTGGGCGCTCTGAGGCAGTGAGCTGATTCCTGGTTAAATTGGGGATGGAGCACAAGGCTCTGGTTCAGGGCTTGCATCCGAACGTGACCCAAGCATGGATTGCTTAGATTGGGTTTGTTCTGTTTTTTTTTTCTTCCCTCCAAGTGGATTAATTTCCAAATGAAAAAACCAAATCTGTTTTCTACTACTTTCAGTGCAGTAGGGGAGGGGAAAGTGGCATGGCCTTGCTTAGCTTAGACTTGATGACTCTTTTCCATGTTCCTGATATGTAACATTTGTACCAAAAGATGGAGATTTTCCCAGAAACCTTCCCTGGTGAGCACTGCCCAAAATGAGTAATGCCGGTTCTTGCTGCAGAGTCCCAGAACACTGCTGCTATGGGTTATCTCCAGCCCACAGGAATGTGCATCGCCTGACACTGAGGAGCCTCCTCATGTCTGGGAGCTCACCATCACCAAATAGAAGTTGCAGATATAAACTCTCCATGTGTTGACAGAAGAAATGACGCCTGTAATGGGATCTTAGCATCTACTATCACTTCTAACAGTCCATCTATAATCTTGCCTGCAGCAGATGCTGTCTAGCAAGACCCAGGGATAAGTGATGACTTCCTAGGATCTGGTGTTCAGTGTAGCATGTCTGTCAGCTAACAGAAAGGGGACAGATGTGCCCTGTGTTTATTGTAGGAGGTTCGTTCTTTCCTTCCTCCTTAACCGCATTGTTTTCTTACTGACAATGCTCAGCCGAGAGCTGTGGGCCAAACTATGTATGAACTGGGGGGATGACTCCTTGCTGAGCAGAAAAGGGAATCCCAGCATTAGTGGCAATCTGGCAGTGGCAGATTTGTATGGCGACAAATGGTTGGTTGTATTTCAAGACCTTGTTTAAATGTACAGAAGGGGTATATTTATGCACATGTAATTTACTCTTTGGAAAGCCGTGTATAGTTATTATTTAGTTATAAACTGCACTAATTCAGGATTTGTAGTGGATGTTCCCTAATCAGTTTAAAGCTGACCTGATGTCAAATTAGTGCAAGCCTGAATCTAGCTGTGCTCTCCCAGTCCTGCCATTGCTAAGGGCCAGAGACTTATGGGGCATCCTGCAGGATGTAGCGCACACAAACAGCCAGCCACCAGCCCCAGCATGTCACACTGGAGTAGGGTGATGGCTGTGACACACAGAGGAGGCTGGGAAGAGGGATTTGGAAAGAAGAGAGTTCAGGGAAGGGCTGTGGGGCTCCCAAGTCAGGAAGAAACCCCCCAAAATTGAACTGAAGCAAAATGCTGGGTGAAACAGCCCAAAGCACATCCCACAGAAGCAGGGATGCATCCCCGCTGGCCAAGAGCTCCTCTGAGACATCCCCTACCTGGGCCAGCACTCATCAGGGAAAGCAGCACGGAGCTAATAGCACTAATGGCTGTCCCCAGGGAAGGAAGTACAAGTGCCATGGTGTCAGCCAAGAGCAGCCTGGAAGGCCCGTCCCTCCTTTGGCAGGAGCCCACAGTTGAGTAAGCAGAAAGCTGAACTAAGTGATGAAGCAATTGCTCAAGCAATATACTCATCAGGAAGGGGTCAGGGCTCCGTAGGACATGGCACAAGGTGAAAGGAGGGTCCCACCATCCCTGTGTCCTACTGGGTTGTACTGGTGGCAGGTGCTGCTTGGCTGGAGAGCTAGGCAGTGGGGCAGCTCTATCCCAAAAGCACAGCTCCACTTAGCAGAGCACCGAGCTCCAGCCAGGGCAAGGAAGGCAGCTCCTCCAGCACCGTAACAGGGAGCACCATCAGCCCCAGACCAGCGTGCCCTCCCAGTGCGCAGCAGGAGCAAACACAGGCCAGGCCTGGCTGCTTGCAGCAGCATTTGGGTTTTTTTCACTCATTTGATTTACCAAAGCCTGAAATAGCAGAAATCATGATGAAATCAGCCCCTAGGGTGACTAGAGACACTCCATGCCTGGACAGAGCAAGAAGCCACTGCTACTACTGTTTCCCCTAGAAGAGCTCAGCTGCAGTGGCTTTTGTGCCTGAAAGCCATTCCCCAGTTGCACAGACCCGGGTCCTTAATGCCTCTTGTTTTCAGGGTGAGAATGCCTTGCAGCTGGTTTTGTAGTGAGCTAACTCTTTGACTGGTGCCTGCTGCCCCGTTCCCTTGCACCCTGCCTCAAAGCCACTCCACTGGGGCAAGAGGGGCCAGGCAGGCACCAGGTCAGGGCTAGGAGGTGCAAGGACCGCCCCCTCTTAATTGCACATTCCTGCTGCACCCCTCCAACAACAGAAATTCAACATTTTCTGTCCAATGGTTAACCTACGTGCTCACACCCAGCCTCTCCAGGCTGCCTCTGCCCAGAGAGCAGTGACTGCATGGGACATGGGACATCCCTGCGGCCAGGAGCTGAGTGTGGTGGTGGCGGCTACAAGGTGTGGCCTTTGTGGTACTGCTGCGGCAGATGTTAGCTACCTGTTTACACAGGAATTAACTACCCAGAGTGGGAGAGAGCTCGTGTCATGTGAATATGTAAGTACAGGAAAGCGTTGTTGTAATGCACAGGGCCAGGGAGCAGACAAGCACTCCTGGAGTTGTGGTGGCGGAGGGTCCCCCAGGCCCCTCTGTGCTGGGAGGTGGGCTGCCAGAAATCCTAACGAGAAACGGCTGCCTAAAAGACAAATCGGGGGGAGGGGGCTGCAGTCATGGGGGACCCTGTGGGAGGGTGGTGGTGTGCCAGCTGGAGGTAAGGCTGAGCAAGGGTGGGAGAGAGAAAATGGTGCAAAAATCAGTGCAAATAATTCACATAGGGCTTAGGGAGGCCAGGAGGGCCTCCAGAAGAAGGTTTCAGAATGCAAATAAAAGCTGATTGCAAGTGCACCCACTGTGCCTCTGCAGCCTGGTGGGCTTTCTCCCAGCTCAGCAGTGACCCAGGCTGCAGCAACCCTCCAGTCTCTCCCAGTCTCACTGCTTTCTTAGCAGGTCATTGTGATCGCCTGTTTTGTACAGGAGGAAGGCCTCTGTGTTGCTCTACAAACACCGTTTTTCCCATGCCTCTTACAGTTGAAAATTCAGTGAGAAACATCTGCCAGAAAGAGGCATTTACCACATTTCATGTTTTCTCTGAAAAACTGGGAAATTTCTGAACTGTTCCACACTTTACTGCCACGTCTGCAGGGATGAGCTTCCCTCCCACCAGGGGAGAAAGGGCAAAGGTTTGTGATAGCTCTGTGGCCATTAGTGGATAGAAAGAGGTTTTATTGCTCTTTTCTTTCTCTGACATTACTTGGGTGGGAATGAGGTTTGAATCCTCTTCCCCTGGAACTGTGTTTTCTAGCAAACCACACAATGTGGTGTTTATCTTCTTTATTCTCTCTGAAAAGTCCAACTAGTTTGCTACTTTAAAGTCAATCTAAAGTTAGCAGCAGAGGGGAGGAGGAGGAGAAGGGTAAAATAACCCCAGAGAGAAAGGATACTTTTCTGGGGATGAACAAAGTGTCTCAGGTTGATTCCTAACCATTCTTTGCCGGTTTTTATTTTGCTCAAAAACCCAAGTGAAAATTATTAAATGGCGGTCAAACAGAAATAATTTATTTTGGGTTTTCAGCCTGTCTGTTGGACCAAAACTAACTTCGCATTCAGACACCCCTAATGGAGACATGGCCCCGAGGAGGAGGAAAGCTGCTCTCCCTGCCCTGCCCTGGGGATGCCCTGCATCCCACCCATGCTCCCCTGCCTCTGTCCTCCCCAGCAGGGAGCCCAGCTCTGCAGCTGCCAGTTTTTGGGTGCCTGGGGACTGTGTAGCATGGGGAGAGCCACACGTCCAGGCATGGCAAGCCTGGAAGTGATGCATGATGGTAACTCCTGGCTGTAACCGTGCAAGGTCAATGTTCTGGTGTGGAGCTGCTTAATGTAGTCACTGCAACAAGCCGATGGGGTTGTTCCTGCGTGTTGCGTGTGCGATGTGGTGTTAGCCACCATGTGTTTGCTTGTCTGTGATCAGCAGAAGAGAGTTTTCCATATGCATTTTGATTTAAAATGTGAAAAAGGAGAATGAAAAATTAGTCTGTTCTGAGCACAGTTAGAAAGAACCGACTTCAAAAACTGACAATTTTGGGCAAGTCTCCCTCCTTAAAAGATGTTTCTAAATTAGCCATTTTGGGTCTGTCTCCATCTGTCATCCTGTGAATATTCCTTGTCCCTCCCATTTCACAGGGGGGAGAAAATCAGTTAGCAGTTCCCCACTCCAGAATAGCATCTTTCAGCAGCTGGCTAAGCTGCAAAATGGATTAGCTTTGCCTTACAGCTGTGTACACAATTTCAGGCTTGCACAGAAGTTGCATAGCCTTTCCAAGCAAAACATTTCCCATGAAGCCCCTTCTAGGGATACCAGGAGACAGAAACAAGACTCTAGGGGAGCAGCATGCTGGAGATTAGGGAGCACAGAACACCAGCCAGGTGGGAGATTTGCCATCATGGACAAAGCTAGCATCCAGCTCAGGTAGGGTGTGCTTTCCTATCATCAGGAATGAGGAGGTGAAGAGTCAGCCTGGAGCCTGGCAGGGACCCCGGTGCTGGCAGCTGAGATCCAGGGCTGAGGAAGTGGGGAGAGACCTTGGTTGAGCATCTTCTCCGTCCCCAGGCACCTGCTGTCATGGGGATGGGGATGTTGGAGAGACTGGTAGCAGGTCTTAGCCCACAGCCAGCTGGCTCACAGGACAGCACTGACACTCTCAGACAGGGGTTGCTTAAGTCCTAGCAATGTGTAAGGGCAAGGCAGGCAATCCCTGCCTCCAGGGATGCTGCATCAAAGCACTTCATCCTGCTTTCTTCCCTTGTCCTTTTAAGCCTGCCAGCCTCCCCTTCTCCAGGGGACCTGACCTGGCCACATCCCTCCTGGCAGGAGATAAATTGCTCTTTTTATGGTAGGAATTAGCTCCCATTGCCTGCTCTGATTGCACTGTCCCATGCATGGCATAGCTGGGAAACGGGTGCGATGCATGCCCCATGGATGCACTGGCTGGGGGGCAGCCTCTGCCCTCCGCCGTTGGGCAAGCAACGGCCTCTGCCCCGGGGCATTTAATGCCAGCACAGATGTTGGCAGCACAGGCCTCACGGACTCAGCAAGTCATTTTGTGGCCAAAGCACATTCATCGTGCACCCTCTCCCCTCCTCCCCTCCCATCCACAGAGATACCCGAATAGCAAGAGCCTGCTTTTGAGGTTGGAAGTCAGGTTTAGAATTTTAATGATATCCTGTATCCCACAGCCTTTCATTTGGGGAGAAACTCCTCTAAATGACCCATTTTTCTTAGTATAATGATAATCATTACCAAGAGGAAAATGAGCACTGAAGCCGGGGACAAATGCAGGCACAGAGTAGATGGGGTGGCTGATTCTGACTGGCAAAATGCTACATGGAGAAATAAACCTTTTGTACTTAGAAGGAATATAAAGATACCTTTAAACATGCATGTAAATTTGTAACAAATAAGTCACCGTGGCTTGAATCGGGAAGCAAGAGAGAGCAACCATAAATATTTTATCTACTTGGCAATGAGCTCCAGCGCAGCTCACATCCTCCTGGGGGAGCGGACGCCTGCTTGCGCTGTCAGACGGGGAAGCCGCAGCATCTCCCAGTTTCAGTGCAGCCTCTGTGCTGAGAGCTCTCCTTGCCTGGGACCTGGCAGCAAGGAGCCCAGGAGCTTCCCCACTCCCAGGGATGGGGCTCCTGCCCACTTGCCCTCCCTGGCTCACAGCACTCCATGGGCTGGTGTGACATGTGGGTCCCTTCTGAGCACGGAATCTCAACAAGGATTGATGACTTAGATTTTTTTTTTCTTTTTTTTTTTTAATGAAGGGTTGTTTTGCAGGAGGGAAAGAATTTCATTAGCAAAGAAAGCCTGAAAAACCAACAGCTCAATCCAAACAGGCCCTCAGCCAAACAAGCAGCGTATACCTCCTGCATGATGGGGTGCTGCCTAATCTGCAGCTCAAACCCCTGCAGGGGCACCTCATGGGTGTTTTGGCTGGGCCACTGGTGAGCTGAGCTCACGAGGCATAGAAGTGTCCCTGACTGGCTGACACCACGGGATGGATGAAAAGGAGAGGGTACCAGAGATCCTGACTGAGATATACAGGTTGTTACTTCAAATCCGCCAGCACATGCTCACTGTGGCTACCCTGACCCCTTCCCAGCTGCATGCTGGCTGGTGCCCATGCAAGGGGCTGTGGCAATTCCCAGCATGTCTCGGCTGTGGCTCCCAAGTGGCTTAGAGCATTGCTGTGTCGCTGCCTGCAAGGTGGATGGAGGACCTTTGAGGGGGCAGCACTGTGGAGACACAAATCCCTCCTGCTGGGAGCTGTGCAGTGGTTCATTAGCATGTGACACAGCATGGGTGATCCTCCTTGTGAAGACGATGATAACCAGAAGCCTTTGTCAGACATGCTCCTGGAAAATCAGGTCAGGGCATTTGCAGCTCTGGCTCTGTTGTGTGACCCTGCAGCCACCCAGGGCCAGGGACCAGAAGATGCTCCATGAAGCAGAGCCACCTTTCTGCCCCTGTGCTTCCAGGTGCTGGAGCAAATTTGGAGAGCTAGGCTTGGTCACGACTCTCCATGCAACCTTGGAAGTCCTTTGCCTTTAGAGCAGGAGTCAAAACCCAGCTGCTCACTGGAGATGGCACTAGGCTGAACACACTGCAGATTACCAAGTGCTGTATAAGGGTATAAACAGGAGGTGCTGTGGAGAGTTGTTCTCGAGATGAAATAGAAGGCACCTCATTTAGTGCCCAGACTTCAGTCTGGAAGTCATCAGCTGCTTCTGACCATGGTGTTCAAGCATCTAAATAAATCAATTAGGTGTGACCCAAGGAGAACCTATAAACATGTAATTGATCAGGAAAGCATGTTCTGATCCCAGGTAATTGCTCTTTTCTGGAGTAGCCTGCAGCAGCCTCTTGGCCTGGCTGGTAGGCCAAGGATGTAGCTGGTTAGGTCTGTGAGTGATATAAAAAGTCTGGTCTCTGGATGCTGGAATTGAATTAGACACCAGCAAGACAGATTTTATTAGAGTTATTAGATAGCTGGTAGAAGGAAGGCTGGAAACCAGGGGAAGAGAAATGTCTCCCTGGCGACCTCTGGGCTAGCATTATTTTGCTTGCACTGCATTGAGATGGGTGCAATGTTTGTTTCCCAAGTGATGTCAGAGCAGCAGATGCCAGCATTGCCCCCGTCCCAGCAGCTCAGGCACGCACAGGATGGGGAGAGTGACCTTGAGCTTGGTGCCTACATGGAGGGCCAACCACATCTGCCTGCCATTATCCTGAGCCTAACAAGCACCACAGCACACCCATCAGCGCACCACCCTCAAGAGGATCCAGCAGTGGCATGAACTTAAATGATGGGGAATGAATGTAGAGCAGAGTCCACTGAGGCCCATCTCCAGCTCCCTACCATGACTCAACCATGATTTAAGACCAGACAAGTGAATAGTTGTCTGCTGGAAGACCTACCACTGGGAGTTCTCATCTTGCTAAGATTTCACAACGATCAGCAGTGAGGTATTGCTATCAATAATTACAATTGTACCAGCCTTGCCAAAATAAATTCACCAAGTGCATGGCAAGGCAAAGGTCCCTTGATTTTGCAAGTCACCCACCTGCTTGGTCTTGCTTGCTGTCCTTGCATTGCTGAGGTTTGAGGTGAGCTTTGTTGCACTTGAACTCGGCAAAAAGAAATTATGTTCTTAGTGAAACTTTTACTAGAATACACCCATGCCCTGCTGCCTGTACACAAGTCACTTCACTAGGGAGCAAAAATAGCTGGGATGCCCTCTCATCTCACGGGGAACTGCCCCATGCAGGGCAGATGGTTGCCTTAAATCTGGGTGAGCAGCAGCAGGTGTCACCAAAGGATGAGACCTGCTGTCACAGGAGAAGGTCTGTCTCAGGAAGGTCTCCTCTGTGAGGAAGATGGGGGAATAAACCCTGTGGGAGCCAGCCAGGCATTGCCTGTGGCACAATGGGAGAACAGACAGCAGCAAATTTGCCCGAGATTAACCAGATCCCCCCCATCTCTGCCACTAGTTCACACAGCAGCTGAATCATGGCATCGCAGGACAGGGAGAGTTCCCCAGCAAGGTTTGGAGGTGGCATCACAGGCAGCCCACATGCATGGCTGTGGAGAGAGCAGCTTTGCCAGGCTCAGCAGGAGCCAGCAGACACGCTCTCCTTTTATCACAGTCACTGGGCTCTGCTCCCCCATTCCACCAGAGTGGCCAGCAGCTGCCTTGTGTTAATTAAGAGCAGAACAATCACTCTTAATCAAAGGCCAGACTGATGGCAGCAGCAGCAGACTGCCTGTCTCATGCTCTGCATGCTGCCCAGCTCATCCCACCTCCACTAACCCCATGCTCAGGGCAGAGAAGAAGTAACAGGGGCATAATTGTTTCTGACTGCTGCCAGGCTGCAACATGCCACCACAGCCTGGCAGCAGGGACAAACCTGAGGCAGCTCCCAGGAAGGGCAGAGAAGCCCCCTTGCTTTGTGCAGGAGCTGTCTCTTGGGTCTAGCAGGTGAGCCCGTTGGCCTCCAGCAGTGCCTCCCCACCCACACAATGCTGAAGCTAATTCCTCTCCTTGAGCACCCAGGCTTCTGCTCGCTTGGGGAGACAAGGGGGAAGCTTTCTCAAAGTAGCAGGGCGCAGTCATTCTTGCTGTCCTTCCACCCTATCACAGAGCTTCCTATGGGAGCTGGCACACCACCTTCCAAAAGCCATTGAGTGCAGAAAATGCTCAATACCTTCAGCATCAAGTAGCAGGGGTCTCCAGGACTGCAGTTTGAGAGTCAGACTCCTCTGTCCTTCCAGCTCTTACCTTTCAAGCTCACCCTGGCTTATATGTATCAGCCACTTGCTGCTCACAACCTTTCCTTGCATTGTGTGGGTAAGTAACAGGGTAAGAGGATAGGTCCCTCAACTACTGCCTTCAGTCTGCTAGCCTGTCCAGCCCCAGGTCAGAGAAACCAGCAGGTGCCTCTCTGCCCAGGGCTCTAGAAGAAAGCCTTCAAGCCAGCCCCTCATCCCTTCAGCCATTCACTGCAGAATCATCCCTGCCTAAATGCTGTCTCACATAGGTAGGAAATGCCTGCTTTGATGAAGCTTTAAGCTCAGATTCACCTTCCCTAGAAGGTTTCTGGAGTTCTGCCCCACAGCTCCCAGCAGCCCCTTCCCCTGCAAACATGTTTCTAGCACTGGGAAACTCCCAGCACTCTCCTATTTATAGCTTCACACATGAGCTTCCATTTTCTGTTAATTAGCTCACTCCCTCTCAATCATGCCTAGATGAGATGAGGGGCAGCCAGAGCTCCTTGGCTCTCAGGCACCTGATGCTGCCAGAGCAGTGCTGAGAGTACTCTGGTGTGTTGAGAGAGGGTGCTGGGAGCATTGCTCACAGGAAAATTCATGCCTCCCCGCCAGCACCCAGGAGAGTAAGGACAAAAACCATCAAGAGCAGGGAGCTTTTCCATCCTCCATCTACAGGGATTTCCAGCAGGCAATGGGGGAAAGCATCCCCCTGAGGACTGAACACTGGCTCCGTAATTGCCTTTCCGCCAACACCGATAAGGTGAGGTTATTTGAGGGCGTAGCAGTGATTCATACACAAAAGTACAGCCTCAAGCTACTGAAATAGGATCCAAGTTTTATGCTCCTGGCCTGGCTTGGTCCTGGTGTTTGCATTTATGCCTATTTGTAGCACAGAGAAAATCAAAGCTCTGACTTTGCTTGCAGGTGAAACTTGGTGACCAGTTTGATTAGGTCTGTCTGCCTAGGTAGGTACCAGCAGAGGTTAAAGTTGGTGGTGTATTGCTGTATTTTAGTTAGATCAGCTGTGCAGTGCAAGTCTCAGGTGCACTGCCAACCCTGCCACGGCTGGGAGAAGAGGACTTCTGTGCACGTGTGACGTGCTTCACCCCCAGCACAAGGATGGCATAGCTCCTTCAGCTGAAATCAAAGTATTTTCTCAGGCAGGGGACAGGTCCTGCGTGGGGAACTGGCACTTTCACCAGTGGCATAGCTAGGGGACCAGCGAGAGTGTTGGTTATATCTACTGACAGCACACTCTGGGGTGGGCTAGGATTGTACTGGAGGAAATGTTTAAAATCCATCGGTGTCTCAAAAAAGTGCCTGGAAAACAAGAAAAAAAGAGTATAGCTGGGCCAAATTCCCCTGGCAGGGGCAAGTCCTGTCGTCGCTGGGACAGCCAATGCTGAGCACAGTGTTTCCAGGAGTGCTGGGGTGGGAGGAGGGTGGGGCATGGGGAAGATGCTGATGGACTTTGGCAAAGGAGGAGCAGGTCCCTATGGGTGGGGCAGGTCCAGGAGGACCCCTGAGGTAGCAGAGGGTGGAAGAGCCCCAGGACCAGTGCGGAAAGCTCTGCTGAGGTGTGAGCAGAGGGTGCAGGGAGCCCATGATGGGGGGAAGAGGATGGGGACGCTACTGCAAGCAAGACCTGCATGCCATGGGCACTGAGCTCCATGTGCATCTCCCACTGTGACAAATGCACACCCAAACAGACAGGGCCCTGGTTTTTATGTCCAAACCAACAAACTGTGGGGGATTTTGACACTTAAATCTGGGGTTTGGTCCAGATCAGAATGAAATCTTGAAAATCCACCCAACTTGGAAATACCAGGCAATTCTTCTAAAGGAACAGCACATTTTGCTGGGAAAACGGTAAGTTGTTTTGGTAGTGTCAAAACATAGTATTTTAATTTAACGTTTTATGTACAAGTCAAAATGAATCATTTACCTTCTCTAAACACTATGTTTAAACACTCGAAATATCTAAAAAGCCTTTTTTTCTTTTTTGACACATCTGTCAAATATCATCAAACTCAGCATTTTGTGAACAGGGAGATGTTCCTGGCAGCTCCAGCTGGCTGCATTGGTGGGGGAGCCCTGGCCAGGACAGCCACGGGGGACAGGGCTAAGGACACAAAAGGCCATCCATCTCACGCAGGGATCTGCTTTGGGCAAGCAGAAGTTCCCCACCCCATCACAAAAATGATGTGATTGAGAGAGTGATTTTATATTTTTTCTACTCAGGCAACAGGTCTGATACCTTCTGCTTGGGTTTCTTTTTGGGAAAGGGGGGAGAAATGAATCCCCTGAGGGAATCAAGGGGTTTGCAGTGTAAGAGCACAGTGGATGCACTCACTGGTATAAGCAGGAGCTGGTTTCTCTGCCAGCCCTGCTGCACTGTTTATTTTGGGCAGGTTCTGGTAACAGTTTGCAGCTCTTTCCCTGTTTCCCCTGTGCCTATGGTAAATTATCTGTAATCAATACCGAGCGGCCTGTTTCCTCCTTCAGACAGTATTAGTGGGCAGAGTCAGGAAAAATCTTCCTCAATCTTATTTTCTTCACAGGATGAGATGCCAGTGCTGTCTTGGAGGAGGCAGGGCACAACCTTCCCCGTTCCCCAGGGTACGAGCATCCCCCCCCTCATCAGTCCCCAGGGACTCCCCTGTAGGCACAGGAAAAATCCCAGCCTGCAGGTCAGTGAGGCTGAATGAGACACCCACCAGCACTGACTTTCAGCAGAGTGAGGCAGGAAAATGCAATGGCACGGGGGTGACATGATTTATAGTTCCTTAGTCAGAGAAGAATTTGCTCTCCCTGTAAATCCCATCCTTACGTGGTGCACAGAGCTTGCGAATAATTCAGTGGGTCACAAAAAGCGCAAGCAATTAAGAGCCACTTCCCAGCCCTGACCTCTGAAGCACAGCTGGCTTTTAGTCCTCGCAAAAGGTGGCCTTGTCCATCGCCTCATCCCGCCCCACAGTGCGGACAGTGCCATGACCCAGCGCAGGGCATGGTGGGGTGGACACTTCCAGCTGGGGACTGGAACGTGTGTGGGAAAGGGCTTTGTGGAACAGCAGCTCTTCAGAGGGTGGAAGGACTAAAGGGGAGCTTTGGATTTACACCCAGCAAAGCTGGAATAAATCAAAGTAATTAAAGCGCAAATGAAGCTTTAAGCAATATGGCATCCTAACTACCTGGGAAGCACGTTGTGTATACTTTTGCCTCGCTCACTCCCTCTTTTATTTATAGACAAAATTCAAATCATTTAAATAATTTAAACTAATTTGCCAGGTAGAGCCAGGGTTTGGGAAGTGCCTGCTGGCATTAATGAGGCTGTGTTTTGACAGTGGCTCCACAAGCCCTCCAGGCTTGCCTGTGGCCCCTTGCTCCCAGACCTGGGAGATGGGATTTGTGTGGGTGTGCAGGGATGCCAGCGGCTCCCTGCACCCGCGCGGCTCTCGAGTGCGGTGCTTGGTGCCATCCCAGGTGATGCCGGGCACAGGCAACAGGCGGAGGCAGGAGGGGATGCAGGAAGGCACTGGTGATGGGTAACAGCAGGGTGACCAGTAATTAATCACACTGCAACAAGCCAGCAGCGTCGCAGTGGAAAGCACAGTCTAATTTTCTTCCAAATTGCCTGGGTTAATGGTGAAGCAAGGCTGTGACCACCTGTCTTCAGATAACCACAGGTGCTTTATAGCAGCTGGGAGGGCTGGGAAAAACAGGTACAAGACCAAGAAATAACTCCACGGTCAGAGCAGAGGCACTAGAGTAATAAGGGCAGGGGCTGGCTGCATCTCTGCTGCTTGTTTTCCCTCAGTGCCAAAGGAAGCAGGGCAGGGGTGACAGTGCAAACCCTGCACTTCAGTTTGGGTTTGGACTCAACTGCAGGACCCCCTGTCTCTCCAGGAAATCACAGCCCCCCACATTCCCACCGCAGCCTCTCTGGCCTTGTAGGGATGCTGGGAAGAGGCAGGCTGGGCTGGGAAATGGGGTGTCCCCAAGCAAGCTCCTGTACCCTGCCTGGCCCAGAAATGGAGAGGGGACATGCTGCTGCTGCATGTCCCCATGCCATGCTGCCAGTCTTCACTGGTGTGGCTGGACACTGCACTTGGGCTGCGTCTCACCAGCTGATCATAAGCTGCTGTGGTATGTTATCGAGTGCACCTTTTTGCCCCAATACAAGCGACAGAGTCGTTTGCATAGAGTAGTGGTAGAGGAGAATATGCGATTATGGATTGAATTTTGTCCTGGTAAGGAGGCCCATAGTTGCCAAGACTGATGCATCGCTGCAATACGTGCTCGTGGGAGCCCTGGCATCAAATGGGATGCAAAGGGATCCCTTCCTATAGGAAGGTGCCAGTCTGGCTTGCTGGCATCCATGACACTCTAAGCTTACTGCATTCAGGTGAGCTGCCTTTTATTTACAAGCATCCCTGCAGGAAGAAAAATTTTGTGAATACTTGTCTAAATAAATATTTGCCTCAGATATGCTCTTATGTCTATCTGACATGCTCATTTTCTTGTTTATCCAGCACCTTTCTCAAGCAGTTGCTGAATGTACAGTCAAATGCAGTTGTTTAAAAATTATGAATCAGCATTTCCAAGAGTATGGCTGTTTAAAAACTACCTGCTTTTCTTAATAGTCCTCTGAGGAGAGTTTTACGTGCCCCCTTCCTGGTAGGATGGTCACTCGTCACTCAAATGAGCAAGCTCTGCTCCACGGATAAGCAGAGACCTCCGTATTTCCATATAGCACCAGAGCTGCAAGAGGCGGGAAAATTACCAGTTCTCGCACAACTAGAAAATAATAAGAAGAGCTTGCACCACAGCAGATGCTTGGAAACTATTTGCAAAAGGCAAGAGAGGTTCTCGCCCTGGGTACTATAGGATTTAACTCGAGAGAAAGCAGTGCTCGAGCCCTGTGATTAAGCTCAGCCGCGCGATCCCCTTCATCTGCTCTGAAAGGTCACCGCGACAAATGAACATGTTTATCAAACCTATCCCAAGCTGCTGCGAATCATTCAGGAGCGGATGGGAGGGAAGAATCCACTGTTTGAGCATATTTTTTGTTGAAAACAATCTGCTCAGCACCAGTGGTGAAAGACTTGTTTGCTGCTGTTGTAAACACCATGAATTAATAACATCTGGTACCCTGGGTATTCACTGAGAGGCAGGGTAGGGTTTTTCTGTGTGCTTTCATATAGGCGTGAGGACAGCTTGGGCTGGGAGTGCGTGCCTTCCCCCGGCTTCCCAGGTCACACATGTAATACACAGGGGCAGATTCACCCTGATTTACAGAGGGGTACGATTTACCAGCAAGCTGCTTCTTAACCTTAATGTGCTGTGATGCACCCACTGCCCTTTAAATAACCGCTGTCTTTTGAAGACATAAATACTTAAGGGGGAAAGAGAAAAACCACCATTCCCTCCTGAAAGACCTAATTTATCTGGAATTATCCATCCTTGGCTATAAATCCCCTGTAAAACTTGGCATGAGTTTAAAAGCCATTACAGCAGTGACTGTATATTTTTATCCAAAACCTCAAGAAAGAACAAATTGAGGCACTAAACGGTAGATACAAGGCATCGCAGAGAGCCGCACTGGTGAGAGCAGGGCTGTGGTGAGTGCCTTGTCTGGGGAGCACTGTTTAGGGGTACTCTTGAATCTCCCTGGGCTCTTTGGTTTCTTTCTGAGCAATTCCTGCCTGAGCAGTGATTTTAATATGCCAGTTTTCCCAGCTGTGTATGAGTCTAACAGTGGGACCAGAAGAGCAACATGTGGGTCCCGGCAGGGGCAGAAGTTTTTAAGTCCCCTGCTAACATTTGCTGAGCACCATGTCCTTGCCTGCTATGTCCTTTGGGAACCAGGGCACAGGTACATGCGTCCCTGGTGTCCACCTACTCAGGCACACGTTGAGGCTGGCTCTGACTCATCTGGCTTCCCACCTCTTCATTTTTGTTGTTCTTCTCCCTGAAGCAGGAGAGAATCCAGTTTTTATTTAAATGAGACCCCATAAACATAAGCAGCTGCAATACACTTGCCGGTGCAAAGTAGGGCAGGTTTTTAATGGCTTACAATTCCCTAGGCTTGGTTTCTTCCCTTCAGCCTCCACCTCTGCCTCTCTCCCAAAAAGATGAGAGAACCCAGGTTTGTGCGTGTTCTTGTTAAGCCAGCCAGTGGGGAGCAGAAGCAGTGCCACTGAGTCCTGAGCAGGCTCTGTGCTGAGTCCCTCTGGCAGCTCCTGGGGCTCTCCCTGGGTCCTGGTCCCCCTCCTGCAAGCAGGGATGCCCCCCGGCCCAAGGGAAGGGCAGCCAAACTGCACGCATATGTGGGGTTCAGCTCAGCACCTATGCAGCCCTCCAAATCCAGGTCTAGGTTCAGCCTAACCCTGGGGGGCTGGGTAAGGAGTGCTCGCAGACCCCAGCAGCCTAGCTGCATCACCCTGGAGATGTTACCTCCAGGGCTGACATCCGAATGATGCAGGCGGATGGTGCTGAGGGCTGGTGAAGCGCAGGTTGCCTGAGAGATGGGGATCTGTGGGCAGACATGGCTGTGGTGGCCAAGGCTCCACAGGATGGGATGGGGTGATCTGTAGGGGGGTCTGTGGGGTCAAGCACTTTCATCCCAGGGAGCTCCTACCCATGCAGGGCTTGCTGTCATGCAATGTGTGATGTGCACATCCAACTGTGATCATTATGTCCTTCACTCTGTGTAAGCAGTTTGACAGTGCTCTCGAGTGCACTGGGATTTATTCATATCCTGGGGGTGTGGTCCCTGCACAGAAAAGATTAACAAATTATGCAAGCATAGCTCAGTGAGAAGGAGCTGTGCCCATGAGCAGCTGAGCCAGTCCAGAAAGCTGCTGAGACCTCATGCCACCCCAGGGACAGCTTTGCTACCCCCTCTCCTGCCATGCCAGGGACATCCCAAGCCCCATGGGCCAGCCCTAACCTCACACCTACTTGAAGAGGGACGTGCCCCACATCCTACGAGCTGCTGTACCCCCTCCCCTGCTGCAGCTGTGGGCAGGGGTCTGGCAGCCTGGCACACCAAATGCCTCCCCACACCCCATCAGGTGGCTGCTCAAGCTGAGAGAAATAACCCCAGAGCTCTCTCTGGAGAGCTCACTGGAAGCTGAGTGCTCCCCTCCTCAGTAACTGGTAAAACCCCAACATAATTTAGCAGACTCCCCCCAGGCTGGCACCTCCGTAGAGCATGTGGGTGCCTCTCCCTGCTGCAGCTGTCACGCAGCCGGGCTGGGACACTTGGAGCTGGGGTTGCTGCGGCCCCAGAGGGATTTTGTGGTGTACACTGCACTTGTGGATCTGCCTGTCTCCACCTGGGTTGTGTTCCTGCTTTCTCTGCAGGAGCACCTAGGGCTTGAGCTTGCTGAGGAGTTTTGGATGCAGGGTGCCTGTGTAAGGGCAGCACACCATGTTTCCATGCAGGACACCCTAGGCTGTGTTCATCCTCAATAAAAAGCTGTTCTGCATTAAGTCATGCACAGGACACGGTGGTGGGTGCCCCAATGGTTGGATGGTACCTGGCGGGAGCCTGGCACATGCTGCAGTGTGGTGGGAGCTGAGGGGTGCTGTCGTCCTCGCCATCCCATGGCCAGCATGTGGAAGGACCCTAATGCTCATTCTCTGCTATCTTTTCCAGGGATGGAGGGATGTGTATACAGCTGGGAGCGGCAGGAGCATGGCACAGCCCCGTCGTGATAGGTGTGAAGGTGATTCCCTGTGAGGACACAGTGGGACCCTCCAGACCCCAGAGGAGCACAGGGTCTCACTGGGAAGAGGAAAGCTCCCTTTCCTTCCCTGCCAGCCAGGCCTGCCTGCTGCCCAGTCACCTACTGCATTTCCAGAGATCTGTATCGGGATCTGGGGCTTGGAGCCTGGAGGTGCATTAGTGCTGTAGGATCACTGGAGACCCTGACAACGATGGGGGACCTGCCGCAGAGGAGGGACATCCCTCGAGGAGACCCTGCACCTCTGTAAGCCCTGGCTGCTGGTGACAGAGGCTGGGCTGGGGCTGGGCTGCTCAGCCAGCCGAGGCCTGGGGGCAGAGGCACGGTGCTTGCAGGGCACAGCCAGCGAAGGGTGAAGAGCTGGGGACAGGGTCTGTAGGGGCAGCCCAGAGCCCCAGGAGAACAGGACTGCAGGGAGAGCAGGGCTGCCAGCTGAGCTGCTGCTCCTCCAGGGACCTCTTCCTGGGGTTAGGGGACAGAGCAGCCCTTGGTCCCTGGGCTCACCACGGATGTGCCCCCGTGCCCCGCCGGCAGGACTGCTCCCCTAGTGCCAGTGCAGAGGGAGGTCCACTCATCTCACCATGGTGCTGCCACCTCCTGACAAGCGCCATGTCTGTCTGACCACCATCGTCATCATGACCAGTATGGCCTTCATGGACGCCTACTTGGTGGAGCAGAACCAGGGGCCCCGCAAGATTGGCGTCTGCATCATTGTGCTGGTGGGGGACATCTGCTTCCTCATCGTGCTGCGCTATGTGGCAGTGTGGGTGGGGGCGGAGGTGAAGACAGCCAAGAGGGGCTACGCCATGATCCTGTGGTTCCTCTACATCTTCGTGCTGGAGATCAAGCTGTACTTCATCTTCCAGAATTACAAAGCAGACAAGAAGAACCTGGAGACAGTGGCCAGGAAAGCCCTGACCCTGCTCCTCTCCATCTGTGTGCCGGGGCTCTACCTGGTATTGGTGGCCTTAGACAGCATGGAGTACATACGGACCTTTCGGAAGAAAGAGGACTTACGGGGGCGCCTCTTCTGGGTGGCCCTTGACCTGCTGGATATCTTGGACATCCAGGCCAACCTGTGGGAACCTCACAGGACTGGCCTGCCCATCTGGGCAGAGGGGCTCATGTTCTTCTACTGCTATATACTCCTCCTGATCCTGCCTTGTGTGTCACTCAGTGAGATCAGCATGCAAGGGGAGCACATTGCCCCGCAAAAAATGATGCTCTACCCTGTCCTCAGCCTGGTCACTATTAACATTGTCACCATCTTCATCCGGGCCATCAACATGGTCTTGTTCCAGGACAGCAGGGTCTCCACCATCTTTATCGGCAAGAACATCATCGCGATCGCCACCAAGGCGTGCACCTTCCTCGAGTACAAGCGGCAGGTGAAGGAGTTCCCCCAGAATGCCATCGCCCTGGAGCTCCAGCAGAACTCCCTCTCCCACAACCAGACCATCCACAGCACACAGGGCATCCCCCACGAGCCATCGCCCACCAGCGAGATTCTTGACACATGAGGGATCACCCCCAGCCGGGCGTTGGTTCAGATAGCCCTGTGCGAGCGGAGGTGGGATGCTGCTCTCTTGCTGCGTGGGGTGAGCGCAATGAACAAATCCTGGCAGCAAGGGCTCTTCTAGGCACAAAACACCAACCATGTTTTAATCGAGCTATGGAGTGTCCCCTAGATGTCTTCATCTCAGGTATAACCCTAGGAGTCCTCCAGACAAACCAAATGAACTTGCAAAGGACCTGAACCAGCTAACCTTCTTTCTCCCTCCTGCCACCTTCTCCCCCCCTGAGCAAAGACCACTAAGGTTGCAATGTCCCTTTTTACTCCTCAAGCACCTCACCTTTACTCCAAGCCTGGAATTAAGATTTTGTTACCAGAAACCTTTTTATGGAGTGGGGACAGGGGCATAGGTGTACGGGTTGGGGGGAAGGGTGGGATGTCTGAACCAGTAAACCCTGTGATAGTAGATGTCTCTTATCTCCAATGGTTGTGTTTACAGTTTCCTATTTATAACGGCTCCTGGGGGCCAGGGGCCAGTGTCCTTGCGGTCAGCAGTGGGCAAGAGCAGCAAGCCCTGCGGCGGGGAGCAGGGCCGGGGCCAGCATGGCTCCCCTGCCCCAGGACGAGGGGGAATGTGCCTCCACCGGAGCACTACACCAACTCTGCTGGGAGCAATATTTGACAAGCTAAAGCTAATCCAATGCTGATGTTTTATGTATTTCATTCACTCCAAGCAACTCAGCACAATATTTCTATTTTTAGAAGGGTCTCTCTCTCTCTCTCCCTGCCGTTGCAAGCCTCCCTGCCTGCAGCAGCCAGTGCAGCTGCCCTGGCCCCGTCGGCACTGCTGCAGGCAGGCACGGGCACCCAGGAGGGCTTAGTAATAAGGATGGCAACAATGCATTTCACTCTGACATCGAGCGTTTATAAAGAGGGCTGCTTTCCACAGCTACTATATTTTTAAAATAAAAAAAAAAAAAAATAAAAAAAAAGAGCCAGGAAGGACGCGCTGTCCTGGGCAGGTGGCTGGGCTCAGGGCTGGGCGTGGGTCTCCTCTGCTGATGTGTGCGGTGTCGAGGAGCTCGGCTGGCTGCGGGCAGCAGGGCAGGAGGTGAGGGCCAGCCGAACAATAAAAGCCCCATGAGAGGAGTGGCTTCTGGTGGTTTTTTTTCTGCCAGCGTGGGGAGGGAGGGGGGCAGTCTGCCGGGGGTCATCTCCCACATAGCCAAATCATTTATCTCCTCCTATATCCAGCTCCCATGGAGCCCCAAGCACTGTCCTGAGGTGCTGTGCCCCGCATTCATCGACAGAAAGCCTTATCAGCTGAAAGGCTGCCCTAGGGGTAGGGCACCTCTCAGCTGCCTTCGCCTGGAGGGACACACAAGGGAGATAAGCAAAAAAGCTGCATCTCAAACACGCTGAAACAGGATCTTTTTGCTTTTTGCTAAACTAAACATTTAATTTTGAGGAGACAGAAATAAAATGCCTGGTGCTGTTTACATTTCTCTTCCACATTTTCTCCTGGCTCTGCTTAACAAATTTGACCTAAATCCACAAATCATTTTAGTCTAATATTTTCAGCCCATCATGATCTGTCCAGAATATTTCACCCAGCCCTGATCCAGCCTTCCAAATTTAGGACCAGCCAATCACAGCCCTACTTGGCCACACTGTCACCCAGGGATGACATTGGGGGTGTGGGTTCTCTACTGGGAATAAATCCACTGAGAAACAAAATGGTATCTTTGCCAACAAAAGTGAGTTTGCAATAGATTTAGCCAACTGAAAAAGTTTCTTCCTCCTTTCCCTCAGAGAACAAGAGAGGAAGAGGGCAGGTGATTTAAAAGGTATTAGCAGAAATTAATTAAATTGCTAAATTATTCTGGAATACCTATGGAATTACATATTACATATCTACTGGTGCCATTAAAATACATGCGATTAACATCAGTACAATTAACTCTCAAGTATCTAATAACATTCTGCCACTCTTTTAGGTAGGTAATTGATTTATGAGCCTTTGTTTTACAGCTCTTCCCCAGAACCGAGTGGAGGAAAACCTGCAGGTGCTGGAAGTGCAGCGCTCCTGGCGCCAGCACGGTGCTGTGCAGCCTGGGGCTAGGATGTGCCGGTTTGGGCAGCACCCAGCATCAGGCTGCACCCGCGGCAGTATTTTCTCCTGGGGATAAAATAAATTACCCGGGAGTTACTCTGACAGGTTGTTGCATGTATTTTTGTTCTGCCTCAGCCTGCTACCTAGCTCTCCAGCCATGCCTTATATTGGGTTAAGTTAATATTCCCTTGAATCTTATCTGTTGCTAAGGTTGCCCTGGGGGATGTCTGGCTATGCTTCCTGGATGGAGCCTGCATGGATGGGGAATAGTGCTTTATCCTCCCGGTGCCGTAACCTCTGAGCAGGCTTAAGAGTCCCCACAACCTTTTCCCTAAGGCTGCAAGGCCCTGCTCTCCACTGGTGACATGGGGTTGTTGTGGTTGTGGAGAGGGGTGTTGTTGGGGAAGGGCTGCCCTGAGCCCCTGCGTTAGGAGCAGGTGTGAGAAGGGAGGTCCTGGAGGTGATGCTCACCTGGGATGCAGTGCACTGCACTGCTTCCGTAAAGGCATCTGAGCTCACTGGTGCTCAAAGCCTGCTCTGTGGCGAAGGGAGGGAGGAGAGGCTTTTCTCATCTTCTGCAGTTCCACGTACCCCAGGGGCTCTGTGTGCGTCATGTTTCAGACTGAGCAACACAACCATCTTGAAAGCAAGTGTTACGATCTGGCCCCTCCACAGCAGCTGCTGAAGGAAGGCTGGGAAGCAGAGGAGAGGAGAGTTAGCTGGCAAAGTTGGCACAGCAAGCATCTGTGAGCAGAGGGGAGACCCAGCACTGCCTGCAAAGACCTTGGAGACATGGAGACAGCACAGCAATGGGTGTACTGCAAATGTTCCTTGGCTGGTGCTTGCTGAGGGCAATGCAAGCTGCCACCTCCTCCCTGAAATCCAGTCCTGCCCAGCACAGGCAAGACCCCTGGGAGCCATGGGACCAGCAGGAAGGACAGCATGGTGGTGGTGGCTGTGCAGGATGACAGGCACCCAGCTTGGTTGTTGGGTGGGGGTGTGATATTTTGCTGCTGGCAATGAGAACTAAAGGAAACAATTAAATTTAAACAGGACGGAACTGAGCAATTTTTCAGTTTTCCACTGAGGAGGTGTGTTGGCAATAGAGCTGCTTTGTGAAATGAGAAATCCTCCTGGTAAGCTATAGACTCCCACCTGCTGAAGTGGAAGCAGCACAACAATATCGCAGAAGGAGAGATGCAAATTCCAAGCTCTCCAGTGGAAAACCCACAGGGGCAGCATCTCTTGCTGCTCTTTGAAAACAGGCCATGGGCATGAAGGAGACCTTGCCCTTGCTGTGGAGAGCCCAGTGGTACTTGGGAGCCCAACTGCTGCCATCCTACCAGCTACCAACCCACTGGGCAGTGCTGAGGTGAATGCCTCCTTCCAAGCCAAGAGACAGCCTCTGAAGGAGCCAGTTCCACTCCATAGCTTGTAGGGGACACCAGAGCAATGGCACCCTCTGGAGATGCAAAGCCAGAGCCTCTCTGAGCCTTCCTATCAGGCTGGTCCCAAAGGGCAGCAAATTGTCCCAGCCCTGCACAGCCACAGACAATCTGTGATCGCTCTCCAGGCAGTGAGGATGGGCTGGACTGAACCCATCCACTTCCCGAGCAGTGGAGAACTGCAAAACAGGAACTCAAAGTAAGCAGAGCAAAGCAAACCATACCAGGCTGTCATGAAGCATTGAGCCCAGTCAAATCCATCTGGGTCCTGTCCCCCTGCCAAAGAGTTGGATGAAGAGGCAGCATGGGCTTGAGCTGCTGCATGGTATGCCTGACACTATCTGCGAGAAGAGCCTGGACCCAGCTCTTGCATCCCAACAGCCTCATGGTACCTGCAGTACCTCCACCCTTCTTGCCACCTCGAGCTGAATTTTATCCTCCTAGGAGCTCGCATCCAGCACGTAGCAGCACAAACTCCTTGCTGCTATGTTGTCCTGTGTGATGGCATGCTCCACAGCCAAGGGCAGTGGGAAGATGAGTTGGGCACAAGCTGTAGCTTTTCTTTCCCGGGGTCCTGGCAGCTCTCACATGTCCTGCTTGTCCTCTGATGGTCTCCTTTTGGCAGGTGAAAATATCTGATGCTGCAAAGCCTGTGCACAGCTGGGAGGGGGACAGCTGGCATCAGGCTTTGAGCCCAAAGTGCCTTGTGGTCCTGCAGCCAGATTCTCCTTGTGGGCACAGCACTGGTGTCTTTGCAGGGTCCAAAAGTGCTTGGGACAGTTTGGGAGAAGAAAGACCTGCCTGGGCAATACAGCACAAGGAGAGCCCTGCGGTCAGGCTGGCTTTCAGCAGCAGGGGATTTTGCAGATGACACACCAAGAGTGGGGTGCCTGGGGACAGGCTGTTCTTCCAGCCCAGCCCAGCATCTGCTCCTTTTTTCTGGGATTTAATTACCGTTCCCACCCTCGTCTTTCCCAGAGCACAGGCTCCCTCGCAGCCCCAGGGCATGGTTGCTTACACATGGCCAGGGAGCACCGAGACCCAATCCCAGCCAAACACCCACCTCTGCCTCGCAGGTACCTGAGAGCATCACACCCTTAACTAACCCTGAAAAGGTGGGGGGGGCAGAAGCTGCCTGAGCTGCAGGGAAGCAGTGGCAGTGTGCAGAGAGATGCTATCCCGCAGGCAGCGGAGCAGCGGGATGCTGTGCCTCGTAACCTGCACAGCCCCAGTTTCCTTCTCATGACCACCGTGTGCTTGTGTGCACAGCCCCGCTGCCGCAGGCACCTCAGGTACAGCAGGGAGGGGTCAAGGCTGTCAGGTTGTATTTAACTGAGTAGGGCAAAAAGGCTCTCCATTCCCTCCCTTGCAAAATCCGTATGGCCTCCCCGCTGGGTGCCATGTGTCCCAGTGCCACCCAGTGCAGCCCCATGCACGGTTGCCTCAGACCGTATGCAAATAAGGGTGGGGTTTTTTTGTTTTCTTTTGTTCAGTCTGGGTTAATTTGTTGAGCAGAGGGAGACTGAACATCCATGCCAGTAACTGGTTTCCTCCTGCCTGTCCCAGATTCACTGCACTTCTTTAGCTCAGGCCAATGCTGGAATAAAAAAACAAAGAGCAGGTATCCAGAGCACCATGACAGCAATTCCTGTCCACCTAAACTCCTCCTGCCCAGGCTCTGTGGCAAAAGTTTGAGTTTCTCATTAATTTTATCCTTTGAATGCCCTGGATGTTTCAGCTGTGTCTGGTTTTTAGGTCTGGCATCCTTGAAGGATAATACCCATTTAAGTTACTGATTCAGGCTTGCACATTTAATTTCACCTTAATAAAGGTTTTATGTGGTTTTGACATGTTCAGTGTCTCAAATGTATTGACATGGCAGCCTGAAGAAACGTTACGACCATAACGGCTCAGGAAGCATTAAAAAGACACTGGCAAGGTATATTGATCGCCCTCTTTTACAGTTGTTTGAAGACAAAGACCAGTCAAAGGGAAGAGTGAGTACTTTAGTTTGCTCTTATGTGAGATTCCCTGATGTTACAGCATTTCCTGTGTGTAAAAGGCATTTGCAAATATATCTCTGGAAGTTCTTCATCGGGATGTGGAGAAGCAGTGGTCTTGTTGCTGGAGCTGGGATGCTGTCAGGAAGGGGATTTTGAAGGAAAAATGCTGCAGATAGCAGAAGAGTCACCTCCAAGGAAGGGGTATCAAAGTGTGAATAAATAAATAAGTGAGGAAGATGACCAGATCCTCCCCACTGGTGTAAGAAGTAAGGAAGAGCCCACAGGCTGACCATGGCTTACTGGGGACTTGCTGTAACACGTTGAGGGAAACGGTAAATCATCTTCCGAAATCTGTCCTTATAGCTGTGGATTTCTCTATTGACTCTTCCCAGCTAATGTACCCTCAATATCTGTGTGAAAAGGCAAAATTATTATGGGCATGGTACACTACATGCAATGGAGAGAAAAATTAGTTGAATGATCCATTGGCAGAGGTAGGAATGTGCTTGAGATGGGAGAGGAGGATAATTAACCTCGTGGCCAGTATTTGCATACAAATATACATCCCAGAGGCCCCTGTGCAGCCACCTGCCCAACTGCTAATGGGAGGCATTTCTGAAAGGTTGTTTTACTAGTTGCAACCAATTTCCTCCAACCCAAGCAGGGTGACTTCTGTTCAGAGGAGCCATGTGCCAAGGAAGAAAACTGGCTGTAGCAAAACAGCATTATCTCTAACAGTACAACCACGTGTTATTTTGCTGGGCTGTGCTGGTCTGGCCTCTGCCCTCTGCACCAGCACAGTGTGAGGGTGCAGGAGCCAGTGCTAGGCTCCTGCTTGGCTTTTGGGTGGGGTAGAGGGAGCGGGGATGTTCTGAGAGGCAGGTCAATACACATGCAATGAGAGAACTGGCTGAGGTTGAGGTCCAAGGAAGGACCTTCCTCCTTCACCCTTAAAGCATAACATAGCAGAAGAGATATTGTCATGAAACCAGACCAATATTTCAAACCATAAGGCCAGCAGGCATGAGATTCTGCAAGCTGCCATAGCCACAAAGCCTTTTCCTGGTGCCTTTACATTGCCTTAGATGAGTGATCACTCTTGCCTTGGTCTCCAGGGTTGTCTTGCTTCTCCAAATCTGCTGTGAAACAATAACCCCTTCCTCATGGGAGCTCATGGGGCTGAAGATGCTGAGAAGCAGAGCTCAGTGCCCTGACCTTGCCAGGCACATCCTCCCACACCCCGGGTGAGCCATGCCAGCAGGCCCTCAGCTCCCGGGGCTTTGCACATGGAGCCTGCTCTGCCCAGCAGAATAAATACCTTGAGCAGAAAAAGGCACTGTTTCCTTTTTTTGCGCTAGTGCCAGGAAGAACTTAGTATTCAAAAACTGTTTTCAGATGTTTCACTTCACAGCTGGTGAATGAACTCAGAGAACTCAATAAACCTCTTTGTAAGAAATTATCTCTCATTAATCACTCCGGTGAGGCTGGCACCTGGAATAGCATAAATCTTTACCTGCACATACCAGGAGACAGGGGAATAGGCCATAAGCAGTAAGCGTGCTATACTGGGAGAGTCCCAAATGCCAATTACAGAATAAATCCTCATAAGATTTTCCTCCTGATCCACTCATGGGAAGAGGACATCAGCACTTGGAGGAGACTGATCCTTGGTGGAAGGCCTTTTAGCAGGAGATGGGGCAACACAAGGGCCTTGAGCAATCTTCAGGCATTTGTGGGGAAACCTCTCCTTTTCTCCATCAGACATTCCAGAAAATGTCTAAAAGCTTTAAATGGTGCTGCCCGCTCAGGAACAAACTGCTCTACAAGCACTTCCAGCTCAAAGACTAGCTGCTTTGGAGACCACATGGCTTCTGCCTCATCCTTATCCTCAGCAATAAGTAGGGCTGGCTGTGCTGGAGCATGCCATGCACCTCCAGTGTGTAACATCACACTCCTACAATCCTCACAGCTACCAAACGCATCTCCCAAGGCAGGACAGCTCTGAAAAATGCTACATTTGGAAAGGAGAAAGGAGATCTGCACAATTGAACAGCTCGCTGTAGAAATAGCATCCAGAGTTTTCTCCCTTGCAGCGGATTTTGAAGTTTATTTCGGTGTTGCTTGCTTTGGTGCAACAGATGGCAGGGAGATGTGGTGGCCCAGAATATTACTGCTTCTCTCCAGCATCCATGTCCTCGGAGCAAGCAGCGTCTCCAAGCTCTTGCTGAACATCATGCAGCCTCGTCTTCTGTCTCAGGGCCGTACTCTTCCCACATCAGCGAGGAATTTAAATGTGTGGCTCTGTCCACAGTGGCCCCCTCAGGAACAGGGCATTTTGCATCAGGAAACATTCAGGGCAGAGGCTGGTGCTAGGAAGCAGGGACATTGTTATGGCAGAGGTATGGGAGATAAATGAAAAAATAAAGACAGTAAAGCAAGTCTGTTCTGAGGCCATAACCACCACACTGTGCTGGAAAGAGTATTCAGCCCATATTTTAAGAGTTGCCTTTTATTGATGCTTAGTGTCCCATGACCAGTGTCCAATGAGGAGCAATTAAGCATTTGCTTAGACAAAATATACGTCTTTAAGTGATAACTAGGCAAAAGATCTTCCACCATAATGTCAATATGTGATTTTGTATCATGAAAATAATTGTGTCATAAAAGCTGCTCTGCTCCCACATCATGGCTACCGTTTCCCTTTTCCCACCATGTCAGCAGTGGCTCTTTGCATGCTGGGGCTACTGGGGCTGTGAAGCGTTGCATGGCTTGACTTTCCAGCTCACTGGTAACGAGAGCCAAGCTCAGCCTGCTGTGGTCCTTCAGACATCTCCGGCTAACAGGCTGTGGCAAAGAACTGTAAGCCATTCAGAAAGGATAAAATTATATTGCTCCAAAGTTTAATAATACGAGCCCCAGCAATCACAAAGATAAATTTAATGGTGACCACCTAGAGACCTGCTGGCTGAACTGTAATATTTGATGAGGCTGCTGAATAATATGCCAGTCTTTCTCAGACCCAGGGAGGCCTATAAAAGCCAGTGGGATGGAGACCATCATTTCAGCCCTCTCCAGCTCTGCATAGGAAGGGGCTGGCATTACATTGCCTGTGAAGCATGGACAGCATTGAGTCTTACACCTCCCAAGCACAACACTGTCAACAGGCCAGGATTTTTCTGCTGGGAACATGATGCTACCAGCCCATTGGTACCCTGCTGTCTGTGCCACCCCTGCTTCAGGCTGTTTGGACTTCTGAGCATTGCTTCCTGTGGCTGACTGTGCCCTGCAAGATCCCCTTTCTGCCTCCTCACACCTCTGCCGGGCACTTTCCAGGGGGTCTGCTTGATGAAGTTCTTCCTTTATTCATTTTTCTTAAAAGTAGGAAATTACTTCCATACTATTATGTGCAAAGAACACAAGTGCTGTGGGGTTCAGGATTTAAAAGGCAGCAAGTACTCATAGCAACTGTGCCTGTGCCATCCTAACACACGCACCATAAATGCTCTTTGATTTTTGTTTCAACAAGAGCAGCACCAGGTTCAGGGCACATGGACTTGCAAGGGAAGAGATGTCTTTTAATAGCTGGCTCTGTTCTTCTTCCACGGGTTCATGTGGGATGCTAGAAAGGTTGCCAGTGTCTGCAGTCAGGTAATATCTGGGGCCTTGTGGAGAGATCGGTGGTGCTGGGAATGCCCCAGCTGCAGCAGGTCTCCTCTCTTACAAACCCATTTCCAAAGCACCCTGGGCATTTGCTTTTGTCAGCACCAAGGTTTCAATAGGTTTCTGCTTCTTTTTCTTTTACCCAAACATCCCTCTGCAAACCACTCAATGGCCCATTCCATATTTCCAGTCTGTCCCTGGAAGAAATCCTACCCCTGTCCTGCTTAAGCCTTGCCACGGTGCCCATTTAATCACTCCGTTACTGGGCTGAGCAGCTTGCCATACCTGTCTCCTTCAGCCCAGACCTTTGCAGGGCATGTTCCCAGCGGCATGCTGGCCCCAGGAGGGGTGAGATGCACCTAGCACGGTTCTCAGGAGCACAGTAGTAAGCTTCGCATTTAATCTGTGGCAGCACCAAGTAGGATTTAGCAAAGGATCTATCTGTAATTGTCAGTGCCTAAAGAACTTTTAGATATGTCCTTTAACTCATTCCTGAATGACTTGTACTCTTTTAATGAGCATCTCAGGAAAGAAAACCTCTCTGTAGAGTATGAGAAGCAATCTCACCGACACAATATCAAGTTTGATTGACAAGGCCAATACCCATGAACCATGCTGATTGACATTAATTAGCCTGACAGCCTTTAATTGCTACTGATCATGTCCTACATCACTCTGATTAAAAAATTACACCCATGCAAAAAAAAAAAATCAGTGCAGCAGGAGGTGGTTAGAGAAGACCTCAGCTGGGCCAGGGATTTCACACTCAGCACCTTTGCTCACAGAGCATGGACAGATCCTTTCAAAGGGACATCACGGAGCAGGGTCAGGCAGGCAGGGAAGAGGCCTTTCAGCCTAATAGTTATCATGAGCCTCTCCTGCTGAAGGTATTTTTGCTTCAGAAGAGCCCAAATCCTAGAAGAAGAGAGCAGCTAGCCAGGCAAGGTGAGTCCATGCCAGCAGCCAGAGCTGCAGTGTTATGGGGTAGCAGGAGCAGGGATACAGGCAGGACCCAGCTGAGCAGCCGGTGGGATGCAGGCAAGGCTACCCCTTGCCCCTTGTGTCACCCACAGCTGTGCACCATCACAACCCCTGATTTGAGGCTGGACTTGGGTCTCTTGCCACAGAAGAACAGTAACAGACCTGACAGAGAAACTTTCCTTTCGCCCAGGCCCCATCTGACCCCTGCTAGGGCCCATGTCCCTGCAGCTGTCCTGTACTCCCAGCCCAGCAGATGCACACCCCCCCATGCCAGGTTCTGACCTTTATAAGCACTGGAGCTGGGGGAGCTACTGATGAGGCATAGATGAGGCTAACTGCTGCTCCTTGTGGTGTAGAGGGTGTGGGTGGTCAGTCTGGGGTCAGCTCACCTGGGCTCAGCTTAATAGCCAGCTTTCTGAGCTGGAGCCAGCTGGCTGGGTGGACCCAGCGGAGATGCTGATGTAGGTACCCAGGACCCAGTTGAGGTGCCCAGCTACCCAGGGCAGCACGGGTGCACCTGGAGCCTGCAATCTCCTGCCAAGCCCGAAACATTAATGGCAGCCAGGACCAAACTGCCTTTCTCCATTTCTCTCCCTTTGCATTTGATTGTGCTTGTTAATATAGATAGACTGTCCTGTCTCTGCTGCGCACAGGCAGGCTGAGGAGGGGGCAGGCTGCAGTCCCCACTCTCCTCTCCCCTCTGGCCACTGCCTGCCTCACTGCCCTGCATTTTGGAAACACTGTGGGATGCAGGGAATGCCTCCCCACTCTACTTCTTTCCCTCCCCTTGGATAACTTTCAGGAAATCTCTCCTTTTCATGTCCCACAGAGGCACGTTGCAGCAGGGTGTCTTCCTGCGGGGTGCACAGCCAGGGACAGAGGGGGTTTGTTCCTGGGGACAGCCCAAGGGTGGGCCGAACATTGCTCCATTCATCACTCACACGCAGGTGCTGTGGCTTAGCAGGAGAGTCCTTCTTTTTCTCTCTACTTCCCTCCTCTATCACTTCTGGTTACACCCAGCTCAGCCACAGCAAGGGGGTTGGCAAGCGGGTGGAAGGAGGATGGGGGGGCAGCAGCCTGCCAGAAGAAGAGCAATGCTGAAGAGCAGCCTTGGCCAAGAAGGAATGAATGAAAAAGTCCTAATGGATTAGTCTGGGGAGAACAAATCACTGGATCCTTGCAAAGCAAGGACATTTGGGGGGTCCATCACCTCTTCCCTTCTTTTGATGCCTACAAACCAGAGCTGAGGAGCTATGTGAAATTCGCAGTTCCCATGGCAGCCAGCAGCAGTTCCCAGACCAATAAAAGCCAGGATATGATCATACTCTATTAGTTTGATAATATCATTTATAGTTGACTTAGAACTGCGTCCTATCTAATTAAAAGGGAGCTGCTTGTAAAAAGCGCAGGAGCAGAAAAAGGCAGAGCAGATCATTGCCCTGAGCCCCGTGTCTGTGCAGCTGTCTTGTCGGTGAATGGCTTTTTATTTCCCATTTCACATTGGAGCTAATTTCATCCATCACCAGAACCAATGTGACTCATGCCCCCAGTGAGAGACCGATTCAATGAGAAAACACCAAGAGGGAGGGGAAAGCACCATTCTCTACAGCCAGTGTCATCTGGAGTGCTTCTTTTCCTTAATTACGCTGTTCTGTCTCTTGGCTTTTTCAGGGGCTCATGTTTCTGCAAAGCCAGGGGAAAGCAGGCAGCAGAAACACAGGATCCAGCCCAAATCTTCCTCCTCTTCCTCATTGCAAGCAGGCAAGTGGAGGGAAGCAGGGATGGTGCAGGGATGGCTCAAGCACTGGTTAAAAGGGTTCAGGCTGGAGGAATAGGAGAGGGCAAGGATTCCTCTGAGATATATGTCTTGGCAAACTATCAATTTTTTGTGGAAAACAAAATGCTGCATTTTTGCTCACAGCCAAAATGTCAGAATTCCCCAGAAAGCCCCCAAATTAGCAGGGGAAAGGGAGCAGTTGTGTACACAAAGGAGTAAGAGCTGAGCTGACCCTATTTTCCACCTGGGCAGCTGCGCTCCCAAGACAGCTTTCAGCCACTGGAGCAGTCTGGATGCTGCATTTTCTCCCTGAGCCACGGAGGTGCAAGCCAACGGGCTGCAGTGGGGCTATGATGCTCAAATACCAGATCAGCCCGTGAGCTGGTAAGTAGTCTCCCACTCCCGCAGGCTGCAGTGGGTGTCCTCTAGTGTCCTCCTCGAGGTGACAAGGAGCTAAAACACACCTGGGAGCTCTCTGGAGCCCACCTTAGGCAGATGATGATCTCTTGTATTTCACACCAGGGCTCTGCAAAGCTTTGCCAGCGTGGAGCAATACAGCTTCTCTACTAAGAAAGTCATCCTGGGCAGAAGCAGTGCTTCTTTCATGGGCAACTAATTGCCAGAGTTGGAGAGGTGCTGAAAAACATTTGGAGGAATTAGGTCATGCTGATGAAGAAAATGCAGACAGACAGGTCCCTGGCATCTGATGGCCTGATAGAGCTGCTGCAGCCACAGTGGGCGCTGCCTTGCCTTCCTCATGAGGGAAAGGAGGAACAGCAGGCTGTCGAGCCTGCTCGGGTCCCTGGGCCCATCACTGGTGCTGTGGGATGTTTGTACAACTGTGGGCATCACTAGTACTTCCTAGGTCACGCAGGCTCCTGAACTATTTAGGTGCTTTTGAAAGATGTGTACTCTGTCCCTGAGCAAAGGCACCGAAAGAGCTACCAGCCCAGAGGATCCTGGAGCCATTGCAGCAGCATTCACCTCCTGGGATCTCCTGATGCTGTGGCACCAGCAAGGAGCTCCTCTCCTTGTTCCCACCTGCCAGCCGACCAGAAAATCCCCCTGGCTGTGCTACAGCCAGCAGCATTTCCAGCACAAACTGCTTTCCCAGCCAGCCCCAGAGGGTTTGCAAAGGCCCTAGCAGCGCTAATCACAGCTCTTCAAGATCGAGGGAATATGAGCTGTTGCTTTCCTTAAAGACTTGTTAGCTGGAGCACTCTCCAAGGAGAAAGCTGTGCAGGGTGCTGAGTGCTTAGCGTGCGGAGAGGGGCAGCTTTCACAGAGCTCAAACTCAGGGGTGCACAGGAGAGGGGTGTTTGTGCTGGTTAAGACAGCAAAACCACTCATCTAACGTTCACCCTGTGCAGGGACCCAAGCAGGCTGTGGCCCCCACAAACTGGGCACAAGCCCTTCCTCGCCCACCTCCTGGCTGCCTCCCGGGGAGGGTTTTTCTTTGATTTCTGGTGAATTATGGAGTGCAGCATCCTCTTCTCCTTCAAGGTGATCGCCAGCATCTCATGGCATCATCGCCCGACTGCTCCGGCTGAACCTACACTTACAGGTGAGATTTTCTGTGCCATCAAAGCATGCAGGGCTGGCCAGCAGTCCTCATTCAGAGAGCAGAGACCTGCTTGCCTTTCAGAGCGTGATAATAGAGCTGTGAAATTTCTGCTGCTTTATTCTGCAGGCAGCCTCTATCACACTGTTGCTCTCAGAGAGATTGCCAAATTGTCTCTTCTCACAACACATTAGATGCGGTCATTGCAGGCTCTCACCTCGCCTCATGAGTGCAAATATCTCCCTGGTGGATATGGGGTCTGCTCATCAGAAGTCCAGCTGCAAGACCAGAGTGCTCAGCCTCCAAGCTTCACAAAGACTAATTCCTCAGTGCCTTTTTTCTAGGTATTAATCTTGTGTGCTTTACGTTTACCTGAAATTCATGGCCTGATGTGAACCTCCCCACCAGAAAGATACTACCAACAGACTCTGGCTTGTCCTCCACCTGGAAGCTTGGGACCAGCTCCCAGCAGCACTGCACATCCCTCAGCATTGGGACACTGGCATGGGTACCTTCCCCACTAGCTGGGTTAAAACTCATAACCTCTATGTTGCATTAAATATCTTAATTTAACATTCCATCTAATCCATGTATATATTGAGATCCAGGGCCATCTTTCCATTGAGGCCATCACCAGACTTCATCTCACAGCTTCCAATCTCAGCCATTTATTCCTTCTATAAAACACCCTTTTCCTGGGCTTTCAGCATTATGCTGCTGATCTCCTTCCCAGGAAGCAGAAACCTGAACAGAGGCACATCACCTCCAAAGAAAGCTGTCTCCATGGGGCTGGCTGAACTGTCCGTAAGTCACAACTTGGACAGGCTGCAGTTAGTGGGTAGGATGCTTTCTCTAAGCCCTCTGCTTTTGCAAGCTGCTAGCTTCACCATGACGCTTTGAGGGCACACGCTGAGATCCTGAGTCATACCAGGGAGCAGGTTACAAACCCTGCCTTCACCTCTGTCCCTGCCAGTTCCTTTCCTCAGAGGCTGGTGGCAGCTCTGCTGATGGGGCATGGACCACAAGTGGGGTTTTGCAGCTTGGGTCTATTTTCTGCTGCCACATCCTCCCATTGGGCACTGACATGAGGAATGCAGTCAATAATCAGAGCTGATGAGCTGTTTAAAGCAAAGACTCTGTCTCCATGTTAACACACCCTGCCAGGATGCGGGAAAATTAAGCAAACTCACGAAGCAAAAGCTGAATTATTTCCAAATAGGTTTTCTTTCCAGCATCGCCTAAGAGGTGTCAGTCACTTTTCAAATTATTTTCCCTAGCTGGGGATGATGAAGGAAGACATCTGAGATAAAGGTACCTTCTGCTGCCGTCACGCAGAGCAGCTGTGTGACAGCCTCTCCACCTGACAGGCCTGAGGAATCAGATCATTTCTCTGTAAAATCAGCTTTCACAGTGATGTCCCCAGCAGCCAGGGATGAGAGGCTGACAAGGAGCAACTAGATATGGCAGGACAAATGCCAGTGTTGGGCAGAGCACAAGTTGGTGTTCTGTACACTTTAATGGAAAATTAATTTCACTCTGTACATTTTAATGGAAAATGAATCCTGTCAAACCCTGTGTGTTGCAGTATTTTCCCCCTGTAGTTACAAGCCTGATTGATAAAAGTAAATGTGTTGACATTACACATAGGCACCTGCCATGGTATCAGTCTGATTAATACACACGCAAGGTACAGATGTGTGCAGTTTATGGACTGAAAATTAGCTCATAGATAGATCTCAAAGTATTTGGAAATGGAAAGGCATCACTCAATGGTGGTAATTCTGGTGACACTCCACAGGTACCAATCTTCTGTTGTATTATTTTCTTATTGAGATGGTTCAAAGTGAGCAGGAACACAATTTTAAATAATAAATGGGCAGCAGGGCAATCCCACTGAAGGCAGAAGGCAGAGAGCCAGCCACCCTCGCCGCATTTACCCCTAGGGCTGGGAGCTGCTCTGTGAAGCTCCATGCTTATTCCCCATGAGCGGCTGCCAGCAGCATCCATTGCTTCACGGGATGCTGCAGCAGGATGGAGAGCAGGTCAGGCCATGCTGCAGGACACTGCTTTTACTGTAAACCCTGTGTCCCTCCAGCCCAGAAAAGTGCAAGGGCTCTGATACAGCCTCTGCAGTGCAAATCAAAGGAGCCACATCAAAGGAGACAACAGCGGAGGAGAAAGGAGACTTCAAAGGCAGCTGGGCACAGGGCCAAAGAGAATTTATCTTTTATCACATTCTCCTGAAAGGGAGAAAATCCTGCCCATCACTCTGGGCTCTCCCCACCTAAGGTGTGAAGTGAGTGGGGACAACATCTGCCACGGCCAGCATGAGCAAATCATGAGAGCAAGTGGTGTCTCCCAGGGCCAAGAACACATGAAGAAGAGTTCAAACCCATAAAAATAAAGGACCTCTGGGCTTCCCCTGTGATGGAGAGTGCAGGCATTGGGCAATTGGGCTCTTGAGCCTGCTTCAGCTGTGCCTGGGGAGCAGGAGGCTCCTGCCCGTGGTGGGATGCTCCCTGCAGCAGATGCCTAATGCATCACCTGGGCCTTCCAAAGCAAAGGCAGGTAGACGATTTCAACCAGTCCCATCAAGAGCTGTTTCTGACCACAGCATTTCGCCTGGGAAGGCAGCTGATGAGCTCCAGGTGATTAAAACATGGAGGCCATGCGGTCTGACCTTGTCAACATTGGTGCAAAGACAGCTGGAAGCTGGTCTGCGTGCTAGGAGCTTGCTAGGCCAGCCTGGGCAATCCTACCCCAACTGTCCTGCACATGGAGAGTGGTGGAGTATGTGGTCATCAACAAGCTTGGGCTGGCAGAAGGTCCCTTGGGTGCAGAGCTGGTGTCTTCTGGCTCAGAGGGACAAGCCAATGGAAATGTCCTCTTCTGCACCCAGGAACGACCTGCATTGTGTCTGCTGAAATGCAATTGTAACACGCAGGGTCACTTCTTAACCGGTCTCTATTTCATATATAGATGTGTTTAAGGAGAATGTAAGCAGGAATTCATACAGTATCCTGGCACCAGAACTGCTGTGTAAAGCAGGCACCCGGGGTGAGCCTGGACAAAGAGGGCATCCTGCCATGGGCAGGGGCACGCAGGCTGCTTCCCACACGTGCTGCTTTGCCTTGCATTCTCCACCACCCAGCTCGCACTCTCCAAACACCATCCCTGATTTCCCCGTGGCCCCCATCAGCCAGTGGCTGTTCCCTTCTCTCTCCTGCTCCCAAATCAGTGTGAAGTGGAAAGCGGAGGGAAAGATTTCAATTTGAATGCTTCGAGGCTGATTACACTAGTAAAGCAACTGGGAATAGGGCAAACATAATCACAGGTAGCGGTATTAGCGTCACTAATTCAGGCTCTGAAAAAGCAGCTTCTTCCAAAAAATAATTTTCTTTAATTTCTGCTTTTTGCTGGGCTGCCAAGGTATTTATAGCACCTTGTTTGGTGCTGCATTAAAAACCCTGCTCAGTGCAAGCAGATGCCATCCATGGAGCAGCACTGGGGCTTGGCGCCTGATTGCTTGCAGATTAATACCAACCTGTCACACATCTAATCTCTCCAGCCGTGTAGGTGTAATCGCTCCGCAGAGGGGATGGTGTCTAAGAACTTCTCCCCAGTGATGTTATTTTTTTATGCTTTCTCAATTATATAAAGGATAAGGAAAATACTGAGGAAGCAATAAGCTTTCAGGAGCACAGAGCAAAGACTTTCTTCATTGCTGCAAGGAAAAGTCCTTACATACTGAAGTTGTCAGAAAGATAGCCTGAATTATTTAGGGGGAACTCTGTGATGCCTTCACACAGTGCAGCAAACTGCTGCATCTACAAGCTGTATGGAAAGCAGCTAACTGGCATCTGACACCTAACATCATGAGAGGGCCCAGATTGGCAGCACTGTTTTTACAACATCAATTATGGATGTCGCTCCAAGCATCCCCTGGCAGATACCCTCTGCCTGGAGCCTCGCTGCTCTGCGCATTTTGCTACAGCATCAGCTTGCTCCTAGGAAAGACATACCCCCATGAGCAGGTGGAGGGGTGCAGGGGCAGCACAAAAGGCCTTTTGATGAGGTTGGCAGGCTCAGCTGTTACATGCATTTATTTTTCAGATGCGAGCAGGCTTGACCTTGTGTGTGGGTGCACCAACATGGCCGGGTCACAGGGCTGCCTGTGCTCCTGGGTTGGGTGGGCTTAGTTTATTTGAGTATTTCAGACCTTTCTTTTCTTTTTTTAAATGCACACTAAGACCTCAGAGGATAGGATCTCTTCTACTTCAACATTTTCATGTAAGCTTAATTCTTGATTTTACTAGAAACTGGTGTTCTCTCTGGAGTTGCCATAGTTACTGATGCATGCATTTCTGATTTCACACAATAATGACTGTCCCAACCTCTTGTTTGTGGAATAAACTATGTAATCCTAAAAGCAACATAAAATGAAATATTAAAGCACTTATGGTTCAGAAAGCAGACATCATGAATCAGCGGTTGGAATTAATCACATTATCAAGCCTGGATTTAAATAATCCAAACCTCTAGGCCAAGCAAGAGAGCAGGACAGCCCCTGGGGGATGCTTCAGATCCGAGGGGTGGTGTGATGATGTGGGAGTGTCATGTTCCTCCTGCACACCAGCACTAGCCAGGTAGCAGCTCTGGGTTTGCTGCTCCATGAAATGATGTTGAGAGAGACCTGCCAGGCTGGCATTGGAGGGGCAGGTGCAGAGTCATGCGCTGGAGCAGCCCAGGCTGAAGAACAGCATCCCTACTGAGATACCACCTCCATTTCCAATGCTTTTTTCATGCAGCACAGAAAAAGGAGAAGCAAATATCTTCCAGAGAGCATTCGAGCGGCACTGGCTGCTGGAAGCAATGCACGGACACTGGCCTTGCAGCAAAGCCCTGAGGCTCTCACCTTCTTCTCCCTCTGTGTTTCCCAGCTTCCCAGGACCTGGCTGCAAAGACACTTCTGGAGCATGCCATTGTCTTGGGACAGCAGCAGCCTGCTCTGAAAGACTGGCACCTCCCTTAGGATCCCTGTCCACAGGCTCTCAGTGCCCCCAGCATTTGATAGGGCACATGAGAGTCCCAAAGGGCCATCTCACCTTGAAGAGGAGGGCAGTGAACCACCCAGGGCACATCCCCTGGGCACTGCAGCATGGCTCTCAAGCATCCCAGCTGCTTCTGCATGGCTCTGCTGGTCCCACCACTCGCCTCCTGCTGGAAGGGTGGTTAGCTAAAGCCTACCCTCCCCCAAGCGCTCCTGTCTCTGCCTTTTCCCACACCACAGCCATCCTCTGGGGACAGCCAGCAGTTCTCGCACATCTGTGTGCTAGCCCTGCTAGCCTCAGGCCTGATAGCCGATGGTCCTGTCCTTAGAGAGGTCACTGAGCAGCAAGGTGTCCCCATCAAGGGCAGTCTTGTCACCTGAGAACACGTGGGGTTGGGTGAGCAGCCAGTGACAGTCAGGCGTTGCGTTTCCCTATGCCGGTGCTGATACAACTCATTACGCACTTGGCTAGCTTGTGTCTAAATTATAATAAATGCATAATTAAATATTTAACTTTCCAGCAATGGGATGGAAATGCAGCATCGTTTGCCCTGCCAACACTGGGCTCTGCTAACACCGCCCTTTCCCCCTGGCACCGCGGGGCCCATTGCTTCTTCCTACAGTGCACCCACATCTCCTGGCAGCTTGTGGGGATCAGAGCCCCTCCAGGCATGGCAGCTTTCACTGGGAACCAGCTGTGGTTTGACCTTGGCCAGCTGCCAATTCAAATTCATTTGGAGAGTTAAAATTAAAATAAACACAAATTAAAACAGAGGCCAGGCTCGGGGAGCAGAAGCAGTGTCTTGCCTTTGACACTTGTGCTGGGTCTGTCTGATGGTTGGACTTGGTGATCCTAGAGGTCTTTTCCAACCTTAATGATTCTATGATTCTATGTTCGCATATGCCACCTGGGAAGCTGGGCGAGTGCTGCCTGCTCCATCCGCGCCATCCATGGGCACTACATCCCATGGCAAGAACAGAGCCTGCCACTTCCAGGACACGGGATGAAATCTTGACCCCAGGAACCAATGATGGCAAATTAAAAAAACCTTTCTAAAACCTTGCCTGGCCTCTGGCTCACACTCCCTCCTGCTCCATCACTTGGGAGCATGGCTGTGTTTCACCCAGGAGCAGCTTGAAGGTTCGGTCTAGCAGATGCACTGTTATTTTTAACCCACTCTCTGCTCTGGCAGATGATGGCATTGGCAGGAGATTTTTGCAGTGTCACAATGCCAGGCTAAGCTTAGAAACATCCCATTGGGACCACTGGAGAGATGGATAAATGGCAGAGAGTCTCTCGCCAGCTGCAGCCCCACGTTTGCCGGGGCAGGCATGCGCAGGGCAGTGTCCCTCCAGTCAAGAAGGAGGTCTGAGCCAGGCTGCTCCTTTTTGCCACCTTGGCTATTGCAGTTTAGGCAACACAAAGGGAAGGCAGAAAAGAGGTTCCTCCCTGAAGCTTTCCTCACCCAGTTACTGGCCAGAGACCAAACTGGTCCTGGAGATGAGGCTGCATCACCGCAGCCAGACCATGGGGGTCCTCGGTGCACCAGAGCAAGTGAAGTATTTCCTCCTGCCCACCTGCTGTTGGTCCTGCTGGAGCACCTAACACTGGTCTTCAGCCAAGACAGCAGTGAAATGGAGGTGGGGCTCTGGTGAAGCTGAGACCCTGGTGAGTGCAGTGGGGTGCACTGGGGAGAAGGTTCATCCCGGAGCCATGATCTGCTCACCACTGCTGACTGCTACGCCTGCAGTGCCAGCCTCGGCCCAGGGAGCCCCCAGGCTAAGCTAAGGAGGCTTCATCTTCCTGTCGAGGACATCTCTATATCGAGGGCCAGCAGCCCATTATGCTCCACAATGCGCTCAACTCAGGCTAGCTGCTATTAACTCATGATCGATACCTCCCTCAGCAGGGTGCCCTTGGTTTGTTGGTGCTGTGAGAGGCACACAATAAACCCGTAGCTAACTGCAGTAACTGGGGTACAACCCCGCCTCTGTTACAGCTGTGAGGGTTATGGCTGCCAGGTCCCTGCACCCAGGTGGCTTCCAGTGTGCATCTCCATAGCACTATATCCCTCTGACAAATAGGGTTGCAACAGATTGAGGTAAGGAGACAGACAGACAAGCAATAGACAAACAACCCAGGTGCATGAGTGCCATTTTCCTTAGGAAGTCAGGCTAGAAGTCACTTCTACAGATCCATGTTCACATTGCTTTGCGTCCTGAGCCCTGCCCCCAAGGTAATTAGCTCTATAACTGTCTTTACATCAACTAGTGATTTAGGGAGCTCGATCTGTTTAGCTTATTAAAGAGCTGGGAAAAGAAGAAATTTAGCCACAGCCTTCAAGCACCTGTGCAGGGAGATGATGTACAATATTTAAATAGGTCTTTGCAGTAGCTGAGGAAGATACCACAATGTCCAGCACTAAAAATCCAGCAAATTTCAAGTTAAAAATGCAACGAGCACTTTGCTTCTAAGAGCAGTTGGCTGCCTAGGGGATTACTGAGAGGCCTGGTGGACTGAGCACCACTTGGAGTCAGGTCACTCCCAAATTGTTGGTGTCCTCTGCAGATGAGCAGTGAAACCCCCCTGTTCGGGCTTATGCAGGTGCACAAATGTGAAAACTTACACTGTAATCTGCAAGTATTCATAGCAGTGGGTGAGAAGGGCTGTCCCAAGCAGAGTGGTGGATGGACAGACAGACCCTCAGAGAAAGCAAGGAGTGCATAGACCAGGAGGAGAACCAGGGAGTGAAGGATATAGATATAAAGGAACCAAACCAGAGAAAGAAGTTGAGCAGAAGTCCTATAAAAAAGGCACAGGAGAAGGCGTGCTCCAGGTAGGCTTTCACAGTGCACTCTGGCATGGGCATATTTCCTGCAAATACACAGAACTCATTACTTTTGCTCATCACTTCTGTGGGCACAGACATACGCTTTGAGTTCTCCCACCATCGTCGCTTCAAATTCTTCAGCTTCCCTCTGAATCACAGCTTTACCTTATCTCTGTAAGTATGATAGAGGGAAGAAATTGTACATGGAGGAAAGCAATTAAAAGTGTTAATGTTTTGTGAAGTTGTTAAAAAGACAAAACTAACATCATTTCTTAGCACAGCATGTGCTCAGGAAAGATGATTTTCAGAGAAAGGACATGGAAATACATGATGGCTACCTCGCCTTCAGGATCAGCAGCATGAAGCTGGCCTCGACTTGCAGCTCCTAGCTCCTAGCTTTGTAGAAACCTAGAGGTCGATGATACATAAGGACCCTGAAGGAGATGTAAAGCAGCACATGGAGAAGATGCATTTGGTGAGACAGCCCAAGCAGCGCAAGGCACTCAGTGCTCCTGCCAGCCATAGCAGTGAGGCCATGGGGTCTTGCAAGTCACAGGGAGCTTGTAAGTCTCTGAGCTGGCCTGCCAGGGCCCAGGGGATGGACCATGAACACGGAGAGGATCCAGACACATTTTCTGCTCCATGTCCCATCAGCCTTCACACCTGGCTAGTCACCCGGTCAGTGATTCGGTCCAGAGACTTCTCAGTAATTTTTGGAGATGTTTACTTTACTGTCTCATGCAATGTATTTGCATACATCCAATTTACAGTTCCCATCATCTAACTGCCTCAGTAATTGGGCAGCTGGTCTCAGAAATGCTGATTTACCGCTCTGCTGATGACATAATGTGTGTTTGCACTTGCGAGAGGCAGCCGTGAAATCCCTCCCTCCTGAACTGAATTCCACTATTGATTTTGCTTTATTGGATTAATATTACCATGACCTGCTGTTTTACTCAGGATGTTTAATATGCTGGCAAGAATGTACCCGTGCAGCTCTTTTGCCACAAACTGCGCTTCCCGCATGAGGCACGTGCTTCTCCCCTGCTTTGGCACTCTTGCAGGGAAATAATAATCCCTGACTGCTGGGAACAGCAACGAGACTGCAGCCGGGAGTGCAAACAGCAAATGCCACCTCGAAATATTTCTGGTTGGGTTGTGTTTTGCTTTGCCAACACCTGCCAAGGCTGGGAGCAACTTTGCTGCTGCCTCCCCACGTCTCCCTCTGCCCGCTGCCAGCTGCAGGATCTGGCACGGCTGCCAAGCAAAGGGCTTCGCGGTGACTTGTTCAGGTGGCTGCATGCAACCCTGCCGAGCTCCATGCACCGGCCATTGCCGGCACTGGTAGCAGCAGAGATGCCTGAGCTGCCCAACCCACATCAGTACAGCTGACTCAAGGGGGACAATGTGCAGGACAAGTGAAAATGGTAATGAAGTGTTCCCGTCGCAGAGCGAGAGCACTCAGAGCCAGCTTCCCACATGGCCAGCTGTCTCGTATGCTTTTTACATTTGGTTTCTGTCCAACCTGAAATAAGAGCAGTCTCCAAAGGAAGGCATTTGTCACTGCCCAAAAGGACTTGCAAGCAAGGTCAGCCCCGATCGCCGCAGTGCAGCTTGCCAGTGCCTTGTGCTGAAGAAGGGCACAAACATACTGTCCCCAGACCTCCATCCATGTCCCCCCTCAGCTTCCAGATGCACAGCAAAGGAAACAGGTACAGCACAGGCTTGGTACAAATAAGAAGAGCAAGAAAGCCATTTTTCTTACAGCCATCCTTGTTCTTGCAGTCCAGCTGGCCTGATTATTTTTTTTTCCTGTAGCTGGTAACTCTTGTATTTTCTTATTTCCTAAAGGAATGCTTTATCTTTGAAACCAGAAATGACAAATGCTGGTGTTATTTTCATACAGTGCTTCAAGGCTTGCACATCCCTGTGCAGCCTGCCATGGCAGGGAGCTGGTACCTGTGGGACATGGTGTTGCTTTGCCTCACCCAGTGGCATGGGACGTCCAGCAGCAGAGCACAGAACCTCTCCCACTTAGTTTCCCTTCATGACTTTTAATGACACTATGCAAAACCTGACAGCAGGGACATGCAGGGGGAAATATTTTCCAACAACTTTCAAAACTCCTGTGCAGTCCTTATGTACCGGGACTTACAGAAAGACCCATTTTTTTCCAGCACTGCACAACACAATTGACTCATACATTTCCCTTATGTGCAAATTTGGGTAGCAGAAAACAGGCACCAGCCAGAAGGATAATTGCAAGAGAGCAAATGATGAGAACGTCACAAAAATGAAAGGCACTATAAGGAAAATACTTGCCAAAAGCAAGTTGAGGCTGCCTGGATGGGACCGGGCAGTGGATCTCCACCTCTGTGATGGATAATATTTTCTACTAGTTCTTGAGTTGCTTTAATTTCCATGGAGCAGCAGGAACAAGCTTGGCCTGTGTCCTCTACCTGTGCCTACCTCACTCTTCCCCAAGCCCTCCATTTCTGACACCAGGAGTCCCGCAGGAGGCAGCAGCAGCCGGGGGCTCGGGGGGACCGGGAGCAGTCCCGCGCCGATGAGTCCCAATCACAGCCTCCACACAGCAGGTGGGCTCAAGCATATTAAAATGCCAGTCTTCCAACTTCACCCATACTAATTTTTCTCCTGTCTCTTAGTAACTGACTGGTACAGGTTATGTTAATATGGATTTAAATTCTCCAAACAGCAGAAAATTAAAGGAAATTATGAATCAATTTACATTTCATCAGATTCATAAACCTACACACTCTACAAAATGAGTTGATTTGAAATAATTAAGGTTAAGAATGTCCTCATCACCTCTCCAATAATACTACTAGACGCTCTGCATTTTCCCTGTCTTTACTCATGCTCTCTTTAGCATTTCAAATTACACATCCTCCTTTGTTTTCTTTCAAGCTACCACAAATTTACCAGGCAATTAAAAAGTGATATGTAATAATAATAACAGCAATAACAATAATAACAGCAATAGGCGGTGTTTGCAGCAGGAGGAGCAGAACGCCAAAGGAAGGGATGGAGATGAACGGGGAATTCCTGCTTAGATATAGCCCTTTAAAGAGCAACCCCAGCGCATGCTATTTGTCGAGCTGTGGGAATCTGATTTATAAGCCCTTTCACATGTGAAAGCAGGGGTAGGGTGGGATATGGCGCTCTCTGCAGCTTCAAAACCTTCCCCAGCATAGCAGCCCCTGACTTAGCAAACATCTTCCTTTGCCTAGCAGACACCCATGCTCCGCTATAAGAGTTTCTTCTGCAGAGCTGCGAGGACAAGCAGCCCAACCCTTATGAGGATTTCTCATCAAGGTAATTTTTTTTACCAGCAGGTTTTACTGTCAGGATGATACATTTAGATCAGCTCCACCACAGTTAACTCACATGCGAATAGCCCATAATGAGGAAAAGAACCCACTCGTCATGGGCAAATTTTACAGGGAAGTAAAGAAGGGATTTTTCCATCACCTCAGACCCAGCACGACATGCTCCCCAGGCCATTGGGATGGTAAGATGACCCAGCTGGTCTGAGACCTCACAGTACAAATGCATGGCAATTTTCTTTACCTGTTGAAGAAGGAGAATGGCAGTTGTCATGGAAGCATTTCACAGCAATGGGATGCATTGCTCCAGTACGTGCTTGCTTCCATTGCTGCTTTTTATTGGCAATTATAGATTTGTCAGTCGTTACAATAATTCTCTCCACTGGCAAATACACATCAGCTACATGTAACTATGTGGCAGCAGTGGTATTTCGCTCCAACAGACAAGTGCTGTCTGTCCAGATTGCTCCAGTGATAAAGCAGAAGGAAAATGTCATGCATCCACAGTACTGCTTCCAAAGGTCTCCAGGGAAAGACGACTTGTCCTTCCCCACCCAACCTCAGACAAGCATTACAGTGGGGATTTGTGAGCAGGAATTGCCACAGCCCTCTGCTTGGAGTTAGGACACAGCAGGCAGCAAAGTACCCGAGGAGCAGGGCCCGTTGCCACAAGAAAGCGGCACCTGGTGCCAACTGAAGGGCTCTGTGATGCTGCCAATGGAGCAGAAAGGCTCTGCAGGCACTGACGTATGATGTTAAACAGAAGTGAATCGTGTCTTTCCTTGGCTTGGCTTGCTGAAACCTTCAGTGCTTTGCAAAGGAAAGGGTGTTTCATTTGATCAGGGCAATGCAGAAGCTCAGTCATCTCCTTCATGTGTTTATCCTGCTCCATCCACTGCAAACCAGAATGTTTGCTTCATGGTGGGTGATCCTGTGGTCGGTGGCCAGCTCCCTGTCATCTCAGGGAGGACATGGATTTGGTTTGTCCTCCTCAAACAGGCCCATGGGCATGCGGCCTGCAGGTACACCACAGGACAAGGCAACCCTCACCCTGGGCTACTTTAGGAGGAGCAAAGCCAGGAGATGGAGGGGAGTTATAACCTGCCTCTGCTTGGTGCTGGCAAGGCTACACCTGAAATATAGTCCAGTTTTGGTCCCTGCCCCCAGTTCAGGAAAGACATGGAGAAACCAAAGGCTACTAAGATGGTCACGGCAATAGTCCTGCCCTGAGCCAGGGTCTGGACTAGGGACCAAACAGCAAACTGGTGATTCTGGGGTTCAACATGCACAGCCTTCCCTGTGAAGGAGGGACTGTGACATCTCTGGGGAGACAAGCATGTTGCTTCTCAGCATACTGCAGAAACAGCCTGAAGATATTAAACCCCCATGAATCATAGCCTGAATTTCAGCCCTGCTAAAGAGACTCAGCAGTATTTGAATGGTGAGAGAAATGTCATCGGGCGATGTCAGACCCTGGGAAATGCAGAGCAATTACAGCAACACACGACTAGGCGAGCCTGCAACTTAGGAGTGTAGCTGCGCTTTTCTCTTCAAGCTTTCTAGTTCATGTCACGTCTCAGGAGCTATTCCCTGTCTTCCTCCCTGTGGTGTGGACCAGCAGCTTGCATCCCACTTGTTGACACAGTTGTAAATCACTCTTGACAAATTTAACAATGACTCAAGGGCAGTAAAGAAACGTCAAACAGCAAAGAAAGAATGTTGTACCTGCCAAAAATCAGTGCGTGGCCTGGTGCCTCCTCCTCCCCCAGCCACCTGTGCCTGCCTCTGTGGGTCTGGGAACACGTGCTGACCGCAGCCAGGGAGGTCATTCACCCCCACTTAGAGATAAAATGCCAAATCACAGCTGACATTTAACTTAAACTCCCCTTGCTGAGTGTGCTGCAACAGGCATGAGAGCCTGCTCCAGGCAGGCTTGTGCCAGCAAAGGCAAGAGGAGCCCCCAGCACCTTTGCAGGTGGTCTCACGTCTGCAGCTGGTGCTCAAGGCTTGGGGCACTGCCGTCCCCAGGAGCTAACAACCACAGGCAGCACAGCTCCTGGTCAAACTTTCCTTGCAAGCTGCAGCTCCTGCTCAGTCTCGGATCGTGCGCTCTATACTGCTGGCTGGCTGGAGCTTTTAACCAGGCACAATCCTGTCCATCCTGCAGAAGAGCCTATCTCCCATTTCACACTTTGCCAGCAAAGCAAAGGGCTGGGTTTTCCCCTAGCAAAGGGGCTGGAAGTGGAGTCATAGCTCACTATACCAGTAGCTAATTCCCCTGTGGTGCTGCAGGCCACTTCTCTCCTAAATAAAGCCACGGAGCATGGTCAAGAGCCCAACCCTGCAGTCTAGCAGCCAGGATAGCCTGTGCCCTTTTGGTCCCTGCTCCATTCCTCACCACTGCATGCAGAGACCACAGTTAGCACCCAAGGGTGGGTCCTGGGGACCCACAACCAGGAGGGTCTGTGACAATGCCCTCCAGCAGCACCAAAGCCAGCACTCGTCTACCAGGGTGCCTGGTTCTAGGTGCCACCCTTCCCCCCCTGGCCCCAGTGTGGGGTTTTTGGGCAGTGCATTAGGTCACGGAGGGCTCCTGTCACTGACAGGTCTCGCCTTGATTTGTGCTTCAGCTCTTCTGGTCTCCAGAGTTCTGGAGCTTGGGTGCTCTGCATGCTCCCAGCAGGAGCATGTCAGCCACAGAAGCAGGCAGGGGTGGCAGAAGCCTGACGAGCTATTTGCATTGATAGCAGGAGATATGATAGAAGTGAATATCAAACTGTCATCTCCGTCATCTTGTGGCCAAGGTAACGGTGGGAAATGGGTTTGCCTTGTTGAATCCCTCTTCAGATGAAAAATAGCTAGCATCAAGCTGCTCTCGTTCACAGATTCCTCCTGTTCAGTTTCTAATATAACGATCCAATTTGCTCAACACAGCTGCAGTTTTTGGGTTCTTTCCAACTTCCGTGTCTGATACAGAAATTCTGCCTCCTGTGCAGAAATGAGCTGCCCGTCACATGAAGGATCCGGCCCCTTCCCCCTGCGATGCTCCCTGAACAAGCTGTCCCCCTTGCTCCTGGGTGCAGGACAGAAAGCGGCACACGTGGGAACCTTTCCTGCCCTTTTAAGGTTTTATTGCCCATGGCAAAGAGTTTGAAGAGTGCAGACCTGGATGCCCAAGGCAACAGCGTGCAGTCACATCATCCCCTCATCGTGCCCACAGCTCTTTCCCATAGGCACTGGGAGGTCTTCTTTTAACTGGGCTCTCCCTTTAACATCTGTACTTTGCTCCCTGAATTCTTTTGCTGCAAGATTAAGGCATATGGCAAAGAAGCAGAGCTGCCCAAATCACATGGCTCTTGCTTGCCAGAGAAGAGCACCAAGGTGTGGGGGCAGCTGAGAGATCCCTGTTTATCACCTCAACAGGGGAGTGGAGTTTCTCTGGTCTGCTCCCCTTCTCTAAATTACCCTAATCCGGCAGAAGACGAGGATAATGCAGAATGGGGTGCCCCAATTGTCCCTGCACAGCTCTGTGCACCTGGGTCAGAACTTATGATTCTTAATTCTTGCTTATTCTTACCCTGAGCACCGTGGTTTCCTCCATGCTGCCCATCAGCAGAGCTCCCTCTCCATGCCATACAGCCTGCAGGTAGAATTGCTTTTCCATCCCCTGCTTAGAGCCATAATCTGACACTTGCTCCCATGGGCAAGCCATGGGAGCCAGCATGCTTGCAAATCCAACTGTCTTCCCGCTGCTTAAACAAAAAGCATCCTAAATGTAACGCTGCCCTGGGCAATGGCTCGCCAAGTTTCCCACACACTGCAAGAGCTACACAACTGTGAAAGCAGCGGCGTCTCCGAGGAGGGCTGCCAGTCCCTTGCCCTGCACGCAGGGCTCAGCACCCACGGCCAGGCAAGCAGCACACTTGCTGCATTAGGTGTGGGGGCTGCTCTGACAGACCCCTCAAACTTTCTCCACCTTGCTGATCAGCCCTGGGAGAGGAATCAGACCTCGGCATCTCCCCTGCAGAAGGACCGGAAGGACAGCAACTTCTGCAGCTCGTCCTCTGTCTGTGCCATGCACCAGGTGTGACGCACAGAGGGCTCCAACCTTTTAAAAGGGGATGTGCAGGTGGCTAAACAAGCCCCGCACCTCAGCTGCCAGGGCACCCGCAGGCACCGGGCACTGCCGCTGCTCGGGGGGGCACTCCTGATGCCATCCAAGGTTCATTTCTGCTCCATTGACAGTGAGAGAAGAGCCATGCAGCAGGGCAGAAATCAGAGCAGGCAGAGGCACGGCGCAGCTCTGGCCGGGCAGTTTGCTCATGCAGCTCCCATTCAGCTTCTTGAAAATGTTGTCCTACTTATTTAATCTTTCAGAAAGTTGCCTGACAGGTTTTATAAAGTGTCTGAGTGCAGTTTATGCTCTTGGGTTGCAGGAAATTAAATGCCTTGCGGTTGTCTCTGAGGGTAGTAAAGAAAGAGTTCAGGAGCCTTATTAGACTTCATTTCCATTTCTCCCCATGTTGAAGGCATACTAAATAAGTCCATCTGGGTGGATTTGGAGTATCTGTCATTTGCTTATCTGCAGGACAAGCAACAGTATAGGTTATCACAAGTTAAAAATTGAAAAAAAAGTCTTGCTCATTCTCTCATTTACTTTATTTTTTAACTTTTTTTCCGTACCTATCACCTTCCAATTGTAAACAGCTTGGGCAGCTGAACTATTGCTTGTCCCCAGTTTCACTGCCCTGATCCCAGACCCTGAGACTTTAAAGGCATACTGATAGCCAGGCAAGAAACTGCTCCCACAAATTCTTACGCAAGGATCATGCTCCTGCAACTCTAAGTCTCCAGGAATAAGTGCATCATATTTCTTCTTAATTCTGGGCTCAGAAGAGGTTTTCTCCTGTGTGTTTTTATCTGTTTCTCTGAACGGAGCAGCCTGAGGAGGACCAAGCACAAAGCAAGTGGAGGGTGAGGCTCCCCAGTCATTGAACCTGTCTTTAAATTAGCCTCTTAAATTCCTCCGCTGAGTCATTGCAAGGCTGCAAGGCATCTGGACTGTAGAAATTGGGCACAAAGGGAATCATTGACTTTCAATAAGGAAAGGCAGCTTTCCCTTACACCACTACCCAACGCTACGCCCCTACTTGTACTGTCACTTCTTACCACACACCTGGCTACTGCACAAGTTGCAAAGTGTAGGGCTTAGTGGAGACCTGGATGTAATTTGGGTCAGGCAGCGGGCCTCCTGGGAACCTGGGGGAGAGGGGGGCTTTTTCTCATTTTCCTAAAATCAGCACTTCTGTCACAAAAAGCCATTTGGTTTGCTGCAAGTGGCAGAATTGATGCTCTTTGGCATTTCTGTTTCCCTGGGACATTTCTCTTTCACTTTCTGTATATTAAAATAGATTTTAAATGATTGCTATGTCACAGGGAAATGGCATAGCTATTTTAGTAATTATCTGGTTTATAGATTCATAAGCTTTAGGGCCAGAAGGGACTAATATGATCTGCAGAACAGCGGCCAGAGAAGCTCGCCCAATGATTCCTCCCTCAAGCCCAACATTTCTGGCCGAGCAACAATCCATCTTCGCACAGAGAAAAAGGCAGTCACAATTAGAAGTCGTCAAGTGCTGGAGAATTTACAATACCTGCGGGCACCCTGTACCCGCACAGCGTGGTTGGCAGCTCTCCTCCCCTGCCATCCCAGAAGCAGCAGCGGAGCAGCCTACGCTCTGCTATGGCTCTCTCATTAAGTCACAGCTCTGCTTACACCAGGAAAAAGCCTCTCTGGTTCAACCGTTTCCTTCCACATATCTGGATCAATTGCAGAGGAAGGCTGAGCTCAGGCTGAGCTGGAAGCACCAATCCAGCCAGCTGCTGCCATCTACGGCAGGAGCACGCATCCATCAGGGCTGTGCCAGCCCCAGAGAGCTGAGCCAGGTGCACAGCACAGGTACCCACCTCCTCACCCTGTCCATCGCCTTCCTCCTCCCTATAGGTTCCGCATCTGTAACATCCAGGGCAGTACAGCTGGAGATCACAGACTCTCCCAGGGTCCCCAAGCCTTTAATGTATTATCTTTTCCTTTCCTATGAGAAGAAATGCCTAGAGGTGGGACCTGGGGTCCTTTGCAGAAGCAGCAGGCGTTCCAGCCCCTTGTGTGTGAGGACCAGTTAATTGCTCCAATGCAAGTTGTCAATCTGTTATCTCCAGTCCTCTCTTTTGGGGCTGTGAAGAGTTTTACAAGTACAGTGAGCAAAGAGGCTGATTCATTCCCCATAGCCCGGGGCTGTGCGGGACCCCCCAGCCCTGGTGCCAGGTCCCTGGCAGCCATTGCAAAGCAGCTGTGAGTTGTTGTGGCACCGTGAGCTGTTTCACCTGCATGCCACAGTGGCAGACTAGGAATTAAGTGGACTCTAATTTTATCGTCAGGGTTCATTAGGTTAATTAAATACTGTGGATGCACTCGGTTAATCAGCTTTGCAGTGGGAGAGCAGTTCTGGTAGGAGTCAAGGAGCTGCTCAGAAGCTGCTCAGCTAATGGTGCTAAATCCAATTTCATGCAACGGCACAGCACTGGGGAGATGATTAACAGGTTTCATGTCTTCCCATCTGTGGGGGCTGTCCCCAGTTCCCCCCCGGAGCTGGAGGGAGTAAGCGCTGGGCCAGCCTGGAGGCAGCTCATTGCTGGCTCGCAGTACAGCAGAGCCCGGCACAGCGCCTTGCTCCTTTAAACAATCTTGGGACCTGGGCAAGGGAGAGAAGTTTTTCAGGGCTGGTGTCAGCATCTCAATGACAGGCAGGGCCAGCCCAGCTGCTTGGGTGAGGCCACCCGGGTACCCTGGCAGTGCTACACCCCCGCGCCCAGTGAGGTTTCAGCCGGCAGGGAGATGCCGATTCAGAGCTGTCACAGCAGAGAGCACCCCAGTGCTGCGCTGAGGCAGGGCAATGATTTCAGGGGCTGATAACAAATTACCCATACAAATATATTGCTGGATTCAATGATCTAATGCCATTTGGAAAGCATTTGCATTTTTATATGTCTGAGAGAAAGATCAGAGACACCAACTTCAAGAAAGCTCTCATGGGCTATTCCCTTCTCTCTTCTCAGTACAAAAGAAGTGACTTTGAAATATGAAATGGCATTGACTGCAAATTAGTTGAAATAAAAGTACTAGTTATGTGACCCAAAGGTTTTCTTGGTGGGGAAGATTATCACCTGGGCAAGTAGAAAGACACGACTGGTGATGGTTTGAGGTCTGGGCTCCACACAGAGTGGTGACACGGGCGTCCCTGTGCCAGGGGTTGCCCCAGGCTGCTGAGCACAAGTAGGAGGGGAGTGATCAGAAATAAGTATATTTTCCCCCATTGCACGATGGGGAGGAGAGAAGAGGCAGGCATCAGAGCATGCTCCAGCTAGGCATGTCGACTGAAGGGCCATAAAGGAGCTGGCAGAGGGCTGGACTGGGCCAGTGCTGGGGGTTAACATCCCTCATAACTTCACAGCAGCAAATAAAAAGCAAGTTTACTGGGACTCAATGATTTTAGAGCAGGTGATAGGAAGATAATTCATTCCCATTCTCTGGCTTTTATGGGGACTTGGTTCTCATCAGATAATTCTGATTTTGCTCTTTGATGAGATTATGACTTTGGCTGGTAAATGTAACGGCACAGACATGAAATGCTTGGACTTTGCTGGCATTTGAGTTTGGACAGTGTGACAGTCTGATTTTAAGTTATCAGTAAAAGTCATATTAAATGAATTAAAACATAGCTGACAAGCCCGTTTCAAGAAGTCAGCATGAGCCAGAAACCCTCAGCTGGTGGGGTCTGTGAGGGCCAGGACTTGGCATTTCTGCCGTTAGCATCGCTGCTGGCAGCATTTCCCACATGGCCAGGACATGCTTTGCAGCCCATGACAAACAGGGAGCACAGGGGCAGAGGCTTTTTGGATGGCTCCTCTTCCCCAGGCTGAGCTAATGCACCTCTCAGCCTTTCCTTATACAGCCCATGCTCCCACCCCAGCCACCACAGTGGCCTCACTGTACTCTCCTCAGGATGTCACTGTCCTTGTGCTGGGGAGCCCAAGCCAGCCCCAGCTCTGCAGCTGCAAACAGGCATTTTCCCCCATCAGCTCATAAACCTGGGTGATGCTATTTTAAAAGCTGGATTAAATTAATACGTCCGTGTGCGCTGTTCTTATGGACAGTAATTGCAGCATCTGTTCAGGCTGCTGAAGCACCTTGTAGCACTGGAATCGTGTGCTCCAATATTTGTTAAAGGAGAGAATTATTTTCCATTGATTTCAGGCTAATCATACAAAGAAAAGCGACATCTGCTGAGTGAATGGGCTCCCAAGGAGAATTAACCACTCTCACACAGAAAAGAATGGGAAAGAGTTGAACCAGCAAGATTCTCTATAGAAAGAAGAACATTTATTTTTAGACCCTCGTGTGGCCCCATCCATCCCTCCCTCTCTTCTGCCAGCGCCTATCAGAGGCGGACAAATACTGCTGGGATCGGCTTTTTCCTTCCTCCCCATCATCCCCATCCCCACATCTTGACCCCCCTCACTGACTGAGCTACTCCGAAAAAAATACAATTTCTAGCATGTCATCCATCTATGGTGCACATGAACTTATTTGCCAGCAGAATGGATGCAACAGAGATTTATTTGAATCTGTGCCAAGGTTGCCCATAAAACACAAGTCAGCTGCACAAAGGTGGAGTGGGGACCCCTGTAATAAGGTGGAAGCAGTATAGGAAACTATCCTAACAAGAGTGTAGTAATTAGAATTGGGCTGGTTTTTTCCCGTCACATGAAGAGGCAAGCCATAAATCAGGAAGGCATCTGCCGTGCAGGATCCAAGGGCTCTCAAAGCAGTAGGAAAAAGCCATCCATCACTGTTAACAGAAGGAGGATTTGAGTTTAAAATACAGATTCTCAAACTATGCATTTGCAATTGTTTGGAAACAAAGCCCTCTTTAATTTCTTCCTCGGGGCTGGGAGGGGCCTGAGCCAGCTACAGCAGGGTTCAGCTGATGCCTAATCAGGCCCCAAAAAGAGCAGAAAGAGAAAACTGAGGGGGGACCCACGGGCTCTGGTGTGTAGCTGCTGCCCTCCCGCTGAGCACCCACACCCACCCTCTTACCCACCTTGCCTTCTTTCCTTTGTGGGCATTTTTCCACCCACAGCATGTTTCCAAAATAAGCTGGCCCTTGAAACAGAGATAAGGCAAGAGAGAGACAATGTCAAGAGCTGCCTTCCTGCTGAACACTTCCTCTGACCTCTCGGTGCTCCCACCAAAGCCTCCTGCATGGAAGTGCATCTTCAGGTTCCCTGGGGGATGCAGGCACGTGCCCCCACACCCAGTCCTGCGAAACCCCAGGCACTCGCTCACAGCCCAGGGCAAACTCTCTCCCTCGCATTTTTGGACAGATGACCCTTCCCTGGGTGCCACCTTCAGCTGAGGCTGCGGAAGTGGTTCCTTCTGGATCCCAACTCCCAGCTGTGAGGCTTGGTCACCCCCTGCCCGCATTGTGCAGCCCACAGCCACAGCCCCACGTGCCCTTCTTGCCCATTTGCTGTCATCCCACTGCACCCAGCGTATTTCCACATCTCCCATGACCCTGGTCCGTTGGCATGCAGGTGCCAGCACAGGGACACCACCCCATCCAGGGTGGCCTGCCACCTCCCTCTGGTGGCACTGGTGATGCTAGGCACCAGCCACGCTCTGGCCCCAGCAGGCAGCAGGTGGGCGCAAGGGGGTCTGAGCATCCCCCACTCCTCTCCCCAACACCCCAACAAGGAGCTGGCTGGGCTGGCTCTGAGCACACCGCTCCCTGCACCTCCTTCCATCTGTCTGTCCGTCCATCCGTCCGCTCTGGCAGCAGCAAGCAGCCAAGAACCCAGGCACGCACCTGAGCTGCTTGTCCCTCCTTCCATCAGTGTCCAACCATGGTGAAGTTACGTAAATTCTGTAATGATGGCAGCCAGGGCTATTAACTGTGCTGCTTTAATTCTTCCCTGGGTATTTGCAGTCACTGGGATCCGGGGGCTGATATATATATTATTCTTTCACAGCGGCAAACACAGAAACATTCATTGCCCAGATATGAGAGGTCCCTTAGGAGAATATTTCTGAGTTACGGCATTAGCATGTAAAATATGTGGGAGTGAAAATGAAATATTGCCTTCGCAGGCCGTTGCCTGTTGACAGGCTGTGGTGAGACAGCTGTGGGAGAGCGGCAGAACTGGGGAGGTTTTCTAGGTGAGGTTAGGGACTGGCACGTGTCCACAAGGGTGCACGTGAGTGCTGAGGAAGCCATTTGCTGTGGATTTTGCCTTGGCGGGGCTGGGTGCGTGGAGTGTTTTTCTGGGAATGCTGAACCCATCGGCAGGCTCTGGCCTGTGGGCACAGCTACTGCACAGGCATGGCTGTGGTTTGGGCACCCACAGCATTTTCATGTTCCCTTGCATGAGGAAAGGTGTGCACATTCTTGTGTTTATAAAAGCTGAGGACCAACCACTTGCACCTAGCAGGAGAGATGCTTCCTCAGCCTGGTGGGCCGGACAGGGGTGTCCCAGCCTTTGCTTCACCACTCTCGTAAGTCACTGCATGTCAATCCCCAGATAAACACAGGCTTGTGTCAGAATTAATCATTCTGGCAGTTTACAAGGCAATTAAAGGAAGGGGCCATGTGTCTGATTATACAGCAAATAAGCCTTGGCAAATTACAAACATATCAAAGGTAGTTCCAATTAGTTGCAGTGATTCACAGGGGAGAGCACCCAGGATAACAGCTCCTCCTCAGTTTGGTGTCTTGCACTCAGGAACTGAGCAATAACATGTCTGAAGATCGCAAGCTGTATTCCCAAGCAAAGAATGCCAGTATTGTATTTATTTATCAGCTGCAAGTGAGGGATTGCTACAAGAATCTTGACAGCTAGACGTGGTGATTAACATATCATTTGAGTATGGCTACTTGCTTGTCACACAAATGAAGAAGACACTTTTCTTCCTTGCTTCTTGGTACAGAAGCTGAGAAAGGCCATATTCCTTCAGACTGCTTCTCGTTTCTGGTGCAACATAAAAGCTATGGCCAAAATCTTGCCCTCTGAACTGGGATCATAAGGGACAAGGCTAGCCTGGAGTCTTGGGTGCCCTGGGCTCTTCCTGCAGAGAGGGGAGGTCTTGCTGTAAAAATTCCCCTACATCCAGACAAAACCAACCTCAAGACCTTTCCTTCTGCAGTAATTCTACCTTGGGAATGGCAACATGATAAGCTGTGAATGAATTTCAGACCAACGGCTCACAGAGACAGCGCCCTGAGGTGTCACACATCCAGAGCAGGTGCTTGCTGCTGCAGCCCTCCCTGACGCTCCGCCGTGGGGTTGCCAGCTCAGCTCCTTGCTTCAGGTCCTTGCCCTCATTCTCTTGGTCATTCGCCCTCAGCAATTCCCATCCCCATTGCTGTGGGCAGCCCAAGTCTCATGTGAGCAGGGAAACTGCCAGCTACCCGGGAACAAGCCCACTTTTTGGCTTCTTCCACTTTTGCATTATTTCCCCCACTGTGGTCTGGCAGGCAGCTTCTTTCACTTACTGGGAGCACCTGGAGAAGTTGTGATTTAAGGGGATGGGACTTACCTTGCAGTGAGGTGGTTTTGGCAGACAGGGTGGCAAGATTTCTTGGGTGGGTAGTGGTGGGGAAGCTGAGTCCTGTGTGCAGGTTTTAGCAGCTTGCTGCAGATGTTTTCCAGCTGTGCCCAGGTACAGCCTAGAGGCTGTTGGAGCTGGGGAAGGAGTTGGGCCCTGGGGCTGTATGCTGTGCTTGCTGCGGGGGTGGGAAACACTCTACATTAAGGGGGTAAGTACTGAATTTTATAATGAGCAGCTGTTAATACGTTTATTGATATGTTTTCTGACAGTGGCTACAACTGATGATGCTGATGATGGTTAAGAATAATGTTCATGTAGTGTGTTCTTATAATGCCATTTAGGCATGCCTATCATTAATAGACCAGTGATATTAGAACAAAATTAGACAAAATGACTATTTGATGGGATGGCTTCTGCATGGCTGGATGTGGGCATTGTTTCAGCCTGCTGTGGGAGTGCTCTGGCTGCTGGTCCTGGGTAGCTCCCACTTGTGGAGCCCCTGGGAGGCTCACATGCATGGGCTCCCACTGCCACCAGCTGCCTGCCATGGCAATGGGGCCCTGGGTGCCCTGAACCTTCCAGGGTCTCACAGCTTACTTGCAGACCGTGGTGGGGCTGGCTGAGGCTGGCAGGGAGGAATGTTAATTTTAGCCAGCACCTGCTTTGCTGCAGGATGCGTATTTCAGAAGCACCATGTGTTTGTCTTTCTGAAACAAAAATGTTTCTAGACTTGGCTTTTGTGGAGAGCTTCCAAAAACCTGGGATAATTGCAAATTGAAAGGAAATTGTGGTGTAGAGAACCAAAATGCCTATGAAGACAAAATCTGGGTTTTCAGGTGGTTCCATTAACAGTCCATCCACACTGCAGTGGATATCAAAGATGGGCCTATGTTTTTAAAAACAGCTCTGAAATTGTTCCCAGTCCCACCTCTAAAATAAATAAATACATATATATATGTGTGCCTGATGAGAATGAGCTCTGCCAGCTCATCAGAACAAAATGTCAGCAAATGCCAGCAAGTTCCTGACCTTAATTCTGGCAGACTTGCCTTCCTCCACTTTCTGAAGTTTTTTGCTTCCTTCCCAGCCCTTGCTATTTAGATGTTAATAACCAGGTTTTATTAGGCAGAAAAGGCATCTGTTTGCTTTGCTAACCCGCACACCTTGCTTAGCACTTCTTCCCCCTGGTGACTCCCTGCCCAAGCCCACCACAGGCTCACAGGTAGTGCTTTGGGGTGCTGTGTGCCAGCTGGGCTGTGAAGTTGCACAGGTGTGTGCTCTAGTGCACCCTTCAGTTGCCGGACCACAACCCTGAAAGAATTTGCTGCTATAGGATTTTGTGGAAAGATATTAAAGCAAACCGGGACACCCAACTATGATCCGGATCCTACCTTTCCTATCTGAATGTCTGCCCAAGAGCCAATTTACTTTACAATTTATTGCTTAGAGCTGCAAAATCTGCCATCTGCTCATTTCCTCTTGTAGCCGTGCTGTGATGTTTCTCATTCCTACCCGCATCCAGTACGATAAAAAAATATCTGCATACCTGGCCAAAAGCCCTTTTATTACTTCTCTCTGGAGGAGGAGGGGCCTCCTGAGCACAAACAATGTACACGGTCTCTTCCCCAAAGCCACTGTGCTGCGCTGTTGCTGTGGAAGCAACACGTGCAATGATGGCTATGGAGTAATCAGCCATGGGTATGTTGGATCCCTTGCTTAGAGTGCTAGCTGCAAAAAGGGGGTGCTGGCCTGCTGGGGCTGTGGTGCGTGCTTGCCGCTGCCTTGCTGGCAGACAGCTGTCCTCTCCTTGCACAACGGTGTGGCACAAGAGTTGCGAAAAAAGTTGCAGCTTTGCCATCCTGGCACAAGCTGTGTTTGATGTGCAAAGTGCTCTGCAAACATTACATTTCCCCACATCTCCCAGGCTAGCAAAAGGACTGCAGGTGGCTTCTGTTATAGGCTGTGGATGTTATGGTAACAAGCCGTGTCTTCCTCCTGGAAATTCTGCATATTTTCATAGTGGGGTTCTTTTTAAGGGCAAGACTAGACAATGCATGCTGACACTTGCAGGCCAGACTGCCTTCATAAAATATTTGCACAATATCAGTTCTCGTCTAATCCTGAAACATACCAAAGCTTTGTGATGCTTTGAAAACCACCGTGGGTGAACTTGAAATGCTTCTGACCAACTCTTTCAGGTCCCTTGCTTTTGGGTGTGTTGCTCAATGCAAACAAACACACAAGTGTGCTGCCAGCTAGAGTGACAGTCAGCTCTCCCCACTGTGCCCCGTGACACTCCAGCAGCTGCTGCCAGAGGATGTAGTGGAGCTGTGGGGCTTTGCCTCTGATTCACCTGCCTCTGGCCCTGTCCGGAGGGGTATCGTGGTGGAGTATCCGAGCAGGCATGGGGTGATACGCTTTTTTTGTCTGGCTTTCACGTAAGCATTGCGAGAACATAGTCTCAACTTCAGAGGGTGAAAAAAAGGAAGTCTGAATCTGAGGTGGGGCGTGGGACCGGTTTCGCTTGGGTACTGGGGCAGGAGCAAGGGCAGAAGCCCCCGAAAGCCCTGGGCTGCAGCGCAGGGGAGCTGGGGCGAGGCGATCTCTTCTCCGGTCTGGTCTGGGAGATGCTGTGCTTCTGTGCTGCATTTCGCGGCCTTCCCAGGAGATGGCAGGCCAGTTTTAAAAATCCAGAGCCCGCTGTTGGCCGCGAGTAGCTGCAACCTGTGCCGAGAGAGGGCTGGGCGAGATCCCCGAGAGCCCGAGGGGGAGCGGGGACGGGAGCGGCGGCGGGGCTGCTCCGCCGCTCCCCTCCTCCCTGCGCCTCGGACCCTGTTCAAAACTCTCTTGTGAATAATGGAAGAGTCCTTCAAAGCGTCCTTGCCGTTGGCTCAACACTGCACGGGCCGCATCCCCGGCGACCCGTCTCCCCGGCTTCGGTGCGGTCCCCTCCTGCTCGGGTGGCTCATGGGACCTTTGTCCCGGGCCGTTGTGCAAACGCGGGCGGGCCGCCGCGTCCTCGCAGGGGGCGGAAATGCAAAAACGAGCAAACCGGTTACACAACTTCAACGTGTAATTCCAGGGCTTCTAATTATTGATTTTGAAAGGGAGGAAACAGGTTCTGGTCCTGCAGGACAAACACGAGCGTGAGAGTTTAATCCTCTCCTTGTTCTTTGGGTATCTCCTGTACCTCCTCGTGGTGGTGGCGGACTAAGCTCGACGTCCTGGGATCAAAAGGCTGGAAAGGCTATCCGAGGGACAGGTGTTGGGTCGGCAGGCGTGGTGTAAGGGCAGGGAGAGTTGGTCATAGCCTCTCTTGTTTTTGTTTCTGGGATCACTGTTAATTTTTGTAACATAACAAGAAGGTGGAATCATGTCAAATGCTGCAGGTGTCCTGAACTCCCTGCAGAGCCTGCATGACTTTGGAGCACTCCCTGATGCTGCAAGTACCACCCAAATCATGCTTGGGGCAATAGGTGGGTGGGATTTTGGGACAGACCTGTTGCAGGAAGAGCTGCATGTCAGCGCTGACCTGCTGACATGAGAGGCCCAGAAGCTGAGAGTCCAGAAGCAACTGCAGAGCGAGGCTCATCCTTTGGTCAACCCCAGTATTTGAAAAGCAGTCTCCAGTTTTGCTCTAGGTGCCGCAGCAGTCGGTGAGAACAGCCACCATGACTGTGGAAGGGGCCAGAGCAGGCTATGGATTGCCATGGGCATCCACCGCCCACCAGGGTCTGTGAGCAGCCCCAGTGCTGCCAGACAAATCCACCGGGACTGCCTGGGAGGAGCTGGTTTGTTTGCTAGGCTCTGAAGGCTTCTCATCAAACACCCGTTTCTGTCCATGGAGGAAAAGCCCCAAAGGCACCATTCACTGAAGAGATGCTCACAAGCCCTCCCGCACAGGAATTCAGATCTTCACCAAATCCATGGGGCTTTGCTAGCTGTGGAAAGCCAGCAGTCACCATGACTCTATGTCTTTAATCAGATTTAGCGTAGGAACAGGGCTCCTGAGAAGCTGTGGGATCTCTGTCCCTGGGGATACTTGCAGCTCGCCTAGGCACAGTCCTGAGCTGCTGCTTTCATCTTGAAGCTTGCCCTGTTTGGAGCAGGTCTTGGACTAGAGACCTCCAGGGGAATTCTCCAGTGGCTGTATAATTTCTGGCACCTGGGACTTCAGTGCTGTCAGCTAAACATTTGCTAGAGGTAAACAGAAATCTTCAGCAAAAACCCAGAACATCAAACACCATGAAGCAGATCCAGACTCAAGACTGTCCCACCACCAGCTTCTGCCTGTCCCAGACGCAAGTAAGCTCAAGTGCCTTGTGGGTGTTGCCTGCACACTTTTTGTCCAGGGATCTCTGCAGGTGCAGTCACCAAGCTGCTTTGGCTGCAAGGCACAGCACTCATCCCCTGCCCCTTTCCAAAGCAAGGGGTAAAGGTTTTCGAGAGCCCAGGGCTTGCTAGCATCTTTCCTTCAGTGGGAAATCATCCCTTGATTCACTTGTCCAAGTGCTGACAGCTCTGTGTGTTCCCACCCCGAGCCCATTGCGATCCCACCCTGAGCATAATCTGTTGTGCCCAGCGAAGGATCAAAAGCCAGCACTGCTGTTTGCGTTGCAGTCATTTAGAAACCTGAGGCAAGTGAGGGAAACATGCTCTGGTGTGTAGGACCATGCAAGCAGAGCAAGACAAGGGTTTGGGGAATTGTGGCTCTCCTGTGGGATCAGGGGACATGTCTGCCCTGGGAAAGCCTTGTCCTGAGTGCTGTCTGTGTGAAGGCCAGCGTGAGCTCTTTGGTCATGCTGCAGCGAGTTGAGCTTCACCGCTGTCACATAGCATCTGTGGGTGTTAAAATAGAGAGGGATGGAACCCTACCTGAGGGTGTGCCACACGTGGGGGTAAGGGGTAAAACAGCCTGGACTTGCAGTCAGAGCTGCATAAGTGGGTTCCTGCACATTTGGAAAGCAACTCTGGGGTGCTTTCAGCACGTTCACAGCTTTTAGGGCTTTTATGAGGTAGGGCACAGTAGGGTCTGGTCTGGTCACAGGGACTGGCCTTTCATTAAGCACAAGATGGAGCTTTTTCACCTCCAGCTCACTTGATTTCCATCACGTCCGGTGTTTATATCAACACTTGGATACAGAGTTCATTGGCCTGAGCGTTTGTCGCAGCCCAGGCTCTCCCACCCAGGAGGGATGTGTTTCCTCGGGGCCCCGTTCCCAGCCGAGGGCTTGCCGTGTGTGCCCCGGGGAGGCGGCACGGCGGCCCCCAGCGCACCCCCGGGCTGAGCTGGGCCCCCCCCACCGTAACCACTTGCGAGGCTTCACCCCCTCCCTTTTTTTTTTTTTTTTTTTTTTTAAATTTTGGCGGGGTTGGGGTGCAGACCCAGCCCCGCGCACTAGATGTCAGCGGTGCCTGCCCCAGCGCCCTTTTTTTCACGCTTCCCTGCCCCTCCCTCGCTCCCCGCCGGCAGAGGAGGGGGTGCCGAGACCCGCGATCCCCCTCCCCTCCCTCGCTCCGCGGCGGCGCGTCCCCGCCCCGGGGCCGGCCGGCGGCGGGGGCGGAGGTTCCGCGGCGGCGGCGCCGGGCGCGCTGCAGGGGCAGCCCGGCCGCCGCGGGGCCGCCATGCCCGCCAAGTCCAAGTACAACCTGGTGGATGACCGGCACGACCTCCGCATCCCCCTGCACAACGAGGACGCCTTCCAGCACGGCATCTGCTTCGAGGCCAAGGTGGGCGGCGGGCGCGGAAGGGGGACGCGGGGACTGGCGGGGGGTCCCTGTCCAGCGCTTGCATCCCCGACCCGCCGGGATTCCCGGTTTCCCAGCTCTCATTTTGCATAGCCTTGGGTTCTCTCTACTTTCCCCGTTGGCGTTGCCTGCTCTCCCCCAAATTCAGCTGCGAAGAGTTGGATGAGGCTTCCCACCCATCCCGTAAGGATGTCGAAGCTGGACAGATGGGTCAAGCTGGAGCGGGGTCACCCGGCTGCTTTTCCTCCTTGACTCGGCAGGGTGTTGCTTGGGGATCTTTGGCCCAGGAGAGCCGGGGACTGTGTGCAACTTCCCGGGAAAGAGTTGAGGGCTCAGGCTTTGCTCTGAGTTTCCAGCACTGCGGGTAATGCTGGAGGGCCGGTGCGATAGGGATAGTTGGTGACCTGCAGGATGCCTTGTACCCTGGTGCTCCTCTAATGGACTCATCCTGTGAGTAGACAGAGGAACCACGTGCCTCTTGCGGTGCGGTGCAAGAGGCCAGGGCTGCTCACCCAAAATAAAAGCTTGCTATTTCTCCTTACATATATAAACCATTCTTGTTAGTGGATTTGGCAGGAAGTGCTATTATTTTTTTTTTTTCCTGTTGGGACCTCTCAGTCTCTTACTCCACTTAGACTGTGGCTTCCCACAGTCTGAGTGCTTGTGCTCTCTCAGCAGGCTGGGAAAAAGCTGAGCTACCCGTCCACGTTGCCCAGCCCTGGGCAGGTAGTGCTGGCCAGCAATACACTGGGAAGTAGCTGGCCATGAAATTTGAAAAGGGGAAACAGAAAATCCTGCCCCCTTTGCTGTTTCTGGGGGTACAGTTGTCACACTGATGAGATACTCCAAGTGAGGCTGACTTGGAAAAAACCTGGTGTAAAACAGTTTTTTGAGTGGCAGGGAGGAAGGCATTTGTTGCATGCCACTGTCCCTCGAGCACACGTGCTGGCAAGGGAAGAATCACAGCTTTGGCACCTAATCCTGTGCAGTGGCCCAGGGGCAGGGCTGCAGCTCCTTGGAGGGTGCCGGAGTTGTGTTATTCCCCCCTCTTCTCGTGGCTGGGAGGGTTCCTCTGCAGAGGCCATTGCCTGCCTGGCGGCAGGCACTGCGCTGCAGAAAGGAAAACAGCAGAGGAGGTGTTTACAGAGAAAAGTTAAACCTGCTTTGCAACTCTTCTGGGAAAGACTGTACAAATTCAGCTTTGCAGCCCTTCGCTCCTGGATTATTGGAGCCAATTGCTGTTTTACTGCCAGTACGTGCTCACCCCTCACCTGTAGGGAGGCTGCAGATCATCTCACCTGTGAATCCCGTGTGCCCAGGCATAAGTGCTATGCCTCTTCCGTGCCAGGTTTGGGTGGTCCAGCTTGGAAGGTGGCGAGTGGGATAGGGTTTTAGTTGCCCCTTGGTCTGCTCATGGTTCATCTCTTTTCCATGCTGCTGGTCTGTCTGTGTTAATGGGGTGGTGCATATTAGCCTTTGTTAGCTCCTCTTATTTTGTATCCTGTGGCACACGTTAATGCCAAGCAGAATCCTTACGAAACCCAGCTTCTGAATTTGTGGGTCTCTCCAGCATCTTCTGATGCCAGATGCAGAATGCAGATGGCTTAGGCAATTACTCCATCCTTTTATTAGATTGCTGGAGATTAATTAAATGCTTACACTCCTTTAGTTCCTTTTATCCCCAAGAATCCCAAGCGCTTAAACCCGTGTGGCTCTTGTTTCAGCCAGGCACCCAGCACAAGTCACAAAAATGAGGAACTCTGATTTAGAGTAGAGCTTTGGGGGAAGATTAAAGAAGAAAAATGCTCAGCTGGGGCACTGGGACTCATGTGCCTGTCTCCTAAAAGCCTCCTGGATTGCTGGTAGCGCGGGTGGTGGGGATCCCGGTGTTACAGCCCTCAGCAGCTAGATCAGAGGTCTCTGCTCCAGCAGCCTGGGATTCCTGACGAGCTTGCCTGGGGCTCACCATAGGGGGGGTAACACGGGCCTGAGTTGGTATGTGCTGATTTATTGTTTTAATTTTTAATTTTATTTTTACACTCAGGCCTATGCTGTCTGCTTCTCTCTTTAAATGGCTCACACAGTAGATGTAATGTGTATTTTGGTTCATCAGTAGCAGCTGGCATCCATGCTGACATTCCCCTTGCTTCTCCCCCAGGAAGTCCCAGTGTCCCGGGGTGGGTGGCCATGGGCAGTCAGGATTTGGGCCCTTTTCAAGCACAGAGCGATGGACTCACTCTGAAGCAAGCAATGCTGTCACATGTGTTGCCATCAGGAGACTCATGTTGCTTGTCCCCCCTGAAGCTACTTGCAGCCATATGCTCTGTCATGGGGACACTGAGTCTGAGTGAAGTATCCTCTAGGGATTATGTTAATCCATTTTCTGGAGATAAATCCAATAGTTGGAAAATCCCACTCCGTCTTTTTAGGAATAGTAATACATTTCACACTTTTGGATCTGTTTTCGTTGGCCACCTCTCTTGGCATCAAACCCTTCTGTGTCCCTGAGGCACCTCAACCAGGCTGCTGGGAGTCGGGGGAGCTGGCTCTGAGAGAAGGCAGAACATTTGCTTTCTTCTGCATCTTGTGATCTGAATTGTTGAATAAAATCAAAGCCTGGCCTCTTGAGTCAGCTGAAGCATTCGGATGAAAGAGCTGGGAGCTGCAATGTGGCACAGGGGAGCAGGCATAAATTCCTACTTGTGCAATGGCTTCCTGGTTAAATATATGGGTATGTAGAGAGTAGGCTCCTTCCGTCCTCCCCCACCTCTCCACCCAGCACTTCTCCCCCAGTCAGGGAGAGGAGGAAGGGATACAAGCTTACTCCTTATCTTCCCAAAGCCTGGTGCTGCAGGACAAGATGCAGGGGCCAGCTTGTACCACACCAGAAATTTTGCACGTTCAGAAATTGTGACTCAGGCTACTCCAATGCCTCCAGAGAGGTTAGCATGTAGAGGGAATTAAATGGGGTGGTGGAGCTTATCATTGGACTGCTGGACCCCCTCTCTGTTCGAGTACAGGGGTGCTGGGTGCTGCTGGGTTTGCATGGAGAAGCTGTTACTGGCTCCCATCATTAGAGCCACTCTCAGGAGCTCACTGGGCTGGACTGTCCTCCTGCCCTGGAGATCTTGTGGTCCAGAGCAAGGTTGCACCTACCAAATACCCATTGTTTGGAAACAGCTGTTAATCCTTCAGTCATGAGGCTTGTTAATACATTTGCGGTGCCCTAATGTATGTGGTTCCCAATGATGGGGGAGGCATGTACAAGGACCTTCTGTGCTGTTCCCCCATCTGCAGGCGAGGGGAGAAGGGGCTGTCCAAGCAGACCTTGGTCCTTGGACAGACCTGCTGCCTGCAGCCTGGGACTGCTCTGGGCTGGGACAAGGTGTGCTGAGACCTGGCTTTCCTGATACCAGACCTGTTTGCAGATAAATATGGGACTAGAGGTTTGGGAGGATCGCTGCTGTTCTGGGCAGGAGGTGGGAGTTTTGGGTTCGGGTGCGGGGTTTTGGTTTTTTTCCCCCCCTTAAGGGATCTTGGCAACCAGGCATTTTCTCTCATGTTTGTCAGTACTTTGCTCTTGTGCGTGGGAAACTGAAGTTGAACCAAGCATCTGCTGCTGTCTATGTTTGGAGATGGGACATGAAGGACACTTTAGTCTGATCCAGTATGTCCCTTCCTATGAACCCCTCCAGCTCACCTGCTGCCACCTTCCTGAGGCTGCCAGTGCTGGCAGAGCCTGCCGGTTGCTTGAAAGATAAAAACTTTTTCAGGAAAGGGATTATAGCCTCAGGTGAACACTAAGCAGCAAATGCATGTGTTTCCACTCTTGTGTATATTTTTATGTGTGTAGGGGCCATACATAAAAGTGTTTGAAGTGAGTTGAGTTGCAGGCAGCTTCGATCGCGGTCTTCGGTTCCCCTCCTCTGCTTCAGGCTCTCTTCCCAGCGAGATTCCCTTTCCCAGAGGGCTGGGAAGCCAGAGACAGGTTGTGTGAAGCTCTGCACCTCTTTAGCTGCCTGGGAGAGACTTGGCAGCTTTATTTGGGGGCTGTTTGTACTGGCAGCTCTGGAGTATGGTGTGCTCTGTCAGGGCTGCTCAGCCCAGAGCAAAGCTGCAGTGTGATTTAGCCTGGGATTGCTTGCTCGAGGCTATAAATAACCTTTCCAAGTGCCACAAAAGTTCTCGTCTGAAACAGTGGCATATTTCTGCCATACTTGTTAACTCAGTTCACAGGCTGCTCAGTGAAGCTCTTAGCAAAAAAAAAAAAAAAAAAAACCCAAACAAAAAAAAAAACCAAACCCAGCTCTGCTGGGATTTGGCAAAGCTGCATGTGCCCAGACTGTGGGTACCGGCCAGGGAGTGCGTGGGCTTGGCAGATGCCAGAAGGTCCCGAAGAAGCAGCGATGGGGGTGGGATACTCCCAGCCCTGCTTTCTGGATGCTGAAGTGCTCCAGTCTCGCACATCCTGTACATGAGTTAAGGCTGTAGCTGGGTGTAAGTGCAGGAAGCTCAGCCCCTGTGTGGGGGGCGGCTGTGGGCGGCGTGGCTGGGTGGGGTACAGAAACGGGGGTGAGTGGACAGCCCTGCTTTATTGTCATGGAAAAACTTTAGCTCTCCTGCTGCACCCTGTCACTCTGTGTCCTGGTGTGCCTGCTGCAGGGCTGCATCCTGCTGCAAAGGTGTCTCCCATTATTGTGTGAGCCCCATTTTGGCTGGTGAGAGGGTAGAGTGAGTGCAGTGCACATGGGTCTGGTGAGCACTGGGGTCTTGTCTTGGGACCCCAGAGCTCTGTGTTACTGGTGCTCGAGCCCCTGCGCAGGTCATAGGCAGTGAAAGAGTTTCTAGGATCAGCAGGCAGGTAAGCAATAATACCCTTAGGGCGCCAGCTTGACCAGCGGTGCCTGGCATGAGGGGTCCCTGTGTTAATGCCCCTTGGCTGGTTGAGTAGCTCTGGACAGGTCTGACACACTGTGTTAAACTACATGGCTCCCAGGGCTGTATGCACCCCAGTGTCCTCAGGGTGCAGAGCCCTGTTATGGGAGGACTGGGTAGGGCTGGAGCCCTCCAGCTCAGCAGAGAGCCTGCTGCACCCGCCTGCCAGGCTCAGAATGGAGAGCCAAGACTTTTTTCCATTGAAGTCAGCTGGCATCCTGACTTTTCCGTCCCTTTTGGCCTCTGAGCCCACACCACCGCAGTCTGAGTAAACTTCCCCCCTTTCCTTCCAGTAAAGCAGGGTGTTCCTGGGGTGCAGGGCAGAGCTGGGGCCGTGCCAGCCCAGCCCCCTGGCTCCCTGGGTGGAAGCTGTGCGTGGGAGAGTGGGAGCACTGCGACAGCAAAAGTCCCAGGAATTTGATTTCTTCCTTGCTTTCCCTGACCACGGCAGTCCTGGGAGAAGCCCTTATCAGCCAGGCTGCAGAGACACTGGGCGTTTCCCCAGGCACTGCGGAAATAAAGGACTTCAAATCTCTGGGCTTAGGGTGCCTGGCTGGGGACTGGTGCCTGGGCACTTTGGACCTCGCTTTGTGGCACAGCCATGTGTCACGGGATTGACAGCCCAGTACCTGCTGTGGCCTCACGCCACCCTGGACTCTTCAGAAATCTTGGTACACTCGCACTCCGTATCTGGCTCCTCCCACTGAGCTGCCGGTACCTCCAGTAACCCTTCCCCAGCCTGGGTGCACAGTGCCCTGCTCGGACAAGGCTCTCCTGGCCCCAAGGGTGGCTGTGTAGCCCGTGTTGCAATGCCCCAGCCTACGACTGGTGCCAGCCTGTCTCCTCTGCCTGTGCTGCCACCCTTCCTGCAGCTCCTCTGCAGTAGCAGTGGCTCTCTATCTGTGGCAAGCTCTTTGGTTCAGGGTGGCTTTCAAAGCTGGAAACCCTGCAGCCATCCGATCTAGGCTCCCCTATATGTTGGGTATGATTCAGCCCTGACCTTTGCATGCAGTGTTGGGCTAGCAGAGAGGCAGCATGCCTCCCTTAGGAAGGCAGCAGCTCCTTTCCAGGAAGGCTTTTGATGCCCACCACTGCCCGCCACCCACAAGGGATCTCATCAACACCCCTTGGAAGGCATCCCCCTGTCAGGGAAGTGATTAGCCTTCAGTTTTCTGAAAATATCCACCAACTGCTGTCACAGAAAAGGCACCGACTCAAGAAAATTAATTTCTGACAGAGCAGAAAACAAGCAATATTAAACAACCTCAGTATTGAGGAAAAATGAGAAACTAAGTGACTTGTGCAAACATTGCTTTGGCAGAATGCTCTCCTTTGTTTTCTTGGATTTTTTTTTCCTCTGGCCTGGGGAGGACTGGTGTTTCCCTGAACTGGACAGGTCTTTTTTAAGCCATGAGTGGAGGGTGCATGGTGTGGGCTGTGCCTGGAGGCCCCTTCTAGCCTTGCCTGTGATAGACAGGGGAGCCTATTTGCATGGAAGGGGGACAGCAAGCAAGCTCCCTTTGGGTGCTGAGAAGCCCCGTGGGTGTTGGACACCAAGCCTGTGCAATGGCAGGGAGAGGGACTGCCCTTTCTAGGGTCCCTGGAAGGACCGATGGAAGGCTGGGTTCCACACACGGGGATGAGGAGTACCAGGGTGAGTGAGGGACCAAAAGGACCCTGCAAATAGGTGCTTTGTGCCTGCCTGCCCGAGTCCCAAGTGGCCCTGGCCATTTGCAATGTGAGGGCTGCCTTTGTGGGGCTTCCAGAGCACCTACTTACAGGAGGGACTCCCTCGGCTGCCCATTCACTGGTGCTCCCAGCTGGCAGCCTTTCTCCTCCTAATTGGGCTGGGGAGGAGGGGGCTGCCTGGGACTGCCCTCCCCACAGAGCTAGACGTGCCCCCTGCCTTCAGAGCATGGGGATCAGTGACTTCCTAATCCCGCCTGGCTTTTGGGTGCACGTGGGGGGCTCCACCGCTGGCCCCCATCTGGTGGCAGGATGGTGGGGCCATGGATCTGGAGGCGATTATTTGGGAAAGCTGTGTCCTGCATATGTGCATATGGTTTCCTCTTCTTCTTCCTTGGTTCCCCAGGGCTTGGGGAGGGTGGGTTCTTTCATGGGTTTATTTTCTTTGTCAGCTCTCTTTCACACAGCTTTATTTTCCTTCCTTTTGTCTCGGGCGCCTTCCTTTCTCCTCCCCTAGCTCAGCCCCGGTCCCGCTGCCTTCCTTTTCTGCAGGGTTGACCTGCTGGTATGGATGCTGGCCCGAGCCCTGGGAGCCAGGGCATTGGCCCCTGTGGGGACCAGCGCCACCGCCACGCCTGGCACCTCGCTTGGGGCACACAGATTTTTAAAGGAAGGCAAAAGCTATGCCTGGGGTCTGGGAGCCCCCATGCTCAGGGGTCCCTGAGTCTCAGCGCTGGGGTGGAATGAGGGGGGAGTCCTCCACCCCAGAGGCTCCTGTGGCTTTCCTGATCCTTGCCTCTGCCTCACCTGCTTTTTCCCCCACCTCTTCCTGAAACGAAAGTCAGTGCTGTGAGTAGGAGGGCTGGAGGAGAGCAGAGCAGGAGCAGCCCTGGGTGAGCTTACCGCCTGCAAATCACTAATAAATATGGGTGGTTTTTCAGGCCATCTCCGCTCCTCATCTGGGAAATAGTAGTTTAGCTGATAGGTCAACCTCCAAGTCCACATTTTTGAAGGATACTCATCACATTGTGAAGGGTTACTCCTCTGCAGTGCAGTCCTTGCTTGTGATTTCTGCCCTGAACGCAGAAATAATTTGGGGAGACTTTGTCCATCTGTTGAGTTTTGTGAAACGTGCAAAAAATACGTGCCTCCAGAGTGGAGGGAGAGGTGGGTGTTCTTGGAGCTGTGAGCACAGTAATTGTGTGAAGTGAGCCCACACTGGGGCTGGAGGAGCCGCAGGCTCTGGTGTGGGATGCAGCAGGGTGTCCTGGAGCCCAGATTTGGAAGCAGAGGTGAATCCTGCATGGTTTGTGACCTGAGCCCCTTGGTTCAGGTGCTTGCAAGCATGGGCGCGAGGGGAATAGCTGAATAAAGGGGTGTATATAGGATGGCGTCAAGCCACTTCCTACTGCTGTTGCTGCCTTTTGGGAGGGCCATCCAAGGACGTCCAAGGTGGTGTCTGGTTTCTGCTCCATCACTTGCTTATGGGGCAGACCAGCCCTGCCAGGCTCACACATGCAATTAGGGGCTTGATGAGAGTGTTGCTGCTGGCTGAGGTTGCAGTTGTCAGCCAGGAGGTTGGCATTGCTTGAATTCACGTGGCTGTGGAAGCCAGCAGTGGACGGGGCCATCCTCTGCCTGGCTGACAGCTGTCACCTCTTGTGCTGTCCTTGCACGTGGCTGTATTCTGCGCTCTCCCATGCAAAGAAAGCGATTACCCCTCCAGCGTAAGTGACCTTGTGCTGTTGTGAATAGCTAGAAGAAGGTAGCAGTCCTCTGGCTGTCCCTTTTGCCAGCAAAAGTCTGTCCTTCTCATAATTCAAGCTGTCTCCCTTGCAGGTGAGCGGGAAGCAGTGTTGGGTGGTCCCTGGCAGAAGAGTGGCATGGGTAGGCTTGAAGGGAGAGGTGCCAAGTCATTCGTCTGGTGGCAGAAGATGCAGAAAGGTTTCTCCCTTATGTGCTGCACAGTGACTGTGTGCCCAGGGCTCTGGCTGCCTCAGCCCTCCTTCTCAACTCCTTTTTACTGAGGGTTTCCTCCTCATCTCCTTTTTACTGATGGTTTCCAGACTTTGTGTAAGAAAAGGGAATGGATTGATGTCAAAGAGACCTCTCTTAATATGACCTGAACCTTTGAAGGGGTGGGAAGGTTCCATTTAGAGGATGTGACTAAAAACTTATCAAGACTTGCGCTTTTGCAGCTGGGCTTTCAGCAGTTGGGGTCTGGGCAGTTAATGCTGCCTTTGCCGGCAGCGTGCATCATGGTCTTTAATTCCTGGTTACATAAAGCTGCCCTGCTCTGTGGCAGCCTGCTCCGCACATGAGAACACGCCAGCTGTTTGGTGTTTATTTTTATATCCTCTCTCTTCCCATCCACTCTCAGCACCGACTGCCTGGTGCTGGTCACTGGACGCCTGCCTCCATCTGCACCCAGGGCAGGAGCTGTGCAGCTGGGGATGGCCTCACTGTGCAGGTGGGCTTGTTGAGTTTGGGGTGCGGAGGGTTAGCAAGGGCAGCTCTCTGGGACAGCACACGCACACACAACACGCAGGGTGGTTGTGCAGCCCCTGCTCCATGCCCTCGATAGAGGTGGCAGCAGCATCCCAGCAGAGAGGAGCCAGGAGTCATGCAGCGATGCTGGGTGAGAAATAACCCCTCTCTGTGGCCTCTGCCTGTACGATGACCCGTAGCACGTGTTTGGCCATCTAAGCACCCGTCTTCAGCACTGGTGCTTGAAACCAGTGACCTGGATTTTCACAGTGTCAGCAGAGGTTATGGCCATATTCACAGGAACATATAGCCCTGCCAGATTTAGTGCCCGTGCTGTGCTGCTGAGGGTTACGTCAGCGCTCATGTCAAGATGAAGCGTGGGAGCACAGAGGGCTAGTAAATAGACTCAAAACGCTTTTCTTCTAACTACATGTTTTTAGTGCTCCGCATTGACTCTTCATCACTTGTCTGTTTTCTGATCCTCCTTCTGAACCTGCCCTCTTCCATTTTATTTTTAAAAAGGTTTTTGTTTGCCGTCTCTCCGTGCTGGGTCACAGTGGTGCTGCCTTTGGTCCCCTTTGAATAGCAAAGTGGCTCCTTTATTCTGCAGGCTTGGCCTGGAGGCTCAGCATCGCTGCAAAAACAGCCAAGGGTTTGGCAGGGCTATAATTAAATAGTGAAGGGCCTGTCACAGGACAGGTTGCCCCAGCTATTTTAGGGATATTCCAATATCCAGGTCTATAATAGATGACTCAGTGCAGCCGGGGGGATATTGGATTATACCTCCATACTTTGATCACGGCATATATGAATGAGTCCTGTTGGCCTGATTACTGAAGTTATTTTATTGGTAGAATAATGGTGGCTGAATCCTTGAAAGATTGTGGTGAGGGAACAGCGTTGTGGTGGGAGGCATGCAAGGCTTCAGGCACAGTGGGTAAAATGCCGCCTGTTTCCCAGAAGTGACCCTGGGGTGCCTCCGGGGATGCCATCAAAGCTGTGGTGGGACTGTGAGGTTTCCAGTGCTGTGGAAACTCAACTAATTGGCTCTTTCTTTCCCTCTAGTACATCGGGAGCCTGGATGTGCCACGGCCAAACAGCCGGGTGGAGATCGTGACAGCCATGCGGCGGATCAGGGTGAGTGTGATGAGGATGCTCCTTCCCCTTCTGCACTGGGGTAGTGGGGGCACTGCTTCTCTGTCTCCACTTACAGCCTACTCTCGCCCAAGTCCCATCTTCCAGGTTATTCATAACTCTGTATTTTTCACCATCCCTCTCTCCCTTGAGATCTCCATGTAACCTGGGTGCGGTGCCTGCAAGTTTCATGTGGCGCGCCATCACATTTGGAGCACCCCCAGCACTGGCTGTGCCCCGTGGTACCTGGGCATCCTGTGTGTCACAGCGGGGGTTAGCTGCAGCCCGAGTGGTAGCAGGGCCGTCTCCATGCTCATGGAGTGTGTGCTGCAGAGGCAGGGATGGGGTGGAAGGTGGGTGTGGGATGTGGGTTGCCAGCACTGGATGGAAACTATGCGTATCCTTGATTTGGAGGATTTCCTCATGTGTCAGTCTCAGTTCAAAGGTAACAGCAAACTACTTGTGAAAGAGGTACGTTTGTGTTTTACTGCTTACGTAAGCACTTTGGGCGCTGCCTGGATATGCCAGCAGGTTAGTGCCTGGTAGATGGCAATGTGCAAATTAAAATGCTGAGTAACGAGCTCTGGGTCTGGCCAGCAGCGAGCTTGTTTAACAGTGAGTAGGTCAGGGGATGTCAGCTGGTAATGAAGTCATCTGGCTTCCCAAAATACTTATAGTCAGGGTACGGGGAGCTGTTTCCATATAATGCTTGGCCGATAGCCAGGAGAGGAGCTTTTCCTCTGTGCCCCAGCCTCGCGCCTGCACAACTTGAAGGTGTTCAAGGGAAGGCTGGGAGGTGAGCAGACCACAAGCTGAGTGAGCTTGCTGCCCCAGGCTTAAAACAGCAGGAGCTTGACTGCTCTCCAATGCACAAGACAGCCCTTTAGGCAGTGGTTGGACCTTGGTCCGATGTACATGGTGGTGTGGCCACAGGCGCAGGTAATCTGGTCTGCTCAGTGGGTTACAGCAAGGGGTCTGCCCTGTCTTCCCGAGATGGCTCTCTCCTGGGAATAAACACTCTTAATTGGAAGTTGCTGAGGATGGTTGCAGGGACATTGAGTAATGGATGAGCTGTCTTTCTGGTGGCCTCATCTCATCCCATGAGCACTGGACCTGCTTGTGTGGCTGAGCAGCACTACTGGGCTTGGCTGCTGCCCTGCTCCTCCCTCAGCTCCTCCTGCAGACTCTTGGTAAAATCTTGTTTTCTCTTTTCTTATTGCCAGAGGAGAAGAGTATCAAAGCACAAGGACTCAGATTGCAAGGCTCTTCTGTTTTAAACTTTTAGCACGTAAAAAGTTTGTGGGCTTTTCTCAGCAGCTTTCCTACCCACTGCCCTGTCCTCTCAGTGGTGGTTAAAGTTGTGGCCAGTGCATGATCTGGGAAGTCCTTTACGGCATTAGGTTTGCTCACCTTTGTTCCAAACAAGGTTTGGGACAGAACAGCTGTTGTGCCATCAAGAGCTCTTAAAAACTGCTGTTTCCTCTGCTGCCTTTCAAGATAAGACTTCTGAAAGAATGCAGCTTCAGCCCCAAAATCGTGTAACTCCACATCAGTATGGGAGCATTGGCACAAGTTTGAGGGTTTAAATAAACCCTAGGAAAAAAAAAAAAACAAAACACCAAAACATCCTCATTGACCAATATAAATAAACTGAAGCATGGTCTAGAAAGTTCATAGACAAAGCTCTGCATGGTGAAAGGACACAATTTAGGGTAAAATAATGATTTCTCCTTATGAAGGATGTGCTTGAAACGTGTGCTCAGGCTTTCTTGATCCTCATGTAAGACGGGAGAGATGCAAGTCATTGAAAGGCCCTGAGTTTGCAGATCAGATCTGCCAGAAAGACTGTTTATTTGTCGCAGGGTGCTGTTTATGAAGAGGATGCCAGGATGGTTTGTTTGACAGGAGTTTATGTGTATAGCCCTTCCCTGGTTTCCCGTGTTTCGTGCTGGCCTTGCACCCAGCAGCAAGACATTACCGCAGCATTGCAAGGGCATTTGCTGGCTGGGCTGGGCACCAGAAGCTGGTTTCAATTTGGCTGGAGGTCAAGGAATGCGTGTCCTTCTTAAAGCAGAAGGGTAGTTGTGTTCTTTAAGGAATAAAGTAATCACAGAATAATGGCATGGGGAAACCAGAGGAAGAAAAAGCATATTTAGACACAGAAAGCAAGTGATGGGAGATATTCAAGTGCAAGCTGCAGCAGTTCTGCGAGTGGTGTGTGAAGCAGCTGCTGACCCTGAGGTTTATATGGTTTTTAATGCAGTCCCTGGTTTAGGGGGAAAGTGCTGTGTCCCAGTTTGTTCTGAGTTAGTCACTGGTGGTGAAGGAGGGGGACCCTTGCCGTACCCCTGCTGCTGCAACTCCCCTTTCTCAGTGCTGCCTTCACCCTAGCTGCTCACGGGCTTTGCCTCTGTTTACTAAATGATAAGAAAAAAAAAAATGATCCTGCAAAGAAGTGAGGAAGCACCCTGCCTGACAGTGGGGCTTCTGAGGGGGAGAGCACCCTGCAAGCCCCCCATAACTGCCTCTGCTGGGCTGGGAGCCAGGAGGGACAGAGCCACGAGCGGCAGCAGCTCCTGCAGTGCTGCCTCCCCTCTCCTCACCAGCAGCTGGGACTTGAAGGGTGAGCACCGTGGGCCTGGCTGATGCCAGCTTCCTGTTTGGATGGAGACCTGACCCTCTGGGGGCAAAGAGGAGGGCATGGCATAACTGGCATTGCTGGGATTCCTGCTCCAGCAGGGCTCTGCCACCCTGCTGCCACTCTCCCGAGAGCAAAGCAGAGCAATGGCCATGGGTAGAACGGCTCCACCAGAGCAAGATGTATATATTAAGCCCAAATCTGGTCCCTTTTGTGGATCTGGGTTGGGAGGGACTTTATACAGGGAGTCGGTGTTGCAGGGCAGGGATGCCATCCCCTTCTTTCCTGCTGCTGAAGGGCTGGTGGTGGCATGGCCATCGTCACGGTGCTGGCCGGAGGGAGGGTTTCTATCCCAAAGCAGGAGGATGTTGGAGAATTCCCAGGATTCTTGCAGCTTGGGGGTCAGGAGGGAAGGGGAAGTGCTCAGCTGGCTGCTTCTGCCTTCCTGCTTTTCCTGCTTGCATCGGCTGGGCTTGCTGGGAACATAGCCCTGTCTTGCTCTGCATCTTGGTGCAAATCCCTGGCCTTGGAAGGACTCGGTGGAATGGCATATTAGCCATGCCAAGGATGCACTTGGGCAGCCATTTTGTGAGTGTTTGCTGCAGCTTTCCTCCAAAGCCTATGTCCTCTGGCTTTTCTGCAGAGTACTTACTGATGGTCACGTCAGTACTAATAAGTACAACAGGCCAGGGCTTGTTTTCCTGGCAAGCGGTTGGGCTTGCGTTCGTACAACTGAACCCCCTCTCCTCCTCATCCCAAAACAGGGTGACCTGGTCCATGATGCCTCATGCCCTAAACTGCTCCTTGGCTCCTCTGAATGCAATGTGTGAGAAACCATCTGTAAGTCTAGATAGTTACCTGTGGGCACCTGAACATCAGAAAGTCCCAAGCTCAACAGTAGTTAAATGGTTGTTAAAGCTGCAGCCAGCCTGACCTGTTGGTGTAAGCCCAGGGAACCTTCCTTGCCCAGGCTTTCCTGGGAAGCAGTAGCCCAGAGGCCACAGTGCTCTTCTGCTCTGTGCCAATCATGGGCAAAGCCTGAGAAGTTCAGATGGGAGCTCATGAGAGTGGACTGGGATGGGTCGTACATCTGTCAGTTACCAAAGAGGGTGTTAAAAGTACTGGAGAGCAAGAGCACAACTGATGCAGCTTCCCAACCATAAGGACTATGAGTTGTTGAAGATTTCAGTTTAAAGTGCCTGAGCTAGTTGCAACACATCCATTCTTTTCTTTCTTTCTTTTTTCCCCCAGAATGGCTGAGCACATGGAGCCTTAAATGACTGTGACAACTGTGTGTATTTTTTATGTTGTCATGATGTAAATAAATGCAAATGCTTTCCTCTCTGTGCCCCTGGCATGTCTCCAGTGCAGCCAGTGCTACCTGGCTGGGGCTTGGTGCGGTCGTTCTAGAGAATTTGGAATCATCCTTTTCTTGCTACTTGGATTGCGAAGTGCAGTTTTAATCCAGGTTTTCTTTGATGCCAGAAAGGATGTATAGGCACTTCTTAAAAGCTGCTTCTGCAAGCCTGTTTTTGGGAAGTGTCCAGCTGAGTTTTGCAGGCTCGAAACGAGGAGACATTTTCAAGCACTTTAAAATCTAGCTCCTCTACACCTCCTACTCTGTGTCAGGTACATCTGATTTTGTGGGACTTATGCTTTGCATAGCTGAGCTCTATTTTAGCAAATTGGCAAAATTGCTGAATTTCGACAGGCTTGTTTAAAGCAAGATTTTGCATCCTCTGCAAGCCACATGCACAGTCGGACTGGTGTGAAAATTGGTGCATTTGGCCAGTTATTTGTGTAGAACGCCTGGTGTAATTTTGAGCTCATTTAATTAAAATATTTCCGAGATACCCGTGTTCCTGCCATGGCGAGTTTATAAGTGTTAGATCATTTACAATGATGCCTTCTTTTTTCTTTTTTTTTTTTTTTCTTTCATCATGCAAGGAGCAGCATGGCTGTCCCTGCCATATGAGTCCTGCTTGGGGGCAGCCCACCCCCAGCTGCCTGCGGGGGACCTGCATGGTGGGCAGTGGGCTGGCCAGGAGATGCTCAGGCTTTGGCTGCCTGAAGAGTGCAGCCTGCTCTTTGCCAAATGATGGCACTCAGCGTGAGACAAATTATCGGCAAGCTAATGACTTGACATGATTATCCAAGATGAACAAGATTACGTTGTATTAGATCTGGGAGGAACCAAAGGGATGTCTGTAATAATTTCAATTGCTCTTTCAGTGCTCTGACAATTGCAGTAAAAAGGGTGAAGGCTTCTGGGCAAGTTCATGGTATTTCTCCCAGCACCACCAGTGCCACTTAACTTCCTAATAAAATAATGGCTAGTCTGGTATTGCTACCAACATGCTGCCTACTCAGTTGCATGAGATAGGTCAGGATCTCATCCTGTGGTTAGTATTTAATCAATAAACTGGTTAAATTAGTACCCAGATTAACCAGAGCAGCCTTTTGACCAAGACTGCCCATAGGGGAGGGGTGGTTTCCAGGAGAGTTGGCCAAAGCATGGCGGTTCTGACTTTGCTGTCTGTTCTAATACCATGGCCAGGATGCGACGAGTGCTTTCCAACAAAGCTTTGAAGATTACTGGTAGCATTAAGTTGTGTGAGTTGTACTTACACTCTGTTGCAACACACGTGTAGTAAAATTACAAATTTAAGGAGGTAAATGACACCATGTGGCAGAGGGCAGACATCTGAACCTTCTGATAAGAAGGTATAAAGTGTGAGCCATTAACTCTGGAAAGCAAAGTCTGAGCTGTGGAGGGAGCTGGGTAGGGATGGGGCTTCGGGTACTGCTTTCCAGAGGGACTTTGGGAAGGTGTTCCCGAGCAGATGTGAGGAAGTACCGCCTGTGCCATCTGTCTGCCAGGCTTGCTGGGTCACACGGTGGCAGTAATGACTGGGCTCAGCTGGACGTGCGACCCAACAGGTCCTGGCAAGATGAGCAATGGGCGTGATCCTCTTCCCCCAGCAGCTGGCCTGATAAATAAGTCATGATAAGCTCGTTGCCTTTTGGCTTTCAGCAGCACCCTAGCAGACCGTTCTCCGCCAGGCCTGGGGTGGCAGCATGTCCCTTGTGGCCAGGCTCTAAACTGTGGTGGGGAGGAGAGCTTGGTGGCAGGGGGTCCAGCCTGGGAAAGAGCAGGGGTTTCCCAGCTGGACAGAGAGCTTGACTGTGGAGCCAGTGAGGATGAAGGATACCGTAACCCAGACAGGGAAGTATGCTTTGCAGAGGCTGATGAGCCAGCGGGCACATGCTAGTCTGTGGTCTTCCCATATGTCCTGTCTCTCTGGTATGCTCAGCCCTTCTCTGGCCAAGTGTCCCATGGGCTGGTGGCACTCGGGGCTCTAGCAGGAGCCTTGATCAACTGGTGCTGGGCATGCCAGTGCAAGCAGCAATGCCTCTGGTGGGTGATTCTGGCCTGTAGCCAGGCAAATGGCTTTGAGAGGGCTGGGAGCCAGGTAGGCACCAAGCCCAGGGCAGGACTGGAGCTGCCAGCAAAAACCTGGGAGGCAGCAGTGCCTTGTGTCCCCTGTGTCCCCGTCATACATCCTTCCCCTGTGTTTGCTTGGGTCGACCTTTCCTAACTTGGGCTTTCTTCCCTGTCTGAGAGCCAACCATGTCTCCGTGTGACTCATCTTGCTACCCAGCTGGGGGCTTTCCCCGCCAGCCCTCGAGGTGAGTCACAGTACTGGCTCGCTGATGCCATTGTCTGAGCCATTGGCAACTATCTGCTGGGAGCTCAGGGGAGAAGATGGGCAATAATATGTGCTAGGTTATTCCTAAATAATCCCCTAAACTTTGGGGAGAGGGAAGATCTTCAGCATTGCTTCTTCTGAGCCTGGGAGTGCTCTGCTGGCTCCTACCCCCTCTCTAAATTCGTGGAGAGCCCGTCAAGTAATTTCACAAATGTCTGTCCCTTCTTGTGCCCTTGTGCTCTCTCCTCTTCCTCCTGCTTCACACTTGTTCTTCCTTGAAATGTTTCTTCAAGCAGGCTTTAAGTATTGCACTAATGAGCTGCATTATTTGTTGGGCTCACCGGAGCATGTGCGGGGGTGTTGGTGCACACTGGAGAGGTGTCCCTGGCGTCCTGTGGCTCCTTCCTTTGACACTCTCCATGTTGCACACCTGTTTTTGGTAGCGCAGCAGGCCCAGTTCGGTGCCAGGGCCCAGCTGCACTAGAAGCAAGGGTTCTGGTGCTGCAAACCTGGCTTTCCACAGGAACACGGAGCAGTTGGAGCACTGACGCACGTAACGTCTGCAGCGCTGCAAATGGAAGCTGCTGGTGGTGCTGAGGTGGCTCTCCTGCTCTCCGTGTGCCCGCTCTGTCTTTTCCTCCTGCCTAGAAAGGAATGATTTGTTGCACGATCTGGCTCACAGGCATGATTGGATTTAGTCTAGCTGTCATGGGGGAGGTCTGCAGCTTGTTCTGGGAGATTTGGGGTCTTGAGAGCACTGGTAATTGCTGTTTGTGAGGGTTTGAAGAGTTCTTACAGAAACCGTCATCCTTTGATAGCTCTCTGCTCCTTTCTGCAAGGTGACAGAGCTGCCTTTGATTGCCTGACCCTCTAACTTGCAGAAAGTACTGTTATTGAGGGAAAGGGCTGTGTTCGGTGTCGCTATCGCTATCCATAACACACCCAGCTCTGTGTGACAGTCTCTTCTGCTAGAAACTTGCTAGTGAAGATAACCATGTCCGCATTTTAGAGTAAATTCCTAACTGTGCGTAAGATTTAAGCTCATGTCACCTGAAAGGTGGTTGAGGGGAGAAAATGGGTTCAAGGAGAGTACGCTGAGGTGTGGCTGATTTCAGGGTCTGCAACTCATCCTGGCATCTCCTAGCGCTTTCCTGGTCAGCACAGTGCACAGCTGGACCTGTCCCTCTCTTCCAGTCCCCTTGGGTTTGTGTTTCCTCACACCCATGGCACTGCTTTTATTTGGACATTTTTTCTTCTGCTTTACTGCAACATGAAATTTTCCTGTCTTTCTCAATAAATCAGGGCTTTCATCACTCTGTTGCTGTCATGGCAGTGTTTTACTCTTGGGACAGAGCAGGGTCCAAACATTCCCTTGTGCTGACTGCTGGATGTTGCATGGACCTGAGCAGAAGAGACATAGGCAGTTGTATCCTGGGCTCTTCCAGCCAGGCACGAGCACGTCCAGAGATGATACCTGGCTCTTGCTCTGTGATTAAGGGGAGAAATAGCTTAGGAAGAGGAGATCAAAGAGTGAAAAAACCTCATAAGCAGGGCGTCAGGGGTCAAGCGATATTTAATATCTGTTTTATGCATGAGAAACAGAGACACAGGGAGACTAAATGACTTGTCAGACTTTTTCCAAGGGAGGCACCCCTGCGCAGGGAACCGGATCAAATTAAAATCGAACCAAGCTGAAGCCAACACTTTAAATGCTACTCTGGTGTATGACCCTTTCTGCTCTTGTGCTTCTCTGCCAGCCCTCGAAGGCCAAGGACCCCTTGATTTAATTTGTTGAAGTGTTCTCCTCTGCTGCCTCAGAAGAGAGGCAAAGCATGGAGCTGCAGCCTTGCAAAAAAATACCATATGCCCAGTTTCTTCACTGCTAAAATTTATTCTTGGTGGTTTTGGCTTGGTGCAGCATGAAGATTTGTTTCAGACGATGCTATGCGCAAATGGCTGAGGCGGAAAAGCAGCGTCAGAGCCTGCCTTGCAGCCTGCAGCAAGGTGAGAAGGATTTTGGCATGGGGTTTTGTGGCTGTGAGAGCTGTAAGGGTGGGGGTGTTACGGCGTGTTCCTGTGGTCCGTGGGAGCAGAGGAAAGGATCACATCTGTTTAAGAGGAGAGGCTGCAAAAACTATTGTGTGAGCTGGTCTGCGGAATGGATCTCGTTTAATTAGGGGGAGCTGGAGGAAAGGATGTGTCTATTGTAGGAGAGCAGAACAACAAGCACAGCCGAGAACAAGATAAAGGAACCAAGCACTCTCCCAGTCCCAGTGGAGAAGGGCTGAAGTGTGCAAAGCATGATGGAAGCCCCGGAGGTTCCCTGGCTCCTCGTGCCTACACATCCTTGCCCCGTGGGCAGGCTGCAGTGGCCTCCCAAGGGCTGCTGCTTCTTGGCACAGCACTGCAGCCACAGCTGCGGTCCCCGGCTGCGCCGCTGTCCCTGTGGACAGTAGTCAGTGCATGAAGTGACGTGCTTCAACTGGGATTTTATGGGGGATTGGACTTTCTCAGGCTGCAGTGAAGTCTGCCAAGAGAAAGACTCTAGATGAAAAATATAGCCAAATTTGGATCAATTTTCAGGGAAGGAAATGTTTCCTTCTCAGGCCAGGCTTCCCTGATGGAGTACGACGATACTAGTCATTCTTAATCCGTTGCTTGGTGTTCAGCAGCATGAGTTTTAACATGGTGGGAAAAAACCCAACCAAACCAGTTCTCCTTGCTATATGCTTCCCTGTGGAAACTGCTGATCCGTTGCAGCAGAAACTGCAAAAATCGACCTGAAGTGCATATTTCCCACAGGGAACTGCAGCAAAGATGTTTTAATTTCAGCATAACTCTTTAACTGAAAAACAGCCCTACCTGAGATGTTTGACAGTTGTTCTTTGATTGCAGTAGGGGTATGCATTACAGAGGGCCATCTCTTTCTTTTTCCCTCCAAAGCCTCCAGTTTTGTTTTGGCATTTGCTTCAGTGACATTTTCCTACTCCCTCTTAACATGATGAATGGGACTGGTCTGGACTCCTTCAAACACTCCCTGATCCCTGGGAACTTTGGGGATGTCTGTGTATCTCTCCAGTACTGCAAACGTGAAGAGCACATCCCTGCTGACCTCTACATAAATGCTAAGAAATCCCCAATATTTAAAAAAGAGAAATCCATAGTAATTGGCCCAAATCTGGTGGTGAGCATGATTTGGGGTGCAGGTCCCACCAAGCGTTCTATGAAGAGACGGGTTGTTCTGTGGTTTGAATGGATCCAACTTCAACTCCCAGCTAGCTGATCTTCTGCATTTCCCTGAAGTAAGCGAGCCTTTGATGTGAGGAAGCTCCCCCCGTGTCCCGGGTCTGACAAGTCTCCTCCTAGTCTACTCTTTGGATAAGCGAAATAGTTTTTTTTAGCCTCTGGGACTTAAGAGTCTGGGAAACCTGCCTCATGTTCTTGTTGCTTTTTCCTAAACTCTTTTCTATTGCTTCTTTGAAGAGTACGATAAAGTAGAACATGTTATGTCAGGATATATTACGTTAGTTGTGATTTCAACAGCGCTATGTTTTGACGTAATTTCAACTTTCTACTTCACTGTACATTGCTCATGTACCCAGGATATAAAGATAGTGTTATCTTTATAGTGTCCTTTCTGCTGGGATGATACTTTTTGGTGCCTCTGGGGTTTTTTAGGATGCATTTCTGCATCTTCTGGATGCAACTTCTGTTCCTTGTTCCTTTGGGAGCCTACTTGGCCAATGCCATAGAAAATCAACCTGAAATGAGTAGATGCCAAATTCCTGTATGCTTGACCTGGATAGCAAAAACCTTGTGTTTTCTTCCAGACCTGCATAAAAAAATGAGGATTGCTGTGGGGTTTCCTGTAAGCACAGTGGCATTCTGCCATCTGTCTCTGTCGTTGCTTCATTTTTGGGATCCGCGGGTGAGGTGGATTTTGTTACCCTAAGCTGGGCTGTGTGGTTGTTACAGATAACATTTTTGTCAAAATGCATGCAAACAGGGAAACAGCAATGTATTCTCTAAGTTTCTTAGCCAGCCTAATACCCTTGTGAGGTACTCTTTCCATTTTATTGAGATAGTTTAGGATCTCAACTTTCATAGAACTAGTGCTGTGCCAGATTGTACTGTGATTGTTTTGCTTGACATTAAGTCCTACATTGGCTGTTTTCTAACTCCTCCTAAAATCTTGGGACTTCTATTAGTTTGGAATTTTTTCAAGGACCTGAGTCTATAATTCCTTCTAAATCTCTCTAAAGGACATTATTCGGACTTGTTGACTTTAAAACCTGGAATTTAGTGAATTATTTTTAATACCCGCATTAGTTATTGCTGAAATAGGAACCATGAAACAAGTGTGATATGAATAATTACTTCTTTTCTCCAGTTACAACCCAGAAACATTGTTCAGCACCACTGGCATCTAATGAGCCCCACAAGACTGGCTTGTTTCTGATGCACTAAGCGTTTAATGCTGCTGCTCATTCATTCTTTATTAATTGTCTGAATTTTGTAATTGCTGATTTAGTTACAGTATTACCAGCTTGCCTTCCTTTATTTTGTCACTGCTCTTCTGCCTGGCTATTCTCATCTGCCTTATCAACTGGTCTTACTCAAGCTTTTTATACAACTGTGGGAGGCCAGCTCTTTGGTGAGCAGTAAAAAATACTGAAATAAATCCTGTATGTCACAGCTTGGGGTGTAAATCTCACCGTGCCCTGAGTCGGCTCACTTTGCTGCACTGACACCTTCCTGAAGTGCTGTGTGTGTATGTTCTTAATGGTGCCCCTCTGTCCCCTGCCCTGGGGGTGGAATTGGGGTGTCTTTAGCTCGAGTCATGGTGACTCTGCACCATTCTGTGGTGTCAGCCCTGCCTCTGGCCTGCTCTGGGCAGGCGGGGATGATCTCAGCTGCCTTGACGCAGGGTCTGTCTTAGAAAGAAAGCATTTGGGGAAGAAACCTAATCTTGAACACAGAAATGTTGTTTTCCTGCTGGGCGGAGGAAGGTGCCCGGGCGGGCACTACCCGCACTGCTCGCCACCCGGCACCACCGGGGTCCCCCAGGGCATCAGGTCTTGCCGGTGCCAGAAAGAGGCAGATGTTTAATTAGGGATTACCATAAGTGGGCATGACTAAACTGCTGCAAATGGCAATGCTTTTCCTTAAGCCAAGCTCATTCTGGCACATGGGTTCAAACCCGCTGTAGGCTGGATGAAGAGAGGCCATTTCTAGGCTCTTGTAGCTTCTTACCTTATTCAAAGGGCAATTGCAAGGAACCATGCACCCGCTGCATTTGCCTGCATAGGTCAAACCAATGCATATCTAATTAAAAATACCACAAATTCCAGTTAGGTGTGGGGTTTGCAAGGAATGTGATTCTGCTTATTTTAGCAACAGGTGGTAAATATTAAAACATGTACAGCTCATCTCTTGTCTTTTATCTCCAGGGCTGTGAAAAGCAGTGCAAAAGCAGTGCTTGCAGATGCGTGCCGAGCCCACTCCTTTATTTTCATTAACCAAAGGGAGCAGCTCAAAGCCTGGTTATTTTTGCAACCAGTTCGACCAGTATCCCATACGCACCCACGCACCGGTTAATTCACAAATGCCGTGCTTGGTCATCGGAGATGGGAGCATGTAAAGGCAGGTGGGAGCTTCCTGCCTCCCACACGGGTCCACTCCATGCTGTTACCACTTCCTTGGATTTCTGAAAGGGGTTTAGAGATGTTTTCAAGGCTGGGGGGCTAGCCTGTGGCAGTCCCCACTGACCTTCGTGCCTGGCTGAGAAGCGCTGCTTTTCCCAGCTCACAAGCAGTCACTCCCACTTGGAGCCATCACTGCTTTGTGCCCAGGCTTGGGGAGAAATAATATGGCTGTGCTGGGACAGGGCCCTCAGCTTTCTCTTATAAGCTCAGTATTAGTTAATCCCCAATGAAGTGAACAGTAACATGTGCGCAGGGACCTGTTGTTGGCTTCGATGAGCTGCTGGGTGGAGCCGAGGGATGTTGCTGGGAAGTGTGCTCCCGCACTGCTGACTGCATCCCTTGTGCGCCGTGCTGCTGCATCCCGCCTCCCTGTGCACACAGAGCAGCTGTGGGGATACACAGATGTGTCTCAGGTCTCCTTTGAATCTCTGATTTTTAAGTTGTTTTTTTTTTTTTGTTTTTTTTTTTATTAAAACCACAACACTTTAAGACTGGGTCAGGGAGGTGTGGAACGCCTAAGAATTTCTTGTAAGGGAGGTAAATCATCTTGTAAATGGATGCCTGCAAAAGAAGGGGTGAGAATAAGCTGTTACTTAAGGGAACTTTACACTTTTAACTCTATGATTGATATTGATTTAATTTTTACCAGTTCTTATTTCTCTGAGATTCCTGTGAAGCTGCTTGCACTGAAGATGGCTTGTGTATTTGTCCCAGTTTGCCAGCTCAATGTGTGAAACTTGGAGGTAGTGAGGGGAGGTTAGAGGAAGGGGATCGAGGCAGCTATCTGGTAGGAAATAGCATACTGAGCAGAGGAATTTATTGTGAAGTATTCAATGTTATTGGAAAACATATTTTGTGCGATAAATGTGTATGCTGTGATCCAGGGATTGTTTCAAAGAGGCAAGCTTAACTCTGCTCCACTGCTCTCACAACATGGGTATTTTTAGACTGATTCCCATTTATACCCATCAGTATCGTCACAGACGGTTACCAAAATTAAACCTGAAGTTGGATGGGAAAATAGGCACTGACCTTGTCAGTAGAAACCAAAATCATACCTTATTTCAGATAAACACATGGACCTAAGAGCTGCATTTTTCTATATGTGCAAATGCAAACTCCGAGGAACTGTGGAATAGTTTTAAAAAGCATCATTAAGCCCAAGAATGAGCATGCAGTACTTCGTTACTCCTCCCCCCCTTCCAAATTACCGTGCCCTTTGATTAAAATCTAGCTACTGGCAAAACTACCAGCATTGGGGTGTAGGCAGGGAAATTTAAGCCTAAGGAGCAGCTCAAACCCAAGCTGGCAGGACGGCAGAGGTGTGTCCAGTGAGTTTGCCCATACATTGCCAGCGGTTTGCCAATGGAGCTGGTGGGAACCTTTGTCCTGCCCCCAAACATCTCTGTGACTCCATGCCCTGCAATGGGAGCCATCCCCTCTGCAGGCATGAGCGCTGCAGGCTGGTTTTGTCCCAGGATTTGGCAGTAGGAGAAGGAAGCACAACTGAAATGACCACACCATGGGATCCCCAAATCTCCCCACTGCCCTTGCCTCTTTCTCTCCCAACCCCAGGAGGGAGCAAGGAGGCACTGCTGGCATTCCATGGGCAAGCACCCTGCCAGTGTGTGTGGTGCGTAGGCATGCCCGCCTCTGGGCACATACCTTAAGCTGCATGCGGGAATCAGGGTGATAGTGTGTGCTCACTAGAGCCACAATGGGACTAGATGCCCGTGGCAAAGGGGAGCGCTCGATAGACATAGGCAGCAGCACAGCACTTCAGTAGGGTGGCTTAAGGCAGTCTTCTAAAAATGGGTTTTAGTCTGTTTATTGCTGATCAGATTAGTAGGCTAATCAGGTATTCCAGTGTACTCCCCTCCAGCAAGCTTGAGTCCCTGTGGGCTTAAAGCACAGGCCAGAAACAGTGGACTGTCATATTTTGAAGCCTTGTTCAGAAATGCCTGTTGGATGAAGCTGTCCACCCTCCTGGGAGATATCCTGCTTTCCAGCTGCTTTACCTACTGACATCTGCTGCTGCCTCAGTAGAGCTGGGGCAATGCATGAGGGAGATGCAGGCCGGTGCAGGCTGGCAGATGCCTTTCTGCTTTCAGGGCAGGAACCTGCAGTGAAGGCAGCAGGAGGCAGTGATGCTTTATGCCTGGGTACCCCACCAGCAGGACCCCTGGCTCTCTGCTGCCCTACCACCTGGCAGCTGGGCTCTTGGGACAGTTGCTGCCTCCATTCCCTGCTGCATGGCAGACTGCTCAGCTGTCTGCTGGATGCTACCCCAAAATTGCCAGACCCATGTGGCTTGGATGGTCAGGGACTCTTTTGATCTGCGAGGCTGCTCCTGGCCAGGTTGCATCTGATTGCTGCTGTGCCAAAGCTGTATTTTAAAATCATTCCCTTTTCCTCTCCAGTGCTCTTTTCTTTCTGCCGCTGTGTTTAGAGATACTGGTCATGTTCTCTTGTTTGGCTGAAATGGTTAGGCTCCTCTTAGATGGCCAGCGCTCCATGCTGAAACTCATCTGGGAGGCCTTTCTCTGTGCCGCTTCCTTGCCCACAGGAGTGTGCCTGGGCTTGTGCTGCGTGATTCTAACAAGATGTCCAGCTCATCCCGCACAGAGGTGTTGCAGCTTGCCTGTCCTTATCAGGCATGGTTACACTTGATGCATCCCATATGCATGCTGCCAGTGCCAGCAGTGTCTCTGCACCTGGCAAGCTGGGTGCAGTGTGTGCCTTACCTATGCATGGGCTTTCCCAGCCTTTTGGCCCAAGAAACTGTTGGTTCACAGGACACACAGACACATCATGGTCCTGTGCTTGCTGTGCTGCCCACCTCAGCGTGTTGCTGCCCTTCCACTGCTGGAAGTCACACTCATCCTCAAATCCAAAGCGCCAGAAGGAAATAAAGGAGAGATGTTCCTGACTATGGTCTGCTCCTAGCGCTCCCGCAGGACCCCAGCACTGAGCTCTGGACACTGTTTACCCCATGAAGGCATGCAGGCACCAGGTGTTTCCTTTCTGTTCCTGTGCTCCCTGCTTTCCGTGCCCATCCCTGGGGCGGCTCACCACCGCTGGCCAGGAAAGAGCCATGTCCCTTTCTGGTTCCCTTTCCCTCACAGCCTGCAGGCGGCTGTGAGTCATCCAAGAGCACTAGTGTTGCTGCCATTTCCTTGTGTGGTTCAGTAAAACGAAATCCTTGTCCCCTGCATGGTGCTGCTGTTTGCATTCCTCCCAATTACTGCTATTAGGATCCCGGCAAGGTTTTTCAGGCTTCCCTCCTGCAGGTTATGCCTGATCCCCTGTACATTTCTGGGATTTACTTTCATTTCCTGTGTTTTCAGCAGCAGAAATTGCGAGGTATGTGGTTTCCCCCGCCAGTCATTAATTCTTGGAGCTGTGGAGCCTGTGCCGACTGAACTCAAGCTCAGCTGTCATGTTGTAATAAGTTAATTCTTCATCAAGAGAACAGTACCGCTCCTCCCCTCAAAGTGCTGGGAAAGCCTCCGCTAGTCTGCCATGTCTTTCATTAGCCTGAGCTGACCTTGGGCTAAAGTCTAACTGTAAAGGTATTTTATTAGTTGCTGTGCCATCCAGCTGCGAGGAGGAGCTGCCGCGGGGTGCAGAGGGAGGTGGGCACCAGCTTCCAGTGCCCTGCCCTGCTCCCCTGCCAGGGACTGCACCAGCCTTGCCAGCCCAGCACTTGCGGTTTCATTCCCATGATGAGGTGGGCTGCAGGAGCCGTGGCAGAGCTGCAGGGGCATCGTCACAGGGAGCAATGGGAGAGCGGCAGGGGTCAGAGCTCGGGCTGCTCATGTGGCAGGGTCCTTGCCAGCCAGCCCTTCAGGTCCAGTAAGGGTGGCTCCATAGGATCCAGCTTTGCTCAGTTTCATGTTCTTTCTGTATAAACACAAAGAAATACAGTTTTCTAGCAAAAAATACATCCCCTTCTATGCTTTTTCTTAAAAGAGATTTTTTTTTCCCTTGCCTCCTGAGCTACCGGAGTAGCAATTTTTGTGGAAATTGCCTTTTCCCTATTAACTGACTTCTCAGACCACTGCTCTTTCCCCAGTACAAGCTTGTAAACATTTTTTTCCTTTTGAGTAGGAGGAGGGGGATAGAACGGGGGAGGGACAGCTCGATGCATTTAGGGGAACTTCCATTTAAAAATGTATCATTTAATTGTATTCTGTTAGCACAATCTGACCATATAGCATTCCTGGTACCTTCCCTTACTGATGGAGAGTGCTAGTGGGCAGACTGTACCTGCTGCAGTTTAGGTGGGCTGGAATGAAATGAGGGCATTTTTGTTCAGGTTAACTGTTTTTAAATGCTTGTGAACGTGGGGGGAAGATGAATCTAGAAAGACATCATCTCCCTGATCTGCCTAACCTAGCATGCAGTGCATGGTTACAAGTTTTCTTACACTTTTACCATGTAGAAACGGTGCGACAGGGATAGATAACATGATTCTAAGGACACTGAGTTTTCCGTGCTTTTCACACATACCCATCACAGATGCATACATAATTTTACTTTAAGCTGACACAGTTATATGTGCTCTCTGTTAAGCAACATATGTTACTCTGTTCTCCAGATAGGGCAGTTTTAATACTGTGCCAGTAGGAATGTGCTGCGCAGTGATGCATACACTAGCTGGCATTATTTTCCATCTAAAGTTATTTAAATAGTGAACTCTGCAAAAAAGCCAGATGTTGAAAATAGACTCCCACTTACCTGAGGTCAATGGTAAGGCCCTTGTGCTCTGACAAAATAGATGTTTCTTTTCTAATTGAGATGATGAACGTGGTTTTTCATGGGCAGTGTAAAGTTATGGGATAATCTTTATTCTCTAATTGGTTGGAGTTTACTTCTTTTTCATTAGTAAGACCGTTTTTATTTTTTCTTGAATACTTGTATTTTTAAACTTTGGCATATGTAAAATGTCCATTTTCAATCTTTGGTTAAAAATTTTAGTAGTGTGCTTAGAGCTTCTGTTGGAGACTGACTGTGGAGCTGTGCAAGTCCAGGAACAGATGGGTTTCACTGTTGCTCTTTCCACTTTCTGTGAATTTCCCTGAAATGATTTCTTATCTATCTTCTGGGATTGCCACATTGCTATAGCCAATAATTAATATAATTAACCCAGAACTTTTAGTATTATTACAGATATTTAAAGATCCAGAATCGTGCCCAAGAGGGGCACACTCCCTGGGTTGAAAGCCAAGAAAGCTCTTCTGACCACTGCCCATTTAATGAGCTATAAGTAATAGAGTGAAGTGCTACGTGATGTGAAACCAAAGGGGATCATGGGGAGATTGCACAAATCCTCTTTCCTTCCTTGATCCCAAGTTGGATAATTATTTCTGTATAATTTCTTTATTAAACAGTAGGCTGGGATTCAACTCTCCAAACTGGAGCCATTGGTAGCTGAGTTCCCTCAGGGGAGGAAAATGTGTTTTTCTTCTGAAGTAGTCACCTAAATCAGAATGCCGTATCCGGAGAGTGCAGGCTGAATCGCTGTCACTCAGCTTCCCGCACCCGGTTACAGAGGCACTCCTATTGCTCCTGTTGCAATGCATGGCAAAGCTCCTCCTGGTGGCAGAGTGGGTCCCACACTATTGGCTTTGAGAAACTCCCCTTTTGCTTTGCCACACACACAGATTTTGGCTTGGTGAGAAGCTCGTTAGCAGCAATGATGTGATTTTTAGCGCACCTGTGGGGATGCAGGGTGTATTCCCAGCAAGGGTTGTATGGCATTGGTCCAACAGCCCTGGAAACGTGCAGGTTTTCTTCTCCTCTGGGTCAGCCGGTGCCCAAAGGTTTTGGATGCAGCAGCAGTTCCTGTGGCTATGTAGACAGTCTCAGAGTCCCTTCAATGGCATTTCCCACCCCACCATCACCTCTGCTCTCCTCCCAGCAACAGGGGAAGCTAAAATGCTAATGCTTTGTATGTCTCTCAAGTTTCTCTCTCTGTTTCACAGCAAAAGGAGGGATGTTGACAAGTGTGGGCAGACCCAGCAGATCTCCATGCCCAGGGCTGACAGAGCTATGGTCAAGAATAGTGCGAGTCCAGGGAGGTCCTGACTGGTCGTATGGAGAGAGGTTTCCCATTGCCCTATTAGTGAACAGGCTTGCAGGGCAGGTGTTGGTGAGGGAAGGTCCTGTCGACATGTGGCATGTCGATGAGACCGTCTGAGATATCCAGCAGTCTTCAGGAACAAAAAGCCTGTAATGGAAAGGATTGGCCACTGCTTGGGAGAGGTCCAAGGAGGCAGCACAGGGCCAGCTACCCCTCCAGTGCTGGGGAGGGTGGGGGTGCACACAGCGCAGCCCTGAGTACTGTGCCTGGGCTGGTGCCTCTCCTGGCGCCTCAGGCTGACTGCAGCCATCAGTTGCTGGGGCATGCAAGGGCTCACAATGAGACGTGCCTTTCTCCTGCTGTAGCTGGCGAGCAGTGTGCCGGCACGGCCAGGCTGTGAGTGAGCGGTGCTGCTCTGCACAGGGCACTGAGCGAGGCTGGTGGTGGGCAGCTGCTGCTAATTTGAAGTGCTGTGCCACGAGCCTGCAGGTCTGAGCACAGATTCTGCCCTGTGTGGTTTTGGGTTTATCCCTTACAGTCTCTCTGGCTCAAATCTCGCCTAAAGGAACTGTGCAAACCTAATGCTTCTGTTGACCTTAGCCAGAGCTACTTCTTGGGGTGAAGTCCCCCTGGTTTGCTAAATTAGCTTTGTGAACCAGGCAGAGCGAATTGCACGCTGTGGCTGTAAGCAGCAGTGAAGCAGCACACGGATGGTGTTGATGGTCTTGCTGGACTCTGCAGAGTGATAAATACTCCCTTTTGGTTTGGTCTGCTGCCCCTCTCCCCTGAGTGCTTTTCTTCCCTTCTTGTACTTATTTACCCAAACTCAAATTTGAAAGCCCCCCTAAATCACCAGTGCATCTCCTGGCCTGTGGGATTTGATGTGCCTGCCCTGCGCAGCCCAGGGATGCAAGAGGTGGCTTGGCTGAATTGCTGTTTTATTGAATCCTCTTCCTCACTAATTTGTTATTAAATTATGGTTAGAGTTTCATTAGAGCCTCAGTGAGCATGAATTCATTAGCATTTTATTGGCTAGAGCTGTGCTTTGTTTTATGGGAAACGTATCCCAAAGAGCATGAGCACTCTTTGGAGTGATTGTGCTAATGAGCTCTGGTTGGGTCAGGGTGTGCAATAGCTCTCTGAGTGCCTGACTCATACTTGCTAAGGAGCTGGGCTCTCGATGTTGAGATAAAGGCCTGGATTTATGCAAGGGCTTAACAAATCTGGCTGATCGGCCCTTCTGAGGGTTTTACTTCTTTGTTCCTGTCAGTTCTTGCCAGAGTTTTGCCGTGAGCCGTCAGCACAAGGGGACTTTGGCTTCAGCATGGCAGAGGCAAAACAGCTTTGCCCATGGCACTCCCCTCTGCCAGGCTCAGGGCAAGCCCAGGCAGAATCCTTTGCCTGCAGCCAGGGATTGCAGAAGACTCTCTGAGGATCTCTGCATTGATTCTGTTCCTGAAACATATGCTGGGGCTGAGTAGCATCTTTGCTGAAATGTCCTGGCCTGTCTGCATTGCTATCCTGGGGCTGTTACCCAAAAACCAGGCTAAAAATAGCCTCTCTAACCCTGAGATATTTTTCAGGGTTGCTGTCTCTTCCAAGTCCTCATAAATTAGCACTTGGGATGGTGCAGAATAGAAACCCTACGGCTCCAGCAGCTCGGAAATGCAACTTGATGTTTATAATCTGTGATTGTTAGGACCAATAAATCAGGCTGCAGCTCTACAAGGTTTCATGCAGTCACTCTGGGTGTTGCAGAGAGCATTCAGCTCAGCCCATGGCTCCTGGAAAAATCACATGCAGAGCTTCGGAAGGTGCTAGGTTAATTACCTCAAGGTAGCCAGGCTGGAGCTCACCTTTTCCAACTAAGTCAAGACATTTCTTTAGTGTTATGTACTAGACACACTGCTGTGATCTCGGTCCTGGTCTGGTGTCTTAGCAAGGTGCAGAGAGGAGACTCTTCGATGCAGTTTCACCTCTACTTGTAACAACGGGATATGAGAGATGGTATTTAGAAACCCACCCCAGTGGGCTCTTTGGTGATGCGCTCTGGTGAGACCCTTCTCTATGAAGAATAAGCCCTGCAAGCAGCATACGGGTATGTGCTGGGGATTTTGAGGCTCACTGTACACATGGTGGGAACCTGAGCTCTGCTTTCTCCAGCCCATCACCATGGCTTCAGCCCTGGAGCTGGTGGGCTTGCACAGCTTGCCTGGTCTGTGCACTGGGGAGGGCAGAGCCGCCTTCCCCTCACTGTTTTCTGAGTCATCTGTATCTCCCATCCCCATCCATGACTTCAAAATGGCTTTGATGAGTTGTATTTTCAAGTCTTCTATCATTCGATCGCAGGTCAGGGCCAGCAGCTTTTCTTGCCTGCTGGTTCTGCCTGCCAAAGTTAATACATCATGCAGTGCTGGAAATGTCACATGGAGGCTCGGCACGGACCGGAGGCAGGGCTTTGCATCAGGCGCCTGCCCTGCGCTACCTCTGCAGAGAGACTGGCAAAATAATGAGAGGATTAATTAAATTCCTCTTCCTTAGGGCAAGGTGCAGAATGCAGGGCTTTTCTGTCACTGGGCAGGCGCAGAAAGTCTGTCCCCACAGCTGTGCACAGCACCCTGCATGTGGGACCAGTACCTGTTGGGGGTGCGCCCATGGTAGACCAGTTATGGGACTCCCCAAAAGTTCCACAGCAGGAGATTGCTCAGCCTAAATGCTTAGCCTATTCCCCTGCCAGCCCCTTCCCCACTTGCAGACTCTAAATGCAAAAGTGGCTGGATTATGGGAATCTCATTCTCTCCCTGGGGCTGGGCCAGAGCTTTGTGTTTAGTCACTGATCTTTGGAAGTTCCTGCTGGGTTTTTTCCTTTCCAGTGACTTCTGATGAAAGTGGGTAATTACATTACCCCATCTCCCCTGGAGAGGTTCACAGAGTCCTCCGCAAACATGTTCAGTTTTATACCAAGCCCCTAAAACGCCCCACTCAAAATGAGGTTTCTCTTACCAGAACTGAGCAATGGCCACAAGGCAGTGGGGCAAACCTGGCCAGGCTGAGGAGACCTGGGGACTGGCAGGGCTGGGGAGGTGGTGATCACTCTCTGGGGAGGTATGGCCCTTTGGTGGGGCAGAGCAGGTTCCTTTGAAATGCAAGTTAACATTCCCAGCAGCATCCTGGCCTGAGCAAAGCATTATCCCCATGCAGGGGCCAGATTTCTTCAGGGTGTGCTCCTCCGATGCTGGGCATGGGGACACTGTGGGGCAGTAAGGGCCCCTGTCCTGTCCTGGCATAGATGCACAGGCTGACGTGGCCATGTGCTTGTGTTTGGGGAGGCACGTGGGGTCAGGGAAATCTTTCTTTGCCCATCTTGTCAAAGCCTCTTCAGCCCTTCCTGGGCCTTTCCTGGCACAGGAAAGCTAATTCAGGTGTTTTTGTCTGTCCCCTGCAGTACGAGTTTAAAGCCAAGAACATCAAGAAGAAGAAAGTGAGTCTCATCGTGTCGGTGGATGGCGTGAAGGTCATTCTGAAGAAGAAGAAGAAGGTAGGCAGGCCCTGTCCCTGCAGCAGTGGTGCCTAGGCAGCAGGAGCCCTCCCCTCATGGTGCAGGGACTTGCAGAGTCCTTGAATTTCTGTGAGACTCCGGTGTGCTGGGAGAGGCAGGGATGGGCTGGGATCAGCCATGGATGAGCCATGTTCCTGCGGGATGGCAGAGCCAGTCTTGACTGGGCATAGAAGGAGCTTGGGGGGCCCCATGGGAGATGGTGTGGGACAATGCCGGTCCCAGCAGGATCCAGTCCTTAGCAAAGGATTGCAGGGGAGCAGTAGCAGAGCTTTGACAAGCGCTTCCCGGGTCTGTCCCTGGACTGTCTGCCTTGTTCTTGATCTCAAGGGCAGCATCTGACGTACTCATTTTCAGCTTCTTTTGTTGCAGAAAAAAGAATGGGCCTGGGACGAGAACAAAATGCTCGTCATGCACGATCCCATCTACAGGTAAGCCTGCCTGCTGAAGGGACAGAAGCTTGTGTGGCTCTGCTGTGCCACTTACTCCGCACCACACCAGCATCGTGCTGGAAACTGACCGTGGAGAGCCACCACCGTCCCCACAGAGGGCGGTTCCCCTCGCTTGCTGTGCTCTCCAAAAGTCCCCAGCTCTTTTCCTACATCTTGCTGGCAAAAGCTAAGAGTACGGGCTGTCTGTGTCCCAGGGAAGCTGAACAGGAGTGAGCAAGAGCCCCAGCTGTGCCTGGGAGGGGCCAGCATGCTGGCTGGGGAAGGTGCCAGAGCAAGGAGGCCAGCTCTCTGAATGGGCAAGGCAGAGGAGTGAGGTTTGCTCTCCTTGGTCCCTGGGGGGCTCCTGGACTGCCCTCTGTCCCTGGGGGCTGAGCAGAGAAAGCCCCGTGCTGCCTTCTCAAAATGCTTGGTGCCGTTGAGTCAGCAGGCTAATTATCCCAGCCGAGGCAAAACCACTGCCAAAAAAATTTCTGATGGGATTTAGCCATGATGTGCTGCAGACGCTGGGCATCTACCAGCGCCCTGTGCCCTGGGAAGCGCTGGCTGTGGCCTTGGCAGCCTCCTGGGCATGTGGATAGTATGTATGTTGATATCTTCCCCTCCTTTCTGTCCTTTCAGGATATTCTATGTGTCTCATGACTCCCAGGACCTAAAGATCTTCAGCTACATTGCCAGGGATGGGTCTAGCAATGTCTTCAGGTGCAACGTCTTCAAATCTAAGAAGAAGGTAAAGGTGTTGGGATGCTCATCCCGCCGGTGGGAGCTTCAGTGGGGCGGCTGGAGCAGAGCCCCATGGTGCTGCACTGCAGCAGGCAGCCCAGAGCACTGCAGTGATGTGAGCTCTGGTGCCTGCGGCTGTGCTCAGTCCCTCCAGCAGCGCGAAGAGACCCCTGAGAGCTGTGCCAGGCTGGGGAGGGCACCAGGCAGGGGCAGCTGAGGTTACACTCCTCCTCTCCTCGCCCGCTGCAGAGCCAAGCCATGCGCATTGTCCGGACTGTGGGGCAGGCTTTCGAGGTCTGCCACAAGCTGAGCCTGCAGCACACCCAGCAGAACGCGGACGGGCAGGAGGATGGAGACAGCGAGAGGAACGGGGATGACCTGGATGTCCCAGGTACCTTGCAAGGGCAGAGGCAGGGGTGGTGTGGGGTCCTGGAGCCTGGAGCAGATGTGGTCTGCAGAGTCCCTGTCTTTCCACACAGCTCCTTGCTGGCTGACACCAGCGGGGAATGGATTTGCACAGCAATCTGGCCTGTGGCACCTTGGGCTCAAGCTGGTATCTTGCCCAGCAAGGAGCCTTTGCTAGGTGTTAGCCATTACCCTCGCAGACATCCCCCTTGCTGGGAGCCCATTAACAGTGCCTGGAACTCTGCTGGGTGCCTAAATACTCTCCTTGCTTGGCTGCACATGCAGCAAACGTTTCCTCGCTGCTTCCACAGAAGAGGCCCTAAGCACAGACCTTCCCCATATCATGAGGTGCTTGCAGGGCTGGGTCTGGCTCTGTCTTTTCCACCTCTGCAATTCACTGTGTGTATGAAGTCATGTTTGGGATCTTGCATCAAGCTCCCAGGGCTGCAGGCAGCCTGCAGACCTCCCCTCCCCTCTCAGCCCCTTGGGTGGAAGGTGCAGGGATGCTCATAGTCAGGGGCTGCTGGACCAACCTGTCACCCCAGGCTCTGTGGGGCCCTGGGGAGCTGCTGTGCTGCTTGGTGCCAGCAGCTGTGCTGGAGGGGAGACAGATGCTTTGCAAGAGGTTAGTTGAACACCTCCAGTGCCTGTCAGGATGCTGGTGTGTCCTGCTGCCTGTCCACATATGGGCTGCCTGCCATGCAGCCCCGTGTTGGGTGCTAGATCCCCACCATCCGATCAGGAGCAGCCTGGGCTGTGCTGCAGTTTCCTGCCTGCCTCTGCAGCCAGCACTGTCGTGATGACCTAATCATTGAGCTGTCCTGGACCAGTCATTGTTTTTCCTCCGCACAATGTCCTGGCCATGATACGCAGTTCACTGGCAATTTCTGAGCATGCGGGCTTTTTTCCCCCCTAATCTCTTGTTTACATTTCTTTAGTTTTCTCTGTGTCTTCTGCTCTCAATGGCCCATTTCTCCCACATCAGGACTTTTGGCCACTGTTCCCCAGTTTTGTCGTTCTGGGGCTGGGTGTGTTTTCTGCTGCAAGCCCCGTCCCAGGTGGCAGCAGGAAGCGCAGTCATGCCACTCTGTACCTGCTTTCCCCCTGGAGCTGGAGGGTGGGTGGCACAGGGGAGGTGGGCATCACTCACCATACTGTGGGTGTATCATAGCAAGTTCCTGCTCCAAGCGGGCTGTGCTCTGCTCTGATGCCGCTCCCACAGCCTGCCGCCTCACTGGTGCAGAGAGGGCGGCCACCTCAGCGGAGGAGACAGACATTGATGCCGTGGAGCTGCCGCTGCCCGGAGCTGACATCCTTGACTTCAGCCGCGGCGTGACTGACCTCGACGCTGTGGGCAAGGAAGCGAGCACCTATGCCGACTCCAAGGTGCGTGGGTCCCTGTCCGCCGCACTCAGGGCATGGCATGGCCCCAGCTCTGTGGGTCTGATGCCCATCCTGGGGGCCCAGGGATCAGGAGGGATTGTGCAGCATTCCCTGGCTCCGGGATCCAAGCCGTCTGCCGCCGCAGGGCTGCCCTTTGGCTCAGGGCCCGGGGCGCTCCTGGAGAGTGCTGTACTGAGGCTCAGCTATGTGCAGCCACATGGAAAGCATCTGGGGCAGAGCTGATAGGGACTTTTTTCCACCAAAAATAATAATAAAAAAAGACTACTTTTTTGGTACAGTGGAAATTCCCATGGGAAGCATCAGCCTTTTCAGGAATTTTCTACAAAAGTATTTGGGCTTTTGTCAAATCTGAAAAAAATAGTGTCTTCAGAAGTTTTTCAGCACCTGCAGCAAGGCATGCATTTGCTTTGAATGCAGTAGCTTCTTTCCTGGGTATTCTGGGGGGCTGCTCTGTGCCACACCCCATATGTGCCTGGTGGCAATCTGTGGCGAGGGGCATGAAATCACACTTTTGGCATTGGTGTTTTGCAGGGCTGTCTCCACCCTGAAGATATTCTGACAGCGTCGCCCAAGATGCTGTTGCCCTCGTCTGCCCAGCTGCCTGATCTCGGAACACCCCTCTCTGCCCACCACCAAATGCAGCTCCTCCAGCAGCTCCTGCAGCAGCAGCAGCAGCAGACGCAAGTGGCCGTGGCACAGGTTCTCCCCTCAGCTCTTTCCTGGGGGAAGTGGCAGGGCTGGGGTGCACTACTGACCCCCTTGGTGCTGGAGCATCCTGTGCCTGGAAGGGGGTAGGCATGGGTGGGGACCCAACCTGAGCCAGGGTGGGAAGTGGGCTGGGCTGTGTCCCCTATCTTCTGCATCACAGCCTGCCTTGTCACGCTTTCCTGGCTGTGCCCTTGCTGTGCCCTTGCTCCCAGCGATGGCTCCGTTAAGGCCACGTGGATTAGTGTTAGGTCTGCTACCAGCTTTCTTGGTCCCTTGGCCCCTGTGTTCTTGCCAATGTCTGGCCTCAGCGTTAGCACCTGCTGACTCATTCTCTATTCAGGTATTTCTCATTTAAGCAGCTCTGGCTACTTTATCCAACTCATTATCTTAGCTTTACTTGTTCCCTAACCCTTCCCAGAGCTCTCTGCAACTGCTCAACTTTCTTCCTGGCCTGAGCGATTGGCTCTGGCAGCCAATTTCTGTGCTTTCCCATGGCATTCTTCATGCATCAGAAATCAGTATTGGTCCTTCTGGCCACGCTGCTGCCCCAAGAGCCTGCATGCCTTATGGCATCACAGGCTCAGGAAGTTGCTTTCCCCTCTGGAAGAGGAACCTGCATCCTCAGGGGATCCTTTATGTCTGCCCAAGTATAGTGTTGCTGCAGACAAAGCTTGCCAGGCAAAGCCAGGTCCCTCTGGGGTAGAGACTGCTCACCTTTGGTAGTTCCCAGTCTTTGTGTATCTGCAGAGCTTTGCAGTGGCTATTTCTTTCTATTCCTCCTTCCAGATAAAAAAAAAAAGCTGAAATAGTGTAACGCGGTTTTCTTGGCTGTCTCCTGGGATGGCAGCCCTCTCCCCCTCTCCCAAGGGCTGACACCCTGCCCTGGACCTCTGCCCACCCCAGGATGGTTCTTGTCCCAGGAACTGTCACTTAGCTGCTCTCTAATCCCTTCAGCCTGTGGCATGGTGATTTTGTATTGTTGTACTGTTGTACCTTTTTAATTAAAAGTTGGGCCCTACCATGTCAGTTGCCTTTCAGATGACTGAATGCATTATATCAATACTGCTGTCAATGGCACTTCTTGTCTTCTCTCAAGAAGTACCAAATCGGTTTGTCTCTGAACACATGGTGATGGGCACCGGCTTAATTCTTTACTGGGACATCCACTGAGGTGACCAGGATCTGTGCTTGGTCCACAGCTACGGGGTCCATCATGTAATTATTTTGTCCTCGGATTACTTGGCTGAGGATGAAATGCCATTTAGTTTTCTTGTTAACAGAGACTTGCTTTAGTGGGGCATTTCCAGATACATGTGAACATTCCTCCACTTGAATTAAGGCTAGGAGTCTTTCCTGGGTGTTGTCCCCAGGGGGCTGGTGGCATGAGCCACTGCCCCTCTGCACGATACGACCTTTGGGGTCTGCTCGCATCTTCTCCAGGCATCACCTGAGCATTGCCTGGGCCCTACTGCAGGTGCCTGTTATGAAGACATCTATCCAGCTGTGAGGGAGGATAACTTCCAGGCTGACACTGCCAGCAATGAACTCTGGCACCCACTTAGCATTTAATTGTGATTCCATATCTGCTAGCTCAGCCTGGGGTCTCCACTTCACCCACAATTATTCAGGAGAAGGGCCCTGTCCCACCACACTGTTGTGCCCCACTGTCCCACCGCTGGCGAGAGGAGAAGGAGGAGGTGACTTGGGCCTCTGGCTTCCTGCAGCAATGGCAGAGCAAGTCCCAGCCCCTTGCCTGGCCTCCTGCCACCCCTGAGCTTGCTGTGCTTCAACTGTGTCCCACCAAGGGCACTGCCCTGCTGCCTTACTGGCTGCAGTCATGCAGCGCAGGACAAAACAGGCGGCACCTGCCCGCCAGCAGACCCAGTGCTGCCTCCTGGTACTCATCCAGGAAGGCAGGTGGCTCCCAGCTGTGCTGCTTTTGGGGCCCTGCAGCCACAGCAGCAGCTCCTGAGTTTGGCAAGCTACAGAGAGTTCCCCATCGCTTCCCCAAGGTCACTTTCCAGGCCAAGGTAAAACAGCCTTTTTTGTTGTTGGTTTTTTTTTTTGTTTTTTTTTTTTTTCCTGTTTTGGGTTTGGTTTTTTTGTTGTTGTTTTTTTGTTGTTGTGTTTTTCTGTGTGTTTTTTTTTTTTTTAAATTAAATCCATGCTTTCCTGGTTCCCTACAAGCCTGGCTGGCTCAGTCCTTGCTGGAGAGAGGATCGCTTGTAGGAGCCATGGGTGGGTGGCAGGAGGCGATGCTGAGCTGGTGTGGCTCCCAGATGTCTCTGTGCTGCTGTCCTCTTCTCCAGAGCATGCTCCTGGGGCTTTCCTTGCTTGAGCTCAGAGCAGAGAGCTGTGCCTGCTGCCCCTGGGCAAGGGCTCCTGGCTGGTCTTGCCCAGCAGTGTCCCACCCTCCCTGGGAGGTAGTGCTGGTGATATAGATGCTTGTGTGTGGGTAGTTATGCCAAAATCAACGGACTTGCCTGTGGGCTCCCACCGGCTAATGTCCAGGCATTGCTTCCCAGGGCCAGAATGAGCGGCCAGCTCGCATCCCCAGAGCCACCATATCTCAGCAATGCTCTGCCATCTGTATTGCTCCAGGCATGTCATGCCTGTCGCAGCCGGAGCCGCCTGCAGCTCCAGGGCAGCTCTGGTGCTCCAGCCCCTGCTAGCAACAGATGCCACTGGCAGGACACCCTGCCTTGTTCAAAACACTGTCTCTGGGAAACCTGCCCGAAAGAGAGCTTTGCCAGGGCCAGCTCGCAGCACATGGCTGCACCCTTGTGCACCCACAGCACCATCCGGTTGGGTGAGTGTGTCTTCTTTTCCTCATCCATCTGGCTTCCTCCTGGTCTGCTCTTTCCTCATACATTCATGGTGTACGTGCACGACTGATGGTTTGGTCAGCACCATCTTCCTTTGCCTTGGGTTTTTCCATCAGAGAGACCAGGGGACCATGTGCTGGATTTTCTGAGCACGCCCTGGTGTGACACTGTCACCTGCCCCCACTTTCCTCGTCACGTCTGCAGGTACCCACGGGGAATGTCATCTTCCTCAAATCATTTGGTGGAATGCTGGTGAGCCCTGTAGAGGAGCAGGGATAGCTGGAGTCAAAGTTCTCAGCCCTCAGGCAGCATCTCCCACATGCTCACCTGCTCTCTCCTGTCACACAGGTCCACTTGCTGAAGGACCAGCTGGCCGCAGAGGCAGCAGCACGGCTGGAGGCCCAGGCTCGTGTGCACCAGCTCCTGCTCCAGAACAAGGACTTGCTGCAGCACATCTCGCTCCTGGTCAAACAGGTGCAAGAGCTGGAGCTGAAGCTGGCAGGGAACACCACCAGTAAGCACTCCTCCCCCTTCCTCTCCCCTCGCAGCTAGTTGGGTCTGTGGAGGACATGCGTGTGGGTGTTTCTTGAGGGGTTTTTGTGCATTTCCAGTGGTTTTGTGTAGGGAAATATTAGTGCCCTTCTGGCATGGCTTGTACGTGCGTGGCAGGGTGCTTGCATGCAGCGTGTTGGGGAGGGATGTATGGACAGGCAGTCAGGTATGTCCATCAGCTGTATGTCCACTTTCCCCAGTGGCTGCGTGGTCTAGGCCAGCTCCTCACCTGCCCAAGAGCCCCTCCTTGACCTTCCTCTCCAGCAGACTTGGCCATCAGCTCCCCAAAGGAGCTGGGGTGGGAGACAGATAACTTTTTATCCTGCAAAACTGGCACTTCGATGGCCAGCAGCAGCTCCTGGCACCAGTGGCATTGAGTGAGCCCCTCTAAACAGTGGTGGTGGGGAGGTTGACATTCAAATGGCCCTGAACCAACCTCCTCTGTCCAGTCTGCAGCCAGCCGTGGTGGCCAGGGGACACCCAGGCAAGCCAGGGTGGCACTGTCTGCCTCTCAGCCGTGCCCTTCTCTTGCAGCAGGCTCCCAGGACAGTCTGCTGGAGATCACCTTCCGCTCCAACGTCCTCCCTGTCCTCTGCGACCCGACCACCCCGCAGCCCGAGGACACCCACCCGCCATCACTGGGCCCTGGCTCGGGCTTCCCCAGCGCCCTGGGCAGCCCCATAGGTAGGAACGACTGTCTGGTGAAGCTGGAGTGCTACCACTTTCTGCCAGACTCGGGGCCACCTGCCCCAGAGCCGGCGCTGGGCAGCCTGGAGCTCATCAAGTTCCGCGAGTCGGGCATTGCCTCTGAGTATGAGTCCAACACGGACGAGAGCGAGGAGCGCGACTCCTGGTCCCAGGAGGAACCGCCGCGCCTGCTCCACGTCCAGCCCAGGCAGGACCTGGGCGACAGCCTGGAGGACGAGATCGCAGTGTAGGCATTGGCAGGAGGTGGTGCGGAGCAGCTTGTGACCTGTTGGAGCTGGGGCAGGCCCTGGCCGTAACCCCCTGGCCCTGGCAGGGAGGGGACAGCCCAGAGAGAGAGGGGGCAGAGGAGGGAGTGTGAGGCTTCCAGCACATGGCCAGGAGGTGTGTGGAGGTGAGGACAGAGCTGTGCCAAGGGGGTGCGCTGGGCATGCTGTGCTCCAGCGTGCATGGGCTTGTGTGCTGAGCTGGAGCGTCCCCCGCTTTGCATCAGACAGTGAGCTGACAGCTGATCGTGCTACCCCCTGGTCCCCGTCCCCCTGCAAGCTGTGTTTTGAGGTTAGGCAGAGGCAAGGAACTCATTGCCAGATTAGCCACTGCTGCTGGTCCTGCTGCAGGGAGGAGCAGTAAAGCAGAAGAAGGTTTTTGCTGGGCGAATGAGAGAGCAGGCATGGAGCAGTCGGCAGGTACAAGAGTGACTGAGGAGTCAGCACAGGGCGGTGAGCAGGGACAGAGCCACTGCCAGGGGGTCTGGCTCTCTGCGTGGTGGAGAGGGTGGGAGATGAGGCCAGGGTGGTCAGGGTTGGTGATGGTGCACTGTCAGGGTGGGTGCGCAAGTGAGAGGTGAGGCAGCGAAGGACAGTGGGGACAAGCCTGGGACAAGCTAAAGGGGTGAGACAAGGTCACGCAGGGTGGCTGGGTGCAGGCAGCTCCTGGCAAAGTGCTGGTGTTCATTGCACTTCCAGGGCAGGGTTTGCCCCTGCCTGAGGCAGGTCTGGAGGGTGTGTGGGCACTGCCCGCTCCTCTCCAGGCTGTGGAGTGGAAAGGAAGGCATGGCTGGGCAAGGAGCAGGGAACCAGGGCACACAGCATGGGGCTGTGGAGTGTCCTTCCCTTGTTGCCCAGCCCTTGGGCTCCTCAGCATGGCTGCCAGGTTTCAAAGCCTTTCTGGTGCTCTCAAGTGACATTTCCAAGCACTTCCCTGCACCCACCATCACCACAAACCCCCTGCTTTGCTTTTTAGACAAACCTTCCCATTTCCAAGCAGTCACTTGCCCCTGGACCAGAGCTGGGGGATTCAGGGCTGGCATCGTCTGTGTGCAGGGATGGGCACGCTTGCCGCCTCTTGATGGAGGGTGAACTGCTGGTGTCTGCAGGTGGGGTCCTTCACGCCTCTGGTTTGCACCCTCCAGAAAAATGAACCCAAGATCTCAGGATCCTCCATAGACCCTGAGATGCCCATGTCTGAGGCATCTGTGGAAACCTCCAAGTGGTCCAGAGCTTGTCTCTTTTCTGCAACCATGTTTATCAGCTGCCTATTGCTGCAGCCTCTAAGACGCCCTGGCTGAAGGGGTGTGAGCCAGAGTCCTGATGTCCCCCTGCTCCTTGTGGAAACACTTGACAAGGTGGGGACTGGCACAGTTGTCTTCGACCCCATCCACCCTCCTATCCTGCTTCTGCTTTGCTTTGTTGCTTCCTTCTGCTCTTGCCTTCACCAGCTCTTGTGTCTGCTAGATCTGCCTGCACCTAACCCCTAGCTGAGCATCTTCCAGGCACAAGCTCTTGCTCTCCTCCAGGGCTTATCACGGCTGCTGAGCAAGGTCCATTGCTTCTTTCTGTCCCAGTCCCCTTGAGTGCTGCTAAGGAGTGAGGTGTGGGTGAGACCCCAGGGGCTGGTACGAGGTGTGCTATGCACCCTCCACCACAGGAGAAGGCTGGATGCTGCAAGGAGCTAGAGAGTCCTAGTGGGAAGAAAGGCCATGTTTCTGTGTCCCCCAGCAGTGGCCTGGTGTCCAGGGGAGCCCCTGCACCAGCCACAGATGGGGCGGAGTGGGAGCATGGGCTGTTCGGGACTCGAGTGCTCCTGTCTTCTGGCCACCAATATTTCCATATGGCCTGTCTTACACTGCTGTGGGTGCAGCTGTGTGCCAGCCCCTCTTCAGGGGACCCTGACATCCCACTGCCAGCTCACAGCAGTTGGAGATGAAAGCATGAGGTGGGAGGCTGGTCCTGCCAGGAGGGAGAAGTGGGGATGGCAACATGCACAGGCCATGGCGCAGGCAGGGTAGGGATGGGTGGGTGAGCTGAGAGAGGGATTTTCATGTGGGCAGACAGATCATGGAGGAGAGGGGATGGCAGGAGCTCAGCCATACACGCAGGGCAGATGAAGGGAGAGGCTGGGAGGAGCACCAGCAGGCAGGAGGTCTCATCCAGGCTGGGCTGCCTCAGAAAGAAGGCAGGGCTGAGCCATCTCCCCAGGCCATAGCTCCTGCTGTCCCTGCTGCACATGCTCAGTCCAGGCAGTACCCTGCAAGGAGCTGTTGGGACCAGCTGCGGGCTTGGGCTCCTGCCTGGTACTTTACCCGCAGGGGATGGTGGCAGGTGCCCCATAGGCTGAGAGGGTGCTGCCAGAGCCGGATGGGACCCTGCCAGCATTCTGCCACACTGTAGGGGTACCGGTGTAAATGATCCTCCTAACTCAGTGCTGTCTCCAAGATGCCTCTCTAGCCTCTCACTTTTGTTATGGACCTTGACTGGGGATTTATAGCTATATTTTTTGTCCTTTCTTTTCCTACAACTGTTATGTTACTAACTGTTGACTCAATCTATCTGGGAAACTGATCTGTCAATGTAAGTGCACTTAACCCTTGGGTGTTGTCATTAGTTGACTGGCTTTTGCTAAATAAATCTTTCTATTTCTCAAGGCTTTCTGTTGTCTTTTCCTTCTCGCTGACTCTCTCTCTCACTGTACTTCTCTCCCTCTCCATGCTGGGAGCCAGCACCAACGGTGGCATCTCTTGGCCTTGCACAGACCCCCTCCAACCTAAGCATCGTCCCCTGCAGGACCCTTGCTTGCAGTGCCATCTGTGGGCTGCCTGTGAGAGTGAGGTGCCCCGAATGTTGCTGGGGGTAGAGGGGTTTCAGCCTTCCCCTTCAGCCACTGCACAGCACAGGCTCATCTCAGGGCTGGCCTGACAGCTCAAGGGTGCTGGGGAGTTCCCAGCATCTGTAGAGCACTGCATGGAGATGCAGAGATACTAAGCAGCATTTTCAGGGCCTCTGGAGATTTTTTGGCTTCTGGAGAAGGAAAAGTTGGTAAGAGTCTCTCTTAAAGGATGGCAGAAGTGTTGTGTAGGCAAGAGCAGCGGGCAGATGAGGGCAGTTGCTTCTAAAACTATTTATTCTGCTGCTGGCAGGAGTGATGGAGCAGTGCCCTCCTGTGGTGGCTGCCTGGCTGGCAGGGCTACACAGGCACCCTGGGAGCTGCAGCCTCCTGCTCCTTATGCTCCTTCTCCCACAGGCCCTTGAGCCTGCGGTAGTACCCCTTGCAGCTGTAGCCCTCTTGGGAGCCGTGCTGGGTGTGGGTCTTGACTGACCACAGTGTTGGGAAGACACAGCAGCATGGCATGCACGGGTAGCTGTACTGGGGCACCGGCTGCCACTGGGAAGCAGTGAGGATGCCCTGGACAGTGATGCTGGCTCTGCCGCTGGCCAACCTGTCCCTCTCAGGGAGCTGGAGCTTGTCTGAGGAGCAGACAATCTCCAAGAGGTCACTGGGCTCCTCAGTCTCCCAGGTGCTGGTGGCCAAGCTGGAGGGGCTGCCCAGGTGCTGCTGGGCAGCTCCTTTGGTGCCCATGAAGTACCTGTAGGGTGAGAACCAGGGCCAGTAGATGGTACAGGTGTGGGCAGGGAGCTTGCTGCCCAGCAGGGCTGTGGGGCTGCAGGCTGCAGAGAAAAGGGTCTGCAGTGAGTCGGAGGTCCCTGCAAGAGCCTGGCCCCCCACAGGGTAGGGAGCGGTGCTGGGGACCCTTTCTCTCTTTCTCCATGGGATGCAGAGGTGGCTGGCTCTGTTCTAGTACATCCCCCCAGCATGGAAGGTACCACCCTCCCACTATGGGGTGCAGGGGTAGAGGCGGGCGTGGGATGCTGGCGGGCACCCAGGCACTAGCACAGCACAGGGCTCACCCAGCAGTCCACTGGAGCTGTCCCACAGAGAGCTGCACTGGTATGGGGGCAGCAATGGGGAAGCTGAGCTGGCACTCACGGGGGCAGCACCCACAGCTTTGGTGATTCCTGCTGGTAATATATGGGGGAGAGACCGGTGTAGCTCAGAATTGGGGTGTGACTGCAGAACCCCCACAGGTCCCCAGAAAGCACCCAATGCCATGGGCATTCCTGGTCCCCTTTTCCCACTGCACAGGAGGATATGCCCAGCTAAACCCCTCCACAGCCTGCCTGCCCGCAGGCCCTCACTGTGCCGCGGGAGGTTTAGCGGTGCCGTGGCCATGCCCAGGGAGTGCAAAGTGCAAGGGGAGCCTTCCCCACAGGCAGTGCCAGCTGCCTGCACCCTCTGCCTGGCCACAGCTGGCAGGTGACAGGCTGGCAGGGCCCCAGGGGCATAAGGCCTCCAAGCTTCTTGTCCTAGTGCCATGGGTCACAGCCCTGATGGAAATGGTGGGCAGGACAAAACTCTCAGTCACACTCAAGTAGCCGGCATGTGGCTCCTGTGCCATGGTATCCATGTCATCGTCAGCTGATGTCAAAAAGGGCTGATGTTGCATGTGTGTACAGTGCACAGCAGGATGCTCCTGGGCAGCGGGCACAGCCCCCGGGGTCTTTGGGGATTTTGGCCAGTGCAAGGGAACAGCCAGCCTGGGCTGGAGAGGGAGGCTTGGTGGGGTTAGCAGTGCAGAACCTAGGCTGTGGGGGCCCCCAGAGAACCCCTGCTGTTTCACAGGTGCCTGACTGATAAGGGCCCCATCTAAGTCCCATCTCTGTGGGCAGCATGGCAGATCTGGGCAGAGGGTTGGCAGTGTACCTCACCCAGAGGTGTGGAAGGGACAGGCCCACTGTCCCCTTGCCATTCCCTTGGTAAATCTTATCTCTCTCTTTCTTTCCACAATCTGCTTCCCAAGTCGCTCGGTGTCAGGTAAGTGACGCTCGCCGTGTGTTGGCTGTGCCAGCGTGGAGGCCTGGGCTTGCTGCTCCCACATCTCACCCATGCTGTCCCCAGTGCATGCACTGCCCTGCACACCCCTGGCATGGCCCAGCTCCCACAGCTTCTGCAGAGCTGCAGGAGGAGCCTCCCTGTACCCCAAACTGCATCTCCCATGCTGCTGTGTTGGGAGCTGGTGGGCAGCTCTGGGATGTGCCATCCCTGCCAGGGTCCTCCCTCCAGCCCAGCTCACATCCCCTCTCTATTCTCTTTCCCCCGCCAGTGGACCAGAGCATGTTTGAGAATGCCAGTGCCAGCACAGCACCCACCCTGCGGCCACAGCATGTCCCCACCACAGCAGGTGCCCCGCTGCAGCCCTCCCGACCCGCTGGCAGCCAGCACCTCCGCAACCTGAGCAAGGCTGTGGGGGCCAAGGTGAACGACCTCCTGCGCCGCAAGGAGCCGGCCGGCCTCCCCAGTGTCGGGGTGATGGAGGTGAATGCCAGCGCCGGGGCCATGCTGGGTACAGGACAGCCAGCCAGCGAGGATGGGTGAGTGTCCCTGAAGCGGGACTGTTGGGACAGGGTGGAGGGTCCCCAGCGTGAGGCTGCGTGTCACTGCTCCTCTGTGCTTGCAGGGCTGTGGGGCTGGACACCTTCCCTCGGCTGGAACCCCCGCCCCCTGTCGCCAAGAAGCGGACGCCACGTGCCCTGAAGACCCCGCAGGACATGCTAATTGCGCCGCACCCAGCAGGGACTAGCCCAAGGACCAGCACCGAGGAGCCTCCCGAGCTGCCTGCAGCCCACCCCAACCCCCCAGAGGAGTGGCCGAGGATGAGGGACCCATCCCCTCCAGAATGCCCTGGGTTCCCCAGCATGACCGGTACCCCAGAGCTGAGTGGGGACCAGCCCACCTCTGCCCTCCCTGTGCCTGACCTCATCCATAAGGGCAGCCTGGAGGGCCACTGGCGAGCAGGAGAGGTGACCACTGAGACCTCACCCTGCACAGAGAAGGCCTCCCGGAGACCAGCATTGGAGCATGAGCTGCCGGGGAGTGCAGGGCTGACAGAGCCATGTGCCCCTGGCCGGGAGGTGGAGGGGCCTCATCCTGACCTGCTGTCCTTCGAGTAGCAGCAGGGGAGCCATGACGGGGCACCGTGGGGGCTGGCTCTCCCAAACATGTCTCACACTGCCACTTGTCATTTTTGGGGTCATTATTTTGGAGTGGGGGGAGCCCCAGCGTGGCAGAAGCCATTGCTTGCCCCAGCATGGGGTGTGGGGAGCCATGACACCCCATTTCTCCCCAGATTCCCAGGAGTGGCACAGCCTGTCCTGCCACAGCTTCTGCAGCTCCATCCTTGGCCTGTTCACTCGTCATTGCAAAGCTCCCATCCTGTCTGCAGCCAGGGCCACGCTGAGCTGGGGACTGAGGGTGGTCTTACTCAGCAGCTTCGGTCCTTGTGTGGGGGTGTAAGAATGCCAGCCTGCCCCCCCTGCCACTGTCAGCTCTGCTGGGGCAAGTGTCCCCCATGATTCCCCACGTCTGGGCTGGCTGTCCTGGCACGGAGCACGTCCGAGCTTACATCGTGTGCTTGCTGAGATACCTTGTCCCGTGTGCCAGCGGGTTCACCCAGCACTGGGATGGCAGACATCCCCAAGGCCTTCTCTAGGTGTCAGCCCCTTGGTGTTAGTCCTCCCAGTGCCATCTCTCTTTGCACCAGAGCCCCAGCCACAGAAGACCCACTCATGGCGCAGGCTGTGGTGGGGCACAGGGCTGGATGCCTGAGGCCACACATTTGCTGGCCAGTGTGCTCTGGTGGGGAGTCGAGCTCCCTCTGAGAGACTTCCCTTCACCTTCTGCTTGTTTCCTGGTCTCGCACAAGCCACCATGGACCAGACTGACCTGCCCAGGCAGGCAGCCCACTCCATGAGTGCCAGCGCCTCTGTTCTTTATTTCCTGGAATGGTGACGTTTTTGTGAGACCGGGAGACAAGCAGCCACGTGCTCCTCTGATACTGCTCTATGATTGTTTCCCTATGAATTACAGGAGAGGTTAAGCAGCCTGTAGACCTTTGGGCGGGTGCAAGAAAGTAGCCACAAGATGTCACTTTGCTTAGAGCTTTTATGTGCATCCTCACCACGAAGGTGGTTTTGAGAGGAAAGGCTCCAAAGACCAGTTTTGGGCTGGAGGAGGCTAGGGGCTCATGGATGGGGCACCTTTGTTCCCAGCTCCTCTTGGCCAGACAGGGCAGTTGGGCTGGAGAAATGTCTTCCACCGCATTGTGGACCTGCTGATGGAAGGAGGCCATGGGCCTGAGAGATCCCTTTGCCCCTGTAGCAGCCACCATGCCTCCTTACCCATTGGCACGGCGGGTGCTGTAGCAGTGCCAGGGCTTTGCTGTGCTTGGCCCCCGGGTGGCCCTGCTCGAGAGCGAAGGAGATGCCAGAGCTGTGTGGAACCTGTGGTCAGCTGGCAGTCGGTGCTGAGGTATAACGCACCCTGTGTAAAATGTGATTATACTGTGCATGGCCGATGCCACCCCACAAACAGAAATCTATATGAGTATGTATATGCGTATGCTGCATAGACCTAAACTGCATTGTATATGTTGATGGAAACTAGGGTTTATAGCCCTTCTTTGAGGAACCAGCATCTTCCAACCCTGCTGATCACAAGGGAACCTCACTGCTGGTCCGGTCCCTATATTTATGTTGTCTACAGTGTGTGTGTGTAGTTTGGGACAAAAGATGCAGATTGCACAATAAATGTTTGAGTTTTTTTTTACCCACTGACACGTAGCAGGCCCTTGATGGGAGGGGACCGTCTGCACCAGCGTGGCAAAGCCCTGAAGCCCCTTGATGAGGCCGGGGACCTGCTGGATGCTCTTGCATGGGGTCTGCAGAGCAGAGTGAGGCAGCAGCCCTGTGCAGCTGAGGGGTGCTGGGGAGGCCGCCCTCCAGCGCCAGACTTGCTGGGGTGATCTGCGGTGTTAAAGCAGGTATCCCCCAAAAGCACTGCTGGAGGCCTGACGCCGGCAAAGGGCCCCCCAGGCCGGCAGCCGGGCCCAGTGGCACGGCCACGGGGGGCTGAGGGACGCTCGGGAGTTTGGCGGTGTCCGGGACTGAGGGGGGTGACATGGCTGCCCCGCTGTGCTCAGCACTGAGGGGCCGGGACCCCCCCGTCGGTGCCCGGGCTGAGGGGACGTGACTCACGCGAGGCCCGCCCAGCGCCGCGGGAGGGGAGTGGCCGCCGGGCGGTGCTGCCGCCGCCCCGCCCCGTTTCCGGTGTCATGGCGGCCGGAGCGCGGCGGGGGGCGAGGCCGGTAGCGGGGCCGATCGCGCGGCGGCGGCGGCGGGGCAGCGGCGGGGGGGTGATGTGAGGCGGGGACGGCGCCATGTCGGGGTGTGTGTGGGGCGCGGCGCCGCCGCTGCTGCTGGAGGCGCTGGGCCGGCTGTGGGAGGTGCAGGCGCCGCTGGGCAGCGGCTCCTCGGCCTCCGTCTACCGGGTGCGCTGCTGTGGGGATCCGCGGGCCCCCCCCGGTGCCGTTAAGGAGTTCGTGCCGCCCCCGCCGCGGCCTGGCCCCGCGCGCCGCCCCGGCGCCCGCCCGCCCGCTGCCGACTGCGCCGAGTACGGCTTCCGCAAGGAGCGCGCCGCGCTCGAGCAGCTCCGCGGGCACCGCAACATCGGTAACGGCACCCCCGGTGACCCCCACCGCCTCTAATCCCCCGCAGGCACCCCTCATCCCGGGGATACCACCCCCCTTCCCCCCCCCCCCCCCCCAAAAAAAAAAAAAAAAAAGACAGTCTCCCCAGGGCAAACTGCTGTCTCCAAACCGGGAGGGGAACCCCCGACCCCTTTGGGAATCCGGGTTCCCTCGCTCCCGAACTGGCCCCCACAGGCAGGGCTAGCGGCTCCCAGACCGACGTGCCCCTCGGGTTGGCAGCCCTGGGTGGGCAGGTTTGAAGCCCCTGGGCCCAGAGACCCCAAAGCAGCACCCCTGCAGTGTGTGCTCCCTGGTACCCGCGTGGGGCAGGTCCTGACCCCACCCCATCCCTGGGCTGGGGGCCCGCAGGTCACCTCCCCGGGCTGGGCAGAGCAGGTTGCCCCAGGCAGGGGAGTCCTAAGTCCTGTGTTAGGCAGGGCTGCCTGAGCAGCTCTGGCAAGAGCTGTGCTGCCCAGAGGGCCTGCCCACCAGCCTGCCTGGCTCTGGCAGGAGCCCCTGGACTCTCTGCGTGGGTGGGAGTGGGCTTGGGAAGTGAGGAAGCCTGCCTGTTGGAGGCGGCTGCTGGAAGCCCCCAGGTTCTCTCAGTGCTGGTTTTTTTTTTTTGTCTGTGAGAAATGCTTTTTAATGCTGTAATACACCTAGACACATACAAGAGGAGGTTGCAGATGTCCCAAAAAGAGTGGTACTACCTCCATTTTACCCACTAGGATCTGCTTATCCATGTTCTAGAGACTGTCCTGAGCAGGAGTGCCCAGCCCTGTTGCTTTAGTGGGGCCTGGCGGGGCGTCGTGAGACCAGCCTGTCTGCCAAAGCCCAGAGGGGTGACATGGCTGCTTTTCCCCTGCTGCTTCCCTCTGAAGTTTGGTTCTCCATCTCTCTGAACATCATGCTCTGTAGGACAGATGAGCTGCCTCCTGCAGCTTTTGTGGTCTTCTGGGCAGTAGTGGAGAGCGGTGGAGCCTGATGACTCTGTAATTGCTAGTTACCAATACCTGTCAATGCGTCTCACCATAGTGACGCTGTACGGCGTGTTCACCAACCACTACTCTGCGAATGGCCCGTCTCGCTGTCTCCTGCTGGAGCTGCTGGACATCAGCGTGTCAGAGCTGCTGCTGCACTCCAGCAACCAGGGCTGCTCCATGTGGATGATCCAGCACTGCGCCCGAGATGTTCTTGAAGCCCTGGCATTTCTGCACCACAAGGGCTACGTGCACGCAGACCTCAAGCCACGCAACATCCTGTGGAGCGCAGAGGAGGAGTGCTTTAAGCTCATTGACTTTGGACTTAGCTTCAAAGAGGGGAATCAGGTTTGGAACGTGCTGCTCTCAGAGCAGTTGGCTCTGTGTTGTGTGGGTCTGTGATGCTTTTGGCTCATGAGTGTAAGACTCAACGTGACCTGATCAGAGTACTAGCTGAGCTGATGCTGAGGGTTTCCTGGAAAAGGCTAAAATGTTGTCTGGCCACAGAAATAGAAGCTTGTGTTCCCATTCTCCTTGAATGTCTCTGGTTTCTGTTGATATCTTAGCCTTTGTGCTACACATGACAACGAATTCCAAAGTTAATGATGCACTGAAAAAAGTGGTGTCTCAGCTTCCTGGAAAGTATGCTACTTTTTATGTGGTCAGACGACTGGGAGCACCCAAATCTGTAGAATTTCCTTTTATCATTCCTTATCGTATGTGGTCATAATCCAGGCTTCACCATCAGCCTCCCTAGTCAGTATTGTTATCTCTGGCAGTGTCCTTGTGCTTGTCTTTACATTCATCTTATCTTCAGCAGTTTTCCTTTTTCAGTAAGCTTGGATGTTTCTTTCCCATGTCATTGAGTTGACGAAAGCCCATGCTCTGGCTGGCTGTGAGTAGGTAGTCTCTGTTCTTTACTGACACCAACAGATCTCTGCCTGATCTGCTCTGCTTTTCCTGTTTGCTGGACTTTCGCTCCCTCTTCATGCTGTCACTTTTTTGTTTTGGTAATACTGGCTTTTGTAAGTTTGTTCTTGCCCTTTTTATTCTCTCACATGGCCTCTGATGAAAGGAGAGAACCTCAAGATGTTCTGCTTTTGGCTTGATAGGGTTTCCTTTGACCCCTGCTTCTCTCAGAAGCAGCCTGTGAGGGGTACTGGTAAAGATTTTTCATCAGGTAGCCTCTTCACAAATTTGCATTTCATCACGGGGTGATGGGCAGTAAGTCTGGTAAATGAGCTATGACTTTTCTGTGCAGACATTGTCCTGGCTTGCCCCTGTTCCATGCACTCATTTAGAGGTTTTAAGTTCGTGTACTTTTTTACTGGTTTACCTGGTACTGATGGTAGAGCCCACTGATCTGCGAATATCACAGGATTTTGTGGGTGACCTGTCTCTGAATTCTTGGTACAGGAGCTGTTTTAAATGTTTGTACTTCTTAACTGCTCCATGTTGTTTTCAGTTCTCCCATGTTCTTGGCTGAACACTGGTTTGGCTGCTAATCTGTTGCTGTCTATCAGCAAAAAACATTCCCCTGGTATCCTGTGTCTAATGCAGATATTTATTTTTTTAAATTCAGGTCTGTGTTTTGCTGCTTGCTCTGTGAGTTGCCTCATAATAGTTCATTAGGTGTTTTATTTGCTTCTGTGGTTCCTTCCAATCTGCTTTCTTCGGGCTGAGTTTCCTTTGCCCATTCTCAGAAATATGCTGGCTATGCAGGTGTACCTTCTGACCCTGTTTTGAATGTGCACCGGGTATCAGCTTCCCTTCACCCCCCACCCCCTCCTGCCTTGGGCAGCAGCGTATGTTCATGCTTATCTGAGTCAAGACTACACTACTTTTATTTGTGACAACTCTGCCGAGCTTGCCCTTGCATAACTTTTCCTGCTGTTACTGTTTAACAGAGAATGGCTGTGCATAGAGCAAGGTCTCAGCCACTTACATCTCTCAAAATGCTTTAGATGGTAGGAGTGAAATTCCATCTCGCAATTTTTGCTGGTGGCATTGACCACAAGTTTTCTCTATCTCTAAATGTTGTTTGGTGGGACTGCTAAACTGCTGCTTTTGCCATGCTAGAGGTTCTGCTCTTTGCTGATAGAGGGAGGGACATTGATGAGCAATTTGTGTATCTTTTTTTAAGTTCATAAAACACTTTTGAGCTCTGTTGCCTGAAAACGTCTTTTGTCAACTTTATTTTCAGTCAGAGAACCAGATAATTTTGGTTTGAGTATATTCCCCTGGTAAGAATTCCCAGTCCTGTGCTTTATCCAGGAAGTAGAGTTACATATTCTGTCATTCCTTGAGTCACATCAGTGTGTCTAAATTGAGCCGTCCCGTGTTAAAAAGGCACAGCATGCAGTTTGTCTTTGGACACTTACAAGACTTGGCTAGACAAAGCCACAACTGACTGATCAGGTATTGGTTGAGAGAAGGAGGCTGGACTGGAGACCTTCAGAGCAGCCCCTCCAGACAGCACTTGTGTGATTCTGTAATTTCCTGATTTCTTTTAAGCAGGAAGTGCATGGACATTTTATTTTACTCTTGCCAGTCATGGCAGCTGGGCAGGTACTGATTGCTGCAGCACTTCTGGCTGCAAGGGAGGGAAGGAAGAGGTGTGTGGGAGGCACTTTTGATAATTTCCTTGTCTAAGCAGTAGGTGCCTGCTTCATTGTTTTAACGTTTTGCTCCAGAGAGCATCAGTACTTGAATAATGGCAGCTGTTACTGATCCTCAGTGTTCAGACTGGGCTGTTTGTGCTCTCGTAGCTGACGTGGGAACATGTTATGGGTGTTCGACCCTTATCCTGAAACTTCTAGCATCTTCTGCGATTATGAGAGGTTAATGGGCCAGTCAGCAGTGACATCCAGCCTCTTCTTCCCAGCAGTGGTGTCTTCCAGAGAGATCAGGTGTTAGTGGGATGCCTGCTGTCTTGCTAGGAGATGTTTTCTTTTCCAGACAGTCTTGTTTTTTTCCTCATGAACACAGCAGTATAGGGAGTTGAACGGCCTGCCTAACATGACTGGCTGTGCAATACTTTCTGTCAATTTAACAATAGTATTTTAGTGACCCATTTGGAAGGGCCTCTGTGAATTGATTTAAGGATAGAACTGAATATTCAAAGTTAACTTTGTGTGTGTTTGATCTTCCATAGGATGTGAAATATATTCAAACAGACGGGTATCGGGCTCCAGAGGCAGAACTGCAGAACTGCCTGGCACAGGCAGGGCTCCAGAGTGAGACAGAGTGTACCTCTGCTGTGGATCTGTGGAGTCTGGGAATTGTTTTACTGGAAATGTTCTCAGGAATGAAACTGAAACATACAGTCCAATCTCAGGAATGGAAGGTGAGTGAGAGCTGCTTCAGGCAATCGTGCTTGCACCGAACGAGTCATCCTGCTTCTTGTTGTAACCTGGATTTGTGAGGCAGTGCCTGGCAACTAGAGACTGTTTCCAGGATGTTTCTCTAATCCTATTGCCTTGAGAATTAAGGTTCCAGACCCTTAAAGACCTGCCTGCCCTGTGGGACTGGCGTGTCTGAATGCTGCCTGTGTTCAGGTTACTGAAAGCTGAGGGCTCCAGGAGTCTATGTTTGGAGCCTGTGTCTTGCCAAGATCTGGGAGGTGAGTTGCACTGTCTATAGCGTGGCACAGAAGGCAGAATGAAATGGATGGCTGATGGCTGCCAGCTAGTTCAGCAGCACAATGACAGAGGAATTATTTGCTGATTTTAGTCTAGCATTAGCTCTAATGTGGGGATCTTCTCGTAAGTCTGTATCCTGAGAAAACAAGAGGAGGGCTCTGTGTTGTGAGCCTGGAGCCTGCCTCTGTCCTGCATTAAATAATTTTGTTTTGTGTTCCCCTTCCTAGTAAGAGTATCTTTTCGGCATCATAATGTCCACAGTAACGGTAACAGAAAATTTGCTTGCGCATGGAAATTTCCAGCTTTCACACAGGCAAATGGGAAAAACTATATCTGACATGGGCATGCTGGCTTAACATGTGAGGCTGGAGCACTGGGGATCTCTGACAAAATGCCACGGTACCAGAGCCCTCTGCATCCAGTCCAGAAAATGATGGGTTATTGCAAGCTTTGCATTGGTCTTTTCTTTCTGCCCAAAGCACTCTTTCTTTCTCTTTCCAGACAAACAGTTCTGCCATCATTGATCGCATATTTGCCAGTGAAGGGGTGGTAAATTCAGCCATTCCAGCTTATCACCTCAGAGACCTTATCAAAAGGTATCTTACCATATTTACTAACTGTTCCTTAAAGATGTGCTCTGTAAAGTCTCATGCCTTGCTCTTGGTAACTTAGAGCCCACACTGAATGTTTTTTTATTTTTCTTTTAAAAAAAAAATTCCCTGCTAGTAACTAGCGCAAGCATTAGCAGAGATGCTTCAGCTTCTCTGATTTTGGCGCAGTTTGGAGTAAGCACATGAAGAATATCAGTCATTATGTTCATCATTTGCTGTTTCAGTGCTTTGCACTTCCTGCCAGTGAGGTTTTATTTGGAGAAAACCGGAGACTTTGCTGCTTTAGGGGAGTGTTGTCAGAAATGAGAGAGGGTCAGACAGTGCTGCTTCTCTGCTACTGTCAAGATTCAGATGCACTTGTGCAACTGTCTACTGAAAGGTCTGCTGAGGGGATTGTTTATGCTGTCCTCTGACTCTGCTCTTGAGGCTACAGAGTGAATGAGGACACAGCTTGGCAGAAATAGCATCAGGAGCCACTGGTAAAGCCAAGCGGGAGATGTTCTCAGACAAGCCCTCAGCTATTAGCTGCTTTGAATCCCGTTTGCGGAAAGGTGTGGGAGCTCCTTGGAATGTGATTGCTTTCGTGAGGCTGCATGTGTGCCTGAGATGTGGGCTGAATAGCCTGGGGAGGTGGAGCTGGAACATGCCATCTTCCTTGTGAACTTGTAAGTGGGCAACTTCCATCATTTGGTGCTGAGAGACATCCAGAAGGAAAGCCTACTGTACCATGTACCCAAAATGCTTTCATGGGATCCTTCTGGTGTGCTTCAGCTGTCAGTTGGAAGACGTGCTTCTAACTCTTCTCCTTGTACCGTAAGCACCCCAAAGATAAGGTATTCCTCTGTAGTGGCTTCCATCCTGAGTTGAATTTGTCGATGCAGGAATGTCACATGAAAGAGCATAAGGGTGTCTTCTCTTCCAGCATGCTTCATTGTGACCAAGGAAAACGAGCCTCCGCTGAGAAGGCTTTATGCAGCCCATTCTTCAGCATTCCCTTTGGTAAGCTGTGCACATCTCCCTGCTCGTGGCTTTCTCAGCATGTACTGGAAGCAGCACAGAGTGCAGTTAAATTGTGTAGTTTCTGGTTCTGGCCTCGTTGCTGCTCCTTTGCAGTGCTCACCAGCCCTCTGCGGTACCGCAGCAGGCAGGTCAGAGCGATGCCTGTGCTCTCAGTGCTGCCCTGCCCCTCTAGCCCTGCAGGCTGTTGCTTTTCCCTGGTTGGACTCCCGGTAAATTCTGACAAAGAGTGTCTTGGCAGCAGCGTTCATCTGAGGGGACAGAAATAACTAACATACCTAATATTGTGACCGTTAAGGTGCTTTTGAAGGGTGCAGTGCTGTTTATGGTGAGTGGATGGCTCTTCTTATGCCAAGAGTTCCCCAGTTCTAAAGCCAGGAATGTGAGTGACTATGGCAGTGGCTGGTGGTAACATCTGCTGCTGCCTCCTCTGCACAGGTTGAATAATCCCAGTGTGTTCTCGTTGGGGCGAGCTTATTTTTGCAGTGACTGGCCTGCCTCTTCTGGTGCATGTGTGGCAGGTCACAGACAGATGTCACTGTCACTTTGATCTGGCACTTTCTCTTCAATTTAATAAAATGGTGATGTTTACCCAGGACCCCCCCACGTGGGTTGCAGGCTGTCAGCGAAAGATGGGCTGAAACCACCCTGTTCAGGCTTGTATCCCTCCCTGTTTTCTGTTCCAAAAGCAACACAATAGTATTCTCCAGAGCTTGTCGGCTTTCAGGAACACCAAAAGCTTTGCGTCCAGCTTTTCTGCAGCATAAAGTAATGCTTCAGGCATCCAGCTTCTGGCTGGGCTAGCATTTTCCCTTGAATCTCAGCCCTGCTTTTCTTAAGCCGATTGGATTACCTTGCAGTGAAGGTTAAGTAATGCCTCTTGAGGTCCCATCAAGATACTGGTGTTTCTGTCTGTTAGGCAAAGGTAACAAACTTGTTCCTGTTTTCAAACTTCTCATGCATCTCAGAAACTGGGACTGTTGTAATCAAAGCCACCTTCCGTGGAAGGAGCTGAATGTTGCAGCTAGTGTAGCTTTAGAGCAGAGGGAATAGTGTATTGGCAGTGCTTTCTGGTCTAGTTTTAAACACACAGACCTCTAACTGTACCTAGGAAGGTGCTTCTGTGGTTAGTGGTAGAAGTTTATAAAACAGCTTCAATTTTTCTTAGTTGCTGCTTCTCTTCTTTGCCAAACTTGTACATAAGCTTGTCTGCACAAAGAAGCATTTACTGTTGCTTTCCTGGGAAGCCAAAACATGATCTGTCATTGCCTTTCACTTGGACATGGTGGTTCTGTTTCAAGCAGAGACAGCTGAGAATGACTTTCCTTGGCATTTACAGCCAAGTTTTGACTTTCCAGTTCATCAGCTTCTTTTCTGAGTTGCTTGCAGGCTGCAGCCCTCTGTTGTCATTGTGGTTGGTATCACTTGGCACTTTGAAGAAGAGCAGAGGGGCTGGGCAGAAAGTACCTCCTAGGGCAGAGAGTATTGCAAGATACACATTTGTCACTTGGTTACAGGAAGACCAGGTAGCTCTGAGTCATAGGGGTTGGTTTGTCTCCCTCTCTGAAAAAAGACATGTGAAACGAAGGACAGACTTACTTGAATAAAAGGGCAGCGTATAAGACTGAGGCAACACTTAATTGTTCTTTCAGTCCCTGGTTCATCTGGTGTTGTCTCTTGATTGCCAACAATCCTGTGGAAGAACAGTCCCAGAGGTTTACATGGAGCTGGAACATGCCTGGTTATCTGAATGCAGCACCTTTCTTCAAAGGGCTGTCCCTGAACACTCTGGGCATTGTCTAGACTGATAAGGCCTTTCATCCTCTAAGCTTTTTGTAAGGACTCTTCCCTGTCAGACAGGAGGAGATTTATAGCATGTGTGCTTGCTTATCGTCTTCTCTTGCACTAGGAAATCAATGTCCTCTGTCTGTGCGTGGCAGAGACATCAGCTCCCTCATACGTATTGTATGCTTAGCTTGGAAAAGTATTTCCAAGGAAATAATAGCCTGCTATCTTTGCAAACGTAGTCAGAAAGCTCAGACTGGAAAACTGGAGCCATTCCCTCCCATTTCTCTCTCTCACTGTCAGGTGTGAGAACTATGAGGTACTGCTATTGCATTTGGCTACTGTAGCTGCCAATACAAATAAAAACATTAGCACTCTCCAAGTGCTGCAAGTTGGGCTCCCAGATCTTAAATTCATGACTGGACTGCCAGTGCCTTTCAGGAACATGAAATCAAGCTTTCGTCCCTGGAGAAGCGACACTGTCCCTGCTGCTTTGAGTTTCTAGAGGAATGGGTGTCCTCTTAGATGTGACTCTCGTAGTTTGTCCACCTTGACTCTTTCCTCCTTCCACAGTAGTTATTCATGCTACGCTGTTCCAGACCATCCTGGAACTGCCTGTTTTTAGTGCCCCATGGCAGCAAGTTTTGTTTCTGCTCCTGTAAAGTTGTTCACGGGATCACTGCTTACCTACCTTGTGGCCACCCTCTTGTGGCCATGCCTTATTCTATAGAACTGGATTGCTTAAGTAACTAATCCAGCGTTCCCCATTTCTGTTGCAAAATTGTGTGGTGGTCTTCAAACAGTGCATTGCAGTTGGATTTCGAAGTGGGGGCAGGAGTTATATGGTGTTTAGGGAAGAACGGAAGGATATCCTAGAGAGAGATGAGGCTTGTGTCTTAGTATAACTTAAGAATTGGAGCTACAGAAGCTGGCCAGCCTGTTTTCAGCTTGTCTGGTAGCAGTAACAGGAGAGGCAGGTTGCAGAGTAGTTCTTTCATCTTCTTGCATCTCCATATGTACGGGGCAGTTTGCTCAACTAGCATAACTCTTGAGGTCACATCAGATTCTGAATCTGAGGTAAGTAGACATAACTCTAGTCTTAATTTCTGCTAGCTTTGTAATCTTAAAAGCAATTTCAGGTGTTGGCATCAGTATAATTGCAGAGTACACTGAACCCTTTGGAAGAGTCTCTGTACAGGTGAAGATAAGTTGGAAACAGGAAGAATACAAGTTGTAAATGCAGGTAGTAGTGGAGAGAAGCAAAACTGTATTGCAAGTGCTTGTGTATGATTGTGCATATTGAGTCAACTTCCTGTTTTCTTGCTCATTTGGACTTAGATTTTCTTTTTTGTCTAACTCTGTGGGTATGAAACAGCTCCCCATATCGAAGATTTGGTGATGCTCCCCACGCCTGTGCTGAGGCTGCTAAATGTTCTAAGCGATGCTTCTCTGCAGTGCGAAGAAGAATATGAAGGTTGGTGCAAGCTGTGCAATTCCCATAAAGCAATGTCATCTTTCAGGCTTTTTGTTTAGCTTTGGGGATGTGAGAGCAAGCAAAAGAGCAACGAATAGGTGCAAGAACAGCAAATTAAGAGCTGCTCAGCTGAGATATGATACCAAGTGAGTCAACTGCCTCAACAGAGAATAGAATAAAAGATAGAGACAGAAAGCAGAGCTTGTAGTGAAGGATCCCAGCTTAAAAATATCCGGGGTTTATTCTGATTTTCTTTGGTTAATTGCTCACAGACCTCATAATGTGTGTTTGTGGCTCTGAGCTTCTGCTGGGCACACAGAACACTACTGCCCCATAGCAGAGATTCTCAGAAGTTTGCTGGTGAACTTATCCAAGATATCAGCAGAGAACTGAAATATCTCAGAGTTCTTAAACTATAGCAAAAACTATACATGGTAGGTGGCAAGGCATGGTGGAGGAATTTGCATTTCTGCTTGCTGTCAAATCCACGTGAGTAGCAAAAGCTGGAGAGCTCTGAGGATATGAGTTTATAAGGCTGGGTTCTCCTCACACAAAGAGGGGTTTGTAGCAGCTACTTTAGTCCCACTCCTCCAAGCACTGTAACCAATAGGAAAAAAAAAAAAGGCACTCACAAATCCCAAAAGTTTTAGCTACTGGCTGGAAGGCTGGGCTTTTTGTGCAAGGAAAAGTACTGTCCATGTGCTCTGAGCCCTGCTGCCGGGGATTCACTGCCTGCAGCTCTGCGTTCCTAGGCCTCAGTTCAGACACTTCATCTCCTTATGTGGCCATTAAGCAGTGTTGGCTTCTGCCATGGCCACCCCTTGATTGTTCATTCTAAATTGAGAGGAAAAGACTACCTGTTGACTGAATGTTCTTGATGTGTTCATCTGGCCTTCATTTGTTTTTTGGCTCATCCTAGTTTGCAAGGTGAAAGACAACCAACTCTTTCCTTTCTCAGATATCCTGGAAGACATACGGGAGGAGTGTCAGAAATATGGACCGGTGGTTTCCTTGCTCATTCCAAAGGAGAATCCTGGTAAAGGCCAAGTAAGTGAATGGAGGGAAGAGGCTGTGTGTTCCCACATATACTCCATGTGCTGCAGGACTGCTGCTCAGCTCCTGGAAATCTCCTGGCTAATGACAGTGCTAAAAGTAGCTGGTTACCTTGAAGGACAGCACAGGTTCCTTCCTGGTTATGTAAGGTTGCCTAACCTGGAGGTCCCCAAACAGCTTTAGCAGGGGAGCCAGGATATGGGAGGGAAGGGGAAAAGCAATGAGTGGCAGAGGAGACACTGAGGATGTAGAGCATCATCATACTTTCTCCCACTTCACCGAATATGCTGCCCTTAGAAATGAGGAGCAAGAGGTGAAATTCCAGTTCAGAGGTGCAGCTCCTTCCTTTTTACCTCACTGTTCTGGGCTTGACCAAGGATAGAGGGGAAAAATTAGTTCAGGAACTGTTTCCCTGTTTGCAGGGGTGGGAGGGGGCCGGTGGCATGCTGCACTGGATGTCCTACTTCTCCTCTCTCTCTTTCAGGTCTTTGTTGAATATGCAAATGCTGGTGATTCCAAAGCCGCCCAAAAAATGCTGACTGGAAAGATTTTTGATGGCAAGTTTGTTGTGGCTACGTTTTACCCACTGAGTGCCTATAAGAGAGGATACCTGTACCAAAACTTGCTGTAGGCAGTAGCAACAATCAGGAGAGCTGTCTTGCTCCTCTTCCTCACGTGTTTTACAGTTGAATGTACAAAAAGAGCTTCCTAGCCCTGCTTTTGAGTCATCTGGGAAGGAGAGATGCAAAGGACTTAACTGGGCTTTGAAACCTTTACTGCTGCTTTGTGATGTGCAGAGGAGGCTGGGATGGCTTTCAGCGTGTGCTTGTGTGTGTGTTGTGCTCGCTCGTTTACATTGCGTGTGTGGCTTTGCCCCAGCAGGTGCTCAGGTGGCAGGAGTGGTGACTCTGGGAGCCTGGGGGGCCGAGCAGATCTTGGTAAAGCACTTTTAAGAGATTTGAAATGAGACCATTTAAAGTCTTGCCTGTAGTATTTGACTGCTCTGGAGAGAGGATGTCTTTGTTAAATTTTCCTATAATGCATGTGCTCTTCTGCAGTGCAGAGGAGGAAGGCTTTCCTGCCTTTTATTGATATCTATGGTAAATAAAGAACCAGAAGCACCATCCTCTCTAAACTAGACCAGGAACACTTTTGAGTCTTCATATCACATGGAGCAGAGAAAGGCAGTGAAATCAGATCTGCTGAGCCTACAGTGTTACCCTGTCACTGCTTTGTGACCCAAGAAGAGCCAACCCTCTGACCTGGCCCAGATGGCATGCTGGGCTTTGGCAGTGCGGGTGACGCTGCCTGTGGTGAGCTAAACTTGCTTGTATGCTTGGGGTGGGCAGGGACTGATGGCAGATAGCTGTTGTCAGAGCAGTGCCAGCCTCAGACCCAACACAACCTGTAAGCACTTTGTAGCCTGAGGTGATGTGAAAACCATGTCGTGTGGAGTCATCTTACTAGCATATACCCTGTGCTGGCACTGATGCTCCCTAGCTCTGATGCCAAATCATCTGTAGTACGTAAGCGTCTTTAGGTGATATTTTAGGAAAGGAGTGCTATAGCACGCAGTATTCTTTGTGTCTCAGCAGGGCTCCTGCCCTGCGAGTTTTATAAGAAAGAACAAATATTTGTCTGTTGTAGGTCCCATGCTTGGCTTTTCTGTGTTGTGCATTTTGGTTTTGCTAATGCATTAGACTTGTAGATTAGAAGCACTGACACTTTTGGTCCTTCATAGGTTACACAAAGGGCCTGAGGCAATCTGAGATCCTGTACGGAAAGGGCTCGCTCAGTCATCAGACTTGACTGGCCAGGAGAAGGTCTTTCCCAGTGTCAGGGACAACCACATGCTTTTGGGGAAAAAAACCTGGGCGAGCAGCATCACTTCTCCCTCCGGAGCAAGCTCACTGCTCATGTGGCTGTAACGCACAGGCAGAAGCTCGCTAGTACAGCTGCTGGCATGAGGTACATGGTGGCTCTTTCCCAGGGGTGTGCGAACCCATACAGCCTCTCCCTGCAGGGGTGGGCACTTTGCTCCTGGTGAGCGCTGTGCGGAACAGCCCTACCTAGAAGGGGGACTGGCGTGTTCTGGCTTGCAGCTCTGGTACCAGCTTCAGGGAGGAGGAGAGCCCTCGTGAATTCTTTTCTCCAGGTGAAATTCTTGCAGACAGCTGCCTGAACAGTCTCTGTCCTTCCCTGGAATAATACCTGAATTACCTTGCAGTTTAGTTTTGTGTCTTGCAGATGCTGGACTTGCTGGAATCGTGCACTTAGAAGTTCCTCTTGATTTTTGCCCTGTGTGTACCATGTGTGATATGTCAGGAGATCTGATGTCTTAAGCCTTTCATGAGTCTGAGTTCCCCTCTGTGCTGGTGTACAGTCCTGTCTACTGTGGCCCTTTCCAAGCTCCCCCAGAAAAGGACCAATCTCTGAATTTTTCTCTTGCCTTGAGGTAGTAGGTTTTCCAGGAAAAAAAAAAAGCCCACAGTGAGTTTTAAGGTGTGATTTGCCGATGAGACTACTTCTGGGAATTATGCTATTTTGGTGTACATAGCTGTAAAGCAGCTTTGCGTAGATGGGGTGTTCGATTCATTGCTTTTAATTTAACTGTCCTTGCAGTGAAGCGCCTTTAGTGTCTGGGGAGAATTGGATGATAACTGGGTGGGGATTCTTCCTAAGTGAAGAGCAGTGTTTAAAGTACTCTTAAGTATTGGTAGGTATTGACTGACCTCAGCCCTGAGTTGTTCCTGTCCCTGGGGTGGGCTGAGGCAGGGGTAAAAGCACTTTGGCCCAGAAATTCACGTGCTGAATGCCATCTTGTCAGCAGCATTAAGCTGGCTGCCTGTGTGCCTGTCAGCTGGCAGAAGCAGACCCAAGAGCTCCCGCCCCGCTGAGTGCCAACCCATGTGGGGGCGCGGGGAGCTCTCCACGGTGCAGGGTGTGAGGTCTGTCACCTGCTGCGGCACCGGGACAGGGAGATGCCAGGGTGCAGGTGCAGAACGTAAACACATTTGAGTTCTCACATGCATTCATCTAGGACTGAGAGCTGCTCTGTTGTGTTTCAAGTATATCTCTCTCTCAGTCAGAATTGTGCTTTGGATTTGCAACTAAAGATAAAGAACTCTGCCAGGATTAATCTTTAGAGAGGAGCTGCAACCTGTTCCTGCAGCATGGTAGAGCTGCTCCACCAGTTTGGCTGGGGTTTTGTTCAGCTGCTTTAATAGGAGCTAAATAAATCTTCAAGACAAACTCCTGCCACCACGTTTTCTCTCTGGATGCTCATTGACCAGGCTTGAGCACTGAGCTGGTCAAAAACCCCAAAGCTGCTTTTTTTTTTTTTTTTTTTTCCCTCCTGGCAAGAATTGAAGATGCTGATCTCTGTCCTGTCACTGGATCCAGCCCCTGGCTTTCCTCTGCAGGCTGTGGGGTACAGGGAGGTTTAGAAACTCCTTGGAACAGAAGTATTCTATCATTATCCCTCACCCTCTGCCTTCAAAGCTTTTTTCTATCAAGTTGAAGCTCACTCTGGTGTCTCAGCGAGCTACTGGTGGCTTGGCATAAGTTTCAGCCCTGCTAAAAGCTGTGAGTTTCTTAACTCTAGATAGTATCTGAAGTGTGTGTATGGTAATTCAGTCCAAGGCATCTGTTGCGGTGTGTGCCTGGATGGGCCTGGCTTTCCTCATCTCCAAGTTACTGCCTGCTTGAGTTGCAGAAGCGTTGAGGCTTTCCACTTAGATGCTCGCTGTGTTTCTCAACCTGTGCTGCTGACACAGCTCCTTTCAAACAGCCCTCAGTGTAGCACTGACCTGCGCAGTCCTAGCTAGCTGACAGCTAGACATGAAAACCCACAGGCTGCCTTTGAGGAAGAGATCTGCTTTGGAGAGCAAAGGGATGAAAGAGGAAACCTCTAGAGACAGCCAGAGATGGCTGGAGCTGCTTCGATGGGATGCCAGGGCAGGCACCCGGCCCTCCTCCACAGGAGGAAGCAGTCCAGGGGGCTGCGTCCTATGGAGTGTGTGTGAGCGGGAAACGTGCTGGCACCCAGCAATTCCTTGGTGGTGTTTGTGTTTTGTAGTTGATCTGACATGAAATGTCACTGCCCATCAAAGAATAGCTGTCATTCCTCTGCCACTGCGGTCTGTGTGGGAGTAAGGAGGGAGAGAGAACATTCTTTACACTTCCACCTATCTATTATAGGTGCAAGGAGGATAACTGGTTTTTAAGTCACTGGCCAAAGCACAAGTCAGCTCCCATCTTAGTTCTGTTCCTGATTTTTATTCTCACTGGTCTCCAGCCCCCTAACAACCAAGCCTGAGCAGCACGTTGCGCCCGGGTTGTCTTTCCAGAGGGTTCAGTACGCTTCCTCTGCTGTGCCGGATCCTGTAACCACGTGCCTCCCTTTGGGTTCGATGTTGACTGTTGTATCCCATTGCGCACCATTGCTGAGCAGATCTGTGCTTGGTACAGATGATTAATAAATGATGCTTCAGTACGAAGCGGTTGTCCAGAATGCTTTTCTTGTGGGACTGTCGGTGAAATGCCTTGTAGCTGAGCAAGTTCTCTGTCACCCTGTGCCAGGGTGTCTGTCGGGGGGACACAGGGCTGTGACCCTGCCACGGTGACGCTGGCATCTTGCGCTTGACACCTGCAGCTGCGGGGACTCAGTCGCCCCTTGCTCAGCCCCACCAGCACGGCTGAAGATCCCGGTGGGAGTGCTGGGGTGGCCTTCGCCCGGCCACGGCCTGCCGTGTCGCCTCCTGGTCCCTCGGGGCTGTGCCTCCCGCCGCACCATCGCTCACTCACCGCGAACGGGCGCTTTCCACACCGTTCGGGCGTAATGTTTCCGAAGTGGGGCTCCTCCTTTGCAGCGCCCTCGCCTGCCCTTTTGTCGGGTGGTTTTTTTGGGTGGATCTGGGGGTTTTTCCCTGCGTGCCCCTCCCGTCTTCCTGCAGGAGGGGAGACGGAAGCGAGGGGCCCGCCCCCCTGCCGGGGGGGCTCCCGGGAAGGCCCGCCCTGGGACAGGCGGTGGCCGCAGCTTCACGCTTCACGCGTGGGCCGGGCGCAGGGAGAAGCAGCTGCGAGGGGTGGGGTTGTTACGGGAAAACCCGCCCGCTCGCCGCCCCGCGGGACGCGCCGCGGCCGGCCCTTCCCGGGAGCGGGGCGGAAGGGCCGCGCGCTGACGTGGCGGGCGTTGCCATGGCAGTCACCGCAGCGGCCTCTCCGATTGGCGGTGCGGCGGGGAGGGTGGGCTGCCCGCAGCCAGTCAGGGCGCGGGACGTGCCGCCGCCGCCGCCTGCCATTGGCCGCTCCGCGGCGGCGGGGGGCTATAAAGGGGCGGCGGGGGCGCGGCGGCCCCGCGCGGCGGGCGGGATGGCGGCGGCGGAGGGGGACGCGGCTGGGACGGCGGCGCTGGGGCAGCGGCTGGCGGCGGGCGGGCAGGGCCACGTGCTGCGCTTCTGGCCCGAGCTGGACGCTGCGGCCCGGCGGGCGCTGGCGGCGGAGCTGCGCGACATGGACGTGGCTGAGATCAACCGCTTCTTCCGCCGCGCCCGCGGGGACGGCGGCGGCGGCGGCGGGGGGGGCGGCGGCGGCGGCGGCGGCGGCGGCGGGGCTGGACGCGCGGATGGAGCCGGTGCCGCGGGACGTGCTGGGCAGCGCCTGCCGTGACCGCGGGCTGCTGCCGCGCTGGGAGAGCCGCGGTAGGTGCGGGGGGTGGCGGGGCCCGGCGTGGTGCGGTGCCGGCGCGGCGGGCCCCACGCGTGTCTGCTCTCCCGGGTGCAGGGCTGGCGGAGATCGCGGGGAACCGGGTGGCCGCGCTGCTGCTGGCCGGCGGGCAGGGCACCCGCCTCGGCGTCCCCTACCCCAAGGGCATGTGCGACGTGGGACTGCCCTCCCGCAAGACCCTTTTCCACCTCCAGGCCCAGCGCCTGCGGCGGCTGCAGCAGCTGGCGGAGGAGCGGCACGGCACCCCCTGCCACATACCCTGGTGAGCGCCCTGCCCTGCGCCCCGCTGGGCCAGCGGCCCCTGGGGTGGCCTTGCTGGGACGAGGCTCGTGGGGTGGCGTTGCTGGGTTGAGGTCCTGTGGGTTGGCGTCAGCGGGGCCCCGTTGGCATCAACCCCATTGGTGTTGGTGGGTTTAAGGGCCCGTGGGTTGGTATCGTTCCATTGGTGCTGGCTGGGCCAAAGGCCCGTTGGTTGGTTGGCCTTGGTGGGTCAAGGTCTGGTGGGTTGGCATGGACGCTGCTGGCATCAGCAGGCCGAGGACCCGCAGGTTGGTGCAGACCCCCTTGGCAGTCCAAGGGCCCATGGGTTGACATAGACCCTCTTGACACCGGTGCTGTTGCTATGGGCGTAGCCTGTTGGAGCTAGTGGGTCAAGGCCCAGAGGGTGGCACTGACAGGTCCCACTTTGTCAGGCTCAACCCCACAGCCCTTGGGAACATGTGTCATGTTGCCTGTGGCCAGCTGATCATGTGGGACGGCAGCCACGCAAGGCGAGGGGCTGCGGTGATGTGGTGAGCAGGAGGTTGGTGTTGTGGCAGGAGCTGGCTGCTGCAGCTGCGTCTCCCCCCACCGCACAGGGTGTGGTAGGGTTTTGAAGATGTGTGTTGCAAGGACGAGTGAAGCCCTTCGTTGGCTTGCCAAAGGGGTGGGACCATAGCAGGTCAGATGCTTATAGATGTTTGGGCGGGGGGGAGAAGCCTGTCCTGAGTGTTACAGGCTGAAGTGGAGGTTCCCCAGGTTTGGGATGAGGGGTGTGGGACCCTGCCTCTCCTCCCTGCTCATTGGGTCTCTTATGCGCTGTGGCAGGTACATCATGACAAGTGGCAGGACTATGGAGTCCACCAAGGAGTTCTTCCTGAAGCATCACTATTTTGGCTTGAATAAGGAAAATGTCATCTTCTTCCAGCAGGGCATGCTGCCCGCCCTGGGGTTTGATGGGAAAATCCTGCTAGAGGAGAAGGGCAAGATTGCTATGGCACCAGGTTGGTGGCTGGGAGCTGGCAGGAGGGGTGCGCGGGGGTGAGGCACAGTGCTGAGGCCATGCTTTTGGAGCAGGAGCCTGCATAGGGCAGTCCACGGCGTGACGTGACCCATGGGTGATTCAGGCTGGGAGGTGTCCATCTTGGCAGGGAAGACCAGGGTGGGTTATGGCCGGGCTAGTGACTCTCCACCCCAGCTCTGTGGGGAAGGAGGATGAATGTGGGTGGCTGGCAAACAGCCGGGTGTTGCTGTGGCCCCAACGGTTTGTTCCCCCCGCAGACGGCAATGGGGGCTTGTACCGGGCCCTGGGGATGCACGGCATCGTGGATGATATGGAGCGGAGGGGTGTGCAGAGTGTCCACGTCTACTGTGTGGACAACATCTTGGTGAAGGTGGCTGACCCCAGGTTCATTGGGTTCTGCCTGGAGAAGGGAGCAGACTGCGGGGCCAAGGTATGGTTCTGGGGGCAGGCAGGCACCGCTTCCCTGGAGCAGGGTGGGCTCTGTCCTGCTCCTTGCCTGGCTTCCCTGACTGCTCACCCTTCCTTCTCTGGCTTGCTGCAGCCATGGGGGATAACTAAGCACCAGGAGCTCACTGGTGCAGTAGCATGTGCTGCCAGAGCCTTACCTGCCCCTTGGATCTGGCATCCCAGGGGATGTGGGGCATCACTGACCCCTGCCTGGCACTGCTCCCCTCCTGCCTTGCATGGAGACATGGCACTGACAGGCCCAGCGCTCACAGGTCCCGTAGTCCCTGGGACCAAGAGCTGCTGGGGAGCCCTGTGGGGCTGCATGGTTCCCACCAGGAGCATGGTGGGAACCCAGCATGGGCACCTGTTGTCCGGGCAGCTGTGGGGAGCATGGGCAGCCAGCATCTCTGGTCATGATGTCCTGGGCACCAGACCAGGACATGGTGGGTGCAGCTGACTGCTGACGCTGAGCCCAGCCCCATGTCTCACAGGTAGGACATTGCATGCCCGAAGCTTTACTTAAAGGTTGGATTAACAGCTAAAGGGGCCACACGATTGTGTTTGAGTTGGGCTTGGCTCTGGCAAATGAGTGAGAGGGTTTGCTAGCCTTGAAGCTTTCAGAGAGCAAGCTGGAAAAGAGAAAGCACTTCCTCCTCCTGGCCTGAGTGAGAGAAGGAGGAAATAAACCATAGCATGCAGAAAGGAAAAAGCCTTGTGTCCCTGCATGCTGCCCTGCCGTGGTGGCAGTGATGGGTAGGGATTTGCTGTGGGGACTCATGACAAGAGGGGGGTTATGTGGGGTGTGAGGAAGAAAAGGGAGGTCAGGTTCAGGGAGATGGCTCTGCTGAGCCAGCAGCCACCTGCTTGTGCTCGGCAAGCTGGCTGTTCATGTGCAGGCTGGGTGCTAAAAATATCTATGCCCTCTGCCAGCTGCATGTGGGCTTGGTGCCAGATCCTGCCTGCGCCCTCTGGGTGTGCCTGACACCCTGTCACCCAGCCCTGCCATCTCACCTTCCTCCTGTAACCAGAAGCACCTGGGAGGGGAGGGCTCCAGCATCCTTATGCCTGCCTTAGCCCTGCCGTCCTGTGCAGGAAAACACCTCCATGGGGGCTGTTAGATACAGGGAGGTGTATCTGAAGTGCAGGGATTTGGGAATCTTTCCCTGACGGTGCTCCTCTTGGGCAGGTGGTGGAGAAGACCAACCCCACAGAGCCGGTTGGCGTGGTGTGCCGAGTGGATGGTGTCTACCAGGTGGTGGAGTACAGTGAGATCTCCCTGGCCACTGCCCAGAAACGGGGCCCAGATGGGCGGCTGCTCTTCAATGCAGGCAACATTGCGAATCACTACTTCACCACTACTTTCCTCAAAGATGTAGTCAAGTAAGGGCCTGCCGGGGTGCTGCTGGCGTGCCGGAGGAGGAGCACTGGTGCTGAGCAGAGTTGACTGCCCAGCTGGCTGCGCCTTGCTTTCCGCTGGTTGAGCTCCAGCTCTTCGCAGGCGTGCCGGGATGAGGCCCACAGGGTTTGGCCCCTGCCCCTGCACGCGTGGCCTGACCCCTACCTCTCTGCACAGTCCCTTCCTTGAGATAAGGTTTCCCCAACAAACCACTTGCTGCTGGTGCAGAGCGCAGGCGTGCAGGGCCATCCTCTTCCTGGCTGCTGTGGGGACGAGCTGCCCATGCCTTGAGGCAGCTGGGGGTCAGGGCAGAGTGGCTGTCCTGCTGGTATGTCTGAGCCAGGGGGCTGGAGATGTGCCTTGCTCAGGTGAGCAACAGCTTTTTCTTGGCCCACTGCAGCACTTATGAACCGCAGCTGCAGCACCATGTAGCCGAGAAGAAGATCCCACATGTGGACGTTGCTACAGGGCAGTTGATCCAACCTGAGAAGCCCAACGGGATCAAGATGGAAAAGTTCGTCTTTGACATCTTCCAGTTTTCCAAGTAAGCCCTTTTCTCTCTGCAGGCAGCAGACTGCTGGGTCTCCCTCAGGCAGCTCTGAGAGCCTCTGGGGGAGTGCCAGGGTTGTGCCAACTGGCAATGCCCCAGGGTCAGGACAGGATGTCAGTCCCCATGCTGTTCAGCAGCAGTGCCATGATTATGCCCCGAGATGAGCAGGGATGTGAGCAGCAGGAGGGACAGGTGCTACGTGCCTCTTGCTCGGCCAAGCTCTGCTCCTGGGCCAGAGGAGCATCTGCTTGATGCTACAGCCCAGGTCCTCCCCTCCCTCCTTCGTGGCTGTGAGGACAGCCTGTGGGTGTGGGCTTCGGGGTGGGCTGTGGCCCTGGTTCAGCCACCCTGGCAGGGGAGAAACCAAAGTGACAGGGAGCAGCCATGTTGCCCAAACCTGACCCTCCCCCACCCTACTTCCCCCCAGGAATTTTGTGGTGTACGAGGTGCTGCGTGAGGATGAGTTTTCTCCCCTGAAGAACGCAGACAGTCAGAACGGCAAGGACAACCCCACCACTGCCCGACACGCCTTGATGTCCCTGCATCACTGCTGGGTTCTCAATGCGGGAGGGCACTTTGTGGATGAAAATGGCACGCGCATCCCTGCCATCCCTCGGTGAGTTGCTGCTCCCAGCACTCCTGCATGCTTTTTGTAGCTGGGTGTAAAGCACTGGCCAGTCCCCCGCCCTTCTCCGTTTCAGAACTGAAACCAGCATTGCTGGAGCAACCAGCCATGAGTCCCTTCTCCCAGGTGGTCTGTGGGGCAGAGCCGGGTGTGGGCCAGGCAGTGGCTGCAGGAGGGATGTTTGCTTGGTCAGCAGGAGCTTTCCTTCTTGATTCAGCACCTGTGAACCGAATCCTGCTGGTCTACATTGCACAGCCAGCGTTGCCTGTGCAGAGAGGAGGTGGCTTCCCAAAATCCAAGCACACCAGCCGATCCATGCAGCAGCCAGGCTGAGGTTGTAGCATCCCACGACCAAGAGACCTCCTGCCACCTGTTTGGAGAACAGCAAATACCAGACGTGTTCTGCTCTGTTTTTTCCCACCCTTGCTAACCCTTGTTTATTCCCACATAGTGTCACAAACGGAAGGTCAGAGGCCACCCCAGCAGATGTCAATGACAAGTAACTATACCGTGCAGCATGCATGGTGGCGGGGCTGTGCTTAGGTACTAACAGGCTGTAGGCGAAGCAGTGTGCCAGGCTGCGGTTGCTGCCGTGGGTGCACGCTGGTGAGCAGGCGCCCGTAGTGACTAACGGGGCTAGGGGGCTCGGGACCGCATGCTGGGCGTGGGGCATGTCTCACTGCAGGACCCTGCGAACGCCGCTTTTCATGGTGGTGGGCGGTAGGCAGCATCTGCTCCCTCCTGGGTTCCTTTCCACAGGGGCAGCCGGCGGGGATAACTGGAAGGGGCTTGTGCCACGGGTACAGATGCAGGGCAGCAGGCAGCCTGCCACTGGCCGCGCACAGCCCCTAAAGGTCACCTACGGGCGGGATGCTGTTGGAAAACACCCTGGCCTGGCCCGGCCCTTCGATGCCACTCCCCTGTTCATCACACCATGGTGTAGCACAGCCTGGACTGATCCCGGCTTGTCCCGTAGCTGGAGACAGCTGCCGTCTCCTGGTGTCTGCAAGGCGTCCAGGCTGATTGAAACGGGATTAAAAATGTTAAGTAAATGTCAAGCAGGCTTTGATGTAGCATGTGCAAATCTCAGCGTAGGCGGCCAGCTGTGCTTTGTGTGACTTCAGCTCTTGAGTTTTGAAGATCCAGACCATGACACCAGGGGCAGCCTCTGGCTCAGCGCTTGAAAGTTTACAGAAGTAAACGGGAAAGTTGACAGAAGTGTTAAAGCAACTTCTGTAATAGCAGCGCGTTCTTCTCTAGGCACAGGGCATGTCTGTGCGGCTGGGACTTGGACTGGTGGTTGTACATGACTTGTAACAAGCTTGCTTAGTTGGCCTTTACCCCCCTTCAGGAGTAGTATCTTCTGGTACTTTCTGGTGGGATACACCTAGGGTCTCTGTTTTTAATTCAAGACTCCAAGTTCTTTGAGGCTTATAACTAGGCCATCACACTAGTTATAATGTAGGGTGAAGGATGCACTTTATCCTACATTTATCCTTCATTGCCAGTTAATGGCATTTTTAAAAAAATTAGTATCTTGAAATGAATCTGACTCTAAGGCAAACACAAGTGCAAGGGCTGGGTTAGGATGGATGAGTTTTGTTTACTCACAGCTGGGACAGGAGGGGGCTGAGCGAGTGTGCGGCAGCAGGGAGGAGCTTTGACCTGGGTGAAGGGAGCTTTGTCACAGATGATGTCCTGCAATGCCTGCCCAGCTGCAGTGGCAAGCAGGTGTGAAGGAGCACCCTGGGGTGCTGCTGTGGTTCCTCATTGGCTCCATATGGCTGCCTTCCCCACCAGCTGGATCCAGGGAGCATCTGGGGGTCCTGCAAAGGCTGATGGCAGCAGGAGCAGGGTCAGGGACTCCATACGAACCCCTGTCCCGCAGCGCTGCTGCGGCGGCTGTTCTCAGGGCCAGGCTGTGGCAGGCAGTGCTGGCATGGGTCTGCTCTTGTCCTCACCAGCTCAGGTTTGCGTGCAGATCAGAGGAGCTGAGACAGTTGATCTAAGAGGCAAAGGCAAGAGGAGCAGGCAGTGCCACAGGGAGTCTTCCTGAGCGAGCAGACCGGCTTACCCTGTGTCCTCAGGTTGTGCTTTAAACAAGGAGTATGATTAAAAACAATTTTAAAAAAAAGACCTGTTGCGAGTAGCTGAAGAGGAAGGTGCTGTGAATCTCTCATCAACCCAAGGATGCAGGAGGAGGAGGAGGAAGGGGTGACTAGCCTGCATGCACCACCAAATGTAGCGGGCCTGTGGTCCAGGCCAGTGGTGTAGGCGCTGCTGTAGTTGCACACACGGAAAGCCACATAGATCCTCATTAAAGCTGCATCTAAAGCTCTCCTCCCTTTCAGTCACTGCTGGTTTATAAACTTTAGCTCGCATCTCCATGGAGAGCACGCAAGGCTTGACTAACCCAGGGCAGCTCTGCGCTGATGGGGTCTGCGTGGGCAGGCAGCCACTGGTGCCCTAGGCAGCCTCTGGCCCTCTGTGCTGGCATCTGTGGGACCTCTGGGCCCCATCCGCATCCCCTGGTGGGATGTGGCTAACCCTCCTGACTTTTTATTTTTCTCTGTAGCCTGAAGGATGCAAACGACCTGCCAATCCAGTGTGAAATTTCTCCCCTTGTCTCCTATGGAGGAGAAGTGAGTACTGGCTCTCCAGAGCTCGGGTGCCCTTGCAGATTAACTAGGCGGGCGGGGAGGCTGGCAGGGTGTGCATGTGAGGGGGTGAGCTATGAAAGCATAACTTGAATTCACTGTGAAGCTTTTCAAGGCAGTGTCCTCCAAGCCGCTAGCATGGGAGGGGACCAGAGCTACCTGTGAGCAACTGAGCAGGCCAGCAGAGCACCTGATGTGTGGTACATTCCTAACGAGCTGCTTTGTCCTCCCTTAGGGTCTGGAAAAGTATGTGAAGGACCAAGAGTTTCGTGCACCTTTGATTATTGACGAGGATGGGATCCACGAGCTGGTGAAGAATGGGATGTAGCGGTGGCACTGTGCCCAAACTGAGCTGCCCATCCCACCTGGCGGGCTGGGAATTCGGACACATGAAGGTTTATAGCTGTAACTAGTAGGGGCTGATCCTGCTTGCTCTGGCCCGGTGCAGAGGAGGATGTAACCCACTCAGTTCTTGGCATGTTGTATGCTTCTATTTATATTTTAATTTAAAAACCAAATACTTTATGGATTCCCCTGCCACAAAGCACAGCTATGGCACTGCTCTTTGCATTCCAGGCTGTAGGCATTTATTTTTAAACATGTATATAGTAATAGTCATTGTACATGCAGAAGATTTTTACGGTACAGGGCTGGGGTTTATCTGGATTTTTTATTTTTCTCAAATCTACATGACTATTTTTTTTAATAGGGTCCTTGTCATTGCCCATGTCCTCCCTTTTGGTCATCCTTTGTACACTGCAGAACTGGAAACACCCAATTAAACTCAGAGTCCCTCCTATCTGTCATCTAGTGTTATTTTAGTGATGGTGGCTTTCTGCAGAGGCTCTACTCATATGGCAGAGGTCTGACTGTGTCACACAGAGTGCCCTGCTCTGCCCAGCTCAGCAGCAGCTGCTGCCTGGGGGGATTGCAGGCAGGTCCTCTGGCCTGTGGCGCTCGTTTGCAGTGTTTCTGGAGGAAGCAGAGGGCTGTGCTTTCCTCCTGAATTTCTGCAAGCGGTGGCAAGCCTTGAGCAGGTAGGAAAGGGTGGGTATGCAACATTGCCAGAGCTTTCAGGGTCAAACCAGCCTGGCATGGTGTTCTCTAGCAGAATCGTGTACCCTCTGCTTTTCCAGGGGGCTCTTTGGCCCCTGCCAGAGCCCACTGCCTTGAAGCGTGGTGTCCCCATGTCCTTGGGCAGAGTGGCTTTGCTGCCTCCTCTCCTTTTTGGGAGGGGAGATGGTGCTTGGCTGGCTCCAAAGTCCTGCTGCAGCACCTGGGGTAGGGTGGCACAGCTGCCCACTGCCCCATGGCAGCCTGGGGAGGAATTTTCCCTTGCAGGGCTGGGAATGGGGCCCAAACTGTTCGCCCCAGGGAAAGTCACGAAGTCCCCCAAGTGCCGAGGTGGCCGTTGGGCACCCTGGGCTCAGCTGAGCGCTCAGGTCCCCAGGCAGTGTGCCTGGGAAGCTGGGCCCATGTGGGGGGTCCCAGCTAGTGCTGTGGCTGCTGGTGACTTGCCACAGGCCATCCAAGCTGCGTGTGGCCGAGGCAGGCTGGCGGCCCTGGGCCCCGGGGGAGACAGCCTGGGATGGGGGCCAGACTGGATGCGAGGAGCGGCGCGGAGTTCTGCGGGTGGTCTGCACCACTGCCTGCCCACCAGCTCTGCCGGGCCCTGGGAGCAGCTGCCACAGGAAAGTGGTATCTCTGCTCCCTGGGGAGCAGGCAGGCACCCCCAGAGTGGCTCCTCCTTGGCATGGGGCAGGCAGCAGCTGGAGCACAGCATGGCCCACCTTGGTGGGGGGATGCACGTGGCCCCAGGAGTGAGGGGCTTGCACGGTGAGCCTGGGGGATCACTGCTCTGGCTGGCTCTGCTGGCGCTGGGAGGGGTGGAGGGGAGGTGTTTGCTTTGGCTTTTTGGCTCTGTTTGCACACCAACACCTTTGCGTTAAGTCCTGGGACAGAGCGACGCAGCACTGGCCGCTGCCAAGTTATTTGAGCACCAATTCCAGGTAGCAGGAGGCAAGTGGGGCGGAGCGGAGCCGGCCAGCGCTTGTGCTGGCGTGCACGTAGGGCAGCCCGTGCGCGGGTGAGCGAGGGCATCCCCCTGCCAGCTGATCTGGGGCTGCATGCCAGGGCATGGTGCGGAGCCCTGCAGCAGGCACTGCGCTAACCTGCTCCCTGCCTGCCAGCCCAGAGGTAGCTGTGGTGCTCTGCCTTGCCTGCCTTGCCCTGGGGTGCACCTCTCGCTGCACTCGTGGCTGGGCTGGCACTGCAGCCCCTCTCTGGTGGCAGCAGCGAGGGTCGCTGGTGTCCCAATGTGGGCAGTGGATGGCTTTCCTCACCTGTGACTCGGTTTGTTTGTCTGGAGAGCAGACAGGCTGGGAGTCTGGCGAGGAGGTTGGTTTAGGAGCAAGGCTACAGCGCTGGGGCTGTGGAGTGCTCTGTGGGACAAAAGCACTTCTTGGGAGCTGCTGACCTGCTGCCAGGGGTGCTGCTGCCCTCCCACAGCAGTGTGGGTGCCGACATAAAATACAGCCAAAACACTAGTCTGGAAAAAAAATTGTTTTCTTTTTTAAAATTTTTTTAATTGCACTTTTAGCTATTGCACAAAAATTAATGTGAGCCGATTGTTATTATTTTCTCCTTGCTGCGTTGCGTAGTCGGTGGCCACAGTGCCAAGCTAGTGCCTGGAAATGATGTAAAACCACGAGCTCAGCGTGCAGCTTGGGGAGCCAGAGCGCTTCTTCCATACCACGTGCTGGGGCAGGTCGGCTCTCCGGCCGGTGTCCTGGCCACACGTGCCTGCACAGGAGTCCGGCACCCTTCCACCAGGGGCCTGGAGTGGGGCAGCCTGTGCGGGACCCTCCAAGCTAGTGATGGGGGCTTACGGAGTGCCTCCATCACCTGCATTTTGGGCATGTCCTGCCTGGCCCCTGCACCTCTCAGTGCAAGAGGAGGGTGCCGGACACGCATGCCATCCTGCAGCCGCTGGGGTGAGCGCCAGAAAGCAAAACGCTGCCTATTGCTTTAAGTTCCCTTGCCGGCCACGGAAGGGTTTTTAATTTTTTTTTTCTCTTGCGCTATGAATGGGTTTTGCTGTAAATTATAGCTTTGCACACATTCCCTCGGGCCGAGGAAAATAACCTCTGCCGAAAAGCCAGCCTGGATTGGTGACTGGCTCCCCCTCTCCACTCCCTAATTGAAACCAAATGTGCAAGATGTAGGATTGTGGGATTTCTGGCTGGCTCCCAGGAATCCGCAGAATGCGAATGCGCTCCCAGAGGCATCTTGCATCAGCCCAGGGAAGTTCGCTCCTCGCCTGGCTCCCCGGTCCCGGGTGAGGGGCGAGGAGCCCGCCCGCCCGCCGCTGCCTCCCCGCTCTGGTGAGTTGTTCTTGGATGCATGGGGAGGCATTCGCCCCTCTGGCTTTGGGATTTTGGCTGGATGTGGGGTTATCTATGCTCTACAGTGGAGCCTGGGTGGAGGGGCTGGGGTGCAGGTCTACCTGGGAAGGGGCTGGGGCAGCAGCAGAGCAGTGTCCCCAGCCAGGGAGGTGACATTTGGCCCCTTCTCTCCATTTTTCTTCCCCCACTGCCAGCGATTCCCCCCGTGCCTTGTGCCAGGCTAGCGCTTCCTGGTGTCCCTTCTCAGCTCCCGCCTGTGTGTCTGTTGGCAGAGCCAGCAGCAGTGCTGGCCAGCCAGAGAGGCCCCGCTGTCCCCAGCGTCCCCCAGCCAGGCACCAGTTCACACCTGGGAGGGGGACACAGGGCCACCAGTCTGGTGCTCCTGAGCACCCTGCCCCCCATCCTGGTGCTGGGGACCTGCTTGTGGCTTCCCAGCCCTGCGCTGTGGCAGAGCAATGCTGTGCACCGTGGCACAGTGTCATGGAGGAGGAGGACTGCAAGTTTTTGGCTGGCGGGGGTGCTTGCTGGGTGAAACACCCATAGGACCATGTGCCCAGGCCCTACTGCCATGGGCTGCGCTGCTAGCAGGTCTCTCTGGGGCAGCTGGCAGCCATGGGGACGTGCCAGTCGCAACTTGCAGCCTGTGCAGCTGTGATGCCTCTGGCTGAGCTGGCCAGCCTGTGGCTGGGGAGGCACTTGCCACTGCAGAAAATGGGGCTGCATCCAGCCCAGCTAAGGTCTAAAATGGCATTTTTGGAGACAAGGGGGACTACGGGTCCCGACATGCTGCACTGCGCTCCCGCTGAGGCTGTGCCAGTGGCACGGCATGCTGGGGGCTGTAGTGCCAACTGGGGTGGGGGTCCCAAACCCCCTTGCCGAAACACCGCATGCCTTTGGATGTGGTCCAGGGTCACAGGGAGCCTCTTGCTGCTCAGAAACATTCCCTCTAGCGTGGCCTCGGTGTTTCCCGCCTGCCTGCCACTCCAGCAGAAGGGGAGCCCCTGGACCCATGTGAGGATGGGGGCTCTGCAGTGGGAGCCCTGGCAGCCCTGGGAGACCTGCACCCAGGACGTGGCGTGCACAGGGGTTGCGGGCTGCTGACGTCCAGTCCCCTCCCCATGGATGATGCTCCTCCGGTGCTGGCAAGGATGCCAGTGCCCACCTGGGAAGTGAGCTGGGGACTTCACCAGCCAGTGCGGGCTGGGAGTGAGAGGGCCCACAGCTCGGGTGGGATTTGCCTCTAAACAAATGTGGATTCAATTTTTTTCTCCACTAATTTTCCCTGGTGATTTCAATAGAATAAAAGGGGAGGAAATAAAAAGGGGGAAAAAAAGCAGTGGCTGAGGGAAGCTCCCAAGCCCAGGAGACGCCAGGGAGGAGCTCCAAAGATTTTTTACACTAAAAATTTCCAGTGATTGAAAATTTTCAGCAAACGCTTTCAGACAAAATGTTGCAAAGCCATCCCTTTTGCAGGGCTGGTGGAATAAAAATGATTTCCACCTGGGTTGCCAATAGTACTTGGCCGATTTGCCCGCACGTCCCTTAGCCCCCAGTCTCGGTGCCTGAGTCATCATCTCCCCACTGTCTCCCAGCCCTGCTCCCCTAGGAGCGATGAGCACTTCACAATGGCTGCGTGGGGATAATTTACCTATATTAGACTAAATGTAAATGCATTCCCTGTGGGAGATTATGGCATCTGGTATCCTGGTGCTTAAAGAGTAAACTTTAAGTTTACTTAAAGCCTGAAAGAATAGTGGGAAAAAATATCCCTGGATGTTTCTTGGAATGCAGAAGGAAATTGAGATTTTAATGTTGGGGGAACTGGCCATCATCAAACACAGAGGCCTCATGCATGCATCTCAGCAATGCAGCTGAAATTCTCAGTTGCAACTGAGTGAGTTGCAACTAACTAAATTTTCCCAGCTGGAAACAGAAAAAAAGCAACCATGTATGTGCTTTTCCAAAAAAATATTAGGAAAAATAGGGGGGAAAAACCCATCCTAATTCCAGGTGTTTATTTGTACCTCCTGCAGAGCTTGTGATGTTTAGCAGAGACCCCCAGGGCATCCAGCAGTGCGCTGCTGGGTGCAGAGAGCATCTAGCAGGGTGCAGCTGGCAGCTCCCAGGGCTTTGCACTCCCCTTGCGTGCTGGTATGGTCACCCCAAGCCTGCCTTGCTCCTGCTGTGCCAAGCCCCGGTTTTGCCAGTGAGCAGGGCCGTATCCAGCACCTTCCAGCTGGGCTCCACAGGATGAGGGCATCTGCCATGTGGCAGCCAGTTCAGGATGGGTTTGGGCTTTCTCTTGGTGTTGGGGACAAGGCTGTGGGTCCCTGTGTGTGATAGGTGCAGGGGCACAACCAGGCGCCCACCTGCAAGGTGCTGGGCCAGCTCAGCAATCTGCCAGTCCAGCCCAGACATGCCTGGTATGGCAGGGCTCAGCTGGGATTTACCCCAGCACTCAAGTGCAGTCAGGTCCCATTTGGCCAGGAGCTATGGTCCCTTTATCCCCCAGGGCAGTCAGTCGTCCCTGCAAAGATTAATGAGCATGTAAAATAATAAATGAGCATGTAAAATAGACTTTTTTAGTAAAAAGAAGACTGATCTGCATCCAGTGCTTGTGTGAAGGGCTGTCCCAGGTGGACAAATGTCCCCTTGGCAAATAAGGGGAAGGGGAACTGGGGTGGAGGGGTGGCTGGTGATGTTTAGGGGACGGTGGGTTTCGCCACCCAGCACTGAAGTCTCTAGTGCATCCCCTGGCCTGGTGCCATGCTCCATGGCACTTCCGCAGAGATGAGTAGGTGCAGCAGAAGCTGCATGGGCTCTGGGGGCTCCTGACAGCCAAGGGCTAGCAGGGTGACGCTGCTGCCCTATGAAGTGGCTGGAGCAGCAGTGCTAGCTCAGATGGCCGGCATGCCATGGGGTTGGGGCTGGGGGTGGATCCCCTTTTGCCACGGGCTGTGTGCTGCTCCGAGGAGCCTTGCCAGGACCCGCAGGTCCCCCCCAGCCCCATCCCATGCTCCCCCGGAGGCAGCGGGTGCAAGCTGGCTCCCATGCCCTGTGTCACACCTTTCTGTGTCACCCATGCCCCCGAGATCTGCTCTGCCATGGAGACCTGTCACACTAAATACACTGTAAATCTCGGGTGATTATCTGCTATTATCTCTCCCGAGCCAGAAGGCAGGGAAACCGCGTGTTGCAACGTGCTATTATTTTGTTATATGACAGGGTTGTGCAACGTCTTGCTTTCAAAGCCAATCCAAGGGCGGGTGGCCCAGCCGGAGCCTTTCTGCCCATCAGTGGAGCCGGGTGGCGCCGGCCCTGAGCAGAGCCCTGGGATGTTCATGCGAGTCCCATGGCTGGCTCCAGGGATGTAGCAGGGCCGTGTTACCTGCCTGTGCCGAGGCTGTATCTGCACGGTGTCATGACGCTGTGGCTCCCGGGGGCTGGTGGCAGAGGGGGTGGGACAGCAGGACCCCTTTGACCACAGTCACAGGCATGAGGCTTGGGGCTCTGCGCCTCCCTCAAGGGGTCTTGTGCAGGGGAAGCCCTCCTGGCCTCGGCCGGCTGCCCCAAACAGGACTGGCATTCCCGTGCAACTTAGCTGCCTTGGACTGACAAGTCCTGGCTCTGTCTCTGCAGGACTCTGCAGGACTGCTGACATGCCTGCCCCTCCGAGAGCAGCTCTTCTGCTGCTGCTGCTGCTGCTGCTGCTGCACATCCCACAGGGTGCGAGAGCCCAGGTCAACCCGGGTAAGTGAGATGGGGACCAGGCGGCCGGAAGAGCTATGAGGTGTGTTTCACTGGGCTGTGCTCATGCCAGGGCATCTGAGCTTGGGCTCACATCATCTTCACTATCCCTGGGACTTTCCCAGCTCTGGGAGCAGTGTGTGTTGGCCCCTCAGCCTCTGCCTGCCTGGGACACTCTGCTGTTCTGCACATGGCTCAGCCACTGCTGGTGACCCAGAAATCATCCTCCATGTGCCCATGGCACGTGTCCTGGCACTGCCAGACTGGAGGGGCTTTGGGCTACAGGCAAAGTGCTGCAGCCGGAGCCCTGGGCTCTGAGTGGGGCCCTTCTCCACCAGGGGCTCATCGAGCCCATTCAGTTTTGAGGCTGCGGCATGCAGAAGGGAAGGCACCAGGGTATTGTTTGCTGCTGCTGGGTCGTGCTTTCTTTGGCAGTTTCACAGCAAACCAAGGTTGGCTTTAGTGAAGTGGCTTGACTAGGTGCCTGGCTTCTGCTCAGAAACCACAACACTGTGCCGGACATCAGCAAGAGAAGTTTGTTTAAATGTTTTTTTCTGCAGGGCTCAGACCCCTTCCTGCACTGCAGGGATGGACATAGAGCCCAGGCTCCTTCAGCACATTAGGGTTTCCTTGGGGCATCCCTGTAACAAGACCCTTCAAAGGCTTCTTGAATTCATGGGAAGAGTTTGCTGGGTCTCAGGGAAGCAATCCTGTTTCTTCTGCAGCCATCCAGGCCTGGCAGCTTCGGCTTTGCCAGGCCAGGATGGTTATTACTTAAGGCAAAGGAGCTGGGCTGGCTCCATGCTTGGCAAGAATTAAATGGGAATTCAGTGGGAGCTGCACTCTGCAGAGCATCACAAGTGGGAGAGCTGGAGATGAGATGCTCCCCACTGTGCCAGTGCTCATGCGGAAGATGTGCCCGTCCCTCTGCCGGATAAGGAGGTGGTCCCTGTGGCGCGGGGACCCAGGGATGGGAGCCAGCTGCCATGTGGCACTGCAAGCTGGGACACGGGCTGCTTGTTGGTGCAGCACCAGGCGAGCTGGGGGCTGTAGGGGCAGGAGGCAGCCCCAGCGCTGCATCCTCACTTGGGGCCTGCTGCCTCAGTGTGGGTTTTTGCTTGGGGCGGTGTGCGGAGGGAGCGCTGTGGCCTGGAGCCGGTGGCCAGACAGTAAACATGGCCAAACAAGCCAGCCTTTCAGCAGCTCTCTTGGCAGCTGGGTGTGAAAAAATAACTCCTGGGAAGCGGTGTGGATGCGGTGCCGGGGGAACCGGCTCCTGCTCGGGGATGCAGCCTGCCTGCCACCCTGGGTACTTTTCCACTCACAGCCGGTGGGGGAGCAGGGCTGGTGATGGGAGCCACAGGACCAGCAGGGAGGGTGAGCACCCGCCCTTTGTCACTAGTTCCCTCAGACAAGTGGGGGGAGCAGCAGAGAGGCATGGCCAAGAACAGGTTGCTGTGGGTGGGATTTTTGTGTGAGCGGCCTCTAGACTGAGCCCTCTGGGTACCCCCAGAACAAGGAGTGTGGGGACAGCAGTGCCAGCCCACGGGCTCTCCCCCACCGCAGCTGAAACGCTTGCCAACAAGGCTGAAGGGGTCTGCGGGAATGGGGACCGGCTGCATCCAGCAGGCCTTGGAGCTCTGGCTCTTCTTACTCTCAGCTTCAGTTCAAGCTGGGCTGGCATCCGTCTCTGGCCAGTGGCTCAGTTTGCCAAGGCAGGTGTCTGCCTGTGTAGGACTGTCCTGTCATGCTTCATCTTCCCTCTATAAACCAGAGGGATGGAGGCTGCTGCACCCGAGCTGCCTGGGCTGCAGTGCCTGCGGTGCTGTGGATATGTGCCAGCCCCCAGCAGTGCCATGCCGTATTTCGGCATGTATCTCAGCCAGGGCGGTAAGGAGGGATACCCGCTCAGCACCCCGCTGGTCTTGTTGCAGCGGTGTGCCGGTACCCCTTGGGAATGTCGGGCGGGCACATCCCTGATGAGGACATCTCAGCTTCCAGCCAGTGGTCTGAGTCCACAGCCGCCAAGTACGGACGGTGAGTGTGGGGACCCTTCTGTGACAGCCACGGCAGGGTCTGGGCTGCCACAGAGGGGCAGAAGGGGGCACAGGGCTGGTTTTGGCCACCTGTGAATGGCTCCTCCGCTCTGGGTTTGCAGGCTGGACTCAGAGGATGGCGACGGCGCCTGGTGCCCTGAGAGCCCGGTGGAGCCCGATGACCTGAAGGAGTTCCTGCAGATCGACCTGCACGCCCTGCACTTCATCACGCTGGTGGGCACCCAGGGGCGCCATGCCGGGGGCCATGGCAACGAGTTTGCCCCCATGTATAAGATCAACTACAGCCGGGACGGCACCCGCTGGATCTCCTGGAGGAATCGGCACAGGAAGCAGGTGAGGAGGCAGTCAGGGGCTGTGCTGGGAGGCAGGTGGGGGCCTGCACCTGCCTGTCCCCACCATGCTTCTTTCTTCTCTCCAGGTGCTGGATGGAAACACCAACCCCTACGACATCGTCCTCAAGGACCTGGAGCCGCCCCTCATTGCCCGCTTCATCCGCTTCATCCCTGTCACCGACCACTCCATGAATGTCTGCCTGCGCGTGGAGCTGTATGGCTGTGTCTGGCTGGGTGGGTGGCATGGTCCTGTGCCCTTCCCTGTGTCCCCAGAGCCTGGCTGTGGGGCCATCTGTCTACTGGGGACTGTTTGTCCCACTGGGGGCCAGCAGCACCCTGGGGCTGGCAGGGCTCACTGGCAGTGGGGTGTCCAGCATGGGCAGCTGCTCACCCTCCACTCTCCACAGATGGGCTGGTGTCCTACAATGCGCCGGCTGGGCAGCAGCTCATCCTTCCTGGGGGCACTGTCATCTACCTGAATGACTCGGTGTACGATGGGGCATTCGGGTACAGGTAAGGACCAGGGGAGCGTCCACATGCGATGGGCACCACACCAGGCAGGAGGGGATGGGGGTGTTTCTTCTCTGCATTTGCAGGTTGGCATGCTGATCCTCAGCAAAGCAAATACTTGGGGTCTCCCCAAAGCGGGGGACATGGCCATCTCTGGGAGGATGCACATGGCTATGGGGACAGCATGTTGGGGGCAGCACCCCCAGCCCTTCCTTTGGATTTGCACTAACTGTCCTGCAGCCTTTTCCAGAGAGAATCTCAAGAAGCACAAAAAAATTACCCTCCCAAATTTCCCAGGGGCTGCAGGAAGCTGCTGGGGTGGGGGTGGTGCCAGGTGCTGGCAGGTTTATGGGGTCGGCTAGAGTCACATTCCCTTTCCCCCCTCACACCTGCCAGCATGACGGAGGGCCTGGGCCAGCTGACAGATGGGGTGTCGGGGCTGGATGACTTCACGCAGACTCATGAGTACCATGTCTGGCCGGGCTACGACTACGTGGGCTGGCACAATGAGAGCACCACTGGGGGCTATGTGGAGATCACCTTCGAGTTTGACCGCATCAGGAACTTCACCGCCATGAAGGTCCGTGCATCCCCCTGCCCTGTCCCTCGTCCCTGTCCCCTGCCATGGCTGTGCTGACAGGCTGCCCCACAGGTCCACTGCAACAACATGTTTGCCAAAGGGGTAAAGATCTTCAAGGAGGTGCAGTGCTACTTCCGTGCCGACACCAGCGAGTGGGAGCCCAGCGCTGTCTCCTCAGTGCTGGTGCTGGATGATGTGAACCCCAGCGCCCGCTTCGTCACTGTGCCCCTGCTCCACCGCATGGCCAGCGCCATCAAGTGCCAGTACTACTTTGCTGACACCTGGATGATGTTCAGCGAGATCACCTTCCAGTCGGGTACGCACCACCATGATCCTCATGGTGACCAGACCCCACTGTGGTTGGGTTGTGGAGGGAATGGGGCTGTGGGGCACCCATGCCCTTCACCCTGATGGTCTCCTCTTCTCCCTTGCCAGATGCAGCCATGTACAACAACTCAGTGGCCCCCCCGGAGATGCCCATGGTCCCCACAACTTATGGTAAGGCATTGAAAAGCACACTGCCCTAATCTCGGCAGGGGCTGGGGGTCATTTCCCTGTGGGGTGATGCTCTGAGGGGCTTTACCCCATCCAATGGACAAAAGGGGTATGGGCTCTCCCCTTGCCCTGGTGTGACCAATTCTTTTTCTTCCCTTCTCCTGCCAGACCCCACGCTCAAGGTAGATGACAGCAACACACGCATCTTGATCGGGTGCCTGGTGGCGATCATCTTCATCCTAGTGGCCATCATCGTCATCATACTGTGGCGGCAGTTCTGGCAGAAGATGCTGGAGAAGGTGGGCAAGGGTGGGGCGTCTGGCAAGGTACCCCAGGGTGGTGGGCTTGTCCTAGGCAAGTTCTGCTGAGAGCTCAGAATGGGGAAAGCAGGGTCTCTGCAGGGGCTGATGCTCCCTTCCCCTCCTCAGGAAGGTTGTGATATGCACCCACCTCCCAAGCAAGGGAATTTAGCTAAGCAAGGTGGTGACTTTAGAACCTGCCTGCTTGTCTATCCCTCTGTCCTGAAGCTGGGCTGGGAAAAAGGAGCCCAAGGGGGTCTCACTGCAGCCCCTGGCTAACCAAGGGCAGCCACAGAGGTGATGGAGCCAAACTCTTCTCCATAGGGGCAGACAGTAGAAGGGGGGAAAATAAGGACAAATGTCTTCTCCAGGCAGGTGCTGCAGCCCTGGGACAGGGCACCAGAGAGGGGGGCTCAGGGCTGGGCATGGCCACAGTGCCATGGAGCACAGGAGACCCAGTCCCACCAGTCCTGTGGAGATCCCCTGTCCTAGCTCTCTTCTGCCTTGGCCCCCTCTCGCAGGCATCACGGAGGATGCTAGATGACGAAATGACGGTCAGCCTCTCCCTACCCAGCGAATCCAGCATGTTCAACCACAACCGCTCCTCCTCCTCCAGCGAGCAGGAATCCAGCTCCACCTATGACCGCATATTCCCTCTGGGACCTGATTACCAGGAGCCCTCCCGCCTGATCCGCAAGCTGCCCGAGTTCACCCCAGGGGAGGAGGACACGGGTGAGAGTTGGGACACCCTGTGTGCTGAGAGCGAGCCATGTACTCATTGGACCGTGTACTGAGTCCAGTGCAGCCCCAGTCCCAGCTTTTGGCCAAGTTCCAAACATTTTGGCACAAAAGCAGGGGGGGAATGTTGCACGACCTCCTGCACATCCCGCTCAGAGGTCACACAAAACCTGTGACCAAGAGCAATCGCTGGTGTCTACACCAGGCTGAGCTGTGTCCCCACCACTGTCCTTGGGATGCTCTAGCATCCCTTTCTCGGTGATCCAGAGGTCAGGTACTGATCCTTGCTCATCTGGTGCTTGGGGCTGGGACAGTGCTGGGACAGTGATGGGGAAGGAGTGCAGCAGCCTGCAGTCTCTGCAGGAGCCCAGCCATGCTAGGACAGCACGGGAGCTCTGGGGAGGACAGGGATGGAGAAGCTGGTGACTGGAGCACAAATGTGCACTGGGGAGTGGAGGGTGCAGGGCAGGACACCCATGGTAGGGCTGGCCCCACTGTCTCCCCAGCAGGCTGCAGTGGCCCCGTGAAGCCATCCCAGGCCAGCGTCCCCGAGGGCGTCCCCCACTATGCCGAGGCTGACATCGTGAACCTGCAGGGCGTGACGGGCGGCAACACCTACTCGGTGCCGGCCCTCACCATGGACCTGCTCTCGGGCAAGGATGTGGCTGTTGAGGAGTTCCCCAGGAAGCTGTTGACCTTCAAGGAGAAGCTGGGGGAAGGCCAGTTTGGGGAGGTGAGTGGGAGCTGGACCTGCTCTGAGCAGGGCTTGGGCAAGGCTTTTCCCAGTTTGTGGGAGTCATGGGAGGCCGTCAGTCAGCAGATGTAATGGCTGCCCATTATCCCCATCCAGGTTCACCTCTGCGAAGTGGAGGGGATGGAGAAGTTCATGGGCAAGGACTTTGCCCTGGACGGCTTGGACGCCAGCTCCAACCGCCCCATGCTGGTGGCTGTGAAGATGCTGCGAGCGGATGCCAACAAAAATGCCAGGTATGGGGCTGGTGGGTGCACTTGCCCTGGCATTGCTCCCTTTGCACAGAGCACCCCCAGGAAAGCCAGGATGCTTGGAAAGCATCCCTTGCCTCTGGAAGCCAGGCACTTGTACAGTTGGACGACCACATGTCTGAACTGTCTGGAGATGCTGGGCTGTTGTGATTCAGGACTCTAGGTCCTTGCTGGTCCTAACCAGCTCCCCAGCACCCATCTACTAGCCGAGTCCACCCCACAGCTGGGCACAGATCAGCCCTGAGCTCTCCCTCATGGTCCTCAGTCCCAGGGGAGGGGACCCATGGGTCCTTGCGAGGCTGAGGCGGGTGGGTGGCACACTCAGCTAGTATGTGTGCACCTCCATGCCTCTCTGGGTCTGTCTATCCGTTCTGTGTGGTTTCTGTTCTGGAAAGGAACGATTTTCTGAAGGAAATCAAGATCATGTCGCGGCTGAAGGATCCCAATATCATCCGGCTGCTGGCAGTGTGCATCACGGATGACCCCCTGTGCATGATCACAGAGTACATGGAGAATGGAGACCTCAATCAGTTCCTGTCCCGCCAGCAGGCAGGCAGCCCCCCTGCTGGCCATGCGGCCACCGTCAGGTAGCGCTGCCTGGGGCTGGCAGGTCTACCTGCTCTAAGCACCCTGCCCGGCTGTGGGGCACCCCACTCAGAGCCGTGTACCCCCTGGCTGCTGTCCTGCCTAGTGCCTGAGTCCTCCCTTGTCCCCCCTGACAGCTACAGTGACCTGCGGTTCATGGCCACCCAGATCGCCTCTGGCATGAAGTACCTCTCCTCCCTCAACTTTGTGCACCGAGACCTGGCCACACGCAACTGCCTGGTGGGGAAGCAGTACACCATCAAGATAGCTGACTTTGGCATGAGCAGGAATCTCTACAGCGGGGACTACTACCGCATCCAGGGGCGGGCAGTGCTCCCCATCCGATGGATGTCCTGGGAGAGCATCCTGCTGGTATGTGGGGGCTGGGGTCCTCTGATGGTCACTGCTCTGATGGACACTGTCATGGCCCTGGGGCTGTTCACAGCCTCTTTTCCTTGGGCTAGGGGGTGCAGAAGGGACAGGGAAGTCTCTCCCCTCTGGAGAAGCTTTGGGGTAAAGCATGCACAAAGCAGGAGTGGTAGCAGCTTTTTGAGGAGGGGTGGGAAGGACTACAGTGGTCTTTGGTGCCCCAGTGGGATGCTTGATATTTTCACACAGCCATGGTCAGACCTGGAAGAGGGAGCAGGGTTACTTTTTATCTTTACAGGGAGCTCGGTCCTCACCAAGCCCCAGCTCTCAGAGCAGTCGCTGCAAGCCAGACCCGGAGCTCGCCAGACTCTGGCCCCAGGCAGAGAGCAGGTCTGCAGGACCAAGCCCCACTCTGGGCCCAGGTCTGGAAGCTGAAGCATCCAGAAAGAGGTTTTGAACCCTGGGCACATAGGGCTTATGGAGCAGGATGGAGTAATGCCCGTGTCCAATCCCACTCTGCTCCCTTCGGTCAGGGCAAGTTCACGACGGCCAGTGATGTGTGGGCATTTGGTGTGACACTGTGGGAGACCTTCACGCTCTGCCGGGAGCAGCCCTACTCCCAGCTGTCTGATGAGCAGGTCATCGAAAACACCGGCGAGTTTTTCCGGGACCAGGGCCGGCAGGTAGGTTTGGGATGGGACAGGACAGGATGGGATGAGATGGGATGGGACAGGACAGGCAGCAGTATGCCTGGGACACTGGGGGACCTGGGAAAAGGCTTTAGGGTGACCAGATAGTGATCTTGGCTATGGGAGAGTTATGGTGCCAGAACTCCTCTGGGAAGGAGTCCTGGTGAAGGGCCTGGCACAGCAAACCCTGTGCAGCCTGAGGCACCACTTGTCCACTGACACCACTGGGGGTTTAGTCGGCTGCGAGACACGAGCAGGTGTCCCCAGTCCCACCACAATCCCATCTTGGGGTCCCCTTGCCCCTGGACACACAGCAGCATGGCCCCTCACCCTGGTGCATGGAGAAATGGGGCTTCTCAGGAGCAGTTTACTTTTTGCTTTCCATGCCAGTAACTCTCTCCCTTTGTCCTCTTTGCCTTTTGTTTTGAAGACCTACCTTCCCCAGCCTGCACTTTGCCCTGACTCAGTCTATAAGCTAATGCTCAGCTGCTGGAGACGGGACACTAAAGATCGTCCCTCCTTCCAGGACATCCATCGCCTTCTCCAGGAGTCAGCCAGTGAAGAATGACCCTTTGCTCCCGCCCCAGCCTGGTCCCCATCCCTCCCTATCCCCAGAGGAGCCCCATACGCAAACTGAAGCCACTTCACTCGGACTTAGAAATAAAACGCGGGTGACTGGTCTTGTTCTCATTGTACAGTGAAGCCTCAGAGGAAAACCCCAAGGGCAGCAAGGAGAGCCACGGCGTTGGACGACTTGGACCTCCTGCTCGCTTGCTGACCCAAGCCCAGGAGTGGCGCAAGCTGAGACGAGGGTTATTTATTGATGCAGCGTATTATTAGTGACGATGACTGGGACAGAGTGGCTTCTCTCCGCCAGTCAGAAGGGAGGAATATCAGCTGGACTTTCTCCATGAGGAAGCGCCTGGCCTGTGCACAGGGCAGGCACTGGGGAAGGGATGCATGTGCGTACGTGCCTGCTGAAGCAGGGACCATCCGGCAGCCACTCCCTGTTTGAGGAGAAGCCGCATGTTGCCACTAGCTCACTGCGGGCTGTGCAATTACAGGGCAAAACCAAAAACTCTCTGGACTTTTTGGGATTTGGACACGCTGCATGGAGGGGCAGGAAGCCCTGTCCCTGCCAGTCAGACCTCAGCTGCACAGGGAGAAGAGTGACGGCACTCTTGGCGTCTCACCCAGCTGCTGGAGTGGGCACTGTGCTCAGCTGTGGCTCCTGTGTCGGGCGGGGAGGAGCAGACATGTCAGCCCTGGTAAGAGGTGTGCCAAGGGGACCTTCTCTCACTGACCACAGCCACTCCAGAGCTGCTCAACTGCCCAAGAAATGCATTTTGGATGCCCCGCGGGTGCTGCGTGGCAGCCGGCGGCAGGGTGTTAGCACCTTTCACCTCCAAGGGGAAATCTCCAGGTCCTCTTCTCCCAGGGTTAACCCACATCTTCACCTGCCATGAGAGGAATGCACATAGCAGAGCTTTCGCCAGCTGCTGCCCGATACCCAAGCCTGCAACAGCCAGTGGGCATGGAGCAGCAGGCACCCTGGCTCTCAGCCCCAGTATCACAGCTTGGCTGAAGTGTCTGGGCTGGACTCTGCCACCCTGAGCATCCCCAGGAAGTCTGGCACCAGTCCGTACTCCCGGATCTGGCAGCTCTGTGAGCAAACTGGGCAGGTGTCAAAGCCACGTGCCCCCCAGGAGCCCTGGCAGATTACCTGTCATGCCCCCAGATTGGACCCTCCTGCAGCTAGGCAGGAGGAACTTTGTACTTAGAGGGTACATGGACCCCTCCATACTTTTGTACTCATTAGTTCAGCACCATCAAGTCACGCGTGGCACAGTTTCCAGTATACTATTGCTAAGGCATGTATATATTCAGTAGATGCACCTATGTATAGGGGCAAACCCGCTGAAGAGACATTTGCTACGTGAATCTGGTTGCATGGTTTCCTTGCGGCACTTCAGGAGGCATCTTACCTCATCCAGGGGTGGGCACCCCTGGGAGCCTGGCTGGTACCCATGTGCCAGGGGGCTCTGGGGCTGCACTGTGTGCCCCGAGATGCTGTGTGGGGAGAGCCTGGGGGAGTGCACACAGGTAAGAGCGGAAGAGATGGAGGAAGGCTGCTCACGAGACCTGCTGGTTGACCCACACCAGTTGCCCATCTCCTTGGCTGACAGGGAGGGTGCTCTGAGGCTCAGCATCCACATCAGGAGATGCCAATGGGCAGGGACCGAGGTGGGAGGGGAGGGAAGGGATAGGAAGCTGTATTCTGTGCAGGGGACAGCTGGTCTCCCTGTGCATGGTCCTACTGGCTGCGGCAGGTGAGGTCTCCTCCCTGCTGCATGAGTAGCCTGCAGCAGGATGGCACTGTGCAGCTGAATCAGGAGTGAGGACAGGCTTTGTTCATGCCACGTAATTGGTACCTGCTTGACTCTGCCCTCTCCCTGCTCAGGGTGCATCTTGGCCTCTCCCAGCCCTGCCTCAGCAAGCCGGGAGGTGGGAGCACTGCACTGGGTAGGGGCACGTCTGCCCCACACACACTGCAACTCCTGCTGACCCGAGCCCCTGGGCTCTGTGCCTGGGCACCCTGCATGGGGTCCTGCACAGCCATGGGCTAAATAGCATCTTACGGTGCCAGGGGAACAGCACTAGCGCCCTGGGAGGTGCAGGGGGCTGCTGTGTCCATCCCTTGCTCCAGCTGCGACACCGGCCCCACCAGGAGGAGGGCTGCACACGATCTCCAGTGGGCCCTGCACGACCAGGCCTCTCTGCTGCAGCAGCATCGGCAGAACAGTGACCTGGTGGCATTTCTGTTTGGCTACAAAAAACGTCTCTCTGTGGCAAAGGATGGGAGGGCAGAGCGTGCCAGGGCTGCCTGCGGAAAGCCTGCCTGCAGCAGCTGTGGAGCACGAGGGTCTTGCCTTTCTTTGCTGGGCCAGCAAGGGAGGGCAGAACAAGGTAAGGCAAGGTGCCATGGTTTAAGCCCAGCCGGCAACCAAGCACCACGCAGCTGCTTGCTCACTCCCCCTGGTGGAATGGGGGAGAGAATCTGAAGAGTAAAAGTGAGAAAACTCGTGGGTTGAGGTAAAGACAGTTTAATAGGTAAAGCAAGACAAGGAATTCATTCACTACTGCCCATCATCAGGCAGGTTATCAGCCACCTCCAGGAAAGCAGGGCTCCATCATGCATAACGGTTACTTGGGAAGACAAACGCCATCACTCCGAACGTGCTCCCCTTCCTTCTTCTTCCCCCAGCTGTATATGAGGAGCATGATGTCATATGGTGTGGAATATCCCTTTGGTCAGTTGGGGTCAGCTGTCTTGTCTCTGTCCCCTCCCAGCTCCTTGTGCACCCAGCAGAGCACGGGGAGCTGGAAAAGTCCTTTACTAGTGTAAGCGCTACTTAGTGACAACTAAAAGATCTCTGCATTATCAACGCTGTTGTTAGCACAGATGCAAAACACAGCCCCATACCAGCTACTGTGAAGAAAATCAACTCTATCCCATACAGAATCAGGGCACAGGGCGAGGCGAGGCGAGGCAAGGGCAGCAGGAGGGACCCGAGCAGCCTGGCGGAGTGGGCAGGGCTTGTGCGACGGGGGCGTGGCCAGCACGGCGAGGGCGTGGCCCGCAGGCCGAGGGGCGGGACCAAGGGGGCGTTTCCGATCACGCCCCGCCCCATCCGCTCGGCCCACCGTCACGCCACCGGCGGCTCTGTCCCCGCCCCCTTCGCGCGTACCGATTGGTGGGGGCGGCGGGGCGGGGCGGGGCGTCGCGTGCGGGCAGCCCTTATAGCGCGGGGGCGGCGGTGGCGGCGGCCACGGGACTGCGCGATGGAGCGAGTGGTGCTGGTGACCGGTGCTAGCGGGTGAGCGGCGGGGAGCGGGGGGAACCGTAATGGAGCGGGATCGTAATGGAGCGGGCCGTGCCGGGGCTTAGCCCGCCCTGGCTCGCCTCAGCCGGGTATCTGACATGGCACTGTTGCAGCGGCGTGGGGCTGGCGCTGTGTCAGCGGCTGCTGGAGGAGGATGGCCGCATCCATCTCTGTATCGCCTGCCGCAACGCCCAGAAGAGCGAAGCCACGCGGGACCTCATCCTGGCCACCCACCCTTCTGCCCAAGTCTCTACTGTGGAAGTGGATCTGGGTAACCTGGCTTCTGTCCTGCGTGTCGCCCAGGAGCTCCGCTGCAGGTATTATATCTCCGGCCTCCACCCTGCTGGACCCCCCCTGTCCATCCTCTGCCCCTCACCCTGTGCTCTTTCCCATGCAGGTTTCACCGCCTGGACTTTGTCTACCTCAATGCTGGGATTATGCCCAACCCACACGTGAACTTCAAGGCCCTCTGGCATGGTCTCCTCACTGGGTAGGAGATGTTGAGGAGGTCCGGTCCCCAGCTTGTGGGCTATATTGGGTATTGGCACCATCCTCGTGGCCAAGGCATGCCCTTGGGTCCAGGGCTGAACACCCTATCTCCCTTCCCCAGTGTGATGCAGAGTGCATCCCTGTGGGATGGACTTGGGTGAAGTGGCAGGGTGCTCCAAGGCACCCAGTGCTGCTTCTGATGCCTAGCGTGAGGCCCACCACATGCAGGGGGAGGGATGGGTTTTGCCCAAAGCCTGCAGCTCCTGGCACAAGTCATTGAGTAAAAGGTGCTGGTGTGTTGCTGGGGAGGTGAGGTTTGTTCTTACTGGGTCTTCTTACTGTCATTTTGGTTCTGTGGTAGGTTTTTGTAGATCTCTTCTGCCTTGGATCACAGTCTTTTGTGAAGCCAATAGTTGATGCTTATTCTATAAGCACCATTATTCTATAAGCAGCATGGGGAAGCTGAGCTAGGGAGCAAAGTGACTTGCATTAAGTTTAATACAGTTGTTTGGGTCTTGAACATAGAGGCTAGACTGCTTTCCTTATCTGAATTAGGTATGACCCTAGGGCTTTGGACCATGCTGCAGCTTGATTTTGTTATCTGACAGTGAAATGGAAAAGCAAGAATTTTTTTTAATGGTACTGTACCACGGTGAAATGAAGGAAGGGAGAAGTCTTCTCTGGTCTAGTTGTTATTGTGACACTTGCAAATAAAGCGGCTGGGATACTCTGTAAGCTTTTTCCAGCCATTTTTTCATGGACTATTAATAGAGCCCTCAAAGGTGAAATAGAGAGTCTGTGTGGAACCTGTGAGGTGGGGGGTACTGCTGAAGGATGGAAGTGGGGGAGCAGTAGCTGCTTCCTGGCTGTGTTCCTCTCTAACTCCTGTCCTTGGCTTCCAGGAAGGTGCTTCACATGCTGACCACTGCGGAAGGCATAATGACACAGACGGACAGGCTTAATGGAGATGGACTGCAGGAGGTGTTTGCCACCAACCTCTTTGGACACTTTATCCTGGTGAGGCTGCGTATGAGGATCAAGCCCTTGTTCTGGTGCTTGGTGTGGGTAGGGGTGGGTACAGGTGGTACTGATGAATCAGTTCTGTCTTACAGGTTCGGATGCTGATGCAGGCTGTGGCCTCACAGATAAGGAACGATAGGGCAAAGGTCTTGGGCTTTGTAAAAATAGCAATAAATGGTGATAGTCATTGTTGCAAGGGTTAATATAATCTGAATGTTACTCTAGTTAGTCAGTGGACAGAGGTAAACCATGTGTAATTCTCTCTGTCCAGGGCAAATACCAAGACTTGGCTCTATGACATTCTGAGGTGCTCAGCTGTGCTGTGTAAGAGAACAGTAGCAGCTTGTAAATGCTCCTGGTGGACCTTGGGCTGAAGTTATACATGAGCAGCGGCTGCTTCTGGCTAGTCGAGTGAAGTCACTGGTCAAGATTAGGAAAGCTGAGATAAGCTGGTGGTTTTTAAACACTGCAAAGCTGTACTGCAAGACTTTAAAATTACAGCGTTAACTAATTTAACAATTCTTTTGCAGGTTCGTCAACTTGAGTCTCTACTCTGCGGTAACGAAAAGCCCTCACGACTCATCTGGACCTCTTCCAGCAATGCCAGGGAGTCTGCCTTCAGCCTTTCTGACTATCAGCATGCCAAGGGGCAGGAATCATACAGTTCCTCTAAATATGCTACTGACCTGACAAGTGTGGTTCTGAACAGGAAATTTAATAAGCAGGTGATGATGGGGTTTGCATGGCTGAAGAAACCTAATGAGCTCCTACTATTTGTAATTATAATTACATTGTTGTTACCTGGTTGCATTCATTCATAGTGATCTGATATGTTCCTTAACACACATGAAAGAGCTAAACATGGCTGAGGTAGAACTGGTGGTGTGGGTGGTGGAGAATCTTCCAGAGGTTGCTTCTGGGGTTATTGTCAGAATAATTTCTGAAAGCAGAAGATTTCTAGGAGCGGTCCCTACATTGCAAGTTCTAGCTGTCTCTGTAGGCCAAAGAATTCTTCTTAAAGAGCGAAGAGCTGCTGCTCTTTTACAGCCATACCTGCCTATCAGAACAGGGCTGCTCAGGAAGCTTTACAGGTGCAGGCTCTACTCTCTCTCCTGATGGCTCCATGCTGCTAATCAAGTTTGTCACACTAAGATGTATGAGCAACCTGCCTTCCCTGTGTGTGGGATTGCTGGATTTTGTTGGCAAGCTGCAGCCCTAGTCCAGCAATAGTGATTGCACTCTTTGAAATACTTCAGGAAAAAAATGATTTTGTTCTAGAAGGCTGAACTCTTACCTCTTAAAGGTGAGGTAGCATTTGATCTGAGTGGGCTGTAATTTGTGGGGTGACTGCTGTTGCTGCTGAGCTGCATGTAGACTGCAACATGAGGTTGTGATGCGCTGGGAGGCTGTGCCTTCTGTCTGGTGGACTTACAGTGGGCACATTTAACATGAACGTCTCCAATTTGGACCTCTCAGAAATCACTACATCTAATCACTCTGGCTCTGGTAATGTTAGAGAGCATCTACTATTTACTGGTCTCTATACTCACCTTCATTTTCTTGCTGAGAAGTACTAGGAGGGAAGGAGTATGATCTATTCTTAAACTAACTGTTATATATTTGCACACTGACTCTGGTTTCTTCTCTGCAGGGTCTGTACTCCAGTGTTGTTTGTCCTGGTCTTGTTATGTCTAACATGACCTACAGAATTTTGCCAGTTTTTCTATGGAAGCTGCTAATGCCCATCATGTGGTTGGTAAGTTAATCTCTCCTGGCTGGTTTTGGGTTGAGGGAGCCCTGCTGTGATATACTTCACTGCAAGCGATGTGCAGTGTGCTTCTGGCTCCTTGCTACTCATGCTGCTATACAGCTTTTCCTTCTGTTGGATTGGGCAGGCTGGCCCCTCTGCAACCTTCCCTTTGGCACCTTGGGGGCCTAATTTCCAAGCTGAGTTTGGAGGTTTTGTGCTGGACAGCACTGTATATAGAGCAGGGTTCAGCCCTTCAGCTAGAGCAGCATTTGTCAAGGCTCCCCTTGGAAGGTTTGCCAGCCTGTTGTGGGCTTCTGAAATCCTATCATTTTGGTGGTAGCAGAGCTTAGGACAGAACTTGGTCTCTGTGCTTTGAAATGCTGTTTGTTTCTATAACAGACTCTGTATTTTTCAATGTTCTTCTTTCCGTCCCTCTAGAAGGCAGTGTCTCCAGCTCTTCTCTTTCCATCCCTCTGGAAAGCAAAGCCTGCTTCTCTCTGTTGCCTCTTCCCCTGCTTCCCCAAAACTTCCCTTGCCTTTTCTTCCTCTGGGCTTCAGCTTTTCAGGTTCACTACAGTTCTGTCCCTGCGTGCAGGCTGCCTGCTCTGAGCCTTGATGCTCTTGCTGTGATATTGGCCTTTGTGCTTAAGCTGCCCCAGCTGGCAGTAGCTGATCCTGATGCATCACATCTCTCCTGGAAGTTGAGACGCAATGCCTTCCCACTTGCCCTCAACACTGGCAGTATTGCAGATCCTCTCTGCCCTCCTGCCTGATGTGCTCTTTAGACCATTCAAGAGAGGTGCCTACAAGGCATATGTATGGCCTGTTGCCTCTTGCTTTGGGGGTGAGCTCTGTGTGGGGGCATGGGGTGAGACCTGCTGATCTGGTGGGCAGCTCCAGGGACCAGAGTTTGTGGTGGTAAGGGGATACTTTAGTCATAAATGTTCAGCATCACCTGCAGTCAACTTTTAGAAGCATTTTTACCTCTGGTAGATGACCTGGTGTGGCTGGGCTGCAGAGGGCTTGCCAAAGAAACCTTCGGCCAAAATACAGTTTCTGTCATGTACTTTCCCCTCAGATCCGCTTTTTTGCCAAAACTTACACTCTGACACCGCATAATGGAGCAGAAGCTCATGTAAGTACTTCACAACTTGATTTTAATATTACTCCCTTCTGGATAGCTCTTCCAGTGTCTGCTGGCTTGAACAAAGAGCCTCTCTGCTAGGCTAGTGGGTGGGTGCTGTATTTCCCCCCTGAACAGCTTACAGCAGTGAGTGCTAGGGGCCCAGCTGTGACCAGGGCTGATCCAACAGGTGATGCTTTATGCCCTTTATCAAATGCACATAAAATAAAGTATTTTTGAAAAAACCACTATTCTTTTCCTCTTGGTCAGGGAGAATGCTGCTTTCCATGTTTGCAGTCAAGCAGGCATAGGGGACAGAGGTGGGTAACGTGGGGTGCAGTGTATATCAAGAGCAGTAATGAGCAAGTTTAGCCATGTGAACCAATTCAGTGGTTTAGCACTGGGCCATGAATGTGATTTAGTGTTGGCTCAGGTAGGTCACAGCTGAGGGGAGCCAGCTCAGAACTTCTCGAGATACCAAGTCTTCCACTGCTTGGTAAAAGCACCTGTGGTATGTTCTCCTCTGTCCACTGGTAGTCAGGTCCTTGACTGCACGCTTTGCTGGGACAGTGTGTCCTAGACTTGGTACACATTTGTGCTGTTCTTCCTAGGTGTGGCTGTTCAAACAGAAGCCAGAGAACCTGGATGCACTTGTCAAATACCACAGCTGTACTTCTGGACTGGGGAAGAGCTATGTGGAGCCCAGAAAGGTAAATGGAGTGGCAGCTCCCTGCTGCAGGGGACTTGGCTAGGGGTCTGCCACCTGCCTGGTAGGGAAGGGTTGGTGCCAAAGGTGTCCTGAGGCTGCAGTGGAAACAAGATGCATGTTGAATGCTGACATGGGGTTATCTGCGAGGTTTCTTAGACTAACTCCTGACTCTGGCTGGAGTCTGGAAGGCAGTGGGAGATGAAGGTTAGAACAGGATGAGTGTGTAACGATGCTTCCCCAAAATATGTTCTGGCTTGTGCCTCGTGATAAATGCCTTTAGTTGTTTTTCTGTGAATGTGGAAGTCTAGAGATGCACCCTGCTATCCCCAGAACTGCCCTCAGCATCTGTGCTGGCTGCCACCAAGGTGATGGTCTCACAGTGCTGCTCTTATTCTCTTACAGATTGATGTGGATGAAGAAACTGCTGAGAAATTTTACCAAAAGCTGCTGGAACTGGAGAAGGAGACTCTCGAGAGATACAGTGATCTCATAGATTAAGCAGAGCCAGGCTCACTGGGATAAGTCTTGTATTGGTAACATGGGTTTTCTTCATTCTGGTGCTACTTGTGTTGCCTGGTGTTCTGCAGACACATGGCTTCAGACCCCATCTTCCTTCTCAACAGAAGGTGAACAGTTCCTGAAAATGGAAATGTGAAAACTGAAGAGAAATACTTAGTCTTTCTGGTATGGAATTTTTTTTCTGGCCTAAAACTGGAGACCTAGAGTAGGTGGAGACTGCCTTAACACAGTTACAAAGCAGTGTCTTGTAAAAGCATGACTGAACCGTGCACAATTTGGGAACAGCCTCAAAACATGGTTTAAATCTGGCTTAGTGCAGAAAAGGCAACAGTCTGGGGTGCTGCCCTGCATCTTGGCTCTACCAGTCATTCTAGATGGCTCAAACGCATTACCTGTGGCTGATCCTGAAGTACTTGAAGGCCCATCTTCAGAAGAGCGGCTCTTCATTTGCACACCAAAGCTGGGGCCAGCTTTCCAGACGTGCTCAACAAGATTGCACCTTACTGGAAGTCAGGCTCTGCATAGCATCTGAAGACAAGCTCCTGAAGAGCTGTCCTGAGAAGCGCACCTCAACTGTGAGGGCACATGCCTTGCTCTGCCTTGGGTGTGGGGCTGTATATGTTGTAACCACAACTGGCTGGAAAGACTGAAGCTGTTGTTAACCTGGACTCAGGGCTAGCCTGCTCTGTTTGTAGCAAGAGTGAGAGGTTACCATGTTTTATCTATTTAACTGCCTTTTTATATAAATCTACTGTACCAAGTATTCTTCCTGTTGTCTATCTGGGGAACTTCAAATACCTGGTGTACTTCAAATGCTGCAATGAATAAATGACTGGAACTGACTTGTCCTTGCTGCAGTGGTGTCTTTATGCCGATAGCTGTTGCTTTTGACTCAGAGGGCTGAAAGGGAGGTTGGTTTGCTGCCTTGCCCAATAAACCTGTGCATACTTAGCGAAAAAATGGGGTCTGTTCTCTCCTGCCATAGGAGGGCTGTTAACCACCTCTTTGGGTTTACTTCTTGTTCCTTCTAAGTAACAAAAGACATAAGTGACTTCTGAAGTCTTTGGTGTGGTTTTGTGTGTTGAGCACCTGTGGGGTATCTGGGACTATTTCTCAGCCTTAGACACTTGGGAGGTGTAGATTTCACTGGTGCTTGCTCACTCTGGTATGTCACAATTACTGTTGTAATGCTCCCTAGTAAGGGGGTGTTAGTGTGCCCAGGTGCTTCCCTGGGGCCTGGCAGGGGCTGGGTATGGTTAGGAGGGAGGCTGTGCTGTTCAGCCCTGCAACACCCTGGCTGTGGCAGAGACTCCCTGAGCTCTGGAGGTGTGGTTTTGCTGGCCAGGCTGGTGCATCCTGCTGGGGGGCTGGAGTGCCCACAAGGGTTGGCTCAGGGCTCTGTGTAGGAAACTGCAGAAGCACAGAACTGTCATCTGTGAGAATCAATGTTCTGCAGAGGTTCTTCATTGAGCTGGCTTGTAGGGATACAGATTTAAAGAATCTTGCTTTTATTTTTTTTTCTTCTTCCCACCCTCCATTGTTTTTGAGCATAGAGGGGTACTGCTAGTATGGTGCTGTCTGTAGTAGAAATAGCTCAGCCCTGAGTTTGGGCTGAGCAGCACCTCTCAGCTCAGCTCTTGTGTGAATACCTGAGCTACCAGTGCTAGTGTAGGTGGGAACATAATCTGTCCTGGCCTGGTGTTGGAACAGAATGAGAAGTTGGCCATTGTGGAGTGGTGCTTCTCTTGGCTATGGCTGTAGCTGTTCAGAGTCATGAAGCAGATTGGGGTGTCCTTATATGGACCTTTATTTAAACACAATAAAATCTGTCCCACTACCAGACCTGGGTGCTGTGGCTTTGTTCAGCTGTGTTCTGAGACACCCCCCCCTCTGGTGCTGTATCTCCTCCACAGGGAAGGAGGCAGCAGCTGGCTGTCACTTTAACTTGTTATACTTGAACCCTACGGCATCCTACAACAGTATTTGGCTCCTTGTTCTGGAGATTAATTAAGCATGTCTTGATTAGTTTTAGATTAGCATCTTGGACTTTGCTATGCTTCTGCCCTGGTCTGTAGTAGGTATCGTTCACCCCCTTCACCTTTAGGATTCCTCATCTACCCCAAAGCCAGAGGCACTCAGTCATTCCTTATCCCTGTTCTGATTGCTGTCTGGTACTACCCCTGCCTCATTTTCTCTCTGGGGTGAGATAAATGAAATAGCAAATGTTACTCAAAACGGAGTCTGACACAACACTTCATGAGGTGAGTGCAACTTAACTGGGAGGTGTCACTGTAGCTGTGACAGTCCAATAATTTGAATTCAGTAAGGTCTGGAGGTGCTAGAAGAGATAGCTTTGAATAAGATAGTATAGTTAGGAAAAATAAAGGCTTTCTCACACATGAGTTTGGGTTTGTGTTTTGTCTTTTTTCTAAAGTCTGGAATAAAGTGCCAAATTTCTAGGGTGGGCAGAGATCGATGACCATAGGTAAGACCTTTGAGGTTTTTTTCTCAGGTGTATGCCTTTGGGCTGAAGCTGATGATTTATCAGGGGAAATCATGCCTATTGGGATCAGGTGAGTGCTTTTTTGCCTATGGAGCATGCAGAAGCTGGTGAGAGGAGAGGATGTATGATATACTGCAACCAGTTTTTGAGTCATCTGTGACTGTGGTGTCAAGTAGAACTAAGAATGGGTTTCTGGGTTCATCTTAAAAGCACTCTATAACTCTCCATGAGGATTTTGGGTTCAGGGTTAGAGAAAAATGTGTGTTGCTGTCCTGTTCTGTCTGAGCTCAGCCTGCTGAATGGCTTAGTTTCACCTTAGTTGCTGTGAAAGCACGTGTGTGCACTGCACTGTATCCTGGGAGATACAAGTATGAGATTCAGGAGTTGCAGCATGTGTTTGGTGTGGATGCAAAGTGGCCTCTGGAGATCTCTAGCTCAGCTTCCTTCTTGAACAGAGTTACTCGAAGAAGGAACAAAAGGCGCTAAAGCACAAGCTGAGCCATGGAGAGATGGAACAACCTGGAAAGATGAAAAAAAACATTGTGGTTTCCCACGAGTTTGGTGCTGCATGGAGCTGAAGACATGCAGTCAGCCCAGGCGTCTCTAGAAGACTGCTCTCTAGTTGGAGGAGGTGCTGTAGTGTCCTACAGCACTTGTCACAGGATCCCACTGCTCTATAGGGGTTTCTGCCCACTTTTGTGACCCCAGGCATCATTGTCCAAGCCCTTCTGTAGAAGGAAGCTTGGTCATGCTCAACCTCACCTTCTGCTCCTCTCCTCCATGTTGTGAGCATCTGGATGTTTTTGCATCCAAAGGATGGGGCTGTTCTATGGGATGGGAACCGTAACCATTTCTCAAATTTCTTCTTTTGTCTTGAAGGCACAGGTAGGACCTGGTGCCTTGAAATGGAACCTGCCCAAATGGCAGGGGGTGGCTCAGTTTTTTATTGCCATCTGTGAACTTTGCCTGGTGAGTCTGGCCCAAGGGATGCTGGTTGGCTGCCCATCACCCAGGTTACTGTGAGCAGAGCTGGCTGACACTCTGGAGTTGTGGGTCTCCAGGGAGGGATGGAGCCTCAGACATGCTCTTGGCTAACAGATGCCTACACATGGAGCTTAATTCCCCAGCTAACCCCTTTTGGCCAGCAGATGCATCCAGGCATGAAAGCAGTAATGGAGAAACAGCAACTGGCTCAAGGAGAGCACGCAGGTATGTGCATCTGTCAACCTCTTCCCAAAGCACTCCTGTTCCCTTGTCTTTGCTTGCTAAGGAGACACAGCCACTGCTAATGCCATTGCATGAGTCGGGTGCTTCCATTGAACTTGTGCATGTGGAGTTGTTGAGTCCTTTGTGCAATGAAAACATGTCCTGCCCAGAGCATGGGGCCCTGTGGCAGAGCCAGGGGCAATGCAGGGCGGTGAGAAATGCTAGGCATGGGATGGGGAAAGAGCTGGCAGCGGTGAGTCAGTGCTGAGACAGGAGCTTTCTGTTTGCGATCCTTGGATATGGAGCTTTCCAGAGATGCTCTGGGGCAGGTCTTGAGAGTGAAAACTCATCATGGGTGCTCTATGATTTCCTGTGCAATCATCACGCCTTGTCCCGAGTCACTGATTTCTTATCATCATGGGTAAATGTGTCGTCTTGCTCCAAATACAGTCCAAGTCCTCCATTGCTTTACAGCTCAGCTGGCTTTCAGCTATGTAGGGCACTGATAATAGGAGCGTGGGTGGCAGCTGCCAGCCCAAGCTATGGCCAAGGGAGGAGAAAGCTTCACATTGGTGTGGCAGGGCTGAAATCCCCATAGCTGGGTGACCTTTGCCTCTCCAGGAGGAGAAGGCAATGGGATTGAAGGAAACAACAAGGACCAACCTCTCTAAAAAGGGGTGGATGTGATACAGCCAACTTGTGTTGGAACATCCAGGATTAACATTTGAACAGCAGCTTTGATGTTGAAAGTGCTTAGAGGGGAGCTGCCCAGGGGCTGGGGGAGAGGAGAGACATAGGTCTCAAGAGCTGGGTGAGAAACAGGGAGTGGAAACCCCTCTGAGAGTGTTGCAGGAGCATGATGGGTCTGTCTGGCAGAGAAGAGCCAAGGGGAACATGGATTCAGGTGGGTTTTGCTGAGAATGGGCAAATTGTAGAGCCCCAGGAAGATTTTGGCTGGGAGGGAGCTCTCACATCTCCAGCCAGCCCTGCTTTGAGTAGGTATGGCCTCATGGCTGGACCAGGCAGCTCAGAGATGTGTCCAGGTGAGTTGTGAAGTCTCCAGGGTTGAAGACCCCGCAGCCCTACTGAGCCCTGTCCTGGGGCTGCTCCCACACACCACCCAACTTTGTAGCTTCCGAGGAGAGAATAAGGCTGATTTTTTTCAAAGGTGAGATGTCGGAGGCTCGGGGCAGATGTGTGCCACATGGCCAAGGAAATGGGAAAGCCAAAAGAGAGCTGAGACTGTCTGTAGGGGCAGGGTGTCTCTTCAGTGTTGTTTTGCAAAACACAGTGTGTTGTGCCCAAAGGAGAAACCCCAAAGGGGAACTGGTAGATGAGTTCAAGAACAGCTTGTGAGAAGAATCTTAATGAGTAGTAAATCCTTTATCTAGCTCATCAATAGATGCTCCTGTGTAAGACCAGAGCTTGGAGAAGCTGCCGTGCTGTAATGTTTTTGGCATTAGTGCTCAGTGAGAGGAGCCTGGCAAGGCTGCCCTGCCAGAAACCTTTCTGCAGATGCAAAGATTTGTATCAACCCAAAGTGCTAGCAGGGGAGACTACAGGGTAGGCAGATGAACGACCAGGGCTGGATGACATACATCTTGAGGCAAAGTAGCTGAACTGATTGGTGTGCATTCATTTCTCCCTTAAAACTGCCTCAAACAAAGCAAACAGGAGGAGGTGGCTGGATATCTAGCCTGGGGTCAAGCTGTACAAGGTCTTGCTGCAGGGCAGCGCACACGTTAAACACTCATGTAGGATCCTCTTTCTTGAAAGAGAAGGTACTAAAGACAAAGGTGACCACAGAGTGCACTGGGGAGTCACAGCTCCAGTCTTGCCCTGCTCTTTGGTTTTTGTCTCAGCAGAAGTTTTGGTCAGTTCAGTTTGGTTCAGCATACATCTGCCTGCAGGAGTCACGTCCCCTGGAAGAACCTGCGTCTATTCCTCCAAGGCAGTGACAGTGGGAGGCAGGTGGCAGAGAGGAGGCAGCAGGGCGTTCAGGGCCCCCTCCAGGGCTGGCTGCATGGAGAGAGCCTCCGTAACCCTGCCTTGGTACCACAGCACTGAGATGGCGTGTAGATCCACTCCCAGCTGAGCACTGCAGACTGAACACAGTTCCACCCTCAGGGACAGCAGTGACCTCAGGGGTGGGGGGTCTAGCCAGTCTATACAAGTGGCTGTGTGGGACAGGGCTGAGAGGACACCCATGGTTTTGAGCATCATGTTCAGCTCTGGAGACCTATGCATGCTCACCCACAACTCAGGCACTTCTGAGATTCACCTCCGAAGTAGCTCCGTGAGTCACTGTGTCCTGAATGGCTCTGGGAAGTGCAACGCAGATGCAGCAATATCTCATGTCCTTGTCATCTGAATAGATGGTGGCTAATCCATGGTAAGCCGGCAAAAGCCAGACCTCCTGAGATGGTTTATATAAGTAATTTCTAAGCAGTGGCATGTGGAGGCTGCAGGGATGCTGCTCTGTGCCTGCCAGCCCTGCAGAGCCCAGAGACACGTGCTGCATGGCCTCCAGGCACTGGTGTTTTATTAATGGCCTTAAAATGCAGAAACACCACTCAGGAGTGGAACAGATCTACACACTACCTGCCCATGCTCTGCCAGTCAGTTACTGCCACAGCTTGGGGGTCAGGAGAGCTAAATCACATCCCTGCCTCGAATTCCCTGGATACCTTTCAGCAGGTCATGGCTTCCTTGGCCTTGGGCAGCTCTTGGGTTGACTCAAGCTCTTTCTGCTGCGCCCAGCAGCTCCCCAGCCAGCTCATGGTAGACATTCTTGTCTGGAGAGGGATGTGTTGTCACCTGGGTCTGGGCTGCATGGATGGGAACAGGCAGAATATGCTGGGGGGACCATTTGGGTCCGTGTGATAGCAGAGGTGTTGGGGAAAAGAAAGGGTTGGAGGCTAGCTGTGAGGGTAGCTTCATCTCTGGGCTAGATGCTAGGCAGCAGCAGAGATTGAGGTCAGTGAAGTTAGGGAGAGGGAGCCATAGTGTGCATGTTGCTTCATGTTTAGGCTGGAGGGGAACACCAGATCTAAGTCTGGGGAGGCAATGGGCAGTTTCGGCACTTCTCTGTATACAGGCAGTCGGTAGTGTTTCCAGATGTTTTACTGTAGACTCACTGGAGTGTTGATGACAAGGGCTTCTGCACGTCCCTTGTCAGGAATGTCCTTCTTGCAGCAGGACTAGCACTAGCCATAATAGTCCACCTCTCTGTTCCCTGCTGCTACAGAATCCCATGGTACTGGTCACATCCTTGGGCTCTCCTGCTCTCCTTTCATTCCCTGAGTCATGAGGCTTTTGGAGCCAGGGGTCTTATGTGTTGGCCTTGCAGCATGCACCTAAGGTAAGAGGTCTATCCTCATGCCCAGATATGTCCTGTAGGGTGAGGGGTCTCTGAAGGGGAAGATGTGCCAGGGTAGCAGAGACCACAGAATGGGGACATCTGTAAAGGAGCTCCCTGCTCTGCATGAGGTGGGTGTGTTGGCGGCTGCCCTGTCACATTGCAGGCCTTTTGGGGACCCCTCCGACATCTGCAGTGGGACCAGAAGTCAACAGAGGTCCCCCTGGCTGTGGGGAGACCCAGCCAGTCACATGAGCAGCCCCCAGTTTGTCTCCCACAGCAGACACCAGGATTGAGCTTCTGCCTTGCCAAAATCCAGCCCTTGGGCCAACAAACCACTCAGCAGCATGAAGGCCCAGCAGGCAGCTCTCACCGGATGCCAGAGAGCTGCCTCAGTCCCACAGGCACCAGAGGCTTCCTCCCACCCACGTGGTGATGGCCATCGGCACTTCCTTCATCAACAAAGCCATCAGCAACTTTGATGGTTTGTGCCAGGGTCCCAGACACAGTGTTTAATGAGAAGGGGCCACAAGGGTGGGACATCTGCAGGAGATCACTCCTCAGTGTGCGCAGTCATTCTTCATCTGTGGAAGCTGAGCTGGGTCCAGCCTCTGTTCTCTTCTCTTTTCCCAAACTTGGAGACAATGCTGTTGGGGTGTAGATGAGTTGTGCTGGTGAGGATATAGGAGAGAAGGGTGAACACGCAGTCTTGATAGTGGGATTAGAAGCTGGTGGGATGGATACGTCTTCCCAAATGTCCCTTGGGCCTCTGTGAGTCTGTAGGATCCTCAGTGAGTTGTGGGCACCAATTGTGGTGGAGCCAGCTGCTGTTGTTACCCCAGGGCAAATGGGGAGCATGTTGGGACAGGTTTGGTGGTGCTGGGGCTGGTTCCATCTCCGGATGTCCTGCCAGGGGCACCTCACTGGTGGGTGCTGCTGGCATGTTGTGGCTGCATCCTGGAGAGACCTAGCCCACCCACCCTACCTGTTCCATCACCTGCCCTGAATGCTGCAGATCAAGCTGATGCTGGCTGCTCACTACCCAACCAGATAAGCTTTGTAATTAGCTACAACAGGACCTGCCAACACTCCTTGTGACCCAGACCTCTGGCAAGGAGAGGTCATACCTTTATCAGCCCTTGCTAATCCCCATTTTCTCCCCACCTTTTCCTCTTGTCTGTGCCCACGTCTCCCTCTCTGAGGTGCTAAGCAGTGACACAATTGCTGCAGGACAAAGGTTGGCCTTTTAAGTCTTTAGAGGGACACTAGTATGTGACCTGTGGGTCCAACCACAGTGTCCCGGACACCACAAAAGTGCTGCTTAGAGCAGGACAGGCAGTTTGTCCTGGACCTTACCCATGCTTACTTTGCCAGGACTGCCAAATGCTGACCACCAGCAGCTTCAGCAGGTGTTGTCTGGGGTGTGCAAAGCTCTGCCACTGTTTTCTTGCACAGCGCAGATCCCCTGATCTCTCAGGTCCACAGTTCAGCCCAGGAGAGAGCAGAGGAGGGTATTAACAAGAGCAACATCCCAAGGTGTGTGCCAGAGCGGCTGGGAGTTATGCGGGAGAGCCAGGCTGGTTTCCCCAGAGCCAAAAGGACTGAAGCCAAACAGTCCTCAGAGGCTTGCTTTTGCCCAAGTTGGAGGTTTCCCCAGAAAATTCTAGTGGGGCTCTCTGTCTGGGAGATTGAAATAGCTTTCACTTCCTTGCTTCATGCAGGTGTGAGCCGCTCCGTCCCCCCTGCCCACAAGCCCCTGCTTCCCCTGTGGGCCCTGCTTGTCCCTGGTCCCTGCCTTTGCAGGACTGCTCTGAGCAAAGCTGGGTCAGTCTGGAGGCAGGGCAGCCGGAGAGAGGATCCTGGGGATGGTGGGAAGGTGTGAACCCATGACGCTACGACCAGGGCTGCATGGAGATTTTTTCTTTTTTTCCACAGAATCACAGATTCCCAGGTTGGAAGGGACCTCAGGGATCATCTAGTCCAACCTTTCTAGGAAAAGCGCAGTCTAGACAAGATGGCCCAGCACCCTGTCCAGCAGAGTCTTGAAAGTGTCCTATGTGGCCGAGTCAACCACTTCCCTGGGGAGATTATTCCAATGGTTGACTGCCCCTCACTTTGTCAAGCACAATCTGCCCTTAGTGAAGCCATGGCGGCTTTTCCCAATCACGTGCTTCATTTGACTTGTGATGGCCCTCAGGAGGATTCGTTCCATAACTTTGCCAGGGATTGAGGTAAGGCTGATGGGCCTATAGTTACCTGGATCCTCTCTTAAGCCCTTCTTGTCGATAGGGGTAACATTTGCCTTCCTCCAGTCCTCTGGGACATCCACCTTTCTCCACAACTTCTCGAAGATTATGGATAGTGGCCTTGCAATGATGTCAGCCAGCTCTCTCAACACCCTGGGGTGGATGGTGTCAGGGCCCATCAATTTGTAGAGGTCAAGCTCCTGTAATAATTAATGTACTAACTCTTCCTTCACTGATGGTGGGTTGGTGTTTGGATCAACCGGCAATTTAGTTCCCAAAGCCTGGGACCCTACAGTGTTGGTAAAGACAGAGGTGAAGAAAGTGTTGAGGACCTCTGCCTTTTCAGCATTGTTGGTGATTGACTGTCCTATTCTGTTTAACAGTGGGCCTATGTCTTCCTTCTTTTTCTGCTTGTGGCTGACATACCTGAAGAAACCTTTCTTGTTATTTTTGACATCTATGGCCAGTTTCAATTCGAGCTGGGCTTTTGCTTTTCTAACTGCATCTCTGCACGCTCTGGCAATGCCCTTGTAGCTCTCGACGGATAATCCTCCACTTTTCCATCTCTGGTATGCTTCCCTTTTGGATTTGAGTAGACCCAGGAGGTCATGGTTGAGCCAAGGGGGGCTCTTGCTCTGCTTATTTCCCTTTCCTTCATAGGGGTTAAACTGTTTTTGTGCTTCCAATAGAGTTCTTGAAGAACTCCCAGCACTCACTAGCTCCTTTGTCTTCCACGGAAGCTTCCCATGGAATTCCTCCCAACTGAGCCCTGAGTGAACTGAAGTTTGATTTATAAAATCCAGAACCCGTGTCTTAGAACTGACCTTCAACATGCTCAGCAGGATCCCAAACTCCACCATATTATGATCACTGCAGCCAAGGCTATCACTAACTGAGATATTACAAAGCAGGTTTTCTCAGTTTGTGAATAGCAAGTCCAGCAGTGCCTCCTTCCTGGTTGGAACATCTAACAGTCCTCTACTCGTCCCAGGAACTTGGTGGATGACATGCAAGCTGCTCTGTTGTTCTTCCAGCAGATGTCTGGGTAGTTGAAGTCACCCATAAGGACCAGGTTCTGTTGGCCAGAAGCTTGCTTTAGAGCCCCAAGTATCGCTTCATCAGCATTGTCATCGTGGTTAGGAGGTCGGTAGCAGATTCCCACTGTGAGGACCTGCTTGGAGATGACCCCTTTGACTTTTTATATCCTTCCGACCCAGCTTGTTAAATCACAGCTTTCATCTACAGATCACTCATTTTGTGTTTTCAGCTGAACGTTCATCTCTAGAAGTGCTGATTTTTTTGACTGTGCTGGGTTTTAGTGAGAGCTCAGCACAGATTTGTGCTTGTGCAGCCCCTGTGCGAAGGGTGGTGCGAGCACATGTATGCTGTGCCTGGGGATGCTGCTGCTGCAGTGAATCCCCTGCACGTCCCTTCCCCTCACAGCCCCCACCAAGGGTGGGACGTGCTGATCAGCTCCAGATGGCCCAGAAGCCGAGGGGCAGCTCACATACCCCTGAATGCTCAGGTATTAATAGGGCGGCCAGGGCAGTGTCTGGGTGTGCTGGAAGCATGGCAATGTGGCAGGGCGCTGGTGTTGGCTAAATGGCCTCAAAACCCAGGGATGGTCTTGCACGGCCCCATGCAGCAGGGATGGCATGTTGTGCTGCTGTGATGTGTGTGTTCAAGGGATTTATATTTTGAAACACAGCAAGGTGGAACCTCTCCTTGATTACAGGCGCTCAGCCAGATTTAATTACAGTGTGCAGTGGGGACGGGTACAAACAGCTGATGTCTCTGGGGGGCAGGATGTATATAGCTGCATCCTTGTACCAGGGAAGAAGGCAGTGGGTATGAGCTGGGGGTCAGTGGAATGGACACTCCCCTCCATTACCCTCTAGATTCTTTTTTGTCATCTTTTGTACTGCTCAAACCTGGGTTCGTAGCCAGACCCATTTTCCCGGCCGTGCCACACAGAGGGTAGCCATGGGGCAGGAGTTCCCATGGATGACAGCAGGGCTGCAGGGTCTCTGAGGCTTCCATGGGAGCTGTGCTGCCTGCACCCTGCAGGTACCAGTGCTGGCACAGGACAGGCACCCGCTGTGTGCAGGAAACCCCAGGCAGGTCCAAAAAATCTCTGACACTGATGGGAAACTGCTAGGCCCCAGGGTCTGGCACTGCTTGGGGAATGAGAACAGAAAGCCGTGAATTTCAGCATAATATAAGGCAGAACTTGTATGAAGTCCCACTTTTCTCATACTACAGTAATCTGTTCTGAGCTTTGTACTCAGTGCCTATGCACCTTAGCTTGGTGTAAGTTCTCCTAAACCCAGATTTAAGCTGCTTTTATAAGCTCTTACCAGGATGAAGATACCTGCCTAGGAAGCCTGGGGCTCATCCCAGCCAGCTAGCCCATCTGACACAGTGCAAACTTCCTGGCCTGCTCCAGGTTTTAAAAAAACAATCTTTTATATTATTATTATTTTTGACATATTTTAAAATACATCTCCTATTCTAGATCGGACAGACCTGTGTCTGCCCAGGACTTGCTGAAGGAGGGATGCTGAATGCTCAGGCTTGATGCAGTTGTGCCTCCTGCAGGTGACGTGGGTTGGGCAGCCTCTGAAAGACATGGTTTCCAGGGCATGTACCTGTTCACCCAGGTCTCACTTGACTCACAAGCATAAACACAAGTGTCACCGCTGAGGTCAGTAGGGAAACCTCTCAAATTGCCGTGCAATTCAGGGTCACGTCATGAGCTTTCCTGTCAAGTCACATTGCTCTGAAATGGATTTCCTCCATCAGTGGATGGAGGTAGGAGGGAGCTTCCCTCACCCTGGGCACCTGCAGCAAAGTTGCATGGTGGAGCTGATGCATGAAGGACTGTCACCGCTTGCTGTGGCCCCTCACCAGGCTGCATGGCCTCCTGCCATCCAACCGTGTGCTGTCCCCAGGTGAGTGCCATCTGTTGAGTCTGCCTCTCACTTCAAAATCTCAGGTATCTGTCTGCTGGTCCTTGGCAGCTACAGAAACACTGCCTTCCTGAGCCCCTGGCTGCTGTTGGCAGCAGGCCCTGATCTGTAGACTCCAGGGACATGATGGCATACTCCACGAGCCTCTTTCTATGTGTGACCTCTGGAAGGCGCAGCTGGACTAGCTTATAGTCCCTTGCAAAATCCAGCATGGGCTGCTACCAAGGGGACCTGCCTCCTACAACTCGGGTGTCCCTCAACAGGATGTGGTTCTGGCACCTGTGGTCATGGGACCAAAAGCCACAGGAGCTGAGGCCACAGGGAGGAGCTGTGAAAAGCTACCACATGTACCAGGGGTGTGCAAGGATCAACCACAGCCTTGCTCACTTCTGGGCCAGACAACAAGGAAGATGACATGTCCCACTGGGAACGCTAGGTATCTCTCAGCTTTTGGCCCTAAGTTAGCTGCAGTGTGTCCTGGGTAGGTGTATGCCCTTTCCACCCCACCACTGTTACAAGACTGGGAGGAGTGGCTGACACGCCAGAGGGTCGTGCTGCCATGCAGGGACAGGCTGGAGAACTGGCCTGGCAGGGACCGTATGCAGTTCAACACAGGGACCCGCAGAGTCCTGCACCGGGGGAGGAATGACCCCATGCACCAGGACAAGCTGGGGCCACCTAGCTGGAAAACAGCTTGGCAGAAAATGCCCTGCGGGTGCTGGTGGACACGTGAGCCGGCAATGTGCCCTTGCAGCAAAGGCGGCTAGTGGTGTCCTGGGGTGCATTAGGAGAAGGAATGCTAGGAGGTGAGGGGTGGTGATCCTTCCCCTCTGCTCAGCACTGGTGGGGCCACACCTGGAGTAGAGCAGTGTCCAGTTCTGGGCTGCCCAGTACAAGAGGGACATGGGCGTACTGGAGAGAGTCTTAGCAGAGGGTTAGTAAGATGCTGGAGGGACCGGTGCCTCTCCCCTGCAAGCAAAGGCTGAGCGAGCTGTGACTGTTCAGCCTGGAGAAGGCTCGGGGCGGGGGGTATGTCTCAGGCAGGCCAGCGCTGGCTCTGCCTCCAACATGGAACATTTTAATTGCAAAGAATTTTAACGCCTGACAGCCCCGAGCACCCTGTTTGTCTCAGTGAGTGGGGCTGCGGTGCCACGCGGTGGTGCTGCGCCCCCACGGAGCGGGACCGCGGCGGGTACAGCCCGGCAGGGCTGCGGGGACCCACTCGGGACCCGCCCACGGACCCGCCCGCCCCGGCACTGAGCATCCCCGGGGAGCCGTGCCCGGGCGGGGGGAGCGCCCGGCCGCCCCAGAACTGAGGTTGTCCTCAAAGGGCACCGTGCGCCTCTGCGTGCACTGCCTCCCTCCCTCCTGCCAAGCTCAGCGACCCCTAAAAATAAAATGAATGACTGCCTAGAGCTGATGTCCGGGTCAGCCCGGACCGTAAGCCTCCCACCACCACATCTGTGGCCTGACTTGACCTGTAATGTCGCAGTCTCCCTGCTGCCAGTGCCTCTGACAAGGAGCTGCCCAAACCTTGTGGGGGCCTAGATCAGCACAGGGAGGTGAAAGGCACACAAAGGCGTGCTTTCCAGGGGCGCTTGTCGGGGGGGGGTTGACGCACAGTGGTTTTGCACCCACGGCTCCAGGCACAGAGATGCTCTGTTGCCTGTCACGGGGCTGTTAGATTTCATTTTTCCCAGCCCCTGAGATATTTTCACTTGTGGAACTTGAAGAGCACTGTCTACCTGCTTCCTTGGGTAGCCCTGGCTTTGCGTGGGACCAGTTGCACAGTCAGGTGTGGGGACACTGGGCCCTCCCGCTCAGACCAAGGTTTGGGCTAGCCTTCGTCAGCAAGACCGAAGAGCCAGAGCCACAATTGCTTGCTCCACTGTCCTCCTCTGTCTGTGGGTTTGTCTTGTTTTTTTCTTGAAGGGGGAATGTTTAGACTTCAGAGATGACCGCAGTGAACCCAAAGTGCCTGTCGCTGTCTCCTTTTGCCCCCAAAGGACAAACTTAAACTTGTCTTTAACCCAAGCTAAATGCCACCAGAAAGGCTTTCTTTCCCTTATAAAGAAAAATCAACAAAGGATGGCAGTAATATGTGAAGTCCTTCCTTTTAGTTTTGAAATACCTTGGTCGATTTGTTCTCCTTTTTCCAGTCTTTGAAAGTGACCGTTAGGAAAAGACTCAGAAAGTTTTAGGTGCTGTTTGCTGTGGGACCTCTCAGGGCTGCTCTTAGCTGCTGCCCTGACGGTGACATGACTGCAGGGGGTCTGGTGTGCTGAGCCAGCTGGAAGCCCCGCTGGACATGAGCTGGGGACTCCAAAAGCCCTACTCTCACAGCCTCAGGGCAGTCTGTGCTGACAGATGTTGTCACTGCCCCCAGGGAAGCTCAGCTCTTGTCAGCACAGAGCAATGGAAACAGAAGTGAAGGAGCTGCTGCGCAAGGGATATTTTATTCTTGAGAGAGGCTATTGGGAGGAGGCTTTTCCCTCCTACTTCTCTCCAGTCACCCAAAGGTTGGCTGTCCTTGTCCTCCCGTGCTCCCTGGCTGCTTGCCCTCCTTCTCTGTTCTGCTCGGCCTTGCTGCAGGGACCTGCACATCCCTGCCCCCTTCTCCACAGGCTTCACTTCCCAGGGAGGCCAAAGGAGTGGGAGGCACAGCGCCATGCCACATGAGGCCTGCGGTCCTGGCCCCGGAGTCAGCAGCTTCTGCTGTCCCCCACACCACAGCCGCTTCCTCTCTCACACAAGATGTTTTCTTTGTGTCTGGCAGCTCCATCCCCGCACAATGTCCCTGGGAGACAGCAAGGGGATTGGAGAGCTGGAGCCCCCCCTAGAGAGGTGCCTCGTCCCAGGGCTGCAAGCACCAGGTTTGGGGTGGTTTTGGGACACATGTGCATTAAGGACTGGGGGTGCTTCACTGGTGCACAGCCTTGCTTCAGCGAGAGCTTTGCGAGGCCTCTTGTGCCACTGTGCACATGGCTTCTCCCTCTGACGTGGGGGAGGTTTTGCGGCAAACACGAGCCTGTGCCATACCTGGGGCACGGTGCTGGCGTGTGTTTGTCATCAGCACATATATAAAGGCATCTCAGGTTTCCTTGCATGTCAGTGAGGCCCAGACACAGTCACGGCAGTGCAGACACCAACGCAGCAGAGGCTGCTGCGCCTGTGCTTTCCCTGGGAACAGCGTGTCCAGGACGTTTCCATTTGGCAGGAGGTGCAGAAGGATGCAGGACTGCCAGAGCGTGGCTGCTTCCTGACGGTATCAGCCTAAATTTCAGTAAACAAATGGAGATCTGCGCTCATGGCTAGGAGCCTGTCTTCGAAATATGAACTGCTTGTGTGACCCTAGTGCATGCAGCGTTACTGGAGAGCTGCAGGCGTGCTGTGCTGTGCCATCAGGACAGCTCCCCCGTGACCTGAAGCACACAGAGGATGGGAGCCAGGCCGTTAGCAGATAGAAAAGGAACCAGGGAGGCTGTGAGGATGGCTTTCCATCCCCCACCGGCTCCCTGGCAAACAGCAGGGATGGGATGTGCAGGTTTGCTTGGTGCACGCAGACAATGCGGGTATATTGGGAAGACGGGTTGCAGCCCACCAGAGAAGCCCCACGTGCGGGACCTCATGGCGACTTGCTTTGGGGGGACGATGCCCGAGAGTCCCCCCCCCCGGCCTTCCCCCCGGGGCAGGGCTCGCCCTATCCCACGGAGGCAGCCTGAGGGCCGGGCCCGCGCCCCGCCCGGGGGCTGGGGGTGGTTTGCGGGGACCCCCCGCCGCAGGTGGGAAGCGCCTCCCGGGGCAGCCCCGGTCCCGCCCCGCCGCCCGCTCGGCTCCGCCCGAGGGCCCGTCCCGCCGCGGAGGGAGGGAAGGACAGACCGACCGGGGCGGGAGGACCGGGGCGGGAGCCCGGCCCGGCCCCGCCCGCGCCCGCTGCGCCGCACCTGAGCGAGCAGCGGCGGCTCCGGTCCCGGTCCCGGCTCCCCCGCCCCGCCGCCCGCCCATGGCTCGGCCGCTGCCGCTGCTGCTCTGCCTGGCGGCGCTGGGCGCCGGCTGCCGGGCAGGGCTCCCCCCCGCCGGCACGGCCGGGCCCTCCGCCGAGCCGCTGCAGGACGAGGCGGACAACCAGGAGAACATCCTCTCCCAGGTGCCCGGGTGCGGGGCGGCTCGGGGGGCGCTGGGTACCCGCGGCGTGGGGCCGGGCAGTGGCGGGGCGGGGGGATGCTGGGCGCACCCCGGGCTGTGCTGGATGTGGGCACTCGGCGGGGCGGGAGGATGCTGTGCGCTCACCGGAGGTGCTGGGTGAGTGCAGCTGCAGGGAGTTTCGCCGCCCGGGGAGCAGCGAACTCGCTGAAGTCTGAGGGGGAGCAGTTCACAGTCACCATCCTACTATTGCCCTGCGGGGACTCAACAAACCAGGGAGCTCCCTGGGAGGGGAATTGGTGGAGCCTCTTTGTGTGCAGCGGGGAGGGATCCAGGATCCAGGCTCTTTCCCCGCCAGTGGGATGCGGTGAGGTTTCTGTTAGATTTGGCCGATCAGACTGTGTGCTATTATCTGCCCTCGGAAATAGCTAACGTGGAGACTATTGGAAACATACCGTCAAAGTTATTTTTGTGCTTGGGCTTTCAGAAGCTCTGTCTGCAAATCTCTGTAAAGGAAATTCCTGGCATTGTATGGGGCTAATCAGAAATACTGCTTCACCACCAGGTTACGCTGCTTATAGGGTGGCTTTCAGTTGCCCTTCCAGCGCACCCTTACCCTGTTTGCCCACGTAAAGGAATTTTGCTCAGGGTAGCAGGTGACTTATTGGGTCTACTGGATGTAGAACATTAAAAGACAGCAGGATGGGGTTTGTATTTAAAATTGTCACGTTTAAAATTCAAAGCAGCTAGGTCTGTTTTATGCAAAGTGGAATAAAAAAATACCCTGTTGGAAGAAGCCAGTTTTTATTCCCCTTGTAGGTAGGGTCCAGGAAGTTCTGCACTCTCTAGAAAACTTCTTGGTCAGCGGATTTTGGAAGAGCTGACCAGTTTCCTCGAGGTTCAGGGTGTCCAAAGTGTCCTTGTTTGGACCTTGAGGTCCAGGGTGTCCCTGTCCCTTGCCGGGCAAGCAGAGGATGAGAAGTTTGCTAACTGCTGATGACCTGTGCTCAGCTGTTAGGTGACTATGACAAGGTGAAGGCGGTGTCTGAAGGCTCTGACTGCCGGTGCAAATGCCTGGTCAGACCCCTGGGCCGCGGTGCCTGCCAAAGGATTAACGAAGGCGCTTTCAAAGCGGATGACTTCTACACAGTGGAAACCATCACGTCAGGACCCAGCTGCAAGTGTGCATGTGTGGCCCCCCCATCAGCACTCAATCCCTGCGAGGGTGACTTCAGGCTGAAGAAGCTGCGGGAGGCGGAGAGTGGTGACCTGAAGGTAGGAGAGCAGCTTTAATTTGGGGCATTTTCTGGGAGGGGGAGATCTTCTGAGACCTTTCTTTCTGTGCTTTTTCTGTAAAACTCTTTTCCTGAACTTTTTTCTACAAAAAATTTCCCATAGTTACTTTTATATCTGCATGTTTTATGTAAAAATCAAGCTCAGCTTAAGGGATTGATTCAAGCAGCTGCAGTTGATGATTCACTCAGCAACACACTGCCTGATTTATCCTGTGCTGCCTGGGGTCCACTGTGGCTGCCTGTGCTGGAAGCCCAGGAGGGACTGGGCTGCTCCCTGCTCTTTGTCCAGCAGTAAGCATCCCCAGGGACAACTCTGCTCTACTCAGCAGCTGCCAGGTCTTGTTCCCATCACAGAGGGGGACTCCCGAGGACCCACGCAAAAAGCTGTTTTGGCTTCCATGGGCCAAAAGCCACTGATGCGTCAGCGTGAGGGTGTGTTATACAGCTGGCTGATGGCAGGATGGGTTTTGTTGTTTCTAATGTTGATGCTTCTACACTATTTAGCATTTTATCTCTTTGATAATATGTATGTCTTTTCTAAATACAATGGTGTTTGTTCTAAGTGCTCATGACTCTTCTTGGATGCTTACTTTTGCTGGTCTAGCAGCTGCCATCAGACCCTACCAAGTTTCCCAGTTTTTTGGGTAGGACAGCAGAAATCCCCCCCAAAGAGTCACTCTCTCAGTCCAGCCCTGGGGAATCCCCAGAGTAGAAGGTTTCGTGCTGGTGGCACTCATGTGGGTAGTGATAGGACGTACCCTGTGGCCGTGCTATTAGTGCCAGCTCAGGTGGGAAGGCAGGCATCCTGCGAGGTGCTGCGGGGCAGCCTCCTGCCAGGGCCATCACAACGGGTCTGTTCTAATTAATTTGGAGCTCAAGGATGTGTTTCTTCTTGTCCGACTGCAGACAGTTAGCAGTTCCTTGTTCAACTGTCCCTGCAGCTAGAGAAGATAAACAGGCATAGGCAGACAATCCATCATTTCAGGGAAAGAGGCATCCCGGTCTGAAGTTGTTTGGTGGTCCCTTGTCTGCAGGAGAAGCCAGGATGTCTCACTTTGCCTTGGATGAGGAGCTGTGGTTAGGGGAGGGGACACCCTCCAGGGTGACAGAGTGGCCCCTGAAGTAAGTATCTCATCCGGAGGCAGGCAGAGGTCCTCCACCAGCAGCTTATACCTCTCTTGCCATCCTCTCCAGGGCTGGTCAGCCTCCAGGAGGAACAGAGTGGCGTGGCTAGCTGTGCCCTTGGCTCCTTCTGCCTCTTCCCACTGGGGAGCTGCTCACAGCCAGCTGTGGTGTGAAAGCTTGTCCTCTAGGAACTGGCCCAGGTTCCCCCGCTCATTTTGCAAGGATCTGTGGCCAAACAATTTCACAAGGTTTATCCAGATATACACACGTGGGGTTTTTCTTTGTTGCAAAAGTCAAACCCTGGGAGCTGTGAAAACAGGCTTGCCTTCTCACCGAGTGCGGCGTCCCTCTTGGGGTCGGGTGTGCTGGGAACAGCAACCTCTCATAGAAAAAGCCAGGAGGCAGTAAGGGACACAGCTCCAGTTCTTATGTGACTCATGAGGAGCAGCTCCCATGCTTTTCCTTGGGGGGGCCAGGAGGGACACGCAGGGAGGGACAGGCCAGGCCACCTTGTTGTTCCTAACAGCCCCAGGGGTTTTAGTCTCCTTGGTGGTCTGATGAGCATCATTCTTGCTCTTGCCTGGCCCAGCAGCAGGATGCATGTAGTTGTGCTCTATGTCTGTTGTGTTTTAACAGGCTTTCTTATGCTCTGACTCAAAATCCCTGCGTAGCTGTGGGAAGTTGCCCAAAATGAGAGCCCTCCCTTACGATGGGTAGGGCTGGAGGTTGCATCCCCAGGAGAATGGTGAGGAAGAGAGTGGATAAGCCCAGGGAGCAGGGGTATCCTGGGGACACCCCAGCACAGTGCCTTATGGCTGTGCTGGGTATCCCAGCTGAAGGTCTTTGTCCAATCTGTGCCTTTAATAAGGTCGAATGGGAATGCATGGACCATCAGACAGTGAGAGCTGAAGTCTGCAGAGGGTGAAGGGAAGGAAATAGTGAGTTGATGTGTGCATCCGTAGGGTGTTTTGGGGAGGGTCAACTTGGTGTGGGCGGGGGTAGCTGACTCTAAGATATATTTTTGTGAAATTGCAGCTTGCTGCTCCTCTGCTTGTAGGCGCAACATATGTTTTGGGGGTCTTGGATGCAAGGTCTGCGCAAGGAGTCTGTGCTCAGAAAGATTTGGAAGGTGGTTAATAAAGTCTGCAACCTTTGTGTGTTGATGGAAATTATCCAGCCTGGAGGGAAAGCGCATGTCTCCAGTGGCTGTCTGGCAAGTTGCGTGCATTGTCTTGGTTGTCTCGGTCCAGTTCTTGGTGGAAAGTGGATGCATAGCCATAAAACAGTCCTTGTCTCTTAATGCTGCCATTTTATCTGGCCCAAAAAAATCTTTCCTTTGCTGTCAGCTCCACAGGGAGAGTGCAGAGGCTGGGGTGGAAACTCAGAGTGCTGCCAGCAGTGTTGCCTGTACTTCTCCAGTGTTTATGGAGCTCTGTTGACCAGTTTGTAGCTGCTGGGAGAAAATGTCACTGCCTTGTAGTAATTCCCACGCATTGAAAATACTTCTCAACCATCAGGGCTGTAAGGTCTGCAGTACCACGCTGTACGTGTAGGGACATGTGGGACTGGAGGGAACAGGCGTGTGTGAGAGCTTAGGCAGGGGGTGGCCTGGGAGCTCTCCCCACCAGCCCATGCCTGGCTTGGTGCTGTCCTGTGCAGACTGAGCACCAGGAACTGTATGAAATTCAGAACGAGGGTATTGCTGTCTGGATCCCCAGGATTGGTGAGCAGGGGCTGGTGCTGGGCAAGCTGCAGGGATGCAACTCTTCCTGCTGCAGGAAGGAGATTAATTAAATACAGGGCGTTTCTGAAACGGGTGATTGAAGGAGAGGGCAGCATCCCTTTGATAAAGTTGCTCTCCAGGGAAGCAAACTGTTAGCAGGCTGGCACTGAATTTCAGTTACTTCAATCTTGCATTTGTGAACACTTTAAAAATTTTTAACAAGTTTCTTCTTGTTCCAGGAAAAAAAGCACAGGATGGCACAAACTCAAAATCTGATGTCAAATTCACTTTTATTTGAGCTGCCGTTTGCTTGTTGCCTCTTTTGTTGCCAATCACGTCACTGGTAGCTAAGCCTTTGGGCTTGTGAAAGAGCCTGCCTAGAGCTGGCAAGGAGGGCAGTGCTCCTCCTTGCTCTGCTTAGTAATCCCCGGTACCCAAAACATGCTCCGGAACCCCTGAAGCTCTGCATGCTGCGCTCCTGACTGCAGCAGCAATGCAGCAGAGCTGTGTAAGGAAAAACTTGCATTTTAATAAACTTGTTGTGCTCAGATACATGCATTGCCCTTGACCTTTTGGCTACAGAAACCACACAGGGTACTTTATAGCAAGTGCCTTTGACTGACGGTGTGTTCCCTTTGCCTTGCAGCTGTCCTCCATCATCGAGATGCTGGAAAGTGCCTTTTATGGCTTGGACCTTCTGAAGCTGCACTCGGTCACAACCAAGCTGGTGGGCCGGGTGGAAAAGCTTGAGGAGGTAAGATGAGTCCTGCTCTCCTTTGAGTTTGTTGCCTTCAGTGCAACTTGCCTCAAATAAGTACTTGTTACCTTTGGTGCATTCAGAGCCTTGTTCCTTTTGGAAGAAATGTTAACTATTTGGCTGAAGCTAAACTAGACCAAACTAGACCAGACTGGACTCTCCAAACTAGATCTTTACTGCTCCTCGCAGGCAGTGCCCAGGGCATCACCACCCTGTCAGCCTCACCATGCCCTCTCCAGTTCATCCCTCATGGCCCAAACTGGGTGTGGGATCCTAGCTGTGGCCTCACCAGGACCAGCATCTCCTTGGGGTCCAAAGGGCCTGCTGTTAAGTTTTTCCTCTTCTCCACTTTGTCTCTGCTGGCGTGATAGTTGGTCTCAACCAGGTGCTTTTGTGCTGTTTGATGTGGGGGTGAGCAGTTCAGGGCTGGTGCCGGGACATGCTCACTGGAATAGCTGGTAGCCAAGGAGGTCAAATTCCTTAAGGACCAAGTTACATCTTGGCCTGTGTTTAAAAAGAGCTGAACCCTCAGCTCTGCTAAAAAGATAGATAAAGTGCCTTCTTTTTTTTTTTTGTTTTTTTTTTTTTGTTTTAAAAGCAGACTGCCAGTGAAATCATTTTCACTTCCATATAGTTTAATATTTCTTTGGCTAGTACAACATAGGGTTTGCAGTCTGCTGAGCTGTGCTCAGCTATGTAGCAACAGGTTGCCAGATTAAATACTGGAGTTTTCTCCCGTGGTCCATATCTGGGACAGTAATTCCACATTCTTGTCAGAGCGGAGCAGTCCTGTTTGTCTGCAGCCAGGAGCTGAGAGGCGATGATTTATAAAGCCAAAATTCCACTTGCAAAGTGTTTTGGGAAGGCATGGCGTGCTCCATCCTGGGGTCAGGAAGGAGACAGCCGAGAGGAGCACGCTTGCCTGGGGACTCTGCTTTCCAAGCACCGTGATTGACCCAAAAGGGGGGAAAAGGGGTTTTGAGGTCTAAAAATAATAAAGCACCAAGGATTTTGTTTGCAATCCCAGCCTCTTCGTGTGGTTTAGCTTGTTCCCAAGTTGTTACTTGGGTTTGCTGCCTAGTCTTTGCTAATCAGAGGAGAGGAGGGAGGGAAGCAGGAGCTGTATTGCCAGCCCCATGGCGCTTGTCCCCGGTGCGGAGCTTTGCTGCTGCGGCACTGGTAGCCACGGGTCTGGCGGTGGGGTGAGCTCTGCCCGGCGGCACCCTTAGCTGGGCTTATCAGGACCGAGCAATGGACTAGTCCTATTTAACTTCCACAGTTGCTGGATTAGGGATGATGGGGAGACAACCCTTTTTTAGTATCCTTTATGGATCTGTGGTCCACAAATTTGTCTCACCCTGAAACTGGTTGACTGAAAATGATGCTGTTAGACATCATCACCTTTAAACTGGTCAGACCAGAGTGACACAGCCCATCAGGTCAGTGAGTGGGGAGTGCAGGTTCCTAAATGACCTTGCTGATGGTTGAGTCTGAGGCTAAGGTAACGTAAGCATTAGGAGTTTGGATTGACAAACTTGTCATTGGCAAATGATACGAGTGGTTATTTCACATGCAGGTACCACCGCGCTCTTCTTCGGTACCAGAGTGGCCCTGTCTACTGGCCGGTTCCTGCACAGGGGTTCAGCATGAGCAGTGCTGGTGGCACTTTGTGCACATTGAGCTGACCTTGCAGTGCGCTGCTCTGCTTGCAGCCCATCGCAGTGAGGGAGATGGCAGAAAGCTCAGCCTGGCTGAAGTAGTGTGGTCAGAGATGGAGCAGTGAAGGTGTAGGAGGGGAGAATTCACAGATTTGGGTCTTCAATTTCCCAGAAGCAAGGCTGCAGGATCATGTAACAAGCAGCTGAAGCTGCCTGCAGTCACTTGGACAGGATGGAGAAAGACAGGAGAGGTCTGGGTTAGATGGAGATTTCCCAGTGCCGCTGGGGCAGGGCAGAGCTCGTGCAGGCAGCAGGTGTGAAATACTTCCTGCTGTGGGCTTAGCACATAAATTCCTGTTGAGAGGAGGAGGATCACACCCTGCATTGGCCATGGGATCTGAAACGATAGACAGCTGAGATGCTGAACAAGAGCCTGGCATGGCTTCAAAGCATTGGCCTCCCAGGCAGGTGGGCTTTTGGCAGCTGCTCCCCAGCAAAGCAGCTGAGCGGCCTCAAGCAGCATCACAGGCCAGGCTTCGGTGGTGCCTCCCCACTCAAGGGGAGGCAGATTTTATCCCTAAGAGGGTCATAAGCCAAACATTACACAGAATAAGTGATAAAGGGCACAAGGCTGTTGGAATCAGCCATCCTCCCAAAAGGAGGAAGGTGTTGAAGCTGCTTCTGCTCCTGCACTGCTCCTAGGACAGCACCATGAGATCCCCTGTTCCTTTTCTTATTACAGCAAAATACTTGCTGAAAAGTCCCTGCGTTATTTGACTCAGCCTTAAAAATTGCACGATAAAACTGTGACTCACAATTAATTCCTGGGTAAAGACTGGGAGCTCAGATGTCCATGGAGGCAGTTGGGGGTTAACTGAGCTCAGGACGGTATTTTTGCAGAGATGAGAAGGCATTGCAACATGTTTCCAGTATAACAAGGTATTTTACACAAATGGTGTCAGTCAGGGTTCAATCCCTTGAAATACTTGGTCCACAGAGCTAGAGCCTTCGCTAGCAAGGCACCTCCTCTGCTTTGTCTTTAGCTAACAGCTGTTGCATCAGCTGGTGATTCTGAGGTCGCAGATGGAGGTCACAGTGGGTTTTAGGAGAAAATAATGGCAGGATAGATTAAAAATGAAGGATTGGGGGAACTGTCCCCAGTCACTGTGCAAAAATGCTTTGATTGATGTGCCACGTATTCAAAGCAGTTGCCTTTTAAGATGTAAGAGACCAAGGAGTGATGAGCAGAGACTGCAACAGCCCCTTGGTGGCAAGGTGTGCCTATGGTTGGGGGACTGAGAAGCACAAAGGGGTTTGCCTGCCCTGGGCTGCCCGACGAGCTGCAGCCAGCCCGAGCTCCCTCCCAGTCCCAGGACAGTTCTCTGAGGGTCACTGGCTCTCTTCCTCTCCCCGGATTCTCCTCTTTTCTGTGGGAGTGGAGGGTGGTGGGGAGGAGCAGTCCCTGAATGCAGGTGCTGTGTGGCCAGGCAGCAGGGCAGGACAGGGAGAACAGAAACCAGACAAGTGGGATGCTGACCTCAGGGACTTACCTTGGGGGTCAGGCAGGCAGTGGCCAGCCAGGATGAGACCCTGCTAGGAAACTGGGATTAATAAATGGGAGGTGAACTTGCTACTGTAGGCAAAGAATGAGAGGCTGGGGCTTTGGTTGGCTTTCTTCTTCCTTCCATGAGCCAGCGAGCATGGCTGAAGAACCTCAAGGCTGCTCTCCCACTTCATGGGGCCCTGTGGCAAAGAGTGGAGCTGGGATGAGTGCACCAGGGATGGCGTTTCTGGATCCAGCTGGTGTCAGGGGCACCTTCTTAGCAGCTGAAGTGCCCGGCTCCATGGAGAAGCCCAAGATGGGAGCACAGAGCTCACTGGATCCTGAGCTGTGGTTTGGGGCTCATGGAGCATCCTTTGCCTTTATGTGCGGAAAAGTCTCCTGTCTTGCTTTTCTAGGGCATGTCGAGGAACTTCACACAGGAAGGCCGCTGGGCAGGAGCCAATGTGGAGGAGGGCCCACAGGATCACCTCGACAGGGACAGGGAGAACTGCTCCAGCCTCATTACCAACAGCCTTGCTGACATTGAGAGCTCACTGCAGCGGGACGCCGAGGCTGCCTACACACACGCAGAGGTATGACCGCCACAGTGGGTTGCACAGCTTGAGGTCGCTGCCGCCATGCAAGCCAGCCCAGAGGGTGTCTCCTGGATGTGGCCCCCAACAGGCCACCGGCCCAGGGTTATTTTCTTCTCAGCTTGACTGACCCTGTTTTCATGCCTCTGGCTCCAGCCTGCTTTTCTCGGCACAGCCCAGCTGCCGTCAGGATGTAGGAGGCAACAGGAGTGCGCTGCTCCCTGGGCCTCCCCCCTTCCCGTCGGTTTGTTGGTTTTTGAGGTCAGCGGCGGCCGTGCTGCTTGGAAAGAGTGATGTCATTGCGGGGCCGGCTGGGAAGTGCTGGGAAACTCAGAGCCTTTCATTAGCAGGGCTTGGGGGCTCAGTGGAGGGATATCCTGTCACCCTCCCTTCCTGGGGAATTACCCCTCCTCAGCCAGCTCCTGTGCCTGTCAGGCTCCAGGCGGAGATCTGGGCATCCTGCTGGCTCCAGCACCCAGCCCCAGACTGTGGTGGGCTCTGTGGTCTGTCCAGCGTTGGGTACATCGTCTGCCTGGGGCAGCAGTTTCTGTGCAGTCCCAGAGAGGGGTGAGAGGGGTGTTTTGGGAAAAGGCCTGCCCAGGGTGTCCTGACCTTGCTGCTTTCGTGGTGCAATCTAGGGTGGCCTCACGCTGCTCTGGTGCATACTGAGTGGCTCCTGGATCCTGCCTTTACCCCAGGGCCCTCTCTGCAAGGGCAAAGGAGGTGTCAGGGGAAGAGGGGAATAGTTGCTGCATCAATTCCAGCTCCAAAGAGGGGAGCTCAGCTCCTGGGGGTGAGGACAGCCTGCGCATTGCTCCCCCAGCAGCTGAGAGCAAGCATTGCTGGTCCTACACAGGAGTGGTCTCCCCGAGCCCCAGTGAGGAGAAGGGTGGGCTCCCATGCACGTTCTGGGGGTTGGTGGGTGGGAAAATGGCACCGACCACGACATGCCAGCGCATTCTGCTTGGGGGGCGGCCATGCCCCACGCAGAGGGTGTCCAGCAGCACTCCTAGCCCCTCTCCCCCTGCTTCCCAGGCCGTAACCTGAGCAGGGGCTCAGCTGCCCGCTGGAGAGGGGCCAGCCTGGCCAGGCAGGAGAGCGAAACGCAGGGCTTTTATTACCCCAAGTGACCTAATTTCCCAATGTTCCCCTTTTCTTGCTGCTAATTGCAGCAGGGCTGCAACGGAGCCCTGGGTTCGTCTTTTCAGCCAAATGGGCACCGCTTCAACCTTTGGGCTGTCTTTCCAATTTCCTTTAATGAGATGAAATCCTTTAGGCATGAGCTGCAGCAGCTGGTGGCTGCCTCAGCATGGAGCTCCCAGTCCCTTTGCTGGGGGGTTCCCCATCCTGCTGGGAAGGTGTCCTCAGCCCCTCTGCTCCACCAAAGCTTGTCACGCACCAGGGACCAGCCACCAGCACCAGTCCCTGGCATGCAAGATGTCTGGTGGGTGGGCATGCGAGCGGTTGCAGTGAGGGGTGTACCCTGCTAACGCTGCCCTGGGGTCCCTCCATTCTGCCTTCACGACCAGCATCCCATAGGCTGTACCTCACTGAGCACTGAGTCCTGGGTTTGCAGGTCACCAAGGTCAGGCAGAGGCAACACTGGTCTGCCATCCACGCTGTCTCCTGGGGTGTTTCCCACAGCAAAAGGGACTGGGGTTGACCCTGAGAAAGGAGGGAAGGCAGAGCGTCCTTCCCAGCGCTTGGCTGGCCAGCCTGACCTGCCCTGTCCCCCAAAACACGGCTGTTCTGGCCCATCCCATAACAACTTCCTGTGTGTCTTCCAGGGCAAATATGAAGAAAGATTCCTGAAAGATGAAACCATCTCCCAGCAGATCAATTCCGTTGAGTCCCTCCCAGACTTGCATCTCTCTCCGGAGGATGAGAAGCCCAAGCAGCTCTTGCAGAGGAAGCTGCACATAAGGAGCCGACCTCCTTCCAAGCCCACTATTGTTCGAGGAGTCACCTACTACAAAGCCCAGTCCACTGAGTCGGAGAATGACATTGAGGAGCAACGTGAGTTGGGTTTAACCCGCATCTAGTGGGACAGCTGGCTGTGTTGTGCAGCAAAGCCACCATCTGTCCCCGAGTCCTGCCCTGTCCCTTGGGAACGTGGGGGCAAAGCGTGTGGGGCTACCATGGAGAGGAGGGCTTGGAGGCAGGAGGAGGTGGGATGATTGGTCCCTCACTGCTGTGCAGCCTTTAAGCCCTGTGCAGGGGAGCAGTGCAGTGTTATTCCACGGAAAATCCCTGGTAGCTAAGGAAATAGGTCACTGCTTCAGTTTAAAACACCCAGCATCAACACCTATCCAGAAAGTAAATGCAAGCTTATTACATGTGTTAGTCCTGCGGATCCACCTGCCTGATGACATCCCAGCAGGTTTGTGCAGTGGTTGGGGTGGCAGGAGGCAGCTCAGGGCTGTGGCTGGCTGCCCTGCAGCTCACCAAGATGCTGCTCATGGCTCTGGCTGAGCAGGGGGCCGAGCCCCCAGGGACCGGCAGTGCCTGGCAGCGCCTGGCAACATGGGCAAACAAGGCAAGTGCCCTCCCTGTGCAAAGCTGGCTCAGCAGCGAGGCCAGCCAGCACAGCCATGCGTGGATTTGCGAGATCCCTAAGATGAGGAGGAGCAGAGGACACTGGTCGTCCTGTGCCCTGGGTGAGGCACTCACTTTGGCAGCCTGGGTTAGGTGGGTGGGATCTGGCTGGGCGCTACAGCTGTCTCCATCCTGCTTTGTCTCTGGGAGCTGGCGCGATTGAACAGTGGTCCATCACCTCTTGCTCTGCTTGGCCTGAGGTGGTGGACGTGGAAGTGATGGGGTCTCACTGACCTAACATGGGCACCATCAGCCTCTGCTGATCATACAGCCTTTCTCCGGCTGGAAATTGAGAGGAAAATCACATTAATTTAGTACAAGAAAGCTGGAGAAGTGGATGGTGGGGCAGGCAGAGAGTGGCCATAGGGGACCTGCTCCCCCTTGCTGTGGGGCTGACATCCATGCCTGTGTTTGGCAGCAGATGAACTGTTCAGTGGGGACAACACCGTGGACCTGCTGATCGAGGACCAGCTCTTGAGGCCCAGCAGCCGGGCAGGTGAGGGTGTGAGGAAGCCCTCCCCCGTGGGATGGCCGCCCACCCCTGGCAGTGACCCGACCACTCCGCCGGCTGCCGACACAGCTGCGACAGCCACAGTGCCCCTGTCCCCAGCCACGTCCATGGGGCCCACGCCAGACCCCACCGCTGTGAGCTGGCTGACACCCACCCCAGAGACCACAACTGCCCCGACAAGGCTGGCAGAGGAGGGGACCCCACAGCTACCGGCAGCCTTTGCCAGCACAGTGGTGGCCACAGCCATGGAGACCCTGGCCACAGCCACCAGCCCTGTCCCCAGCCCTGCCATGGCCACCACCACTGGGACCTTGAGTGACGTGGAGACGAGCCCTGCTGTGGAGAGCAGAGCAGGCATGTGGGGACAGGGAAGCACCCCCACGATACCGATCAGCCCCACCATTCCTGCCACACCAAAGCAGGCCCTGGAGGAGGAGGACATCAGGAACATCATCGGTAAGTGCCTGCAGGTCTAGCTTTGCGCATGGTGTCTGACTTGTGCCCACAGCATGTCCCGCTAGCACAGCACATCTGGATTTGGTCATGGGTGGGAGGTGTTGTGGAGATGATGGCTGGACAAACACTTTTCTGGGGCACCAGATTTTACTTGCTTGTTTATTCTGGAACCTACTGGGGGCAGAAAGAGGCCTCCCTGGAGACAGACCAGGGGACAGGTCTCAGTCAGGGCAGGGACATAGGGCTGATGCTGCTGGGCCTTGTGAGGCTGAACCCAGGCCAAGGCAGCAGGGGTACCTGGTGGGTGGGCAGGGAGCTGGAGAGGGGGTGATGCCCACAGATCACTGGCAGGAGTTGGGAGGGCATGGCTGCCCTGCCTCAGGCCTCATGAGCCTCTCTCTGCCCATGCAGGGCGCTGCAAGGACACGCTGTCCACCATCTCTGGGCCCACCACCCAGAACACCTATGGGCGTAACGAGGGGGCCTGGATGAAGGACCCCCTGGCCCGGGAGGAGCGGATCTATGTCACCAACTACTACTACGGGAACACACTGGTGGAGTTCAGAAACCTCGACAACTTCAAGCAAGGTGGGATTGCACCAGCCTTGATGCTGTGCTGGTCGCTACTTGGCTGGTCCAAGTAGCACCCCTGTTCCCTGGGATGCTGCACCATGGTGGGATGCTCTGCCTGGGGACCCCCCTTCTGGGAACCGGTACTCAGCATGTGGGGTTCACAGCACAGGCAGGTTGGGCTGCCCACAGTGGTTCTGGACTTGCTTGTCACCATGCCAGGCTGTGGCTAGTGGCTGGGAGAGAGTGCAGGCAGGGTGAGGGGCAGAGCGTGCTGGGGGTTGCTGTGACCAGGCCACCAACCCCACAGTAAAAGGGAGGTTCTCACTAGCAAGGTGTCTCTGCTTCACAGGGCGCTGGAGCAATTCCTACAAGCTCCCGTACAGCTGGATCGGGACAGGGCATGTTGTCTACAATGGCTCCTTCTACTACAACCGGGCCTTCACACGCAACATCATCAAATATGACCTGAAGCAGCGGTATGTGGCCGCCTGGGCCATGCTGCATGATGTGGCCTACGAGGAGTCTACCCCGTGGCGGTGGCGGGGCCACTCGGACGTGGACTTCGCTGTAGATGAGAATGGCCTGTGGGTCATCTACCCGGCCATCAGCTACGAAGGCTTCAACCAGGAGGTGATTGTGCTGAGCAAGCTGAATGCAGCTGACCTCAGCACCCAGAAGGAGACCACGTGGCGGACAGGGCTGCGGAAGAACTTCTACGGGAACTGTTTCGTCATCTGCGGGGTCCTGTACGCAGTTGACAGCTACAACAAGAGGAACGCCAACATCTCCTATGCCTTTGACACGCACACAAACACGCAGATCATCCCCCGGCTGCTCTTTGAGAATGAGTACGCCTACACCACGCAGATAGACTATAACCCCAAGGACCGCCTGCTCTACGCCTGGGACAATGGGCACCAAGTCACCTACCATGTCATCTTTGCCTACTGAGACCCCCTGCCATAGTGGGGCACTGCGAGCCAGGGGCCACCAGCACCTTTTATTATTATTTTTATTGTTATTATTATTTTGTACAAATCAAAGAGTAAATGATGGATTTTGTTTCAAGCTTTGTTTTTTTTTTTTTTTTATGGTGGATTGTAGATCGATCCCCAGGCCAGAACCACCCCCTTTGTCTTTGCTGTAACCTTGCTTCTGCTTTTCCTTCCCCCCAGGGAGGAGGCCCTCCTTCAGGAGGGCAGACCCGGCTTACCTGCTGGCAGAGGAGGTGGTGGCCCAGACACAGTCCTCCTGATGAGGTTTTTAGCTGAAGATGATCAGCAAGTGACCCAGAACCCAGTGCAAAGCTGGCCTTTCTGCTGCAGGCACCAGGTCCCAGTAGGATTCTGATGTCTGCCTCTCCTGATGGAGGGGGTGCATGTCCCGTGGGAATGTCCCATCTCTCGGGACCGTCTTCCCAGCTGATGGCCAACAGGCCCTTCGGAGATCCTGCTGTACAACGGGGCTGCAAGTGCAGCTTTGGCAGCCCCTGGTGCTGGCACTTATGCCAAGGACTGTTCCCTCTGGCCGGGGCTCTGCGCTTTGCAACCTGCTCTGGGGGGCTGGGCACACCCCAAGCCCTGACTCATGTCTGGAGTGAACTGGCAGCAGCAGGGGGACACTGTAAATATGTGTAGATGGCTTTTGTTTGTTCATTTTGTAACCCAAACTAGCCACCTTTGGCATTTGCTGGGTGAAGGCTCTGTTCTGCTGGGCTGCCTGGGTGGGGAGCTGGGGGGCTGGGGGAGCCCTTGCTCCCCATTCTGCTGCTGCTCTGTCTCCCGCAGGGTCTCAGCCCGTGTGCCTTCTCACTGCCGCCCTGGTCCTGCCTGTTGGCCATTGGGAGCCCCCACAGAGGCACAGCCCCTGCCCTTCTAGCCCAGCAGCATCTTGTATTTACCTGCTGTTAATAATAAAAGATCAAGTACCTTTGCAGCTGTTTGGGGCTTTCTTTGGGTGCATGGAAATGCACAGGGGTTTTTGTTAGGTGGGTGTTAGTTGGTTTGGGGAGTGCTGGTTTATACACCAAGTGGCAGAAAGGCAGGGCTGTAGGGTACCTGTGGGGGAGCTTTAGGCTGCCTGGGCCTGGCACCAGGACAGGATGGCCTGGCCATGTCCAGCCCTGAGAAGGGCTTGGCTCTGTTGTACCTGCAGTTTCCCTCAGGTCACTAGGGGCTGTGGCAAGGCCCCTCATGGCCTCCTCTTCCTGAAGTGCTGGGTGAGGAGTTCATGGGGTGGCTGGTACAGGGTGTCCCCTGCCCAGGAGCGGTGGGGTCTGGTGCACGTGCCTTGGGCAGTGCCAACGCTGTACCAAGCAGAGCCATGCTGCAGCCCAAGAGACAGTGCTGGCCTTCTAGTCAACTGCTGAAGTAAAATAGTATTAACAAGCGAAATGATAAATAATAAATAAAAGAACCATTTTATTGCCTTCAGTGCTAGGGACATAGATAACAAAACTACACAGGATGAGAGGTGCTCTCCACAGCTGGAGCCTGTGGGTGCTGGCTGAGGATGGGGTGCCACAGCAGTCCCTGAGCCCCCAGCACCAGCCCTTTCCAATATGCTGGGCTGTGCCAAGCTCAGGCACCACTGCTGGGTCCCCTCCCAGCTCCCCAGCACCAAATGTTTCCCCCAGAGCAGCCAGCCACCCCTGCCTGGGGCTGTGGGAGAGCTTCTTGCCTCTGGCTGGGGCACCGCTGGGGTTTTTATTTTTGACTATTGTGTGAGCTGGCCCACAGTCAGGTGGGGCCGGGGCCAGGAAAACAGAACTGGTGCAAGGAGCGCAGCCAAACCCCTTGCCGAGCCCGGCTGCTTCCCAGCAGCGCGAGCGCCGAGGGGACGGGGGGCCTGTGCAGCTCGCACTGACTACGTGGCAAAGGGCAAAGCTTTTCCATAGTGTTGGCAAGGCACATACTTCACAGGGGTGTATTGCTCCTCACCCTCCTCCTCCTCGCCTCCCCGAGCTGTTTGTCTTGCTGCAGGATCAACCTTTATTTCCTAACAGCCACACACAAAAATAATAATAACAATAATAATAATAATAAAAAACCCACATCAGTCAGCGGTTCAGACAATGAAGGAAAGGCAGCTGGCTGGCAAACTGAAGCCCAGCATCTTCTGTGCTAACTGCAAAGGGAAAAAAATGCAACATGCTGAAGTCATTACAAAAGGCTGATACTCTGCTGGCATCTCATCCCAGCTGAGCACCGCAGTGCACTGTGCACTGGAGCCCCTTGGCCCAGCTCTGGCCCAGGGCTTGGCTGACAAACTTGGGACCAGTTAATAGAGCTCTGCAGCGGGCTTTGTAACAGCAGCAGACTGCAGCAAGAGCCGTGTCTGGTAGCTCAGTGCTTGGGGGCAAATGGCACGCTCCCCTGCTGCATGACGGGATTGCTGTCAGTGCTGGCAAGGCAGAGAAGGGGCGTGTGAGTGTGCGTGTGTGCGTGTTCGTGTTTCAGGAGGAAGGTGCTGTGTCTGTGGCCCACTGAACTGAAGCAGCTCTTCTGCCCCAGCAGGGCCAGTGCTGCTTTGTAGATCATTTGCTGTATAAAGCATTAAATATCACCAAAAAAAACCACCAAAAAACCCACAAAGGAAAAACGGGGGGGGGGGAAATCCAAACCAAAAAAAGCGGGGGAGGGCAGGAAGAACAGCAGTACAATCTTTAGAAATGCATGTCCTACACTTAAAGCATCACTCTTGGACCAAGCCCCAGCCTTTTGCCATGTGGCTGCGTGGGCTGGGGAAGACAGCAGCAGCAACAGTGTGTGGGAGAGTCCACGCAGGGGTATGGGGGGGTGTGCGTGTGTGTGTGTGTGTATTCATATGTGCATGTGCGTGTGTGTGTGTGTACACTGCCTGGGAGGGCAGCCTAGGTGCTGTAGCACCCGGGCGCCCTGCTTGCGGCATCCAACCCACAGACTCCCCTGGCAGGGTGACCCCCTAGGAGCCAGGCCATGCTTTGTGGCAGTGGGGGTCGTTCTGTTTGTAGTGCTTTGGCTCTAAGTGTGTGTTCCCAGAACCCTGCTGGGTGGCTGGGGCTGGGCTGCCCCACGGCACTGCTGCAACCCTGGGCAGCAGCCCACTGCTTCCCATCAAGGAGGCTGCACGGGCAGGGATTTGGGGCAGGTGTGTGGACGTGCATGGGATTGACAAGGAGCAGGGCTGTCCCACCAGGACCAGCACAGCCACGCTGGCAGAGGAGGGATGTTCCTGCTCCTGGGGTGCAGGGTCTGGGCTGGGGTGGCAGGCCTGGCATGGGTGCAGAGCTGTGGCTCTCCCTGCACCTGTAGCTGGGAGACAGATACTGCTTCCTCCTGCTGCACGAATGCACTGGGCAGGGAGGAGGGGAGCCTGATCTCAAGCATGGGCCTCCCCAGCAGTATCTCTGGGCAGGACCCCAGAACTCAGCACCCCACCTCAAGAGCCAGTTTAACAGGGATGAAAAAAACCACCTCAAAAACCCAAACAGAACCCAAACAAAACAAAAAACCACCACCCAAAAAAAAACCAAAAAAACAAAAAAAAAACAAACCAAGCAAACCCAAACCCCACAATTCTGGACAGTGCATAAGTAGCAAAGGTGGCCTGTGCCCCTCAGGTGCCAGCCCCAGGCACCAGCTGCTGATGCCGACACCAGGACTGCAGCAGTGTGCATCAACCGCACCCCTGGCACCGGACATGGCACACTGCATTGGTCCCCTGGGCTTGTCCCTGGCGAGGGGCCAGCTGAGCTGTATAACCCCTGGGCATGATGCAGCCATTACATAGGGTCAGGCACAGGAATGGGCTAAGTGGGGACTGCTCTTGCTGTGCCGATGTGCCAGGAGCCCCGAGGACCCGCCAGCGAAAGGGCTCAGTCTGGCAGCAGGACCTGCTGCATGCCGGGTGCAAAGGCCGTGCAGCTATGCCACAGGAGCTACTGCAGGGATTTGACAATAGCCCTCAGGGCATGGGGTGTCTCTGGGACGGAGGGAGACGCACTGTAGAAAGTGTTGGTGTGATTTCTGCGCTGCTCTCGGAGGTAAGGAGGGACAGATGAACTTTTGATGTGGAGGATCCTGGTGTCCATCACTTCGCAATCGATCTGCATCATCACCTCGTAGTCCTGCCCATTGATCACATTCTCTGCAAAAGTAATTAAAAAAAAAAAAAAAAGTCGTCAGTTAGCCCTGCAAGCTAGTGACCTAATGGCACCAAAAGCAGAGCTTTCTGCACCCTTTTTTTCTGGAGCAGGAGCTGGAGCAGGGAATCCCTTCCTTTTTGCAGCTCCACACATGGAGTTCCATCTCACAGAGCCAGCCCCAGCCTGCTTGTGACACCTCAAAGGGCCCAGGCCACGCTTAGCATGCGCAGTCACACCTAGAAATTAATGTAAGTCTTTTCCACTTCTTCATCTGTACATAATTACCAATGGCGTTTGCCTTGTATAACGTTTATTACTGAATTGTTGTTCTTGAGCCACTAAAATGCAGGGGTGATTGAAGATAGGGCTTATTTAAGAAAGCTGAATGTTTAACTTTTTATTGGTTTAAGAACACTGTAACCCTCTTGACAATGAGAAGCTAAAGGAATTTCTTCACCAGATTATTAATAAAAAAAGTCAAAAAGCTGCCTCTCGAAACAATTAACTGCACCTCATTACCATGCTGACCTGCTGTCGTATTTGCATGATGTTGTGGTGTGATGTTGGACAAGGCCATTACCCTTAAGAGGCCTCCGGACACGGGGAGACCCAGGCCAGCACACGGGACTCCTGTGCAAGGGCACGCCAGACTGCACCACCCCTGCGTGGCCCCAGGCCGGGCACGTCTGCTGCCGCAGAAGGTCCTGGGCTTGCAGGCAGAGGCTGTGCACATGGCCAGCATCTGCTGCCTGGATTTAAAGGTGGGAGACTGTTCCCTGCATAGACAGTGTGTCCAGGAATGTGAGAGACGAGATCGGATTTCCAGGCACGACCAATCCTTGCCTTTCAGAGTCAGAAACACTGACTGCCACGGGCAGGGTTTTCTTTCTCTGCTAAGAAGAATGGAAGATCACCTAATGGAAAGCGTATGGATTGGAGGAATGCAATATACATTACTAATTTTTACTGTTTTCCTGGATTAACTCTGACTCTGGATGACAGCTGACAACCACGACCGGACCCTCTTGTACCCCACGCCACCTGTAGAAGCCATTAGATCAAGTAAGTCTCATGTAATAATGAAAAGCAGGAGCAAACCCTTGCTACAAGGGCTGAGAGTCTGCAAGGAAAGTCAAAGCTCCCACCTGCAGAAATGAAATGGAAAAAGCTCTGTATGTGCCACCAAGTGACTGAGGCGAGCAGCAGCTGTGTGTGCCTCTGATTCAAACACCCCAACAAGTGCTTCATCCCTCCCGGCCATGGTGCTGCTGATAAAGACTTGCCATAGCTTCGGGTGCTGTGTCCCCAGTTGGGACCCTTTTAGTGACCATCGCTACAGGCCTCCCCTCCTCTCATCCTTTGGATGTGCTCTTGGTTGTCACCCAACAAGCTCAGGACCAGATGGTGGACGGGACTGGGCTGGTGGTGCTGCTCAGGATGGGGGCTACACAGGGCGGCTGGGGGCACAATGAGATGCTGGTGGGTGTAAGAGCCTGGCCTTTGGGCTGGAGAGAAAACAGGAATGGACCAGCTCCCTGTGACACAGCAAGCTGAAAAAGCAGCTCCTCAGCTCTCACATTGCAGACGACAGCTTGACAGGACCCCAGCTATGTGACAAAATGTGCTCCAAAGCAACAAGTGGGTGAGGTGGGATGGGACAGTAGCCAGGGCCAGGAAAAATTCTCGGTAAGGCAGGCAGGCTTTCCTGCCTCTGCCCACAGTGGCCAGCACAGCGATGTATCATTAGGTTCCCTGGCATTGCACAATATAGAGACCAGCAATCCCAGAAAGCAGCCCATGCGAGGGAGGGAGCTGCTCTGTGTGGGTGGCAGCAGGGAGCATGGGAACCAGATCAGCCCATCTTGGCCAGCCAGGATCCTGCTTCTCCCAGCGCTGACAGGCTCCCCCCACGGGAGGCCACGTGGATCACGATTAAGCAAGCCACAGCTCTGCTATCCTGTGCAAGAGGTACTGTGTCTTCTAAGGCCACCACAGCTGAGATAGCTGGGAGGAATCATGCTCACAATGAGCCTCTTTGGCCAGCAGGCATGGATGGGACTCACACCCAACTCAGACATTCATGAAGTGCCTGAATCCTGCCCTGAGCATGTGAATTAGCACAGGAGTGACAGTTGGGTTTAAAGACAGGTATCTGATTCTTTCCCCTTTTGGGTAGAAGGCACTGCCGATGAAGAACTGCTGTAGAAAGCCTCTGCAAAGGGTCTCACCTGACAGGGATGACGACAGTAGCAGGAATGGCTCAATTCCCACTACAGGCATTTCTAGCAGCCTTTCTCATTACTGTTAGCATCGAAATGACATAGAAGAGGAGATGGGATTTTCCACAGAGACAGTAGTTGCTGCTGGGTGATGCTGCTGGGTGCCTGGCCACCATCAGAGAGCCCTGCAGGCCCACCTCAGCGCAGAGGGTGGAGGGGCTGGTGCTCTGCATCAGCCCATGTGATGCTCTCAGCAAAACAACAGGCAAACGTGACCTGAATGTGGCCGGCACAGCGCGATGTTGGAAAGACTAGCTTAACTGTCAAAGGGGCAGGGACTGCAAAAATGATTCCACATGGCTCCGTCCTGAGCTCGATGCCATTAAACTGTTTCATGATCTGGATAAGGAATAGAGAGCATACTTACAAGATTTCTGGAATCCAGTTTAGACTGGAGAGATTTCAACCACCTTGGAGTATTGGATTAGACTGCAGTTTCGATAAAAGAGAGAAGCTGTCCAAAATCTTCAGGATGCATTTCAACCAAGGCCAGAACAAAGTACAACACTCAAGAGAATTGGAAAACACGAGAACAAAATGGGGCTGGGCAGAAGCACTGCAGAAAAAGCTTGAGGACTGTAGAGGATTACTATGCATAAGCCAACAGCATGACAGGACTAGAAATGATCAGATCGATTTCAAGAGAAACAGATTTATCTTTGACCAAGTTTCTAACAATAATGAAATTTAAACCCTGGCTGAAGCTACCTTGGGAGACCAGAGGGTCTTTGTGACTGGCAGTTTTTACGGAAAGGCTGGATGACCGCCTGTCAGACAAGACCCAGGGTACCTGACCCTCACTCCACAACTGTTAGGAAGTTGAAAGAAGCCAGTGCTTGACTATGCTAAAAATACGCTTGCCTGATGCCGGACAGGCACTCGCAGTTGCCAGTGGTCCCTCTAGCCCTGCCCTTCTGTGAGCTGCAGGTGCCTATTCATGACTGACACCCCTCAGGGTAGAGTGCAACCGATCATTACAGAGCCCAGGTCCACAAAGAAGCCAACTCAGTTGAGTTGTGTTGGCTCTCTGTCTGCTCTTTGCTCATGACGAAGACAAGGCAGGGCAACTTGGGCAAAGCCCTTTCAGTGAGGTTTGAGCTGATGTTTGTTGCAGGGTAGGGCAGCATACAAGCCAGGCCCCATTGCTCAGATGGCCGTGAGAACACTGCTGTGCCATGTTTGCTTGACGGTCAGTTTACATCCAACAGCTATGCAGTCGGACAGGTCCAGCTGTGCTATTCCTAATCCGTTGTCAGTGAGTGGGCAATACCTGGAGTCGAGCTGTGGGTTCTCCACGGGACTCCGTGGTCTGACCTCATACACAGAACAGGCCAACAATTTTGCATTGTGATTCCTGCATCACATCTCTAAAAAATATCCTGGTCAGGCTTTCTTTCCTTCCCCTTCCATGGGGTTGTCCAGCAGTACCAACATCTGTGAGACACTAATGGAGCACAAGGTGCGTTTTCTAGAGAGGCCATGATGAGTGCTGAGCTTGGCAGCTGCATATGGCTGATGCCTGGCAGGGTCAGTGTATGTAACCAGCGCTTTCTCTCAAGGCCCAAGTCAGCCGTGTACTGCACTGCCTGAGCACGCACCCACTGCACCTCACAGCCCTCTGCAGGGTGGCAGACATGGGCAGGGGTGTCTGTGAAGGGAGGACCAACAGCTCAAAGTTTCTGCATGCTGCTGCTGCTGGTTTGTTGGCTGGAAGGTCAGAGCTGCCAACCTATGTTACACGGGGCTGCTTAATAGCCCAGAGCAACAGTGACATTAAATTATTTCTAAAGTTTATTGTGTTGAATTACCTATGACTGATGTTTTGTGGGATTACATAAGTAAAAACACAAGAACGGATCTCCTGTAGAGGTGTCTGGATTTATAAATAGATTTATTGCTCCTCTTTGAAGTTCAGAGCACACTGCTATTCATATGGCCTCAGGCTTAAGCAGCTATCCTTCCCAGGCCAAAAGGCTGTGTTGCACTTAATTATTTGTTAACAGGTTTAAAAGCTGTGCTTCAGATGACAGACTATTTCAAATTAACAGAAAAGGTAACTGTGCCAAGCATTGCTGCTCTCTGACTGCTCCTTCTTGAAGAGGCTTGCTGGCTTTCGCAGACTGTACCGAATTCCCAGCATGAGCTTGGTCTAGGGAACAGAAATCTAATTCCCCAGTGTTGCTCTCTAAGGCTTACGGCAGCTCCTCTTAAAAACAAACATGTTGCAAGACCCAACTGATGAAAGCTGAACCCAGCAGTCCAAACCAAAAACGTTTAGCAAATAAGGCTGAGGGTAATAACTACTGTTACAAATTACCGAAGATGATGGAAGATTGTCTTCATATTTGAAGTATTAGGTTTCCAAAACTGGTTTATTAGAAAGACCATAACGCCAAAGTCCTCCTTCTCCTCTCAGTAGTACTGACACATATCAATCAGTTGAATGTTCAAATGTCCATCTTTGAGATCGATCAAGCATCTACTTCTGTAAGAGATACTGTCTTAGAAAAAGGCAGAAGACAGGCAGAGGGCTTGAGAGGCGGGCAATGAAAATCTTAGAGTCTGTTCTGCACTAAGTCAGAACAAATGATGATGTGAACTGTCTCTCTAGACTCAAACTCTATACACGTCAGTGGGCTGTTTGGCCCTATGGATGCAGTCATAGGACAGGAACAAGTCAAGCTGGTAATTTACCCTTTCCCACTTACATGCACGCTCTCCACAAAGCTCTGCTGCAGGAAAATGCTTGTCTTGAAAACTGCATGATTTGCAGAGAGGGTGCAACAGAGCTCCCCTGAAATACCACCTGACCTTGTGAAGTGTTTCAAGGCTAAAACAAACCACCATGGAAGAGCTTTGCAGCTTTCTGAAGATGTGCTTATGCCTTAGGTACATTGATACAAGCCTTTTTCTACCAAATTGACTATGAATTTTGCCTTACCCCTGGCAGTACCACAGCAGACTACCCAAAAAATACTCTGTGAGACCAATACTGTATAATTCAGGGCCTGGGCCTGCAGTCCTAAGACTTTTCTCTAAGGTCCCAACTGCCTTTGCAGTAGATAACCCATGTACCTACTGTCTGGTTTCTTAGAAGGTGACTTGTAAAAGTGGTCAGAACCTGCCCAGCTCTACTCCCACGCTGTGCTCACTGAATATACAGTTAAGTTAGTGTTGACCACATAGTTCTGGTCTACATATCCTTGCTTCTGCTGGTAAGATACAGGGAGGGAAATCACTTGCCCCATCTTTACTTTAACTACCTGCCTTTGTCAACAAGACTAGAGAATCATCCCCTCCTCATGGACAACAGCATAGAGTGAATCTGCTATCCCTGAAACCAGTTTAGTTGATGTCAAAGTTAGGTGCCAGGCAATTATCTCTGAATAAGGTGATGCAAAACCACCAGCTCTTTTAAAACCATCTTTGCTGAACAGCTACTCATGCCCCTTATATTTTCCACATTTCCTTCTAATGAGAAAGCTTGCTTTGCCACACCAGATTCCAAAGACAGCCAGTGTCAGTGTTAATTTACACTTAGAGCCCCATCTGCAGCCCCATCTATCACACCGGCAGCAACCTAGGCAGCCTTCGAAGAGCCACCGGATGTGTTGCATTATCTGGTTGCTTTGTGCTAGCTGTGCCAAGCTGACGATGCTGAAGTTTGGTTTAAATAATTATTTAGCACTGAACTACCCAAACAATTCATAACAAAATGCATAAAGCCCTGCCCCAAAACAGAGCTTATGTCTAGGGCAGCACAGAGTTCAGAAAGTGCAAGCTTCAGAAGAAGATGAGGGCACCAGCTGCACCTGGGGCTGGCCTGTTGAAAGGCTGCAGCTGTTCCCAGACACAATTCAGGGGGCCTTCTCCGCTGCAATCTTCCATCTCTTCACCACTGAGCAGCCCTGACTGTCCTACCCAGCACATCTGGACAATGTTTCCATCTGAAGGGCTGGTATACACTACCAAATAAGTATATAAATGAAGCAGCGGTACTGTAACAGCTACAAAGACTAAAAATACCCTCACTGCAACAATGCAGCAGGGTTCCTAAAACATTTACAGATTTGCTTGTTAGACAGGATTATTTGAGGCAAGGGAGAAAGTTATACTGTGACCCAAATAACTTCTCTTTTTAAAAGCAAATTCCTGCTTGGAACTATTTCCAAACAAACCAGTTGCAATAGTCTCACCTCTGTGGACTTAGCTGTCCTCAGTCCCTGATACAGGTTAAGTGAGATCCTGGGCATTTCAGTTCTCAAGGTCTCCTAGCATCTCTCAAACAGTGAGCCAAGCTTCTGGGTCTGTATGCATACAGGAACAGGGGCCATGGTCAGAAACACTGGACCCACATAATCAAAATCACTTTGATGAGCCACAAGCTGACAGCAAGGAGACAGGGTCTCTTCCCATGACTAAGCTGTTGGAGCATTGGTGCCAGGGGCTATTAAAGGGGGAGATATATAGAGGCATAGGGGTAAGCAAGAAAAATCGAGGAAATAAGCTCTCTGTGACCTCCTAAGTAAATAAGGGAGCCACAGGAGAGATCAACACAGGCTGTGGATGAAGAGCACAAAGTGCCCTTAGCTTACACCACTATGTGATTTTTGGAAAAGGCCATCGCCTCTGGGCAATGTGGTCCAGTGGCAGATCTGTGCCAAATGTGCTTTGCAGTACCTGGTCCAGACTGGGAGGTCTCAGGGAGAGGGAAGGAAAATTGGCTCTTCCCAGTGACCATTTCCCACCTGATCTCCCACCTCCCCTTCCAATCTTCTTTCATGCTGCGCAGTCACTTCCCTCTAAGAGAAAGAGCATGAGCTACAGAGGAGAGGGCCCAGTGTGGAGCTACCTTGATTGCTCGTTTTGGAGAGGGAGCCAATGGCCATCTCAAGATCAGAATCACCAGTGTTGACCCTCCCAAGCACATCATTTAAAGCTCCCTCAGGTAGAGTATTTTTCGGAAATACTGAGACATTTTTGACAGCACTGGCTGTGCATATTTGTGTGGTTGGCAGGGTACCTTTGCTGCAGGGGAGCCATATTTGAAACCTAACCAGCTGTGGAAATGCTAATGACAAGGGAAAAAAGAAAAGAAGAAAAACCAAAGACAAGGGGCAAAGCAGCTCTGCTACACAGACAGCTCTCTCGGGAGTGAAGGACAGAGGCTGAAGAGAGAGCAACTCTGCTAGGCAGAACCATCCCATGCCTGCTTGGGAGGCACAAAAAGTATCACAAACTCCCCACACAGCCTGCAAATGCAGACACACCCACTTATAAGACAAAAAACTGTACACAGGAGAGTAGCCTAAAAAGGCATGCCAGTAGAGGCTTCTCTGAAGAACAAGGGGTGGAGGGCTTGTCCCAGGGCAGCATGCAGGGGACTGCTCCTTCTGTGTGCAGCAGGGAGGGACCAGGAGGCACAGGCATGTTCCCTTTGGTCACTGCCATAGGTCTAGCATCCTACAGATGCTGTTAGAGCTGGAAAACCTTCTGGCCCAATGCTACCTTTGGTTTTAAATGCTAGCAAGCTCCTCCTTTCCTGCTGTGCTGGTGGACTGGCCACTCTCTTTTGCTAGCCTTGGTATTGCCTAAGGATGACTGCTCTGCACTGGCAGGAGAGCACAGTTCTGGTAGCAAAGCTCCATCCAACCTGTGCTTCTGCCTCTAACAGTGACCAGTAGCAGAAGCAAAAGTCAGGGCAAGCATGTACTTTTGGTGATAAATGAAATTATTAAGTAAATGCTTCCCAGACACCTTATCTACACCATTCGTGGTTCTTCAGGTTCTGCTACAACCCTTCCCTCAGCCACTGCTGTCAAATTCAATAGTCACTGTGGTAGGGAAGCTGTTACACTTAATCTTCATTCCTGTTGCTTCTTCTCCTGCATCTTTCATTGTTTTATATATCTATAAATATCTATGACCAAAAATGCATAGTATTGAAGACGGAGATTCAGCAAGGCTCTAAAAATGGTTCATGCTTTGTTTTCTACCCCCTCTCTAAAAATTACATTGCTTTTCTTCCTTGTCTAAGCTGACACTTGGGGAAGGACATGCAGTGGTGCCCCTGAGCAGTAACAGCTTGGTTATCTGCTACTGCATGTTTGGTCAGCAACACTTTTCCCATGTAAATTCTTTTGCATTTTTCACACCAAGTTTCACCTGCTGAACAGAATTTCACTCCTTCCCAAGATCTTCCAACCTGTGTCTGGAGATGCAGGGCACTAACCCCAGCACAGACCTGCGTGGGAGTCTACTGGTAACATCCCCTTCATTGCAAAATGTGACCATCTGTTTCCACCTTTCATTTATACCTTTCAGGGAGACGCCAATCCACAACTAAGCCTCCTGTCTTGCCTCACAAAAACTTGCTTTCTTTTAGCAGTTTCTGAAGAACTACTTTTCCCCATGTTTCTTGAACACTCAGGTATGTTTTTGTGCTGAAGACACCACCCTCATCCTCATGCTTGCTATCCCTCTGAGGCCTGTGATGGAGTTCTAAGGTAGGACTTCCCTCTGCAGAAGCTTTGCTAGCTCTTCCCAATCTATTGTATGTCCCCAGGCATGCTCAACTCTCACAGATTCAGCCAGCTTGTGCAAAAGTGAGACTTGGTTTTTTACAGTTCCTGAGGCCATTTTAAAAAAGTTTGCCTCATTTGTCACTTGCCCTTCTCTTGACAATTATATAGCCTCAGCGGTTAACACCAGCACAAGAACTTGTTGCTCTTTTCTTCAACAGTGCTGACTTCAACTTTTAAGTGCTCGTTCACACCTTGGTCCTCTGCAGGCACTAGAGATTCCCTGGCAGGCGTCCTCTCAAAAATGCTCTTATTATTTTTTTATGCCTCAGGCACACTGTTCCTCAATATCTTTTTCTGGCTTGAATTCTTATGGTTTGACATTTATTCTGCCAGAAATCGTGCTTTTTTCTATCCCCTCATTTGGCTACGATGTCTATTGTTTAAAAGATATCTTCTTACTTCTATGAATTTACTTTAATGTGTTACTTAAGCCTGTTGGATTTTTAGGGTCCTTTTAAAGACTTTTGCACTGAGCTTTTAATCTTTAGTCAATCTTCATACCATTTGCCAGCATTTTACCCTACTGGTTTTTCTTTTAATATGTTCTCCTATTCTTATTTAGCCCTTACCTTTGAACTGCAGTATGTACTTCACTATTTTAATTTGTATGCACTTACTGACAAAATTTACTTCATTTTTTTTCAAGAGGCAGTGTCACTTTTTCATTGACATGCACCTTCTCTATCACCCATTATCATTTGTATCCTAGTGTTAGTGTCTCACTGTTTTAAGAGTGAAGGCTGGTGCGAGCCTGTATTCACTTACAGTTGAAATGTCTTTATAGGTTGGATGGTATCCAAAGAGTGAGCTGAATTTTCCACCTGTCTCACTTGGATACATAAAATTACCTCATTTATTTAGATACTGTGATCAGCTCTTGCTCACAGAGGAGTATTTTTAACACCATCTCTGTGAAGCTTCTGTCTGTGTGGGGTGAGCACTTTCCTGCACACGAGCTTCTCTGATTCAATACATTTGCCAGTTAATTAAAAAATAATCACATACACATGCTGCAGAGTGCCTATCTGAACATGGCACACTAATAAAAGTGAGACCTCCATTTCAGAGATTTCTGTTTCCCAGCTACAGCAACAGGAGACAGACAGCTTTAATGTATGAATCCTACCCTGAAACAGAGGTGCCTCTTTTCTCATGGCGAGGGGCAGCTTGGGCTGGCAATCATTTCTGATTGATTCATGATCATGAATTTCACATTCACCCAGAAGGCATTTGTGCTGCACTGGGATATGCCATGGCCTTTACACCTGGGGCTGCTGCAAAATAAGACTGGATGGGGGCAGATGATTTACAATGAAGTGGCGGATGAATGAAATTGAAAATGTTCTTCAGATGCTCAGGATGTACTTTTTCAAACGCTTTCCTACAGCAACTCTGCTACAAAGAATCAAGCCTGGGTGACACCCAGGAATCACACCAGGAAGAGCCAGAGGTAAGGTGGACTGTATGAAGATGGTGAGGAAAACTGCAGCATGGAGGACTAGACCTGGGATGTAAGAAGGCGGCAAAGGCCTCCTGGCCCCGCTGGCAGCAGTCCTTAGAGACTACAGTCCAAACACTGAAAAAGACTGTCTTGGACTGCTGTGTTTTTACTAATCTCTAGGTTTACTCCAGTGATGTTCTCAAGACAGAACTCATAAATGTGAACCTCCTCTACCAGCTCTGTTGCAGTTTTTTATGTTGTTACAGGGTGAGCTCATTATGGATAATTATGTTTTAGATCACTGTAGAAATAAAGAGCTACCAGTAATCAGAGTTGGCCTGTGTATCACAAACATAAAACTGTGTTTTCCACCTATAATTTAACACTAAGAGGAATTATGTAATCTTGAATTTACAACACTTGAAAATGTATTAAGGCAGATCAGCTGGGCTTGAGGCTAGAATTACGACGTGCTGCACAAACGCAGTTCAATGTAGCTGAGATGGCGATGGTAATCTCACAGATGGGGATGAAAATTTTCTCTTTGCTTTGCAGCACAGCTCTCAGCACAGTGCTCTCTGTGAAGCTTGATGGGAGAGCCTACCTACACGGCAGTATCAGCATCCAGGGTTAATGAACATCTAAAAGATAGGGTCTCTGCAGTGAGATGTGGACTCGGAATTTGGCTCCTTCTGCAACTCCATACTGGCATCCACACTGGCAGCTAATGTCATGGGTTTCTTTTTTCCTTCTACTTTGTGGGTTTTATATAAGTGTGCCTTTTATATGGAAAAAACAATCTGGTGTAATAACTCAACACTGGTGTTGGAAATACTATGAAGTCCAATTAATTTATGAGTCATTCTCTACCCCCTTCGTGAACAGTGTGCTCCCAAGAAAATGCCATCTGTGGCATTTATCCTGTCTATACAGGGAAGACCAGTCACACTGGGGCTTGGCCTGCTCTATCACACAAACCCAAGAGATACTCTTTTTCGTATTAACAAAGCGCTAAAAAAGCACAGAAGATCCTCTGAAATCATCTTCCTGTTCTTTTGAATACATAAAAATAGGTTACTCATTTAGCAATTTAGGTAAACAGCTCGTTATGAAAGGTCACTGGGGAATAAGCTTTTATGATTTCATTTCTTGTTCGTTTCCTGTCTAACTAAATAAACATGAACTCAAGTGACACAGATTCCATTCTTTTGTGCACAGATACTTGAATGATTGCTTTCATACTTTTTAAAATAATTTAATCTTCTCCTTCCTGTCAAAGACAACATATATCAACAGACAATGGTTGGGAAGAGCAAAATCTCCCAAAGACAACTAAATCTGTTGAAAACTTCTATTTAATGCTGAATCTAGGCAATGATCAATTTTGACGGTTCAAAGAAATGTAGGGAAGTTTGGGGCGTTATTGGGGGTTATATATCAAAACCCCCCATATATATAGGGGGTTTTGATAAACTGTGCTTTTATATCACTTTGAAAAGAGAAAAAGAGTGAGAATAGCAACATGACTAAATTCTATGGGTAAAATTCCTTGACAAAATCTGTTCTGCCACAGTTTCCATCCTGACCTCTACAGGATAGCTTTACATGAGCACAAGAGCTGAAGTACATCTGTCACATCAGCAAACCATCCTAATTACAACAGAACCACAGTAATGCAACATGCTGCTTGTCCACAACTGCACACAGGAGATAGCAGACCCTTCCTGTATCTCAGTCCAGGCTCAGTAATCTGCTTTTGCAGTGAGGTCTGAGAGCTAGCTATGGCTCTGATTTTTCCCTCATCAGGCTTCACCAAACTACTTTTATACCTCAAATGGCAGCTCAGGAAGCAGAAGGGTGGCATTTTCTAAATGGCTTGTAGACTTATAGCATGGAGACATTCTCAGATATATTTTCCTACATCCTGGTTTAGAGGTCTTGATGCTTGAAGGATTCTTAGTGACCTTAAAAAACCTTAGCAGCCACCCTCTCTCATCTCACAGATAGATTGTAATCCAACATACACAACTTGCAGAGCCTTATGCTCATATTCTATAGCTTGTCAGGCTGTGCTCAGTTCTCAGCAATTTCTGCTAAATCCCGAGATAAAAGCAGAAACAATGAGAGAAGTATCTCTACAGATCATGCTTGTGTAGCCAAGAGAGAGTCCTCTGTACCTACTAATGTGGCATGAGCTTCTCAGTGTGCGGCCAAGGACAGCAGCTGTGTGAGGGAGCCACAGGGACTATGATTTGGCTTCTAACATGAAGAGAAGAATGAACCAATGACAGCTAGAGATAGCTGGAGCCATTAGTCTCCTGGAAGCTGTTCTGAAGCTATTCAAAATGAGAGAGAAGGCTACCCAAAATGTTAAGCAGCAACCTTTAGGGATGTCAGCTGCAGTAAGTGGTATGTGTTGTTTTAGACCTTCCTCATTCGATGACTGACTGGGAATTCTGCTTCTTGCTCTGAAAGACGAAATGGCATCTTTTGTTTGCTTGACCCTGAAAGGCAGAGGAAGCTGGAGACTTTATTTATTCAACCCCAAGACATGGGAACTTACAGAACATTGTCACTTCCCAAAGAGCTTTTGTTTTTATTTTTCTTCTAAGCCTGTGTGGGTTCTGCTTGCCTTATGGATTTTTCACAGGCAGTTTTTGCTACCAGCCTTAGGCATCTGTGAGTGGCTTTTGCACGCGGCTGTCCGTTGAAAGTGTAGCTGCATGCAAATAATCATGCTGCTTGATGGCAGAAATCCCTCCAGTTTTGATCAAAAAGCCTTACCACTAGATTTATTATTGATCATTTTAATTAGAATGTGTATTATTTCAAAGCACTTTTGAAGTCTGTTACATTGGTATGATGATGGATGCTAGGAAGGAAGGCTGAGGGAAGTGGCAGTGATCAGAAGCTGGCCAGCACTACAGAGCACATGGACTTTGCAAAACTCACCATCCTGTTCACAACAAATTTCTGCCTTTAGGAGACTATCTTGCTGTTGTGTTTCATGAAAAAAACAACCCTTAAGAGAACAGGGTTCCTGAAGAACCAAGAGCATGCAAGTTACAGAGAGTCAGGCACACAAACAACTATCTCAGAGGCAGACTGAAGGCAAGTCCCATTGTGTGACATTAGACTACGGACCTATCCAGAATATTTGTATAAAATTCAAAACTCTCTGTCATGGCTGCCAATACCAAGAAAATGGGCCGTGCTCTTACCAGTGACTTTCCCAGCAGGTCTCTCATTTTTGTTTGGCTGAGAGTGCAGACACCAACCTTCAATTTAGGGAGAGCAAATGATGGAAGGACTTTCACGTATGGGGAACTGTTCTGCACAGGGATCCTAAGAACTAAAAAGGCCTTTTGCATCTTTGTGCTGCTGCTAAGATCACCAGCACTCATGGTGAGTACACACCTGCACAGACGTTTACAGCTGCTCCTACCAAGAGAAAGTGCAAGCTGTGGGAGCATCTAACCTAATCCTAGGGAGAAATGCATTAATGACAGTGGCTTCTGGGGCTAAACATTGAATGCTATCTCCTATACTGAATGACTGTACATATGTTCTCACTTATGTGTGCTGCAAGGAGAAGACTACTGATGGTGTGTGCTGTGCTGCAGAGCTGCAGGCATCCTGCAGAGACAAAAGACTTGTGCTTGGGGTAGGAAGACTGGCTTAGCTATACTGTACTCTATAGATTGTTTTGATCCAAAGATCGATGTTATAACCCACTGCATTTTTTACAGCAGTTAAGTAAATAGGAGACTAATGGCAGATGTTTTCATTTAAACTTCAAGAAAGGCACCGCCTATATGTTGATTTGGAACTGGTGTAATGAGCCAAGAAGACTGAATTACAATAAAAGCAAATTTAGGAACGAAATCTACTGGAGACTTAACTGGTCTCAAGTGCATAGTTACATTTCTAAAATAATAGCTGCAATCCAGCATAGCAAACATGACTTGCTCAAAAACAAAAGCTGGAGTTTAACTATAAATTGCAATTGGCTTTCATTCCCATGAGAAACTGAAAGATATTTCTGCTTGGAATAATTTCTCAGTAAAGGCACACCAGTGGTGCCCCCAAAACCATGTACAGTGAGACTAGGACTACCCAGTTCTGTTCTTTTTCCCTCCAGGCTTACCAACCCTAAGGTCCTCAGGTACCACCAGGCAGATTTTCTGTAATACTTGTGTCCAGAAATGCTGGGGCTTTATCGTTGGGCAGAGGCAGGTCAAACTGTGGGGATGGCTGGCTGCAGGGGAGAGGTGTACTGAGGGACAGCAGCCAGCAGGGAAATGGGAGAAAGGTAAAGGGCTGCAAGGGCATCTGGGGAGGCAGGAACGGAGGAGCTGACAGCGAGTACTGGCTGTGAACTGGGGAGGTGGCCCAGTGAACTTGGAAGGGGGCTTGGAACAGGGTGGGCAAGAAGGAAAAGAGGGTAAGAGGGGGAGGATTAACATGGATCAACATGTAACAAGTTACTATACTTTCTTAAAAAAAAATACTTAAAATTATTTAACATATGTTAAAATATTAAACATATTTAAATATTTAAACATATTTCTGTGTGCCTGCACAGACGCCCTCAGTGGGGGTTTCGCTGCCTTATCCTCATGCTCAGAGGCGCATGGGCGATGCAGGGTGACCAGAAGAAGGAGCACATAGGAGAAAGTTACAAGGTAACTGCCATTTTTACTCTTTTCCAACATATAACAACTGAATAGTTTTTATCAAGTTTTTATGATGAAAACAAATAACATACTGTTACTGCTTTGTACAATACTCTTCTCTTAAATTTCATTATTATTGAACACACATATGTGCACATACGTACACCCGTCTACTAAAAAATTGTCTGTTGAGATTTGCCATTAACTGCAAAGCACTAGGACTGCCACTGGCCAGACTTACCCCAACTCTTCCCTCCAAGAAAAACTCTTCAAACTGGAAACTTGATTCTGCTTTGTACACTGGTGAAAACTGCCAGACCAATCTCGCAGAACCATGTCATTAACCTCCACACAGAGTCATGTAGGACAGGAACTGACAACTCATTATACTTCCTAACCGTTGTCCGTACCCTGTTCTCTGTCCCTGTAGCCAGTAGTAGGAACAGCTCAAGCCAGCTAAAGGTAGAGTCCCTACCAGAGCTCAGAAGGCACTCAAGCAAAGCGCAATCAGAAAAGGATGACAGTCCTGCTGGGAAAAGACTGTCCAAGCAGTTCAAAGGGTTCTCAACTGAACTGTAAGCTGTTTCGTGTTTGGAAACAGTGTCATGAGTAAACTTTAGTACACAGACAAATAAAGATCCTGGAGAAGAAAGCAACTGGTGAAGTTCCGAAAAAGTTTCAAAGCAAATGCCACTTCATTTGCATTCCCTTCATCTCCTCTGCCAGGGTTGTGGCAGCAAAAACAAAGGGGAAGTAAGTGGCAGTGGAAAAGTTTTCCCTTCTTCCACAGAGATCTGGCTGAGGCATGAGAAAAGGCAGGAGGGGACAAATTCTTTCACTGAAAGTTTTGCCAATTCCTCCCAGAGAGACCCATCCTCTTCTAGCAGCCAACTTGCTGCAGGTGGACAAAGAATTAAGGTAGGCTTAAAAGAACAGCAGACAGCTAGGAGGCAAGCTTTGTCATCAGCTAACTTCCAGATGCTTGTTCAGGACATGCTCAGTCCCTGCGGAGGCAGAGTAGGGTGGAGGAGCAATGTTCTCAAAGGAGAGAAATGGGCTCTTCCCCAGGCAGAACTTTTTAGGGAATCGTCTCCTCCAGGTAATCTACTAATAATCAAATTAAAAATCAAGCCAAGTTTACCTACTGGCTCTTGTGTATCTTGTAATTTTTTTCCTAATACCTGGCTGAATGTCACAAAGGAAGCAGTGTTTGATGCCGTTGTTTACTTAATGCTATCCTTGTGTCTCATCTGTTTCAACATATCTGCCCAAATCCCTGGACATTTTTTTATTTCCTGGATTATGCTGATGTTCTGAAGAAAAATCCCAAAGAACTCAAGTAACTATAATTTCACAATGTTTCATTATTAATAAGGATAAGATTTGTCACTGGATTCTGATGTGTATTTTCCAAATTATGTTCACTCCAACAATTGAAAAGTTATTTCAAGTAAAACAAGACTTGTTAAGAAGAAATACTTTTTAATTTAGAAGTAGCGTTTGTTCTTCAAGTGATAAAGTGCCCATTTGCACATGATAATTCAGCTCAGCCAGAAAAGGATTTTTGTAATGGACATGCAAAAGGAGTATCAGGCAGATAAATGCCAAAAATAAATGTCATACTTCTCATACAAATTTCCCTAAGATAGCTGGTTATAGAGTATCACACTTGACTTACTGTACTGCACAGGAAAATGTAATTACCAGAATGCTGACAGCCTGAACTCTTTTTTTTTTTTTCTTAGTTCATGGAAATTCACATCATGAGATGTTTTCAGCTTGCTTGAATTTAACAAACACATTTGTGTTTTTGATTTACTTGTACTGTAAAACACATAAGTTTTAATGAAATATTATGTGCACAGATACTCAGAAAGTAAAGTTTATACTGTTACAGAGTTCACGATGTGTTTGATGACTGACAGTGACCCTGTGCCCCAAACATGTCCTGACTTGGCAGTTCCTCACCATACAAATTAATTATATTCATACAGTTCATGTCCTGTCTCTCATGTGGGACTAAAATGCAGAGCAAGAACATTTCTTTTGCTAATAAGCCTGTGCCCCTAGTGCAAAGCTGCTTTCTCTGCTGTCCTGCAGCACTGTAACATGATTATTATTAATCTTGACCATGCAGTGCTGAGAGGTCCCACTCACACTGAGTGTTGTGTAACAGAGTGGTAAACAGCTGAGGAAGCTGATGGAAGGCAGTCAGCATCCTAACAGACCAGTAAGGACAAGGAATTTGTCCTGCTAAGCAGGTGTAGGAGGAACCCAAATGAGAGGATGAGGACGGTCTCCACACTTGATGGGTTCTCTGTAGCCACCAAGTTAGAGATGCTAGATCGCATTCAAGTAACTCTTAATCAGTTGTGTACAAATCACTGGGACCGGATGACACCACCCCTATCCTTGAAGAAGGTAGAATGAGATTCTGCGGAACTGCTGGCAAAGTCACAGAGCATCTCGTTACAGTCTTGGTGACCAGGCACTGGTAATTTGCCAGCATCCCAGCTCCAGCGGGGATCTTGGCAACTAAGCCCCAGTAATGACCAGTCTGACTTCCTTTTCAATGACAGACATTCGGTCTTAAGTTTGGTTTCCACATACAAGTCAGGGAGATCTCTCTGAAATTATTCTCCTATCACTCTTTTTCATCTTTTGGACTTACCATTGATATTTACAGCTGGCAACACTATAGACATCTTTGGCCTTCTGGTCTTGTTATGTGTGGTGGCTGGCAATAACAGGTGGTCCTGGAAAACAGGGGAAAAGATGTGTTAAATCCACCCTGGAAGTTCAGAGCTGGGAAAATTCCTTTCCATTCTGTCTTACAGGCATTCCACATAAAACTATTTACAGCAGCTTAACAAATTCAAATTGCTGAGGAAGTCTTCCAAAAGTCACAGCAATTGCTCATGCTGGGTACCCGTGAAGAAATCCCTATCACATGCAGCAGAATATGAAAAAGCCTTGATCATGTGGAAAGAGATCGAAACTACTACTAGGCCCTCGTTCAACAGAGTACTTATGTATATGATTAAAGTAATCTAACTTGACTTCAGTGATATTTAAACATGTGGTTAAGGGCTTCGCTGAATTGGAGCCTTCACTTGCAGTGCTGTCTGCTTTACATATAAATGTCATCTTGTTATAACTATGACAAGCTCTACACCGCATGCCTCTTGCAGTAGGACTGTAACAGTCAGGGTTGTGATGGGGTGTGAAATATGAGCTCTGCAACCGAACCTACCAGGGAAGTTTGATGGCAAAGCTGTGCTTTAGCAGCTCATCTCAACTGTGAGGCAGCCAGGTGCTTCTATAAGACAGCAGTGTTCAAACTAACTACCCTGGGTTTTAGCAGTGGAAGCTGCATCTGCAGCAGATGCTCTGGACATGGACCTGACCTGCCAGATAAAATGCAGCCTCACTTCAGTTTTTTTGCTGTTGCTGAACTCAAACTGCTCAACATGCAGCCTGGGAAAATATGGTTCCTCCCTTATCAACAGAGGTAACAGAATATAAAGTGCCAGTCCAGGCATCTCCCATACTGTGGTACTATGCCAATCTTGATGGACCAAAGAAAGACCACTAAGGCCAAGGGAAGCTTCCCATGCCTTTCAAAGCTTAGCTTCCCTGACAGAAGGTTGCTTCACTGCACCATCTCAATACACAGTGGGCATTGTCAGGGAAGTATATTTTCTCTCTTTTAGTAATTAGGAGCAAAAGACTGTGTTTATAGAATTAAAAAATTGAGTTTAAATTTCCAACTCAGGCTCTAAGTGAAACAAAAACCTGCCAGTCACTAAGTATCTTTTACAGGCCCTAAAGAATTAATGGAAAGGCTTATCTTCCCAGCCCCTGTGTTTGCCCCTCTCCCAGTCCCAGAAATGCCAAATTCGCCCCCACTGTCTCTGAGAACAACAAAAGCCAGCAGGTGCCACCATGTCACACACGTGGAGACCCACCAGTTCAGAAGTTTTTGCAACTGTCCTAAAACCAGATCCAAACATCTGCCTTTCACTTTTCAAGACCCAGACATCTATCTTCACACTTAAAAAGTGGAAACAAGTTTGATGCACTCATCTCATTTCATGTTCTCCCCTTTGTAAAACTCCCACGATATTTTACAAAGCCGTCACTCAGAAACTTTTCAAGCAGCTCTTCCGCTCCCTGGTTAAGGGTAAGAACAGATACACAAATACTCTATGCTTTTTGCCAAGGTTATCTTTTTGGCAGACTGAATTAGACTTCTTTCAGGACATGGGTGATAACTTCTTAATGTCAGGGTAATTGTATTTTCCCCATTTTAATATCTAAACACTACATTGTTGTGTCTAAGATACAGGGAACTGAGTTACACACAAAGTTGGGTGCCAAATATACTAAGATATTCTGTAGATACATTGCGGAAATATCAGTCTCTTTTTTATCCCACAAAAAAAATTCCCCAAAAACCCAAATGACCGACCATGAAAAGAAAACATTACTTCAATAAATGACTGTAATTAAAACCATCTTGGTACCAAAATTATAAAACCACTCTGGTATAATTCTCAGACTACATATGTAATTCCCATTTCACTTTTGAACTACTGACATTAAGACAACACTTAGTAAGACAATGAACTTTACAGAAAAACGGTTCTTGAAATTCAATGTTCCCAAGGGAACAGGCCAAAGATAAGATGCCCATTAAAACCACATTTTATACAATGTCCTTGTCATGATTTGACGACTATTTTTAACACAGCTTAAGAAAATATTTACCCTGGTTTTTTTCTTTTACAATTCTTCTGAGAGTCCACAACGTCATTACCTAGCAAAACACAAGTACTGTATAGATGATCACCTGTAAATCATTACAAGCAACTACTATTTTTTGCTAACATATCCAAAGATTGGTACATTAGTTGATGCTGGCTTAGTTTTGCTTATAATGGCACCTTTATTTACTGTATGTATAAAATGTTGTAAGAACTATCACAAAGACTTTACAATCAGAGTACCTCTATAGAAATAAACAGCAGTGTCACGACAGAAATGCCAAATTTCTGGATAGCAACACAATAAGAAAAATTCCTCAGATACTTCCTGTATCATTACCTTCTTGGCCGCACCATGGGAGGTTCAGGCTGGACATTCAGAAACAGTTTTTCACCCAAGGGTGGTGCAATCCTGGAACAGGTCAGCAGAGCGCTAGCAGATCCTGGAGGTTTCCAAGACCCAGGCATACAAAGCCATGGCTGCCCTTATCTACTGTCTGCAGCAGTTCCACTTGAAGGAGAAGGTTGGGCTAGGACACCAGAGGTTTTCTCTACCCATTTCAATGATCCTATGATTGTCTTATTGCAGTTCACAGGACAGACACTGGCAGTACCAACTTCTCATAAGAGTCCTACGGTAACTGCAGAGGCAGTGTAAATGCCGCAGACTTGGCCTTTACAAGCTCTGCGTCTCCTCCATCATGGTTAAATTCAAAGACTTGGCTCAGACTGACTCTGCAGTTAAAAAATTTCATTTCCTTGACTACACGCAGCCGAGCTATGTATCAATACTGCTGGGCAGGTTCAGATTCCACCAAACTGATCTACTGGAAAACAATACTTAAGTCTAAACCGTGCACTGAAAATGAGATGTAAGATTAACCTTCCTTAGTTCTGCCTCACCTAGAAGCCTTTTTTTTTTAAAAACCCCAGGAGTTAGATTTAATCGCAACTGATTTTAGACTTCTGTGAATGATGTTTCAAGAGGTGTGAAGAAGAAATGAACAGTTCACCACTATCTGCTCTCCTTCCTCATAATTCTGGCTTAGATCTTTCTGGTAGATCAGTTAACTGAAGCGGCCAACTGCAGCAGGTATTTTGCTCTACACTAAGATAGCACTGGAGATGACAGGAGCTCCAGAGAAGCCTGCTGCTCTCCAGTGACTATTATGAGGTCTAGTTCAGACCTGTCAACCAACATCCAAACACCTGAAGCTGTATTAAATGAATCCCACCCAGAAAGCCTTCTTTCCCTGACTCAGAGAAACAAAAGGAGCATTGTTTTCTAGATCACAATTACAGTCACTCAAAGTCAAAGGAACATAAGAAGGAAGACAGATATATAAAATGCCAATATTATAATTCAGTCTAACCTAATGAAGTGAACTTATTTTACACAAATCATGGCAGGCCTGACATATCCTGCTCAGCCACACAAAAATCCTGTTAGAGACAGAAACTGATACAATAAAAACTTTGATAGCTATCATACAGGCACTGTTACCAGCAACCCCTCCAAATACAACCTGACAAGATCAACTCACTGGATCTGAAACAAGTTGCACAGGGAACCATTTCCGATGAAGCCGCTCTGCTACCCAAGACATTAACATTGACTCTTAGTTTGCAGACTCTGAAACATCTCCCGAAACTACACAGCAAAGTTGTATGTTCATGTATCAATTCACCTGATACTCCTCTGTTTTACTGGAGCGGTTTGAACAGTGTGAGAAGGAAGACCCAGAGCCTTCAGCTCCCACGACAGTTAGTGAGACAGTGAAGTAATTTCCATTTGCATTTGTGTACCCAAACACGCTCTGCACAGCTCCTCAGTGTTTCAACACCAACTTTGGAGAAGATAGACATAAAATCCAGTCAGCTGTAAATTCAAATTGCTACCAGGACCTAATGTGCAAGACGCACAGATTTTCTGGAAGTTGGATACTGCCCACGTCTACTACAGAGAGCCATTTTAAAAAATCTGGTATTAGGGAAATTTATCCATCTCCCTAATAATCTTTATCTTCTACATGCAGGAGCGTCCCTCTGACAATCTGTCCTAACTTGCAAAGTTTCATAATTACCCTAATTCTACACTGAGGGCAAAGGTAGCAGCAGGTATGTTGCAGAGTATCATAAACATCTTCCATAAAGTTTAGCTAGCTGCAACATTCTTGAGGCTCAAAGTCTTCAAATAGTCCACAACTTCTATTTGAAAGCAATACCTAATTATTTATATGCAACATAAAAGAGTGTATGGATTAGCGATTAGGAAGAAATTAGACATTTAGAAACATTGTTTGAATGCATTTCTAAAACGTAAAATATTTTCTCCTGTCCTATTCTGTTCTGAAATGCATGATGCTGAAATGCATCCCAGAGGGGTGTGTGATGCTATTACTCATCCCTAATTTTAAACAATAGACAAAAAAAAAATCTAAAATGAAAATGCTGTTTGTGACATTAACACATGGTATAAAACTGAAAATGAATAAAAGCAAATCTTGCAAGTCAGCATCTGGCCCATGAGCATGAATGTCAACCAGAAGCAGAATAAATCACAACTATTACCCAACAACAGATGGCCTTGGCTTGGGCCAAGATTTGCACTTAGATGAGATGACAATTTAAATAGACGATGCAGACCTGAGACTGCTGGCAGAACAACTGGAAAAATATCAGCCTGGAAAGACAATATTTCAAATGAGACCCTAGCTTCAGCATTCTCATTTTGCTTTTGATCACCTCTACAGTCCAGTGATATTGAAGCCAGATGAGATAGACAGATAGATAAATACAGTTATAGATACTAAAATTCCAGCCACAAATGCATTACCCTAATTTAGTAAGCTGGAATACTGAAAGACATTTTTTCCTGGGGATGAAGTCTGAAGCTGTTACTTGTTAAACTTCTGATTAATGACCATACTTATTAGGGCCTTGCCACCACAAAACATTCAGGACATTATATTATTAGAATAAAATTACCCGGAGTTGTAACCGCTTAGAAATTAGGCGTCCCTACAGAATGTATTTCCTCACTGAATCTTTTTACTCTGCTGGCTAATTCAGTGTCTGCTGATCTGATTCTGGACTCAACAACTCATGGAACTTCAATAAAGATTTTAAGGCTTCTTACATAAGACCAGTGTTGTCAGGGCTCTAACAGGGATTAAGCTTTGGAGACTCCTGTATCTCTAACCCCCACAGTCAACTGGCAATGGAAAACTTGTTCCACTGTGCTAGAATATTCCGAAACTGGCTGCTCCTGCAGGTTCAGCCTGAGTCTTATGACATGTGGTTTGGTTCTCAAAGTCCCCACCACCTAGACACATGAAAACTTGCAGGCATCTTAGCTTTCATTAAAAAAAAAAAAAGAATTGTTTCTAACTCTCATCGTTAAAGGATGTAAAGAAAACATCATCACTGCACACCATGAAGTTTCATTAAACAGAGAGAACACATGCTAGTCAAGGGTCTTTTTGATTTTTTAAAAATCTATCATCTTTTCATAAGCTGGACTCTTGGCTTTTAAATTATTAGAATTTACAACATTGCCTGTTTTGGCTTTTGCAATGCATATCCCATCAGCAACACTGCACCCAGCAACAGACGCCTCCCTGGGGAGCAGTATGCCACCTCGCTATAGGCAATCTGCAGAGCTCCTCCTCCATTTCTGTGTGCTTGAAAGAAACACGAAGGAATTAATCCTTGCAGCATGCCTGTGATGGAGGGATATATTACCAGTGCTATGGGGAATGTTCAGAAGAGATGTACATGCATTTGAGGGATACCCGAGTGACATGGGACACAAAGGAACACATTTCCAAACACACCAAGGCTCTGCACTCTCAGCATGAGCTGTCTTTCCTCCCATCCCTGAGGTTACTTATCTGTCAAATCAATTCCCCTAGATTTTTCTTACCTTCTCAGCTGCTGTGCTTCGGAACAGGTAAGTATTTTTCAAAAGCCTTTTCCAGTGTCTTGAGCAAAATAATTTCCTACTAGAAAATAATTCATGTAACTTGATTTAAATGTGCTTTGTTACAGTGTATTTAGCACATCTGCCTCTGTAAACACTGTTTATCATGCTATTGAAGGGCAAGCCGTGACTCAGACCCTTCCCAGTGGTTTGAAGCACGTACCCTGCAAAGTACTGATGTTATCTATGTGGGAGCCATGACTCCACTCCTGCAAGACAGGCCCTATCTCACTTCTCACAAAGACTTCGTCAAAATGTCCGAGTGAGCCCTGTTCTTCGTTTTAAGAGCTCTATCTCTGATGAACTAAGGATAATCTTTTTGAAAACAAGTGACATTTGTTACTTTACAGGAATAAAAGCTCCATGGAGACTGGATTAAAATACCAAAGGAAAACCTTAATGTGCTGTTCTCATAATTTGCCTTGATGAGATTTGATCTGTACCATTGCCTTGGAGACCAGCTATGTGCTAGAATATTGCAACAAAGACAGTTGCCAGGGCAGAGCGGGCAAATAGAGCCAGGCGCCTTGGCATGCCAAAGGGTCCTCTGTCCAGGCAGCTTCAGAAGACTTCTTACAGTAAACAAACACTGTAGCTGGGCATTTTTTCATCTCTGTTTATGACTAAGAGCTCTCCCAGGGAATCATGCTTCAATCTCTTCCAGCCTGAATCTTCATGCTGTGATTCTAGGACTGCATTACAACCACTGCCGATACAGGCTGAGGAGCTTCCCACACCCTGCTTCCCAAAGCTGCCAGGGTACCATTTTTCTTTAATGGCACTGCTTTTGCTAGTGTCCAACACACCCTTACAGCTTAAAAGCTTATCTATTAACTATCCAACCACACCTAGTGATCTCAAGATGGAGCAGATAGAAAGAAAGTGGGTTTTGACCATAAAAAAATCATGCATCAAATCCACGTACTTTCAAACCTATTTTTCTGAACATCTTCACGGATTTCAGGTCAATGAGATGACACTGGAGCTTCTTTAGAGGTATGCTTTTGGCCGTACAAAGAGTGTGAAACAAAAATGTGCTTTCACAGGCCCAAAAAACTGCAATCAACTTCAGAGACTGCCCTGTACAGGTTCTCTGAGGAGCTGGACTTTTTAAAACCCTGGACTGACAGAGCCAATGAGCCAGCTTTTCTTTCATAAACCACAGATTTTATACTTTTTTAAAATTTCAGAATAACTGCTTCAGGCTTTCTGACTGTCACCAGAGATGTGATATTTCTGTCCTGATCTCCTACACAGGCTACCAAACCTGCACTGAGCAGCATCTCAGCCTTTGTCATGCGACTCTCAAATGGGAAACAGTACCTGTGAAATGGGACCTTCTTTCTCAGGACAGCCAGGGCTGAACACCTGCAGCTCTCTGGACACAAAAGGAGGTTGTTCTCCAGGGAAGAGAACTTACTGCAATGTACTCATGGCCTAGGGGCTGATTCTCATTTACCCCAGCAGTTCCTGACACTGCAAAGCACATAGCACAGGTCACGGTGTAAATGTGAATCATGTCTTGCCTTATCTGTTTCTGGTTTTCTCTGGCAGTTCAAAGAGGACGTGTATAAAAGTTTACAAATTTGTAGAGGAAACGGCTGTATAATTTCACTGTTGATTTGGTTGGGTGATGGTAACCATATGGTGTCCTGAGGATACACCACACTGGATACAGCACTGGTCCATCTCAAAATGCCAGAAGTTCCTGAGTTCCTGGAACATTGCTTTCGCTATCAGTGGACGTTAAACAGGGAAGTAACTGTAGAGGGGAGGATACCTCTGAAGCTACTGCTATCCTACCATTTCAGTCTGACCCTTACATCTGAAAAGCATGGGGATAGTTTTAAGAGCAGAAAAAAGAGAGGAAACTAGGTAAAACCTCTACACAAACTGTGACTCATAGCCACAATACTTGCTCATTATACCATGAACTGCAAAGCTGCCTTATTTTTAATATTGGTGTGTCTTTTTTCCTTTTTTTTTTTTTTTCTTAAAAAAAAGGTAGACCTTATAAATCCACCTAGATTTACTCCCCCCACCACACATCCTTGCAGGGAATCCATGATGTGCAAAGATGAGTATGGGAGTGAGTGAAAGATGGGATAATGATTGCAAGGAATCCACAGAAAACCTGCAATAAAAATTCACAAGGTCTCAGCCTCTCTATACTGGCTCTTGAGAGCCCGCCCTGCGAGGCCCCAGTAGCTTTACTACTTTGGGTTTAACAATAACCATTTAACTTAATTTGAAAGTACCAGTTCTGCATATATTAAACTTGAGGTTAGCTAGCATATATTAACACAGTTTGATATTGCAGCATACTAAAGAAGAGAGTTTGTAATCGAGAATTCAAGTCCCAATCCCTAATAATTGAATTTAATTACTTTTCTAAGGTTTAAGCCTATTTTGAGGAGGGGGGCAAACAGTCTCATAACAAGAAAGCTCCCAAAAATGGTGGGAATAGAGCTGCTTCTGCTTTTATTTTTGCTCCTATTCACACCAATGCTGTTCTGTTCACACCCAGTGTTTCTGTGCACAGGTGGCTTTTACAGCCTATACTTTGCACACAGCAACAAAGTGACGAGATACGCTTTTTATTTAAGTGTTTTACCAGAAATAGCTCAATCCCACAGTCAATAAAATGTCCTGTAGTGTAAGGTTACAACTTTCTGACATTCCCAGACAAATTTTTATAAATAACACCTAACTGCACTCTGGAACACTTTCTGGTCACTGTCCCTGCAGAAGAGGGAGTTGCTATCCAGTTTAGTTCCCACATGAGAGACTTTTTAATGAAGAAGTATTTAGTGTATTTTACTGTCAACCGTGCTACTGCCAGATGTGATATGGCCTGGGCTCCAAAACTAAACTAACTGGAAAGCACCTCTCTGTGAGTCAGAGCGCCTTATGAAAATCCCAGAGATCTCAGAGGAGTGGAAAATTCACTCTGTCACAAGGATCCTTTGGAGGACTTTCCTCCGTTCCTTCAATGGCAGCACTACAGCATGTCTACAAGCAGGGCTTAGCTTTGGCGGTCAGCACTAAACATTTTCTCAGTGCAAAAGGAGAACCAGTGGCAAAGGACAAGAGCTGGATTAAGAACTAAAAAAGTTATGGAGAATACCAAAGATATGGAGGCCTGCTGTGAACTGTGTCCTCTTTGCAGTTCACGAATGGAGAAAGCAAACACAAATAAAGCAAAAATTACTACTTTGTTTTGTCCCTTCTCCTTTTGCACTGAATTTATGTTATGTTATCTTAAAGACCAAAAGGAACCTAAAAAACAGAGGCCAAATTAAAGTGACCTAATTTATATTTTTTAATGGACTGCAAGTATCTTGGGCTTAGACGTTTTTTCAGATCATCTCTCTAGTAGCTTGTGACTCCCAAAAGATCTAAGACAGAACAGTAGTCACCATATGATTCTATTTTAGAACAAAGATGTTTCTCCAGGTGTAAAAGCAGAGGACCCAGCATCACAATGACTTGAGGCAAACCAAGCTTTCCTGCTGCTGAAGCTGTTCCTGATTTCCTCTTCCTGCCTGTCCTGGGCTGGGCATTCCTGCTGCTGCCTGAGAGCTGAAGCTGTCTCCTCTGACTCCAAGGAAAGCCAACTCATCTTGCTAAGATGGAAACAAGCAGTGTACAGATATGACACTTTCCCCTACTTGTCTTCCAGCCACCAACCATTTTCAGTTACTGTTTTAGGGTTTTTCTAACAAAGACATGACTTTTACATATTTAGTAGCTATTAATAGATTTCTCGTCCATGAACTTTCCCAGTCCTCCCTTGAATACATGTACACTTATAGCATCTATAGTGCATTTTGGCAAGAAGTTCCACAGGTTTACTTCTATTGTATAAATCGCTTCCTTTCCTGGCTTTGAACCTGTGTGCTCTTAGCTTAATTTGCTGCCCTTCTTTTCATTTCGTATGCCACTCAGTTCCCTCTAGGTAGAAGATCATGGTTGCAATTGAGAAAGCAAGAATACAAATGCAAGAGAACCTCGTTATTCCATCAAGAGTTGAGAAGACCAACACAACAACTTTCTAATACACAGCAGACTATAACGCAAAGTTATTACTTAGATGCACCAAAGGCAGCTGTAAAGCAGATGTCATACAAAGGTGGAAAAATTATATAATATTCAGTTTTTCTATTTTCATCGGTTTTTTACACTCAATTTTACAATCCCTTTATTCAACTTTCAAGGCCAAAGAGGAGGACTTATGCTTTAAGATAACACTGGAATATGCTGGTAATTAGGTATCTATTAGTCAAACAGTAGAATCTACCCAGTGGCCTCTGAGAATAAATTCTGTCTCCCCTCAGGAATCAGAAAATAAGCACACTTCCAGAAGACAGGCCCACTAACCTTCCGTCCTACTGAAACATCTGTCTTCATCCTGTTAACAGTGACACCAGCTCCAAAATGACCAGCTATTCTCAAGCTCCCAACTCCTCTGCAAATCCCTCATTCTGGAATTACCCAAGATGAACCTGCCTCATTTCCATCCAAGCTTTCTGAATATCATTTTTGACTTGCAACGCAACCTAAATGAGGGGCACTAAATACCAGCAGCCTCCCCCCCCCCCCACCCCCCCCCTTGAATAGGGAATACTCCAGGACAACAGTTACAGAAGCTTGCATGCATGTATGTTAATCAGGCCAGTCTGATTGCAGTGGCGAGTGAGGTGAAGACACTCCATTTGGACTTTATTTCTACCACAAACGTATTCTTCCTTGTAGTTTCTTTTTTTTTTCCTTTGTATAGGAAAGAAAAAGAAAGGCCACGTGAACAAGGAGGGCACAGGACAGAGACTGGACAGAAATCCAGCCAATTAAACTTGTCTGCAGGACTGCTTCGCAAGACCCGAAAGTAAAGAACAATGCATGCATTTGCTATGATGTAATTTTGGTTTGGCAGCAGATTAAAAAAAAATTCCTAAACACAGAGTAAGAGGATGTGAAGAACAGAATTCTATGTTTAAGTAGACAGTTTTGGTTAAAATTGTATAGGAAGATTTTTAAGGACTTGAAAACATTCTGATAATTTATATGTATGTTACTTGTGGAAATTAGTTGAATTTCAAGATAAACTAGAGAAGACGTATATATGAATAGTTGACTCAGTTCTGCACTTCTGTGAAAACAAAAAAAAGTCCCAGCTTGGTCTGGTGGAAAAGTTCCTCCTATTGTGTTTGATAAGGATCAGGTTTTCTTTTAAAGGCCCTTTCAATCAAACTAGCATCATAAAATTAAAAAAGTTCACTCCAATTTATTTGAAAATTATGTTTCTCTGCCATTTTCTGTCCTTCCCGTATATTCTGGGCTATATAAGCAGAGAAATGCAGTTCATCTGTAACTCCCAGTTGAGCCTGTCAATTATCTTTGTAGATTTTGCAAAGTTGTAAGACCCAAAAGGAATTAATTGTTTTATTACTACTACCCATAAAAAGAAATTTCCCTCCTTCTCTAATTCAGTGCAGCAGAGCTCTGCTTTTTGCATAGCATCTGCAGGCTATTAGTTTTGCAACTGCAATCTGTAATTGCAAAAACATGTAATTTAGGTAGGGCATGTGAATAAGGTCCAGGAAAACCAAAAAGGATATAATCCAGATTCTTTGCTTCTCAGCAAAAGAGAAAAAACGTTAACCCAAAGTTTCTATATTTGCTAGCAAGACCTCAGGTCTTCTACGTAAGACAAATTCTGGATTCCCAGAATTACTGCCCAACTGGAGACTCTGCCCCAAAAGAGCACACACAACACAGACTGGAGTGGGAAATGTTATTACTAACACCTTTCTTCTGCTGTTCTGCCTTTGCAGCCCTGCAACATAAGCAGAGAGCCAACCAATGAACAAAAATGACGTGGTTTCATGGGCATGCCTCTTGGATCCAGTATCATGAGATGGACTAGACTGTAAACCCTTATTTCTCTCTAGATCAGATTGCCCACGAAACAGAAGCTGGATGGGTAAAAAGAAATTTATGTCAGGCTTTTTCCAAATGCTGGATCAACATACCACTGCAGTTCAAAATCCATTTGCTAATGAGGCTGTGCTCTGCTTCCTCTTCTGACTGATTTCAAAGAACAGCGAAGTTCTTTGATCTCACTTTGTGGTGAGATCTCCATCCTTAGAGGTCTTCAGAGCCCACTTGACAATGCCACAGCCAACTTCACGCAGTGTCCTTCCTTCACACAGAAGGTTGGACCAGAGGGCTTTTCTAACCGCCATTTCTAGAATCCATATGGACCTTGTCTCAAAATTGCAAGGGTGTGACAAGATTATGCTTTGACCTTACCCTTTCCCTGTCTCACTAACTTGCAGGCCACTCATGAAGAGACCGTATGAGAAAGATGTTGACAGCAATCAGGGCTGCATACACACGAGAAATGTTTAGGAATAGCTACAGAAGTTCATGAAAGGCTGCACAGCCTGTGACTGAACCCTCTTTTGACAAAACTATTTCCTTTCAAAGCAAAAGAAAGCATCCTTTCTTACAGAGTAAAACTGCCCACATAATCAGGTAGTAAGGAATGCGAGAGAACTTTAAAATCCTAACCAGAAACAACTCTCAAATAGAGTTTACACTTTAACCTTTTTAAATCAAGGCAATTAACTTGATCACAGTGTGTTCAATCCTACAACACATGGCACAAGATCCAACTCTGGTTTGAAATTACTGTCTTTTTGCCTTCTGCAGCAACAGAAATAGTTTATTTAAATCTCCCACTGAATCTCCACACTATGTAAGACAGCTGCAAGGCAAGGAGCGGATCACCTGCAGGCGAACCCATCACCTTGGACGACTCAGCCAAAAGCCAAACAGCCAGAATTTGAACACAGGTGCGGGGTTCAGTCTGAAGGGCAACCTTTAGAAAATGGATCCAAATGATGTTCTCATGAAAAGAACCATTATATTTATTACTGGTGCACTGGTGAATATACATTTAAAGTTTTGGATAAAAGTACTGCCAGACTGCAAAACTCCATTTTATAGAAGCTACTAATTATTCCAAAAAGCATGCACCCGGTCTGTCATATTGTACAAAAAGACCAAACTGTTCATTAGCCCAAATACTGAACGTGAGCAGGTGCATTCTTGAGCTTGACACCTAGCACGGCATTTATCTTAAAAAATATTCTAGTGTCTGCAAAAAGAACATACGTGTCCTTTGCATCCAGGATATCAGGTACTGGATTCAAATCTGGTTTCAGGGAATGAAATTACATTTGGCCAACAACAACTTACATCTCACAGTCACTGTGACTTTTTCCCTCTTCCTGATCCATACGGTGATCCATTATTGTCACTAACTTACTGGCAATATATTTCACTGGGGAAGGTAATGCATATGGAGGAGGAGACGAAAAAAGTGAAAGCAGTGAGTGGCAAAAACCAGGAATAGCTTTCAAGTCTAATGACAGGAGAGAATAAAGTAATAGTCTGAATTAAACTCTAGGCTAAAATAATTGTTAAATAGATGCAATTAAAGTTATCTAAAAATTATCCCAGTTCTGCAGATTAAACTTCTGCTCTGTTGAAGGTTCCAGTCAACAGTGAAAACAAAACCCCGTAGCAGAGGGCGCTCCTCTCTATTTTCCCTGCTGGGACAGCCGCAGCTTGTGCCTGTTTGCCCTTGACTGCCCAAGAGCAGAGAGCGGCAGCCTGATTCTAATCTGCAGCTAGAGAGATGCTGCTTCTGAGACAGCCACAGATGTACAGGAAATTAGCAGCAAAACATCTTTCCTAATTATGGCAGTTGAATCAGCTACACAGACATACATCAGAAGGACTGGAAAGTCTCTGTTAGAAATACTTGTTATCCCTCAACTTTCTGGAAAAAGCAACTGACCATGAAGTAAGTCGCCAGAGGCCTCCTCCTGCCCCCCATCCTTCAACTTCATACACTCAAGGTACCTGAACATACCTTTTAACTTCCCCGAGGGTAATTCCTCTTCACTGAGATGGAGGTATCGCCTCCCAGCAGTGGCAAGAAACAATGTTTTAGATTACAGGCAGAAAGGTGTTTTATAAATACAGGCAGTACTTTCAGTAAACTGCCTTTGACCTGGTTTTAAAGTTTTAGGTCTCATTTGCATAGTCAGCATCTGCTGGGTGAGGCTTTAAGAGCATCTCTCTGAGGAACCTAAAGAAATGGGCGCTCTTCCTTCTCTACTGATCTATCATTTTCCCTCCTCTGATTTCACTACAGAAAATGGTTTCCCCCTCCTTCCACATTCTGCCGAAGCTGAATAAAAGTGTGCCTTTACATAATTTCCCACAATGCAAATGCCACTGTCAAAACCACAAAAATAAGGCAGCATGAGAGATACAGAAACACAACCAGATAACAAGGAAACAAACACTCTTCTCAGTCAGCTGCGAGACTGCATTTTTGCTTGAATCCCCTAGATTTACCCAAAGCTCAGCGATGACTTCAGCTCAGACTTGGGTGGGTCTCTGTACATCTTGGCAGCAGGGACAGGCAAAGTTCCTAGGCCAATGATGGCTGGATGGTGGTCTGGCACACTCAGGCCAGGGCTGGTGCTCCAAATCCAAGCTGCCTTTTGTTTTCCCCAAAATGTCGGTTCAGAGACAACAAGGTTTTAATACCAAGATGCAGTGGGTTGAATCCAAATTTCACGACAGCTTTTTAATCTGTGCAATGTGTACTGCATTACAGATGCTTGTTGGAAAGATGTTCCTCATTCTGCAGATCCCAGGACATCTGCATGGCTAAGGATTCATCAACTATTCATAGTTTCTTCTAAATTGAGATATTCAATACAATAATGTTAAAGAAGTTGTCATCTCTGTTACTAATAATCTCAGTTAAAACAAGAGAGCATGAAGATGAAGTTTCCTTCCATTTTCTTGCCTGTTGGTTTGCTTAACTCGTATATCCCCCAGCCTGATGAGCTTCCTCCTCTTCACATTTGTAGCTAAGTTTCACTTTTAATTCTCATTCTTAGGTCCAGTTCTGCTGCCAAGCGCCTGCTCTGTTTGAATTTCTAGTGTTGCTGAGGAAGGCGTAAATAAGTTCTAAAACCAAGTTTCATTTTATAAGGGGAAAAATAAACATTTAACATTTTATTCCCAAAAAAGAAAACCTCAAACCAAAACAAGAACATAACCTGATGGAAAATGGTCTTAAAAGGCATAAATAAGTGCCTTGGTGGCAAAAAGGATCTTGAACGCCTGATGTTGAGGATCCTTCCTTAATCACCCCTGACCTACCTTACAAAAGTGTACTTCAGAATCGCTGGGCATATCCTACAGTTGGCTGAGCAATCTGACCTCCATGGCCACCAGAAACAGGAGGGTTCCTTCTCCTTCCCTCAGACCTCACACTCCATGCCTACCTCTGGCAATCGCTAGGCTCTCCTGTGAGTACCCTGAACTCTTCAGGCTGTTTTTCTGCCAATACAATAAAATGGCTCAAGGACAGATCTGACAAGAGCATGCACAACCAAAGCAACACTGACAACAGGAACTCTCCTTTCTGGTGGTGGTAAACTGTTTAATTGGCTCACCGGTCTTTACCCTAAAAAAATCCTGGAAGCTGCTCATGTAGCTAGGGAAGAAAATAAAATATCCAATTTTGAACAGTGTGAGAGCACAGCATTTGTTTTTTCACTACGGTGCTGTGGGAACTCATACAAGCCATCAAAACTTACAGAACTGTGATGGAGGCTAAGCACTATGCGCTTTTCATGACCAAAATGAGAGTTTCCTTAGAAAAAGCTTTTTCTTGTGACAACAATAGTTTACTTGGATCCTGGTCTGAAGCCTGACTGGTAAAGGATAAACAGGAGTGTAAACTAGTGCAGGAACATCACACTCCTTGTCCATCTCGTGGATGTGCATATAAGTAACTGCCTGCCTGCCACAGGAATTGAATTAGTAAGATCACAGGCACCAGATTAGATTAAAGAGAGTGAAAGGTCAGCTTCGGGAAGATAAAAATGTAGAGAGAGACTTGCTTGCACGCTACTCAAAAGACACATCCGGCTATAGCTTTCAGGCTGGGCCTGTCTCTCTTCCTGGAGAGCAATATGTTTTCTTCTATCAGTACTTGCCAACTCTCAACCACATTTAAAACATAATGGCTTGAGCAAATAGAAGCCTTTCATCTCCCCACTTAGGGTGAGATTAATTTTTTCCAGCTTTAGCTGCCTGACAGACTTGTCTAGGCTCCCTTTAGAATCTGCAGGAGAGAGGCACCTCCGGAAGGAAATTCAGTGCATGCAATGGTAGGTGTTTGGGATAGGTGGGAACAATTGAGAAGGGCTTTTCTGCCTCTGTTAAGTGAAGAAGCAGCCTTGCGTAGTGCTTGAGAATTTGTGGTGCTTGATAGTCCTTAAAGGAGCAACAGCAGTCTGTGAAATGATTTAAGAAAAAAACCCAGATGCAAAGAAGCTAAGGAAGAAAAATGGAAGTATTAGAGGAACGCTGCAAATGAAGCAAACCTAAGCCAAATTTGGGGAGTGTGGCCAGGGGACTGAGGAAAGTTTTGTCACCTTCTGTTCAGCATTGGTGAGACCATAACTGGAATACCATGTAAAATTTTGGGTCCCCTCCTCTTCTTTCAGGCAGATGGATGTGGGGAACCTGGAGAGGGGCCGGCAGAGGCTATCAGGATGGTCAGGGCCTGGGACACGTGGTCTGTGAAGAGAGATGAAGGGAGCTGGGCTGGTTCAGCCTGCTGAAGAGGAGATGAGGGGCCAATTAGCCAATATAGGAGCAACCTACAACTACCTGAAGGGAGTTACAGAGGCGATGGAGCCAAACTCCATAGTGCTGCGTTACACACCAGGGTGCTACAGCCACGTGTAGTGGTTTGGGACATTCAGATTCTTCCCCTGCCAGACAGTGCAGTCCTGTGATACTTCATCACATAGGTGGGAGGTCTCCCTAACCTTGGCGGGTCCCAAGACTTGCCTGGGCCAAGCCGCAGCTGATCTGATCTAATGCTGACAACAGTCCCACTTCAGACTAGAGACCTGGAGATGTCCCTCCAGCAAACACTCCTATGATTTTGTGAATTCACAGTTTGAATGTAACTGTTAGCAAGTGAAAACAAAATGGCAATACTGCACAAGACTGTTAGTGGATTTTTACAAAATCCTTTTCATTAAGGATTATTTAGAAACTCTGGTGTACAGGGAGATGGTGTCAGTGATACCAAACAGAAACGAATGGGTGCACTTCTCTGCCTTTACCTGTGCACATCTCACTTGACATGTGCCACCAACTTAAATATCTAGAACTACAATAAATGCTTTTGCCTTCAAGTATTCTAATTATGTACATTTTGCTTGTGAAACAGAGTCTCAAGCGAATTTCAACATTTCCTGCCAATATCCTACAAAGTATGATGCAAACATATCAGAGAACCACAGATGCTGTGCTTTCATAAATGTGGGTCTTAAAAAATAAATATCCCTTTGACAATGTTTCACCAAGCCACTGGAGTTTCCAGCTTTTCTAACTATTGCAAAATACAGGTAACTTTCAGGTCAAAGAAAGGCTCTACTGGAATTCTAAAGGTATGAAGAATGATGCATGAAGGTTTTTAGACAAGTACCTCAGTGTACTCTTAGACACTGAAGCTACAAATACTACGGCAAAATAACTGATCTCACGAATTGGATAACATCGATTGCATGGACACTTTTTAAATCATCTGAACTATACTCTCATATGAACCCTCCCCTCTTTTTCTTACTACTGTAGTGCTTTTAATTCTACACAAGAAGATTGAACATCTTAGACTCACCACAACTTCTGCAAAATATTAGAGAGGTAATGAGAACCCTGAAGGCTCTAACTCCTAATCCTCTCCTCCAACACAGCTGGAGGACCACTGAGCTTGTCATTAACCAATTTAATATGTGTAGTCTCTATTCTTTCTATCACCCCAGCTGATCAGTGAAAATACCTAATCAGGCCTTCAACATGAGGGTATACAGAAGAGCAAAAGACTGAGGCTACTTCACCCTGGTGGATGTACTCCCTTTCACTGCCATTCCCCTCTTGCCCTCTGAACCTCCCCTGGCTCTGCAGAGCTACCCTTGACCTCCACAAAGGCAATGTGAACTCCAGGCAGTCCCTGAGCTGCAGATCATTTCCCTCTCTCCCTCTGTTCACACAGAAATCTGTTTATAAGCATAGCAAAAGTGCACACAGCCCTATAACAACTACACATGCCATTACTGGGAGGGAAACGCAAACAAGGAGCACAGCAACACATCGTTTGATGGGTCAGATTCAATACTGTAATTTCATACAAGCCAAAGCAGCTTCATCAAGGCTTTGTCAGGACGTTTTCAAACAGAAAAAGCACTGCAAGCAGGTAAAGGTGATTTGTAACAGAATCAGACAAAAGATGCCATAGCCAAGGTACAGGGTTGTGGGTTTATTTTCCTTGCTTTAATCCAGACCAGCCTTGTTCTTAGGCCACTATTTCCTATGGGAATTAAGTTACCGGAAGTGACAGGTAAATTCTTAAATCAACTATTGAGATTTGGAGAGACTATACAAGTCATACGGGCTGTCAGTTTTGATCCACATGCAGGAAGATAATGGACAGTGATGGTTATAGCTGCCAGGAGAGCAAAGGAGGAACAGGAGTGCTGCAGGGAATTAAATGCTAATTATTTGAGAACATACAGGACATTGGGCTCCCTCACAAGGTCTGCAGTCATAATCTCCTGTTTACAGACACCATGTGCAAGATAATGAGACTGAAGTACACTCACATTTTTTACACGCATTTGCTACATCCTTTTACTGCACACGCTGGAGTATGGCTGATCCTGGACAGCCATACCAAACTGACACTAACCGACTCTACACTGAAACGGAAATATCCTGTCATGACATTGCAACAGTTTACCCAGCTGGCTTAACGCTCCTTTTTTAACATTTGTAGTATCACTACTGTATTCAGCCTGAAGCTAGAGAGTTCCCTTCTGCTTCCGTAGATGTAGTTCTTTACACTTTCTCTTATTCTCCTAGTGCCATAATTAACTGCTTTTGTCAAAAATTTGCACCAAGGAAACTGCTGCATCTGTCCTTTTTCTTCAAATGACAGCACGTTTATGTCCTGTTTCATTTTTGTACATATTTCTCTATGTTGGCACTTCAGAAACTGAACTTGAGAAGTTAGGAAACTTCTTCCCTAGATCGTATGCGGCACCTTGGTTGCATGCTGGAAAGTTACAGCTGGCAAGCAAATACCAAACAGATGGTTTAGCAACAGCAACGAGAAACCTACAGTGTATTTCCCTGATGTCAAGGAGATACCCTTCTGGAGATGCTGGCCCCAGACTACCTGAAACAGCAAAACGGTTCCTTTGAAACCTTGTTTTCCATTAGTCACCTGCTCTGTGATTACCTGCTGAGTTCCTGATCTGGGTGAAAAATTCCAGGTCCAAGCACTCAGGACTGTTCTTAGAAGGGAGGAGAGCTCTGTGTGGGTTTCCTGGAAAGAATATTAAACAAGGGCCTCCCAGACACTAACAAGTGACTCAACCCGGAAACCTCATCACTGGCCAAGGCTTCAGGGAAGGAACCATCAATGAGGAACAGCTTGGGAATGTGTACTTTTAGAGCCTCAGAGGAGAGTTTTGTTTGATACACAGGAGCCTGGCTGGACTTAGATCAAGAGAAGGCAGCCTGTGTACCTTCCTCGCACAGAGCGAGCTCTCAGTCTGAGCACAGCTTAGATTGTTTTCCTCATATCGGGTATCACCTTTCCTTGAGGCGGCTAACACTTCAAACCTTATTTTGGATAGTCACAAAACCAAGGAACAATAATAATCACTTATGAAACAATGCTTAGTGGAGCTTCGCTAACCAAACTCCAAGGGCAGGGATCCACGGGACTTAACATATAGGCCATTTCTACCTAGGACTCTCGTGGTGCACATGCTGTTCAAGTTGTGCACATGCCTCTCCCACATAGCGTTGCCTTCTCTTGATGAGAAGTATTTCATAGTGCCAGAATTATTCACAGACACGTTTTAACATTTGCAATCAAAACACAAAGAGGATTTCCTGATCAGTGGATTCCAGCATGAAAGATCTCTCAGCTTAGCCCAAGATATTCCAAATTCTGAATCACCGACCCAAAGCCAGACAGTTTCCATCAACTGTGCTGGCAGAACTGGAGTTTATCCAACTACATGGTGAGAAGCAAGCCACACCATGCATGAAGCAAAATGATGTCATTCTCAGACCCATTCCTCTCCTTTAACTATCAGAAAAAAAAGTCTACCCCACTGGGAATTAGTATGAAAGTATATTTTAAGCAAATTAAGTGGTGACAAGCTGCTATGGACACAGGTAGAACACACCTATACAGGACTCTCTAAAAGAGTGTTTAGCCATAGAGCATATATTCCAGCAACAGACCCATCCTGATACTGTAATAAAACATACTGAAGAACAAACAACTACGTTCTGTGGAAAAGGCCCTACTGCTTCCTAGGATTCATAGAAATAAGATTTAGGTGTCAGAGAGTCTCCTAACATGTCTTAGCCCTTTATGAGAAGCAAGTGAATTTCTGCAGCTACTACCCTGCCTTTCCATTAGCCATCCTGGTAGACAGGCCACAAGCAACCATGAATCCCAGAAGAAGAAAAGTTTGACGTTCCACTCAGTTTTAAAGCCAGTTACGAGTTTCAAAACTAGATTAAAGATGAAAATGTACAGTTAATTTTATCACACTTCTTGTCCTAGGAGTGTAAGTGATTTAAAAATAAAACCTGGAAGCCACAAATGTTCTGTTTGGTCCAGTGGGAGGTGATGATAATCTCTACACACTCATAATAGCACCTGGGCTCTTACTTCATAAAATAAGCTTTGTGTCCTGTCCAGCTAAAAACCTGGCAAAAGGATTAATTCAAACTGGAAGCAAATAACTTCATCTGACCAGAACTAACTCTAAAAGTGTGCCTAAGATTTTAAATTACATTCTCAAATGTAGTACCATAATTATTAACATTCACTAAAAAGGTAGGATTTCTATGGTACACATACACACTACTTAATGAAATCAAGAACATCTCAATTCTGCACATTTTACTTTTATAAAGACTCTGTCTAGGGCTGTTAGATATAAAAACTGAAAATGAATAGAAAAAATCAGTAGCCTGAAGCTGTGAAAGTGTGAAGTCCAATTAAGAAAAATAAGCATGGGTATTGCAAAGTGCTCTCTGCATATACTATCATTCAAGGCAAATGAAATATCATGAAGGTAATTTTTTCATACAGAAGCTCATTCCTACCACACAGAAGTCAATGCCTTACCAGCGACTGCAGCTCCAGAGTTGAAGGTATCATTTATGTCTTTATACAGTTAGGGCTTGGTCAGCACCGATTCCATAATTAAATCCTGCTACAGATCATAAGCAAGAACCTATCACTCCCTTCTGGGAACTGTTCAGAATAATCTGGGCCAAATTTTCTTCAGTGAATGCCATGCTATTACTAAAGAAAAAAGCATTATTGTCTGGCATTATTAAACTATTATTAATGCATTATTAAACTTCAGTTATTTCCTGAAGGAAAGGAACCTCTTCAGAGCTGTATTTCCACTGCCTGCTCTAACTGAATGCACATTATCCACATATTTTGTGAATAAACTTGTGTCCCTGCTCACTTTGTTGCCAGCAATTGTTTGTTCTCTATTCTTAATAATTGAGATACTCTTATCACTTCCTTTCCTGAGACAATTCCCACTTTATAATCACATCTTCCTCCCACACTTCCCAATTACACTTTGCTAGCCTATGTCCACACCAATTTCATAAGCAGTGGGTCTTTTACAGAGGTTTTCCAAAACCAACAATCTTCCTCTATTTCTTGCCCACAACTCTTTGTGTGTTAACCATGCAGCACATTTTAAATAAGCATATACTATTACTGGTCACGTCTGTCTGCAACCAGTTTGGGTTTTGGAGACATTTTTTGCAGTATGTTTTATTTTCACTGTAATTATCTACAGTGTATGTTGTCTTTCCAAATACTAGTTTAAAAATAACAAAGTATTAGTTAGGCATGGGACATATAAGGCTGAAAGAAGCTCAGTGATGGCATTAATATGATTCATGAAGCTCCAGCCACCATACAGAAGACAAATGAATCAAGACTATACACATAAAACTCAAGAGAATCTTTTGCTCCATGCCAGACATATTCGACTGACTTTTCTGTCTCTGCTTATACATCTGTCCTCAACAGCACATTCATTCCCAATTTTATTTGGAGGACAGTGAGGTTCAAAGGGACCCAAGGAGATAAAAATCAGAACGACTAAGACTTGGCTTCCAAAATGTCTAGAAGAGCTAGGAACAGAACACACATTTCCAAACGAAACAAAACCCCACTTGATGTGACAGGCATTACCTCCCTTCTCAGAAACTCGTTTTGCATTCTTGTTCCGGTCTCTCCTAACCGCTGTTTGCATCTGGCTGAGCCAAACAGCTGCTGCCCAGAAGCGGCTGCGCTGCAGCTGGTACTTGCTGGCTGCTCCTCTTTGGCTTCCACTCACTACAGATCTAAGGTGTCTCATTGCCTGGCTCTTTCTCTTCCTTCTCTGCTCAGCCTGCCTGCTCTCCACAGCACACGCACAGCCTTTTGCTGCTTCACTCTTGAAAGTATGTTCTCATACAGGAACACAACTTCTAGGCATCGCACAGTAACGAGAGTGAGAAATAACGAAGCAGAGGTTTTGCTGGAAAATACTACAAGGTGTTGATAGAAATGCTTTTTAAAGAATTGCTGGCCTTTAGCTGCAAACCTAAAAAACCTTCTTTTGAGCTTCCTGTTACTTAGACTTGGAACTGTGTTGTTCTTATATGCATGTACTTTGATAATCCCACGACTGAGGTAAGGCCATTTGTGCTCTATAAACCAACATACATTTTTAGACTTAATTTTAGATTATTAAATTTCTCTCTGGAGGTTTTTAGACTAAGTTCTAAGATTCTACCAAAAGCAACATCTTCCTCAGCTGACTATCCAGAAGATCACAGAGAACCCTTCTCCCCACCACCCCCCAGCCCCTTTGACAGACAGCTCTCCCTGCTCCTCACCTACCAGAAATATACCACACCAGGAAGGATGACAGTTCAAAAAGACCAAAAAGAAACTTGCTTCACTGTTTTCATAGGGGCACCAGGGCTTTGGGAGGAGAAAGTTCTCTCTGACATGGAGAGAATCCACAGTTTAGCCAGAAAAGAGGGAATTTGTAACAAAGAATGCAGCAAACTAGACTTCATTTTCACTAGTGACACTTAAGATGGAAACAGCAGATTTTCATAATGAATTTTCAAATTTGAAAGTCAAATGCACCCATAATTTGACAGAAGCTGGCTCACTGAGCTTTGGGGCATGATGAAGCACAATCACACACATTGTTTGCTTTCTGAAATTTTCCCAGGAAGGCAAGGGTTGGCCTCACAGAGAGGACAGGCTAAAGGATGACATCTGCTTTGAAAAGGGCAGCAAGTTTATCATGGATTCTATATCCTTACCCTCAATTATTCTCAGCATCTGTATACAATATAGAACAAAATCTTAAGATCCTAGGATCCTGGGATAAAGTAATTTTTTCCTCTTAATAGCAAAGGTCAGGTTACTCAAGGAGAAAGGGAAGTTTGTAAAGTCTTTTGAAAATCTGCATGTTAACTTGCAGCAGTTGCAAACCCTGTATATTAAAACATTTAAATTAGCTACCGCGTCTTTAGGAGCAGCAGGATTATGTGAGTCTAATAGCATTTTATCTGATGGGAAGACCAAATTACACATCCCAGCCCAGGGAAATCCACATAGAAAGTCAACAGCAGCAAACTTCATGTTCAGTAAAAACCACCCACTGTCAAGTGTAACAGAATAGGAGAGAAGTATACATTAGGACTGATTTTCTGGCTATGAAACATCACCTGAAGCTGACTTATAATGCAGTTTTGCCTGCAGGATGCAGATGGCATCAAGAGTGCAGTGAACTGGAACCTGCCTCAGTCGTGCTCTCTGAATAAATTCAAACTATTGCCAGAATTGTGTGTGCAGCACAGTAAACTACTGCTACACAAGAATGTCAAAGCCAAGCATTCTAGTCTTTTGCTGCCTGAAAGTAATATATCATCTCAAATACAAGGAACACAGCACAGGCTTATTACCAACAAAAGCAAAACACAACTTAGATATTTTTATTCCTAGCACATTGGGCACACAAAGACAGAAGAAAAGTTCTGATTTGGCTTAATCACTTCAATGAAAATTTGTTTGCAGAAATGAGAAATCCCTGGATGCTTGTTGCAGATGTTGGCTTGTAGGACCAGAAATCCACATCCATAATAATCTATGGTTTAAGTGCCACAGCACTGAAGCAGAAATTTACAAAGTGAAATTCTAGTCCTATTGAAGTTGATAAAGGCTTTGCTATTGATTTCCATAGGGCCAACACCACTCTTGCTCTAACAAATAATAAGCAGAATCATCTTTTAATGTATTTTTTTTTACTGCAATATACTGTAAGATATTGTACGCATGCTGCATTAAATGTAATTGGCAAACTTTGATACCAGGAGACATCTGTGCTTTGAAACAAATGGAGAAAGTAGTGAGAGGAAATGCTAGTGGCCTTCTAAATTTCCCAAGCTAATCAAACTTTAAACCATGCTTTCCTTAAGAACAGTAATTACATTCTTTCCCTAAAAAATGTCACTGTCCTTAATAAGCCGGCAGAGATGTATGTCATCACATCAAAGCGTCACTGACAGAATCTTCTAGGATGGGGATATATCCTGCTTAATCACTGCAAGTTGTGGGGACTCTGATCCTACCCACACAAGAGTGGAACGATCTGGAGCAGCATTTACAGGCCAAAGTAAATTGGAACGGATTTGTTTTCTCCAGTGAGTTACTTAATTACCTTTCAAATTAAGCTAGTTATTCAAGTAATTCTAGAAACAATCTCAAGGTCTGAATACTCCATGGCAAACCAGATGTGAGCTCTCAGAGAGAACTGTTTTAGCGCCAGACTTACAGAACTAGAGCAGCAGCCAGGTGCCTATCTCCCTGCTGACAGAGCACGTTATATCAACTAGCTTGAATTTTGCAGCCATGCTCCACTGGGGTTTTAGAACAGATCAAGCAGACTTGGTAGCAGAAATGCTAAAGGGCAGAAATCAAAGGTGTTGGCAGAGCAACAGACTCTGAATTCTGCCTCTCAAACTTGGGAGAAATGGGAGGAAGGTTCAATGCCAACTGGAGACTACAGTGTGCTTAAACTACTGGAGAGCTTAAACTACTGTACCCTTTTCACAGAAGTACAGCAGCTTGTGCTCGGTACCCACTGCACAGACCTCTCAGCTCTGACCATGTTCCCAAAACCAACCCAAAACAGCCCAACTCAGAGGCAGGCTGCAAAGACATAGCTCTGAGTCCTGGAGCATTTGGGGACAGCAGAGGTCCCAGGTGTGAATATATACTAGAGGGAATGCATATATTGTTACATTGCCACATGTCAGTTTCTGCAGTACTAAATGAACACTGAGAACAATGGCTTCCTAAAAGTTAAGCAGCAAGAAAAAACAAAATTTACAAGTTAACCTCTCAAGAAATAAATGGTGATGTTCCCTGCCTATGAGGGATGTTGGCTGCTGAGGCCTGGCAGATCTGGGAGACAACACTGCCTCAGTTCAAGAATTCTTTACTCACTGTCAGCTACATATTTCTTCTTGTTTAAAAATGACATTACAGATTCCCCTGGCAATAACAGAAAATTAATTTCTCTAGACTCCCAGAGTGAAAGCCCTGCTTCTTGTATGGACTCAGCTGATCCAAATACTACTTTATTTTCCTCTCTCCTGCTTAAAAAAAGAAAAAAATCAAACTCCAATTGTAAATACGCAGACATACAAGCCTTCCAAGGCAAGGAAAGAAAACAAAGTTGAAGAGAACATGAGAAATTCAGTCTTACAGGTACCAAGCATCACCAGAGGATAACTCAGTGCATGTGAGCTTTGTTCCGCAGCCTTGCACCTTCAGAGCCCTGGATGAGACCGACTATATGAGTGGCATGAGCAGCTCCAGCAAATTCCATTTTCTAGAAAATCCAAGGAACTCAGGGCACAGGTCCTCTAGTGCAAGTGAGAACTTGCAGAAAACACACAAAAAACATGTTGCATTTCAGCACATGCACCCAGGAGAGGTGCTGCGTTACATGACACTGCACACAGCAGAAAGCATGTGGACAGAGGATCCCAGAGACATCAGGTGGGAGGGATCTCTGGAGATCCATAGTCCCACCTCCCATTCGGAGCAGGACCATCCCCAATACCAGAACCATTCAATCCCTGGGACTCTTAACTGGATGATTCCTGTTCTTTTGTTTATGGCTGTTAACAGCTTATTAACTGCTTGGGAGCGTCTGCATGGCAAACAGCCAGAGAGGAGAACAAAACCAATCGTCTCCAGGCCTTGCCTTCTACCTTGTACAAGCCAGTAAGCAACACGAGTGAGCTGTCCTGGAACAGTGAGGAGGAAATCAGTTCCCCTCTCTCAGCTCCTAATCATCAGTGAAAAGGGAATTGTGGTCCAAAGAACATGAAGGCAGCAGTGCTCAGGAGAGGTGAAAGGGCACCTCCCTGGCTGAGGCCCTGCTGATGGCACCCCTCTGGCCCTGCAGGAGTCCTTTCTTCTGCACTCACAAAAGAATCCAAGCAAGTAATTTAAAAGTGCCTGGGGGCAGAGCTTGTCGCTAGATCAGGTTTGCCCTGTTAAAATAATAAAAGGTAATGCATAAAACTGCCTTCGATTTGAGGACATTTCATTCATAAAACAGAAATGCCAACAGCTTTGCTACCAAATAAACTTCATAGATGGTTTTAAAAAGTCCCCACACCTCTTCTTGCAATAGGGCAGAGCCAAGCTGTAGGGATTCCATGGCACAAGACACACTCTGTTTCCAAGGACAGCTCTGGAAGTCGAAATGAGAGCCTTCAAATTCCAGGTCATTAATCCAACAGCGTAAACGGAACCTATGTACCCGTATATGCGTTCAGGTGGACTACAGCAATGGCCGAAAGTGAAGAACTAGACAAATACTATTCTGCTTTTTGTTCTGAGTTTCCAGAAAAGCTTTATAATCAAGTCTCCACTCTCTTCTACTCATCCTCAGGATATGCAGAGCCTGGTGTCGGTTATATTTGTGTTGCTAGCTGAAAGAACAGCAGAACATGCCAAGCGTTTAATAACAAAATTCCAGCCTTGTGACACAACCCAGTAATCCCAAGACTGGAAACTAACCTCATATTTCTACTCAGCATAAAACTTGAATCCTAACAAGAACACCACTACTTTTATTTGCCTGAACCTTTCCTAAAGACACTTATCTCACAGATTAAGAAAGTTACCGTAGACCAGGCGTGTATTACCTATGTATGTATGGCATCTATAGATTGGTATAATTATGCCAACACAGAAACTGCTAAAACTAGTTATGCTCATTTGTATGCTCTAACAGGATCAGCTTGTGCAGTGGCAACAGTCCCCCCCACCTTGGGACCCCTCTCAGGATACTCCTATAATGAGGAATCAAATGAAGAGTTACAGGATCCTAGGAAAGCCATGGCTAGGAAAGTGAGATGCATTTAACAATTCTAATCTAATATCACAACTACAAAACAGCAAGGATGGAGGCTTAGCAAGCCAAGACCCCAGGTTCAGGCCAGGTAAAATATGCATTATAGACATGTCTAAGGAGTCATCAAGACCTCTGCAAAAGGGAGGGAATGAACTCTCCCAACCCCCAGTTGGTGTTTCAATCACTGTTTGCCTTGATCATTTCCATCATCAGAACCCAAGCAGCTTCTCACAACTACAGCTGTCCTGGCTTCAACACTGTTTAGGCTTGCAGTACAGAAATTGCCTTCGAACACCTGGAATTCCATGTTAAAACAGCTTTTACTGTCACTAACTGTGCTGCAGATGTGAGGATGTGCCTGACAAAGCTGTAGCACAAGCACAAAGCTGCAGCACAGCAGAATTGCTCATCTGTCTCAACTTACAAGTCACAAAACAGCAGGAAAATTGTGCTGCTGCACGTGGTCCTGTGCAGCTGCAATATGCAACATATAAAACTGCAAATGCAAGTGTTATGAGGGGAAGATAAAATAATACTATGTTAAGGTAGCAGAAATAATTTGAGCACAGGGTACATTTATTCCCATACCCAGAAGCACAAAAGGTTTATACACCTATTAAATAAATATTCAGTTAACTATCCCGATTACTGGACTGCTACCATGTGTAAGAGTTAACCACAGTGTTCATACAATTTTTTGCTCTCTTGCTGTGGCACTACAATTTTTACGGCCAAGCCCTTTTTTCCATTCTAACTGTGATGGACATATTTTGCAAAGACCACAATCTGGTCATATTACTGTAACGGATATACAGAAGCATCACTTATGAAGAAACAAATTTAGCTTCAACCTTGACTAGGTCATCTTCTGTATTACAAGGAAAGACAGTGTTAGAAACAGTCCTCTGGATACACATAAAAGGCCAGTATTGAACAAATACTACACTCACTCTGCGAAATGACACCACGTAGAACGTATCTTCCCTTCTGTGAATAGCTTCAAAAAAATCTTGATAGCTCCTTGGAGAGGCATAATACACTTGCAGCTCATTCCCTGAGTTCCTGCTAAGATAAAGAAGGGGGAAGGTAATTATTTTAGACAAGAAAGTTAACTTCAGTGAGACAACGACTTTAAAGACCTGCTTTTCAAAAGAACAGCAGCTTTTCACCCATTGAGAGAAGCATGAGGAACATTAAACACAAGTGAAGACAGTGAAACTACTGGGTAGTTTTTGAAAGTTCAAGGTGCTTTAGAGGTCCTGCTGCAGGAAACTTTTCCAGGCTTGATTTTATTCATGCTTTTGAGGCTGGCAAAAATTTTGATGGCTTGCTAGCTCATCAGGAAAAAAATAGTTTCAAGTCAACCTAACGTGTCTGAAAAACTGTGATGACTTCTGGAAATAGTTTTTAGCAAATTTTAGAATGAAATGTTATTCTGAAATAAAAAAAACCCAAAACATTTAATACATTTTTACTTCTTTTTACTGCTAAGGACCCAAACACTCAGACTGAAAGAAATGCAAAGTTAAACACAGAGCTTTTAATTTGCTGTCAAGTGACAACCCCACCTTCTCTCTCATCCACTATCTTTTTGGCATCAATTTGGTCAACTGAAAGATTTGCTCTTGGTTTTCAATTTAGACAGTGGAGCAAAAATAAGATATACACATAATTTTTCACAATTCTTGTCTCACATATACCAGACATGAGGAAAAGACACTCTGCCTAAACTATTCTAAGCAAAAACACTGGAAGTCATACAGTCGTGGTACTTATCCACTGTTTATCTTGGAAAGGTGAGAAATTCCCAGCATACATCACTATCATGCATACTTCCCCAATCCCATTCAAAAAAAACATATTTCATCAAATTGGAAAGCTGTACTTACACAAATCATTAGCTGGACCTTCAACCAGTCATTTTAATTCTTTCCCACTTTAATAGCATACTGTCTGTTTGCAGTATTTGTGGCAAAAACATTGATCAGGCTATCCCTTCCAAGCCATCTTCTGCTGACCCAGATTTTAAACTATCATGGCTGACTGAGATTATTTTGGTATGTTTCTAAAATATACATAACTACGCACCCAAAACAAAGCACAAATCTATCATCAAGTGATTTTCTTGAGCAGCAGTAATAGTAGACTGTCATTATCTCCTCTCTACTGCTAATACAGTCTTGTTGCAATCGAAGGACTGCAGCTGCCAAGCCAGTTGCCCTTTAACAGGATTGGGGGTGTAAGTCCTGGGGGATCAAGAGCAGGCAGCTCTACCCTATATATCCTCTTTAGCAGAGCCATGCAAGTGAGGAATCAGATCACATCCTTCACACACAGGAAACAAAGATCAGAGCTAATCTGAGCTTGATTACTCATTCATAAAAACACGTAGGCCCACCAAACCACCCCTGAGATTCAGCACTGAAGTTTTACTCTGATAAAAGGCATCATGCCCACGCACTGCTCAGTAAAACACATCCTGAAAACTTAGACAGGCCCCACAGATCCATTTGTTCGCCCACACTCCAGAAGATACAGCCAGACATAAAAACCAGCCTTTTATAACTCTAAGTCCAGCCATGGGAGAAAGTTGTTCCAAAGCAATTGGAAACCACTGGTGCTTTAAAAAGCTCTCTTGGGTCCATGGAACAAGTCTAATACTAGTCCCAGATTCCAAGTAATACGAGTGGATCACTGGTATTACACCATCATTACCTTTGGGCATTTAAGGGTACTCACTGTGGACTGCTCCATGAAAGGAAGGGAGGAACTTAAGATCTGAAAGCAGGTGCAAAGCTACCAGTTGTTTTAGTAATTTTTATCTTCCTCCTCTGCTTTGACTTCCCTGCAAAACTTCTCAATTCATCCATTTTCTTTTGTAATCCAGGACCAACATGACAATGTTTGTACCATCAGTGCTACAAAGATAAATCTAGATCCTGCTAATGTCCTCCTGTTCATGGATTCAGGTCACCAACAAGGGTGTTGAAGAATGTAAAGGTCGCTCATCTTCCAGCCACTGCACTGGTATTAAAAATTAAAAGCCCTGACTGTACGCTCCACAAAAAGGCACCTGTATCATTAATAAAAACTTCAGGGCCATCTACAAACATCTATGTTATGTACCGGAAAACCTACAAGCGGTTTAGGTTTTGGTTTTATACAGCTGTAGAGACACCACTAGCACATTAACAGTCCTCCAACGGCAATGCCTCAGGGGTAGCATCAGTGATAGCACTGAATAAACAGCACCTTTGCTGTCTTTCCAATCAATGAGGTACAAGCGCTGCAGAGAAGGACATGGTTTGCTGGCAGGGAAGCTGAACACAAGCCAGCAGGGCATCTGGGGGGCAACTGCATACTGGGCTGGCATTACAGTCAGGGCCTGGAGCGTAGGATGTACAAGGACAGACAGAGGACAGAGGGAAGTGGGCTTGTTCAGCCTGGAGAAGAGGCTGAGGGAGCTCTAGTTGCAATCTTCAGCTTCTTAATGGGGGTTACAGTGCAGATGGAGACAGTCTCTTCTAACAGAGACTCACAGTAAACCTGAAGTTAAACATATTTTGAGTAGGAAGTTGGACTGGAGATCTCCAGAGGTCCTTTACAACCTAAACCATCCTGTGACTCTATGATTTCATGGAGCATCTAATAGCTGATGGCTCTGGGAGGAACTGGAAGTCTGTTCTATGTTCTCAGCAGTTCCAGGACAGTCACAGCATGCAGCTGCCATGACTCACTGGTCCTGTTCATTTAAACATCATTCATCTGAAAAAACCCCACACTTCCTTCTGAGCACAGCAGATTACTCCATACAGAGCTGCATGATGTTGCAGACTGTTTCTAATAATCCAAATAATATTTTTCTAAGAATAATGCAAGTATGTATATAAAACTGCCTTATGCCATGAGGCTTGTTCATCCAGTCTCCAGTTAAAACAGACATCCTTCTTCTGCCTATAGAACTAAAAAGCTTTTTCATTTTTTCTTATTAGTCAAGAGATATCAAAATTTGGTGGTCTGGTTTCCATAACATTTCCCTGCAGCTTGCTATTTTCTCCCAGGCTGATCCTGCTTTCAAAGCCATAATGCAAACAGAAGGGCCCCAGCTGTCTTACTTTCAATGGTAACATTTCAGGTGTTCTCAACAAAAATCCCTTTTATACTCCATTCTGTTTCTGTACTCCTCTCTTTGGCACTTCACAGCAGAGATCCTTTTAAACACTGTCACAGAGAACTCAGGAGAGAGAATTTTTGTTTCCTTAACCTTTTCTCTCCAGTTCTTCCTGTACCTAGAGAAGAGGGACAGGGTAGGTATGCGGGAGGGAGGGCAGGGGCAATCGGGAAATTCCGTATTATTGTGTTCTAATAATCAGCAGGGAAAATCAGGAGATCAAGACAAACCATGCAAGGAAGATGTAATGATACTTTAACTTTGTCAAAATAATTTGGTGCTATATGTAATGACTTTATTCTTCAAGATAGTGAGAGAAACCTTTCTCTTACTGAACTCATGGCCCCTTGAAACTTTCTTACAAACTAAGGATGTTCCTCCACATAATCCCAAGACAATTCCCCCCTTTTTTTCCGCTTAAGATTCAAATCTGTTTAGGAAGGGATCCTTGAGACTGAAATAAAGATTTTCTTAAGACTTTTTGGTAGAAAGACCCCAGAAGACTGGTGCTGTGTCGCAGGGGTTTCTTTAAGTGTAGTTCGAATCATTAGAAGCAGGTATTTGCTAAGGGACAGAAATTAGGCCAATAAATGTAGCTAGCCCCTGGCCTAAGAATTGTGACAAGGTGAAAACTGCATTTTTACCAGCTGTTGGTGAAAAAATAGGTTATTAAGTAAAAAGCAAAAACAAAGTAGTTGTTCTGCCTTACCTGAGGCTGGTGTCTGTGTAAGGCATGGCCATTAGCTGGGAATCTGCCTTCTCACTGAAGGAGCTCTGAAAAAACAGGAGAAAACAAATAGGTAACAAAAACTCAAAACAATAACCATTTTCTTGGTTTGGCACTACATGAAACATGAATCACATCTGTAGCAGAGTCAATATATAATGGGGTGCAGAGGTTAACTAGTGCCCTGAACAATAAATGTACATTTTTTCACTTGTGAAATGTGAATAACTGAAATAGCAACCAGCAATCAAGCTGGAGCCAAAGAAAAAGCAAGTGTTCTAATACAGCCAAATTTGAAGTCGCACATCAGAGACAAAAAAGTGAAGCCGGCACCAAACACAACAGTTGCACATATTGTGTCATCCATGTGCAAAATTTGCTATCACTGATATCAGATTTGCAGAATTCTGCTGAGGTCACATTCAGTTTGTACCTCTGCCAAAATATACTACCTCCAATACACTTCTGCTGTTTGAAACACCAGAAATTCCCAAACTCACCCTACTTAAATGTTCTACCATTCTTCTTTGGAAAACAGTGAGAAGAGTCTTAAGTTTAATATTCAATATTTTTTCTCTAGAAAAACGTGGTAGACCCCACACTGTTAAGTTCAATTCCTTTTAAGGCTGTTATTAGCTCTTAATCAAGTGAAACACTTTGAACATTCATGGTCTTAATTTAATCTGCACTATAGGTATGCCATGTAGATGAAAGGCATTATAAAAAATGGGAAATAGGAGCAGGAGAACAAATCTCATAATTCTGTAGTCTTACCAAAAACATATGCCTCTAGCAAAAATCTGAAAAAAAAAAAGAAACGGAAATATTGCAGCAAAACCAATCAGCTGTGCCCCTTAAACATGAGCCAGATGAATGTGCTGTAAGTTGTATTTCTCTCCATTAACCAACTGTTTATCCGTACCCTTACACAGACTTACAGAGAAGTCATAAAAGTAATTTTGGAAATTTTGGAAAGAACTGACCATATTTTGATGACAGCTAAAAAAAATTAAAAGCTTTTAGCCTGAATCAAAGAGCAAGAATGGAAGAACTTTGACAACATAATAATCAACCAAACACAGCAATTTAAAATGTGAAGTGGTGGGTACCCTAATTACAGGCACCATTGCTACTTTTGTCTATAATGACACGTGCAGACAAGTAAAAGAGAATATTTTGTTACATTGTCTGAAATTATCTTGTCATGCTATTGACTCACCCGTATAAACCTGCCTACCTGCATGACCCGGGCTTTCTGCTGTTGGTTATTTGACAACCTTCTAGACCTTGTTCGTTCCACTTCATGTCTATGAACCCATCCTCGAAGTTCATGGTTCAGCCTAGAAAAACTCACAGTGTTAACAGATATTTCAAAGAACAGTTGGCAGAATTTTTTAATTTTAGAAAACAGTTTAACTAGCCACTATAAAATCACTGCAGACTACTACTCTTTTTACCATATGAAAACTTATTTTTTAATACCAAAGTAAGAAAATATAATTGCAAGATTAAATTTGTGAGGGAATTTGTAAGGAAATATCTATAAAATATTTGGATCATGGATGTTTCAATATAAAGCAGATACAGTACTTTCTTTTGCCCAGTGACCAGTAGTTCTGAAATTACTGGAAGGACTACTGAAACTTAAAATTAAAAGTTGATCAGTTCAAGATAAAATATTGGTTAAGGCTGCTAAAATCCGGCAAATAAATTTGAGAGAAAGAATGGACATAGCAGAATGGAGATAAGGTTAGTGACACACATATCTTTGGAAAAAGTGAAGCTAGGTGTTTTCTAACAGTGAATAAAGCACATCTGCAATGTCAGTTTAAGTCTGCTTGTATCAGAAGCTGAAGAGTAGAAGACTATCTTTTATGTATTTCAGATGGAACAGGCTTTTAGCTGGATTTGATTTCCCTATTATGAGTGTTTCTACTTATGAAGCGATTTCTCTTTCAAGTCATGAAAAACCTCCAGGCAACCAGAAAATTTTTATTCAGTAAATGATCAGTGGGAAAACTGAGTGAAAATCATTACTAAAAACATAAAAACATGACAATGATCTGCGTCAATCTCCTGCCCCCATGATAGCAGACATTGGACAGTGCAGGCACTGTCAGAGACCCTGGTCACATACTGGATGAACACTATGAATGGACAATAACACCATTCACATCTGTCCATCCAGTAGCACTCACCCAACACACTGTTTATATCTAAACTCCTAATAAAAGCTTAAATGCTCAGAAAAGGTTGTTTGCTCACCTCAGCGACTCTGTCCGGTTGATCAGGGGCTGACAGGGGGGCGGCGGTGGTGAAATATATAACAGTGGTTCTTCCGAGACTATCATCAGTGCTTTGTTATCAGATACAGAATGATCATACCTGGGGAAAAAAGAAGACGACATCAAGAAATCTCTTAAAACAGTTTTTCACAAGCCTTTGACCAAATCCAGAGAATAAGCACTACCATCAGCAAACCCCCAAAGGTTACAGCTGCTCCTATGGGACTTTTGAAACAGGTGAATAACAATTTCTAGCAAACATCGAATGGTATCAGTCAGTTCCCCAAAAGGGTCTGATAGCACTCAACACAGGGAAGACAGATGAGCATTAACAGATGTTGGATCTCTTCCCAAACAGGCCAGATATTGAAAAAAAAATTAAGCCTGTAAAATATTCCTCATAATATGAAAACTATGAGATCTCTGCAGAGGCAACTTTCTCCTTCATTCCAGAGCCGTGCAAGATTTGCTACAGAAATGCTAAATTTATTAGCCGTTAAAACCATGCAGATGTAAAGACCATGAGCTATATGACAATGGAGCAGCCACAAACTATATTACAACTGAGTGGAGAGGATTTACATCTTCAACAGTCTCCAGAAGTGAGCTTGACTTTGATAAAAAGAGAAAAAGAGCACGTATTTCAATACGAAAATCCACAGCACTCTCAGCAACAAAACGAAGACTAATATTCCTTTCTCCTGGTTATCTGTACTTCCTGAGAGGTTAACTACTTATCACAAAATACCTAACATAAGTTCCTCTCTTGACAGGGTATCAATATACCAGCCTTAGTCCTCTTGGTTTTGATAGAGACTTGTAGCTCCTCACCTCAACTTCTTTCTGAAAAATCAGGTATAAGAGCTTATTAAAGCCTTATTTACATTCCCCTCCCTTTCCTAGCTTTCTCGCCATCTTCACGTCTGCTTCTCCTGTTTACTGCATCTAGAGCTGATAAAGAAGAATATGCAGCAAAGAGCTCACAGCTTGCCAAAAAACAGGGTGAAAGGGTGAAAGAAAATGAGAAGGTACAGGCACTAGCATATCCTCCTAAAACAACCACTCTACTACTACGTTGCATAAGTCATGTCTGAAATGTGCCACATAGGACAGAGCCCTCACCATGGCTACAGCATTAAAACGCTCTTGATTTATTGCCTTCTTTCTGCATGGCAAAATACATTAGGGCTTTCTGCACATCTGTGCCTGGCTTTGTTCAACCAGCCAAAACACTCTACTGGAAAGGGACAATCCGATAGGATAAATCTTGTAAGGGGAAAACATGAGCTGGATTAGCCAGACTTCAATCTGGAGACAATTATGTGTTCACTTATGCACTGAATGCTAGAGATCTAGGGAGCTTGAAAGCAACTATATAATAAGGATGGACTGACAGTTTTCTAAAAAAGTACAGTGCTAAGCTCGGAGTATGTTCTTAATTGTGAACTTCTCGAGTCTTCTCTTGAGCAACTAAGAAAATAAATACTCCAGCTTGAAAAGTAAGAAGAGATAGACAATATGACAAAAACCATAACTATGCAAGCTAAAATAAAGATCAGGGAAAAAAGAAGACAGATGAAGAACTGAATAAGGTCATAAAGATCTCCATGATATACACTTGCTTATATGCTCTCTTCCGCCACACTGTCCCTAGCACCATACAACATAGCCAAGGGTACACTTCTGAAGCTCTATGTATTTGGTGATCTTAGAGATATTCATTTGAAAAGCAACCTGGTAAACTTTGTTAAATAATAAAAAGTAGAAGAGGTCAGCTTTCAAAACACTATGTTTGTAAACTCAGTTGCTCTACAAGAGCAGCAACAGCAATGGCCAAAAAGGTTAGCAAATGGAAGGCCAGTGAGGTCTAAAAGCACCATTGCCCTGTATGACTTAAAAAATGTTCAAGGTTTTAATCTCACCTATTACTCTTTTCAGGAATAATGTCCTCAGGTATTTTCTGAGCTGTGCTGGACTCCTGGCTGGCTGAGAACTCCAGAAGATTTCTGGTCCGGTGGCTGGAACTCACAGTGGAATCAACTCCATTGGGATCTTTTTCGAATACACTGGAAAACGTAATAACCATAGCAAAACATATCACATATATAAAAGGTCTGCAAGACACTTTACTGTAAGGTGTGAAATACTCAGGTGGAAAAGTCTCTGGCTCCTGCCATGTTACATAGATAAGGTTCACATCATATCTAATGCAAAAACGTGATATCTTGTGTCATTATATTACTGTCATTCAAAGCATCAATAGACAGAAAAGCAAGTCTGTTCTCTTTTTCACTTTTAATTGTTTGAAGGATTTTGATGCCCTGGTTTTCCCGTTCCCCCATAAGCTTCACCTGATGAAACTGAGATCAATCTGTTTGTAACCTAGACCTGTAGGCATAAGAAAATTACCTGTATTCAAATCAAAGTAGCCCTGAACTTTAACCTTCATCAGCCTCAAAGCACAATTGACATAGTTTATATGAATACAATATGTAAGGAAAATATAGCTACCAAATTCTGTGCAGATGCAAGCCTGGAATACTATGCCAGACATCTAACAAAACTGTACACAAACTTACATATGTTCAGTTCTACTTGGATTTAGAAATACTGGCGGGGCTGAGAACCCCATCTACATAGCTGCAGCAACAGATACCCTTTCGTTCTGGTCTGTCTTGCCCTGATTGAAGGATCTTCCCCTGGGGGCTGCTCAGCCAGCCAGCCATGCAGCATAGGAATGTCTGTGTGCTGCTCTCCATGCAAAGCAACATAGCAGCGTTTCACATGTGAGCTAGAAAAATGACCAGACAACTGCTATACAAGATCGACTGCATCCTAGTTCAGAAGGGTGATTTACAAGTGAGAAATCCTGAAAGCACAAAAGCAATACTTCGAGATATCCTCTCCAGAGGCTAGCTTTACTCTTCAGTAAACATGGCTGCTTCCTGAAACACGTATATTTATAAAATCAAGTCCTAACCTTCTTAGCTGACAACAGCACAGCATCACCAGCAGCAACACAGTGAAAACACGAAAATACAAGACCCCAGCATGCCAATAAGATCTTTGCTATGCATGTTGATCACTCATTACAGAGTACATTCTAATTCAAGCCCCACCTCTCCTGTGTAGCAGAGTATAAACTCTGCAGGGGAAGATCTCATTTTCCAATTTGTTACATGGCATCACTTTGTAACAGGCAACGAATACAAATGATAATAACAGAGGAAGGCAAGAACTAGCAAGGAGAGTAGATCAAATACTCAACAACGTAGCAGAAGGCACATAGACATAATTGCCTAGCAATCCCCTCTCTTTTGCCAACACATTTGCGCTCCTGTTAGCCGTAGCCCAGGTCTACCCGTGAGCAATTTTGTCCCATTCTGCAGAACTGTCGGAGCCAGGGCAATCCCAGATCCAGGCTGATGTTGCTTGGACTGCCTCTTCTCCTTCAGGTTTTGAAGCAGCAGCACAGAATCAGGGCAGCAGAAATGATACAGGCTCTGTTTGCACTAGTGACAGTGGGCAGAAAAGTACAGACAGCTTCCTTACTGTATATGTACACTAGCATCCCAATGTCTCATTGCTTCTAATGCATAGCATGGAAAGCTGGATGGTTTATTCACAGCTTCATCCACCAGGCAACACCAGGCTATACAATTTCGCAGAAATTATCTCCACTATCTACTGTATTTTTGGAGATCCTGTTTCCTCTCTTCCAATGAAACCGTCAGCACAGCTGGCAGCATCTCAAGTCCAGAACCAGAGCTCAAAACAAAGGCTGAGGCTTAAAGGAATGCCACATGTTCCTACTGGAAGTCACTCATCTGTGAACTGTCTCGTCTCTACCTAATTTGTAGCCACAACAGCTAAAAGTATTTGGAACTTTCTTTGTGAAACCAAGAATATCCATCAGAAAGTTGTAACTCTCCTGCAAACTTTCTCCACAGCCATCCAGTGTTTTGATGGACCTAACGGGTCTGGTGCTTTATCCTATCCTACTTCTCTCCTTTCCTGTTCAAAATGACACATCAAAGCAGAGAAACTTTACATGTAATTATTTAGTTAAAGCGGACAAAAACCTAATCAGTAGAATTTTAATAAATCTGCATTTTTCCTCATGGTTCTTCCTATTTGCCTCATTCCGCAAAGGCTATTCTTGTTATTTCAGGTTCCAGCTTGGCAAGGTGACTACTCTGAAGTGAAGTGCCATATGCAACACGTTTCTGCTCCACCCTTAACTCTGAAATCCAAACCAAGTCCATCAAGGACAAAGATAAGCACTGCTCTGCAATCACAGCTAATTTTCAGTTTTGGTAATTTAGTTGTTTTAGCTGTACAGCCACTCAAAACCACACACAACTCATTTTATTACATCAGCTTTAATAGAGAGGAAATGTTTATTTTCACTCTTGTCATGCTTAAAACACCTTAATCTTTTAATAAAAAATAAAACTTCACTTTTGGCAGCAGCTAAATATGGGATGTTTCAACCTGAACAAAGATATCTTCAGCAGAAAAAGACAAAGAAGGAAGCAAACAGAGTATGTTTTGCCATTCTTACAGACATAAACCATGGCTCTCACTTCTGAGGACATGGGCACCAACTTGACGACAAAACATGGTATTTTTTATCGTATTGATTCCAATGCCCCTTCCTTTATCAGGAATGTTATTTTCAACAAAATGCTTTGTTTGAAGCAGGACTAGCAGCAATTTCTGCCTTAAGCTACATGGGCTACATTTGCCTCCCCTTTCCCATTCATTTTTTCAGGACCTTGAAGATGATCAAAAGCTTCCTTCTCAAACTCTCAAATACATTAAAAAAAAAAATAATCCCCTTCCTTGCTCCTTTGGTTTGTGGCAATGACCCAAAACCAAAATAACTTTCATTTCCGATAAGGAAAAACTCCACAACTTGAAATACTGCCCTGCTTCCACCTTCTAGTTACTTGGGGAGTTTTGTTAGTTTTTCCCCATCTGAACAGAAGATGTTCTGTTCTATCATTTCTTCCCCTTCTTTTCTCCCACAAGGGATCACTTGTGGAGTTTGTCTGTAAACAGGGCTCCATCTTCAGGTAATAGATAGGAGAGGACAGGTAGGTAATGTTCTATATCCTCTGACTTGTCATTCTCAAAGACCTTTCCTTCCCAACTGGGTACAGAAGAGTATGACACAGGATATCAGAAATATTCCTCCTTTGACAACTCAAATTTACACAGGGGGAAAAGCATGACTTAGGACCAAGGAATCCCTTTAGCAGGTGGGATGAAGGACAGAACTCTCCTGCAGAGCTACATCTGGAAATGCCAGCCCACCTGAGGCATACTGGGCTTTACAAGTGCTAGGCAGAACAGCAACAATACAATCTGGAAAAGAAGGGGTCTACAGAGCAGATCCCAACACCATGACACTGAAGATGAAGTCAGTATTGAGCGTTTAAAAGCATTAGGTAGAATAGGCTAGAAACAGTGAAAAAGGAAAGTAGATGATCCCATTCAGAGGGAAAAAAAACTTCTGAAAAACAGTATTTTCAGCTAAGATATCAATAGTTGCTTAAAAAATGTTTTAATATGACAGATGGTAAAAGCATGGAAAATGTTTTCATTCTGTTGGGCTACAAGATGAGAATTTGGAAAAGAAAGAGTACTTTGGCATATCTGTCCTGAGGAAGTACTACTATTTGCAGGAATTGAGTTACTGCCCCACATTAAAAGTCAAGAAAGATTGAAGCTGAGAAATGGCTTTACTGGACAAGACTATAAAAGTTGGAAGCTGGAACCTTTTCTGTTTGGTCACACTTACACACCTGGGTTCTACCAGGCCTTTGCAGCCTTTATTTGGACATCCCAGACACAGAGAGCATTAAAGGGTTTTCACACAGCCGCAAACACCCTGTCCAAGCTGGCTGAGCTATTGGCTTGTTTAAGATGCAATACCAGATCCAAAGGAAAAAAGAAAGAAACACTAAATACTTCATGCAGATGTTTGTTCAGAAGTGTAGATAAATTTGATTATAGGAGGGAAAGAAAAGCAACAATCCTGTCATGGTTTCTCCAGGCATTCAATGGCACCTGATATTTTAGCTGTATTTTTACTTCTTTGGTTTGAATGTCAGTTTGATAAATGCGAAAGCAAGGCTTGCCAGGAGCCCGAACTAAATTTCATTTGTACTTCTGGCTGAACAAACCCCCTGCACTTCAAGTTTTGAAGACCGACATTTAAGTCGTACGGTAACTTGTAGACAAAAGCCAATAGTGATATCATAACAAAGAGTTTTCTGGGGACAGAACCATCCCTGAATATGAACTGGGATGTTTCCAATGGGCTAAAGTTGACATTGCAAGGAGACACCAACCGAGGACCTTGTCCTCTTCCTAACTGATTCCAGACGAGGCTGCCACAGTGCCAAACACTCTCTGGAAAGTATTTCTTGTTTCTTATTCCTGATGAGGGCACCATCTGCCGACAGCAAGGCATTACCTTCTCCTGCCAGGCTGCTCCAGAGCTACCCTCTGCAAGTGCTGGGCCGGTGAGAGGAGCCCAGCCTCTTTCCTCTGCTGGGAAGAATGAGGAAAGCAACCCCAACTGGAGGGACGGTATCTGTTTTTCTTGTTTTGCTTTCTTTAAAAAGAAATTTGGTTTTAATAAAACTGTTAGAAAAGAAAGGAAGAAAGCAAGTATCAACACCCAGAGCATTTATTTTTGCTTAGAAAACTACATACAGTTATTTGGAAGTGGGCTGGCCTTTATTGCCAGGGCTGGGGCAGGCTACAGTGTTCATTCAGGGCAAAAACTTTATTTCATTCCCAGCCTGGCAGATGAACGTATGGAGAAAAGGGCAAGTTACCAGCGAGTGCACCTGGCATTCCATGCAGGCTCTGCAACTGCACCAGCAGCAGCAGGACAAGGCAAGCAAGCACAGCCAGGCCAAGGCACAATTCTGCCAGGGTGAACATGTGGCTGTGATCAGTAAAGAAAGGAGGAAGGAATCACTTTCTGCTCCTGCAGTTGTAGTTTGTAAGGAAATCAAGGCTGTTCCATTTTATTCAAGCACCAGTCCATCAAGACAGGTTCTGAAAGGTCTGGAACCTGAATCCAAGTTCAAATTATTCAACCTCTCCTCCTCTCAATTTCTCTCTCTCTCTTAAAGGAGAAACTACAACACAAGATCAGAGATGTGCTACAGTTTCCTAGCTTTGGGCCACGTCCAACACAAATGCACACTCAAATCAGCACTGAAATGGATTCTTTCAGTGTCACAAACATTAAAGTAAGTTTCCCATATTCAAAGTGTTAAGAGCCACAAATGTCTTCCAGAGCTTCTGCTGATTTTGCTAAAAAACTCAGAGGGCTCCGTATTTCCTTGGCAGCCAGGAGGAGCTGGCTAACATGGCACAATTGCAGGCCTCTTGCACTCATCTAATAGTTTTCTCTTCACATTTCACCAGTTCCCCTCTACTAGTGTGTAAGAAATTAATAGCCCTTTGATTACCATGATTTGTATGTATGTTTGTTAGCATACTTCAGGTACACACCACATTTAAGCCTATTAACCTTCTGAAGATAAATGGAAGGCTATTGAGGCTTGCAAAAAGCAGAGAAACAATCCTCCTTTATCCTTCACCAAGTGCAAGAAAGCCCAGGATTGGATGAACTGAGAGTAAGAAACACCCTGTTGTACAGCCCACAGTTTGTGGTTCTCTGTTCTCATAACATCTTTTAAAGATGCTTCAGCAGTTGGCGCAAGTTTAGACAACACTATCCAACCTGCAGCTGAAGGAAATCACGGGCCACAGGTACAGTGTTCAATGCTTACAGTTCAGGTCCACTCCCAGATCAGGCACTAGGTCAGCTGGAAGGTGGCAAGGGCCAAGCAAGGAGCCTGGCTGGGGAGTTCCTCCTCCATTACACTGCAAGACATCGGTGGTTTCAACTAACCTGCCCAGCTTAGCACAGGAATGGTGTGAAGAAAGAGCACACATACAATCAGGAAAAACTGTTAAGGCAACAGGAAAAACAAAAAAAACATTTTGTGTTTCAATTGCTAGTCATTGCCCTTCATTTTAGGCAGGTGCCAGACACATGGCTTTAGTCTGCTTAGAACGTATTACTCAAGCGGACATTTGGGGTGTTTTCAAACATGCCACGATGCTACTCAACCTCACAATTGAGCTCACCTCCTAGGACACCACTGTGGTGTGATCCAGACCATACTGAGACCTTGGCCTAGGACTGGCTGCTGTGGGTGAGATCTGAACTAGTAAACATGAGCACACAACATACAGCTCAAACATCTCTGCAAGAACACAACACTTGCTGCATGTGATACTATGGTAGCAAGATTAGCTCCTTTGCCCACACAGCAAAAACTCCCTTTAAGGGAACTACAAAATTATTTCTCTAGCTTTCTGACATCCCACCACCAAAGTATTCCTAGGCTCCTGCTTGCCTGTGCTGGTTTTGGCTGGGATAGAGTTAATTTTCTTCACAGTATGGGGTTATGTTTTGGATTTGTGCTAAACACAGCATTGATAATACAAGGATGTTTTAGTTGTTGCTAAGTAGTGTTTACACAGAGTCAAGGACTTCTTCAGCTTCCCGTGCTCTGCCGGGTGCACAACAAGTTGGGAGGGGACACAGCTGGGACAGCTGACCCAGCTGACCAAAGGGATATTCCATGCCAGATTACATCATGCTCAGTATATAGAGCTGGAGGAAGAGAAAGGAAGGGGGTATGTTCGGAGCGATGGCGTTTGTCTTCCCAAGTAACTGTTACGTGTGATGGAGCCCTGCTTTCCTGGGGATGGCTGAACACCTGCCGGCCCATGGGAAAAGGTGAATGAATTCCTTGTTTTGCTTTGCTTGCGTTCACGGCTTTTGCTTTACCTATTAAACTCTCTATCTCAATCTGCGAGTTTTCTCACTTTTACTCCTCTGATTCTCTCCCCCATCCCACTGGTGGGGAGTGAGCGAGCAGTTGGGTGATGCTTAGTTCCTGGCTGGGGTTAAACCACAACACTGCCTTAAGACAGGTCTGTTTCTTTAATCAAGGAGTCCTGCATTAAGGCTCAAACAATAGCAAACTTGTACAAAAACACTGCTGAATGCACCAAAGCTCAGAATAATCCTTCTCTCCCACATACCAACTCAAGATTTCTCAGCTCACGCAAGGCCTCTAGACCGTACTGATGCCAATACAGGTGTGCTTAATGGATGGTGCTTTCAGCAGCCCAGACCACACATGCTCCAAAAGCTCAGCAGGCTACATTAGTACTGACTAGAAGCCTGCAGACTAGGTCAGATACTAATCTTGGTGCTGGTGAGAGACTTGTGTTTTGCTTACTTCATGTTTACAAGCAGCAGATCATGGCAGCACACAGCTGAACAACCCTTGGGTTATTTACTCATTTTTAGTAAAGGATGATTAATCTTACCACTTCTGGGTTTCTTTCCTAATGTTTGTGCTACGAATCTAAGAAATGGGACACACCCTAAGTCTTTGAATAGTCAAAAATCACTGCTTCTCCAATTGTTGCAGTCTACGACAACAGCAGAAAAATCCTGCTTCTCAGCTACCCACGCTGGTGTCTTTATTTGCAGATTGCTCAGTAGATCTAAATTTTTAATAGATTACTTAGTTTCCAGGATAGTCCTGGAAAGTAGAGGAAACACCATCAGGACACTCTGGAGAGGAGCTGCAGTGAAGTCTCTACAAAAGGCCAGCAATTCTAGCACAGCTGCTGTAGGTCAACAGGACACAGGAGGTTTTCAAGCACCAGTTTTACTCAGCTCCATCAATCACCACCTCAGTCATCCTCCACCACAAATACAGCTTAAGAATTTTTGGTTACATCACCAAGTCTGTTTTCCAGTTTGAAAGGGGTTCCAGCCATACAGAGATGGCCAACTTGTAAGAAAAAAAACCCCAAAATTAATAAAAACAAATCACACCACCTTCTCAAACACCCTGTTCCAATTCTTTGCAGATCCGCCTTTCCTCTCTCCAACTTCATATTTTTCTTTGTTTTCTGTCCACTAAATATGTGAAATGGTAGTTAGGACACATTCTGTCTGGCTGACATCTTTATAAACGCTCCAAGACTGTTGTTAGACGATTACCACCATGTAAGCTTGAGCAGATTGATTAGGGGAAAAAAAAATAACTACTTGGACATTTTTCATGGCCAAGAAAATAATGACAGGGCCACTAGCAAGCGCCTCACTTACCTGCTTTGCTACTACTGCCCCAAGAAGAAAAGATGCAGAAACATTTATCTTTTGCATCTTCTGTGATCCTTCTCCTTTCCCTACTTTTCATACATTAGTTGGGTTAGTTTCCTGCACATATTTTACTATCACATGTAGGACTTAATGAAAAAAAACAAACACACAAGACAATTTACATTCACGTGGGAACAGGGAAGAGAAACATAAGAAAAAGAGTCCCAAAATAAATACAGGTATTGTTCAGGCTAGAGTGTGTGCTTGGTTTCCATTTGTTTCAACATTGTTTGTGCTTAAGACATTTGTAGATCTGGTTGGTACCCAGGCACAGTAACACAAATATGGAAATTAATAAAGGAAAAAAAAGTATCCAGGAACTGTAACACTCTCAAAATCTTCAGATTTCATGTTGTAGGTGATAAAAAAAACCAAAGCTAATTAGATATTTCTTAATGCCAGAAGTCAGCAGTCTTTCAGGGGTGCCATGCCAGCTGAGAATGCAGCCGCGCTGACCGAGACACTGGCTCTTACAGAAGGTAAATGCTAAGGCAGGAGACACTGCCTCCCACAGATACCTGCCTCCAGATGTCGTGGTTCCAGCTCCCAACCCTGCCACATGCCAAGGTTTGTATGCTCACTGCCTTTTGTGCAAACACGGTGGGTTGCCAATTCCTGTCTTTCACCTCATGGTATGTAAGACCGGGGGCAACAGGGTGACCTCTTCAAGGAATTAAATCAAAATGTACCCTTTTCCCTTCATACACCTCACCAATCATTCTTAAATAATAATAAAATGAAATTTTTATAGATGTTAAATCCAAATACAAATCATTCACAAAGATTAGAGAATAGTTCATTGACACACAGATGGAAAATTCCTGGACACCTTTCTTCTAATATAAAGCAAAGAGAAGAAATAGAAACTTATACTAATAGAATTTCTGCTAAATCACTTCTGCTTTTAATAACTGAAAGTCTCAGTTTTCTATACAAATATCAACAAACCCAAAAGAGTTTAGTAACATAGTACAATATAAGGCAAAGTTACCATTAACTCAATACAAGCCACTTTCATGACCAGAAAGCATTCAATTCACATTTCTATTCAATTTATATTTAATTCAACTTATATTTTTTATCAGAGATAACATGGTGCCATTTCCAAGACTTGAAGGATATTCTGAAAAGCTTGTTGGCAATTAAACAGACTGGACTAGACTCTCCTCCGAATATTTTGGAACAGATTTCTTGAGTCAATACTCCACCTTCCCTACCAGACTTTCAGCCTCACTCCCATATTTCCATGTTCAATGTTACAGATTACCCATACACAGAGTATATTTGTCAGCATGAAAAAATGTGTCAGTAGAATAATTTTATCTGCTAAACTTGTTTGCCAAGGGCTGCCACATCCTGGGCTGCTTCTCAAAATATTAAACCAGCAGAACAGCACAGCCTCAGAGCCCTCCATGAAACATCACAAAACATCCCCCCACCTACATACACAGTCAACAAGACTTAAGACCAGTAAAGAAAATTACGTGTGAACCAGTGCTAGTACAACACATGTCCACTAACACAGAAGAAAACAAAACTAACTACGCAGCCAACCATCCAGATGGTTTTATGTGGGATGCCGAGCGCCCAAACACTGCGCTGCACCCCTACTGACTTGCTACAGGCCAGGGAGAGTTTGCAGGACTGCTTGTCGTTCAGATTCACAGCCCCGTCCCCGAGCAACCCCACCACTCCCCCGCCTTCTCTCACTTGGTGGAAATAGGCAGTTAAAGAGATAACCTATATATCTGTTCTTTTGTTTTACCTCTAGCCTTCAAGGAATCCCATCACTTCTGGTTAAGAAAGTGAGAAGCATCTTACAATAATGCCAGCTAATAGAATTTCAAAGTCTGTTACATAATTTCAAAGTCTGCTATGGAATGTAGGGGGTGAAATTCTCACATTTTTGCTTTTTTTGGATATCAGCCTCTCTTTGCAATGGTTCATTGGTTTTAAATAATAAAATATTCACTGCTAATATGCTTGAATCAAAACATCCTGTGCTTGAATGCTGTCATAGCTCCATACAGGTATGCAAATGAAATTATTTCCTACATAGAAGAAATGGCAACACTGTCACAAAGTTCCAAATCAGATTTATCTCCAGTTCACTGCTGTATGGAAATTAAGTATTCCACAGATAGTGAACTTGGGGGGAAAAAAAAGTACTTTTGTGAACTGTAAGCTAGCACAGATATTTTAACAACAACAACAAAAAAATCCTTATTTCTGTAAGAAGTTGTTGGGACTGAAAAACATCACGTGCATTGGAAACTTCTGTTGTTAAAGACTAAGCAGAACAGCAATCATGACTATCATGTTGGTGGAGCTACAACTCAGTGACACCTCTATAAAAGGAAGAAAATGTGTATGGGAGGAGTGAAATCTTAAGTAATGGTTTCATAACCTACATTCTGGGCCTTCCAAAGGGTATTGCACAATGAACATTCACACCACCTTGACAGTCTAGTTTTTAATTGCAGTCCAAGCATTTATTCTGCTAGGGAGAAAAAAAAAGCAGAAAGATAAGAATGATTCTTTGCAAATTTGCAGTCACATTTCTCCTCACTGCCTAAATCCAGTACTGACGCAGACCACCTAGTTTAGGCACAACGATTACACCGGCATGCTCAGCCAGACATCCAAGAATTTATTTTTGCTTTATCTACTATATTAAACATCAAACAGGCCAAGAAATTAACCCTGTCACATTTCTATAGTTACTGATTGTTGCAAAGATATGAACACAAACTGACCTTTTGGTCTACTTTGACAGCAGTTTCTTGCCATCAAGCTCAACGCCTTACTCATTCCTGGGGGTAGAGAAGCTGACACAGGAACTCTAGAGCACTGTGGTAGAAGACTCCCACTCATCTTCTGAATGTTTCCAAGCCTCTCAACACTAACAAGAGCTTCATGCATGCCAACTCCTCACTGTAATGTGGAGGGAACTAAAATTTCTTCCAGCTTCAAAAAGATTACTGGTCCTATTACTTCTCACCAAGTAAGAATGCTGTCCCTTGAGTGAGTGGTAATGTTTGCAAATGCAGATGGGCTGTACAAATCGATCTCTTAGTATCTGGAAACTGATTTTTCTGCCCAATAGTCAAAGATCCCAATACACACCCTAAATGCACTAAGAAATGGTCTACCTTAAAATCACCCATACTGAAGTAAAATTATCAGATGTATTTCACTGCCTGAGACGAACAGAAGTTGCAATAAGTGCGAATACTTCTAAAAGTGATTTCAGCAAATTTTCTAATATGATTAAAAATACAAACACCAACATTGTAAAAGTTCATCATAGTCAGAAACTCATCCAATTCCTTTAGTTCATCTGGGGTTTTGAGGACAAATGGAGACACTGCTGACTGGGAATCTACTGAAATATCCTCCCCTTTTGAAAAAGTGAACAGCTTCATATAAAAGGTCCTTATGTTCCAAAGCCAGGTTAAATAGACAGATATGTGTAAGAAGTATCCCTTTTTAGTCTCCTCTCTTCCACAGATTTCTTTATAAAGTGTCTGGGAAGTAATGCAGCATTTCCTTCCTGCTCTCTGGTTCCTACGTTGATACAGTTCAAACAAGAGAGGTTTCTGATTACCAGTTCAACTAATTAAGGAGAGGGAACCACCTCTTCACCAGATCTAGAAGTAATATAGGACTTACACTGTAATGAGGAAGATTGTGGCTAGATACATCTAATGGTCAGGATTGCAAAGCACAGGAATGAACAGTGGGATTTCCTGCACTGGGTACTAGAAGCAGCTTAAACTCTTAGCTATTGAGATTAGCACAGGTATAAACAAGCAGATGAGCTCTCAAAGCCTGTGACTTTTTTCCTAAAAGGATTCTAAACACAGGTCTTTAATCTCTTCAGGTATAAATGGAGCAGACAAACTGCTGTATGCTGCGTTGATGAACAAAATGCCAAGCCAAGATAAATTAGAAGTACAAGATCCATCTCTTGTTGCCAGAAGGATTCCAAAAGAGGAACCATTATACATATAAGTCTTCCCCTACGCAGGAGAAGAGTAAAGGACAGAAGTCAGATTTCAAGCACAAGGCTTCAAAACACAACTCAGCCTGTATTAAGGATTCAAACAAAAATTGCAGGACAGCAAACTCACTATGCAAAAAAGAATTTTAGGCAGCTTACCTCAGTGGACCATAATTCAACATTATGAAAGCCAGTATCACCATCACACACAAGGTCCTTCTCTTTGGAGATGACACTTTGAGCTTCTGGTTCTAGACAGGAAAAAAACAAAGACGACATGCAATAAAAAAGGGGCACAGACATGCAAAGGTATGTCAGGACCTAAATAAACGAAATTATGCTTGCTTTTTAGATTTATACTTGCCTAATTATGTAAGAATACATCCCAGGACTACTTCAAAATAAAACTCTTCTGTTTGTACATTATATTCAGCTTCTATCCACTCTATCTTCTCAGTGAAATCTTCAGAAGCACCATGAACAAGGAATTAAAAGTCAACTAGATAAAGCAACAGCTGTCCTGACCTGGAGTTAGTGAAAGTCCTGCTCGGAGTGGGAGACTGGGCTAGAAACTCCCAAAAGTCTTCCAGTCAGCACTTCCATGTTTTTGTTCAAGTGCCTTCCAACTGAGCAACTGTCTTTATATAGAGTCAGATCTTCACCACGATCTCTTACCTCTAATACCACTTCATCCAGCTGCCTCTTCAGTGTGCTGTTTTCTTTCTTGAGTTTCTCATTTTCCAGTAAGGCTGCCTCTAGCCTCGCTTCCAGTCCCAACATGTATTCTTTCTTTTTCTTCCGTGACTGAAAGGCTGACTCCCGGTTTTTGATCATGCGCTGCTGCCTTCTCAAGACATTGACCTGGACAGACAATATGGAGGCCTGTTATTGATCTGCAAGTTAAAAGTGCATTTATTTAATGCATATTTGCTGTTCCTCTACTTTGTCAAAAGTCTGCACAGATAGTTTCCTGCACTCTGCTTCAAATGAATTGAAATGATGAGTACAGAGGCAACTAGGAATCATGATACACCCCCAAGAGTTACAGCTCATGGATAATGAAAAAACAGGTCCTGCACTGCCTCTGTTTTCTCCTGCATTCTCAGCCTTCTATGTGTAGGGGACACAAAATGTATGCTTGAGCAGCAGCTTGATTTGATCAATCACATCACAAAGATAAAAAAATACATATCTAGAGGTCTGCAAGGTAGCAAGAATGCCTTTCACCTTCTCTTTACCATACACTGTTTTATAAGCTAGAATCAGTCAGCTGTTTTCTTAACTGGTATGTCCTACAGTTCTTTAGTGCATTCTGTATGGAAGCCATTTCCACACTGATTACACCTGTTTCTGTAGCTTTTCCAGCTCTGATATATGGTTTTTGAGATTCTGAATACTGTTGTTGACCTCACATTGCACATTCAGAAAGACAGGGAACCACTGGAGAGAGCCCAGCAGAGAGCTACCAAGATGATCAGGGGACCGGAGCATCTCTCTTATGAGGAACAGCTGAGAGACCTGGGTTTGTTCAGCCTGGAGAAGACTGAAGGGGAATCTTCTCAGTGCTTATAAATATCTGAAGGGTGGGTGTCAAGAGGATGGGGCCAGACTCTTTTCAGTAGTGCCCAACAGGACAGGGGGCAATGGGCACAAGCTAGAACACAGGAAGTTCCACCTGAATATGAGAAGAAACTTCTTTCCTGTGAGGGTGACAGAGCAGTGGAACAGGCTGCCCAGGGAGGCTGTGGAGTCTCCTTCCCTGGCGACATTCAAAACCTGCCTGGATGCGTTCCTGTGCCCCCTGTTCTAGGTGTGCCTGCTCAAGCAGGGGGGTTAGACAAGATGATCTCCAGAGGTCCCTTCCAACCCCTACCATTCTGTGATCCTAGCTCTCCCTCAGCCAGGGACTAGATTCTCACTGACCTGGGAACCATGCTTCTACTTACTCCTGTCACTTCAAGCACTGCTTTACAGTGCAAAAGAGTGACATACGTGGGCTACACTGCAGTGGAAAAGCTATACTCCTCCACCAGAAGAGACAGAATAAGTTTGTCTTTGGTCCGCATCTATTGATAGTAGTGACGTTGTGAGGAAAGAAGTGTGATTGGATTGTCTTCCCTCCACTTCACATGAAGAGCCAAACCTAAATGGATTTTGCCTAAAGTGAATTTAACAAACAGAAAGGGGACAGGGGGAAATATTGTCCTCAGCTAAGATGACTTAGTTGACTAAACAAGTGTCGGTGCTATTTGAGATGTCCTTTTGTGTCTAATATATGCTCCTGGGTCTGACCAATATTATATGGGATATACAAGATACCTGTGTTTATCAGAAGCCTGAGCTGGAAGCTGAGAGGAATACCCTAGAGCATCACAGATGGCAAATATCTTTATTTAGGTAATCAAATCCCACCAACATTGTCCTAGTATGCATTGTTCAAAACACCAGTACAATAGCAAATGTGAGTGACTTCTCTCCTCATGTATAATGTGGTTCAATATATGTGGTCTCTCCACCCTTAGAAATATATAAAATTTAGCTGGACAAGACCCTGAGTAACCTCCTGATGCCCCTTCCAGCCTAAGTTATTCTGTGATACTGTGATTCTTCCAGAGATGGGAAGGGGATAGAGAGGAGGAGGGTGTTGAAAAGGGGAGGATCTTTATCTTGGGGAAACGCTCACATGCTATCTGTCAGACTATCTGATGTTCGGATACTAAACTCTGAGAGCTAATCCTGGATCTGTCTTTACTTCAAATTAATATCAGGTAGAAATTAGTGATGCAAATCAACTTTTCTGCCTGACATAATCTGTGATTCTGTCATTCTATGTGTATCAAGCACTTACATGGCAGTTTAAATGCAGTCTCTGGGTGCATCTATACTAGCATTTTAATTCAGATAAGGAGCGTGGCTTTGATGCACATTTTCTGGTTCTCCCACTTAAGATGCTCTGGTTCACATCATGGAACAGTCTCTGATAGAGTGTACAAACTGGATTCCTTCTGGATGAAGCTAAACAAGCAAGTATACTCCAGGAGAGTACATAATCCACTCCAGCCACTATTACACATTCAGTCTGCAAGATCAGACTGGAACAGTTCAAAGTAACCCCTCCCCATCCTCCAACAGCCTTCATGACTCTGATTTTCTCCCCAAGCAAGAACAGTCTATCATCTTTTACCACTTACTCATTTTGTGGTTTGCACTGAGTAGGACAACCTAGACTGAAAGCATCTTGCTGCTGACAAGGATAATGATGATCGATACTGCAGAGCTATACAAAACTACTTGAAATTCTAAGTTTAAACACTACTTTGTTTATTTCCTTTACCTCACAGATTAGCAACAGCAGCTCTGTTTTTATTAAAAACAGAAGACTTCCATCACTTTAATAAACTACAACAGGATGTGCCTTAATGATGTTTACGTTGAAAGAAAACTGAATGCTGTATCTTACACAGACCCCCAGTATGTCCTCCAGTAGCTACCAGCACTCACACTGGAATAACCTGGATCTATTCAAGCATGAAAGCTAAAGAAAAAGGATACGGTACTACAAGAATCAGTCCAGGGAAAAAAATAAGTCACAGAATAGTAACATTAACTATCTCCAATAGCATGCTTCACGGTCTGGCTGCTTAAGGAACCTGAACCATAGTTTTCTCCCTGTATACACATGCACACAGACATGTTGCTCTAGGGCTTCAGTGTCTACAAGAAAAATTGGCTACAGGTTGTTTGAAGAAGTCATTCTTCTTCATGATACTGCAGTCTGGTGACAAAGACTAAGAAAACACGTTACAGGGCATTAACATTTTGGGCTGTCTCCATGTTAATCTAATTGCTTTCTGTAAAGATCATTTATTATATGTCCAGTCTGCTGCCACCAACAAGTCTGTGAAAGTGAAGCTGTTTGTTCTAACTCCAGTTTCTCTCTTTAACAGAGAGTGGAGAAGGAAAAAACTTTAACATATTTCATTAACATTAAGCTTTGTCTTGAATTTTTTTTAAGTACCACAATACATAAGAAAACTTCTGCAGACATATAAAAACTATGGGGGGGGAAAAAAACAACAAAGATTCAGGCTAGCCAAGGACTGCAGTGTATAGAACACACTAGTTTGGGCCAGGATCACTACAACTGTCCAAAGATTAAATAATAAGGAATGAGTTCATGCAGCAGCTTTGGCTTGGGTTGTGCGACATTCCAAACAAGTAGTTACATTCCTCTTTTTAAGGGAGGTTTTGCATCATGAAGTCAAAGACCACCAAATTTTTGACTTCCATTCTTGTTTGCAGACCTGCTCAGGATTATTCACTACTGGATAGCTTTTGACTAAGTATCTGGAACCTCTGGCAAATCTACCTGCTTCCCTGCACAAAACATGGAGTTAAAGCACCAGTACAGTGTTTTTACACTAAGGTACATCTATCGCTGTTTCAGACACTACCAGCTATGTTTCAGATGGTATTTACCTGGACTGCCCTGCTTTACTCAGTATTCTCCAAACACTGTCAGGAACAGCAGCTCTCCCCAGTCCAATTCAAGGTACTCTTGTGCAATAACTGCATGTTTCAGTCTATACTACACTAGTTTCACTTCAACACATTTCTTAAGCTTGCCTAAATGAAACTCAACTATTTGTGTCCTTGAGTTATTTTAATTGACAATCCCTAAAACAGTTTAAGGCCCTTGGTCAACCCTCTAGCACTTGCCTGGCTTTTCTTGGGGAATAAGCCACAAGTTCACACCTGATCCTACCTAAATCTGATGCAGGAAACAAAGAGCTGTGTGTGTGAAATAGTGCAACAATGCTTAAACCTGGAAGCAGTATCGCCCTAAGCATTACATAGCTTTCTTGGTATCAAGCTAAACATGCCCCTTGCTTGAGCATTTTGATAATCAGAAGAGATAGAGGAACTTATTTATAATGTCAGACTGCTTGAGCAACATTGCTTTGCACAAGTGCTGAACAAAGATTAAACGTAGCAAACACCTCTGCTAACTTCTTTTGCAGCCTCCCTCTTTGTAGGTCATATTGTATTAATTTACCACTCAAGATAGTAACTTCTGGTTCTCAGTAAACACAGACCATAAAGGGAAAATATTGGCATTAAAATCAAACATTAAATCAGAGGTGCAACTTCTGCTTCCTAGCTTTAAAAACTAAGACCACTAACACACACACCAAAAAGATGTTGTTGTAAACCTGAAATGCAAGGTTCATTGCAAAACGTTGCTTCAAACAGGACTAACTAGAATCACATCGCCCGCTTTCTTCAGAGTTGTTACAAAGAGTCATGCATTTCACAAATAAACACCACTGCCTCAATTTAGCTTTCCAAAGAAAACTCAGTACTGACCAAAATTTAACCTCGATTCCAACGCAAGCTGTATTTCTAGCACAAGGTGGTAAGAATGTCTCTCACGCTCCACAGAGTTTTTTGTACGCATGCTGGGAAAGTTAACAAAGAGCTGAAAGTAGAAACCATTTCAGCTTTACATTGGCTGGCTTCTTATCTCAGCTTATGAAAGCTGCCGTCTTCGAAGACGCATCTTAAATGTGGGAATACAAAACCTATGCAAGTGTTTTCTCTGTTCTTATGAAAGATCTGGGTTTTCTTGTTTCTAGCTCAACAGAACACAACTTGACTGATGGGTTTACTTCATATGAAATTTATCCAATGTACAGCACAGAAAACAGGATTCTTTAATAGAAATCCACACTTATGTTGAAGTAATTTTGCATAATCTAACTTTTTAAAAAATTTTCAGTGTATTTTTATCAACAGAACTGGGAGGCAGAATTAAACCCTTTCTCACTGCAGAGCGGAAACATGAGAGAAAGGCCCTGTAAGGACACAACTAAACTGGGTTCCATCACACACTTACCATTTAAGTCCTCATACCATTTAATTGCAACAGGAAAAGCAATCTGCTTTTTTAGTTAAGAGCCTCTTTCCTTCAACAGGAAGAGTGGTTTCTGTAGTCCAATTTCCTAGTGGAAAGTTCTTCACCAGTTTCCTAGTGAAGAGTGACTGCACTCAAAGCCTGGCAGTTCCCCGGGACTGGCAAGCTGCATAAACATGTGCCATTAGGACAAGCACAATGTAGGGCTCACGTGTACAGCTTGCTATCAGCTCATCTCAGTCTAATCCATTGGAAGGGCTAAGTGTTAAGCTAAGAGTTTATCCCTTCTAAGGCCAAAAGAAAGTCCTGCAGTATTTTTTTGTCCTGCAACATCTCCTTAGTTTAGCAAACAAAAACACATGTTATAGAGCTCAAATGACAGCTACATCTGTGCAGCTCTGAGCGCCACATGTGTCATCTATGGCAGTAACAAGATGTTTTAACCCTGCTGGCACAAGCTTCACCCTGAAACGTTTGTTCTTTTCCAAAGGGCTATTTCACAGTATGTGCCAAAGAGCAGCTGCAACTGTTTTTTCATGTTTCAATAAACACAGGTAAGATGTGCAGCGTTTAGGCTGATACCAAGTCTTAAAACTGCCTCCCTCAAAGAGCTTCAAGTGGAAATACCCACACAACCATCATTCAAAACAGCTACTCATTACCCCAGCCACATATTTGACTACTGTCACAGATGTGTATATGAACTGTGATGATAATAAGTGGGTTTTGTCAATTAAACCTTATATTCAGACAATGGCAAGGTGCCGTGCTAGTCCCAATTCCAGGAAGTCACAAATCTAACGACTGCTGACAGGCCCCTTCAGTTTGGCTTTGCATGGCAGGCAATTATCGTTTAAAAATACAGCACTCTTAACTAGTCTCTCTACTGACAGGCCTTTTGTTAGCTTCTTGCAAATTCAAGATTAGGTTTCCATTGCAGTCTGGCTACTGAATTATTTGTAGCAAATAATTTTTCGTTTAAAAATGGAGCCCACAGACAAACACAAATAGTGAAGAAAATTTAACATCAAGCACGAGTGGCAATTCTCAGACACTAGAAACTGTAGAACAACATCCCTCCAAAGACGCCAGAAGGCACGTGCCTTTGAGGAAGTGTCCTGCACTGCTAATAAGCAGGTGACTATACTGCAAAATTTCATGTGAACGGACACCAGTGATTTCTCCCTCGCAGAGATATGCAACGGAACCCTCAGCTCACGACAACTGCGCTTGGAATGCCGCACTGGAGAATGACCCCTTGAGAGTTTAAAAGCCACAAACAAGAAGCTTCAGTACCTTCTACAACCATGCTTTCTTTCGGACAACAAAATGCAATGAAAGCAGCTCCCAGCCACTAGGAACTAAATCAAGTTAACACCCAGCTTGCAAGCTAGTTAAGATGTCAAAGCTGATGGGGGAGAAAAACCCCACACATCTCAAAAGCTATTTCTGTTTACATTTACTGCTTACTGTGAGCTACTGCGGAAAAACTCATACAGTGACTGTTGAGAGCTTATCCCCTTTTCTACTCATCCAGTATATGACCAAAAGGGAGCCTGAGGAGATTAGGATCCTATGAGACTCAAACCCTGAAATTTCTAAAAATCATGAGTAGAATCTGGGGAGATAAAGGGGATGGAAAAAGAATCAGGCCTACTGCTGACATTTCCAATTCATTTACTTCCAAAGGAGTGTTTTTATTATATGGATTAGAAGAATTGTTTAGCACTAATCAAAAATCAGATGTGTCAAGTCTTCCTGTATGTAACAGAGCTCCAGCCATTGAGAGCTTGCAGTTGAGAAGTTGAGAAGGAAAAATATATCAGCACTGTCTTCTGCCACAATGTCTGCATACCTGGTCTGCAACACCAGGCAGGCCAGCAGATATCAAGCCGTTCCTCCCCATTCTTTGCCAAGCTGCCGAATTCTCTGTTTACTATTAGAAATCCTGTTAGATGAGCCCAACTACAGCTGTCTTCCTGAGACTCTAAAGGGATCTGGTTCTCCCGTTATATCCCTCATGCGGGTAACTGAAAACTGTTCCCAGGCTTTGGTTATTAGCTATCATCACACAGTCAGAACTTACATCCAGCCCCATTGCTGGTGTGGTGCTCTGAAGCAAGGGCTTAGTCACTGGTATTTTGCCGCTTGTTGAGCCATTTCCAGCAGCTGGAGGCAATGCATTCACCGTATGATTGTGAAGCTGTGTGGTCGCTCCAGGGACAGCAATGACTGGCTGGGAAGCAGGAAGCACCCCAGGAGCCTGGAGCTGTACCACAGTAGGCTGGGGGAGCACCACTGATTGACCTAGAACAGAAGAAACAAATAGGAGTGCTCAGTGTCTGATATGAAATGGATATGTACATGACCAGTTTGTACAGAAATACTGATATGGGAGGTAGAAAGCCTTGCTTCTTCTCCTGTCCCACATGATTTATCTCAAGTCCAGTTCTTCAGCATCAGTATATTCCACAGGGTAGGAATGGAGGGAAAAAAAAGCTCAAAAGTTTGCAGAGCTCTTAATCCATCCTGCAAACCAAAGCTACACATATTAAAGGGATCCACTAAATCAAGCTCTCTCCCAAAACCTGATGGCTCTTCAAAGTTAATAAAAGTCAACACTTGTTAGAAACATTACTTGTTTCAGTATTGCTAATACCTGACGCACTTTGAGGAACTTTTTCAAAGACCTTAGCCAGCTTACCTCAATCCTTCTTCTCCCTTTTGTCCATCCCTACTTTATTGCTGTACTCAGTGGAAAACTTGCTACACAGAATGACTCATACTATACAAACCAATACAGAAACAGCCCAGAGAAAGAAGATAAACAAGAAAGAACAGTGCAAGTTACACTTTCAAAACATAAGCTAAAGCCTCAATTCACACTAAGACAAGACCATTTTTTTTAAAAAAAAGTCTTATGTAGGAAATTTTAGGCACAAGCTGAACAGAGCTTAAAGAAAACCAAGCAGAAAAAATGAGGTAATTTTGACAGAGTTTGAAATGGAATTAAGAACAGTCACTTCCAAGAAATTTCAGTCCAACAACTACATTTAACTGAAGCAGGTGCTTGAGTAATACTTTGTTGTCTGAAAACACACGAACGCCTCTCTAATCCTTTGTAACAGGATGATCTTGCCAGCTTTCTGAAACAGCACGTTCCAGCTCAGCATTACAACGAAAATGCAGGATGATGTATTACAGCATTTACCCAGCACTCATTTACCTAGCATCAAGGTCGTTTATGTATGAGGTGTTGGATTAGATCTCCTTTTTTGCAGAGATGATCTTGAAGACATCCTAAGTTAGTGCTACCCTATCTAAGAATCTCAAATGGTGAATTTGAGATTATTTCAACAATATTTTTAATGCATCAAGTGTGTGATGCTCTAAAATCACACTTTCTTCTTAAGCTTTTATGAAAGGGACTGTAAAAATATAATTCCTCATGCTCCTTTGAAGATAACAGCATATTCCAAAACGGTAGCTCCAACTTGCCATGTGCAGGGGATGCTGATTTACAAAAAAGATCCTTATGGCTTCTGTTATGGAAGCGGCACTACAGAATTTTTAAACACACCATCAGTTAAAGTAAATAAATGGCATGTATTTAGTGCCTCACAGAAACGACTTTCCTGACTTTTCTTCAGGGAAAAGGAGAAGCTGATCTTCATAGTACTATACTTCTATCCAAAAAATCCATATCCCCAACATTCCTTATTCCAGATGGCATTTTATCAGCTGGAACATCAAAAGGAATAAGAAATAGGCCACACTGTGCTGACCTGTGTTTTAAGCAGTCGAAAAAATCTTAGGCATGTTGTTACAAATATCAGTGTCTCTGGCTTTCGCTTAACTCCTGATGGAAGAGCAAATAGTAATGAAGACAAATTTTCACTATTGCAATAATTTCTAGATACATGCCCTTAAGTATTTGACTCCTTTTACTTCCACGCCTCAGTGCCCATACAGCCAACCACAAGGGACTGCAGCCATCAGCTGGTGAAAAAAAGTAACTGCGTCTGACCATTTCAGCAATGCAAGTAATGTTCCTACTGCCTTAGCTGAAGAGTAAAATAACGTTTGGGTTTCAGAAATGAAGGCTCAAGCTAACTCAAAAAATCTGTTACAGGGCAACAAGAGGAATGAAGAATTATCAGTGAAGAATTATCAAGTATCACCTCCCTCTTGTTAACATCAGCTTGAGCTGTAAGCAACTATCCCAACCTCTGACACGACACACTCAACTGCTAGCAGGTTTTACAACATGCTATTTAACACTGTTTAGTGAGATAAAAAGCCATAAACCCATGTTCCCACCATCCTGTGGCAGAGTTTCACGTGGATAAAAAAAAAAAGCATTTATCACTCCTCCCAAGCTTTCAAGCCACCCCACATGTTTCTGCTGGATCTTCCTTTGGTTACAAACAGAATAGCACTGTAATCACCTTATACACCACTTGTCATCACAAGTAGAGCAAAGAGTCCCTAGAGATCTTTCCAGCTCAGCAGTTTTATCTCCACAACTGCTCGTGCTGAGCACAGCCTCTTTTGCTATACTGCCTTCCATTCAATGCCCAGGTGAGTGTTGTTTCTCATAGGACTATATGGCAGAGGAATAAGGCCATCTTCTTAGCCTGAAGCTTTTTCAGCAAAGCATGTAGGACGCCTCTTTTTTTCCCTACCCCTCCCATTTCACCTGCCAAAGCTAACTTTATTCTAACAACTGTCCCAAACAGATATGGTGTTTACCCCCAAGACCTGGCTCAGTCATGGCAATTCACCTACCTTTAGGAGGTGCTGGCTGGATGTTAACAACTGGCTGATGCTTTGGCAGTGGCACAAGCGTGGGAAGAGTCTGAATAATGATGGTTTTAGCTGGGATACCAATGTTAGCCTGAGCCTCGGGTACAGCAGGCAAAAGGGGTTTGGGCTGTATCAAAGGCCTGGATGGCATCTGACCACACCTCTTCAGAGTTCTTGCAGAATTATTTGCTATGAAAGGAAAAAAGAGTCAGAGTTGGACCAGAAGATATAAAATAAAGGATACAAGCAGTAATAACATGGCTGTTGGTATGGGTTTTTTTACCCCTCTATAATATTTGCTAAAAATAGACATATCCCAATACAATTTCAAGTCAGAAATGACAGAATATACTAGTGTCTGTTAGTCAAATGTCTTGCATGTGGACAATACACATACTATCTGCAGAATCAAAGTAATTCAGTCGTCCATACCAGACCGAGAAGTGATGCTGACAGCAGGCTTCTTCCCTCCATCTCCTTCGGGGGATGCAGGGCTTCTGCAGCTCTTGCTGTAGAGAGAGATGGGAGACATCTGGGAGCTACAGCTGAAGTCCACATCATCCTGCAGACAGAAAGTACATGAGATCAATGCTTCAGAAACACATAAAAGTGTCTACCAGTGGTTCAGAGTATAACAGCCTTTCATCATGCATCTGTGTTGCTGCTTCAGCAAACAGAAGAAAGGTTTTGTTCTGCAGTTTTATTCTGGTCAATGCCAAGTACCCTGAAAAACGAAGTAGTACTTTTCTTTATCAGCAGAGCGAAGGGGGCAGAAGTCAGCAACTGCTAGACTTCAAAAAGCATTTTGTTTGGCACCAGGCCAATACACACAGCTGAGGAAACAGAACTGAACATGCTAATTTTAAAATGGGTCACAACAGGAGAGGAAGGAAAACATCACTGAAGGGAAGTTGTTTTTTGCAAGGGTTGGAAATATAAGCTGTTTCCTCTTATGCTGTGAAGTTGGTCAGATAAGTAAATCACTGGGCTTTTTGTTTGTCACAGCTGGTTCTGAGTGACTGCTACTATGTGCGTTACATGGAACTTTATGCATACAGGCACATTCTGCACTGGAGAGTCCACCGATGACGGAGAAGGGATGGAACAATTTGAAGTGGCTGGTGACAAGGGTTCTGTCTTCACGCTTGTATCTGCAAGAGGCAGATAAAGAAATTATGCTGTACAAGTGTTTAACAATGAGAGTTCAGTAAAGAACACGCTGCCCTACAACAGCTATTTAATTCTGAAGCAAAGCACAGCAGAAAATATAGTGAGATTAAAGATACTAAACAGCTTAGCTTGTAGGGCAGTCCTTGCCAGCTCTACCCATCCCACAGAAACACAGGATGACTTCTCATCACAGAGCTAAGTGCTGCAGGACACCAAAAACTTTCACATAAGTTACGACTATCCTAAAGTTATTAACAGCTCACCCTTGTGAGGTGGAGGTGGGAGAATAGTCACACCTGCAAAGTACAAAATGTAAGTTACCTGCATAAGCATGGCCTGTAATATTCCAAAGGTCTGAGTCCCAAGACATCAAATCCAAATCAAAATGAAAGTTATAGAGATCATTTTCCTGAAATGATAGTTCAGAAAAACAAACAATTAAAAAAACATACACATTGAAACCACCAGCCACTATGTTCACATTCTCACAGCTCTGGAAAACAAAACAAAACTATCGCTTCAGCTGCCTTGAGGCACTCAGAGATAAAAGCCCTTAAGGGGGCAATTCTTAACTGGAATACACAAGACAAGGCTGCTTTTAAAGCTCCGAGCTGTAGGAAAGGAGCATACCAGTTTAAGACCATCAGTAATTACTGTACTACTATCAGTAACTTGTAAAGCGAAAGTTCTAAGTCCAGTCAATAAACCCCCTCACATAAATCACAAGTTTTAGCAACTTGTTGGCATCCTCCCCTTCACCTTAACTGAAAGATTTACATAATGCCCTTCCATCGTCAGATCTCAAAGCACTTTATAAACAAAAGCAGTATCGGTTTACCAGCAGGAAAAGATTTGCTCAAGATCTGATGAACAGTATGTATTAGGCCTCCCTATACTTGAATAAACAGACATCATGATCTTCTAAAGCCAGGGACACCAGTTTCCTTTTCCAACAGGAAAAAAAAGACTAAAATCAATTAATACATATTATTTATTGTTTGACCTTTAAAACAGGTCAACCACAGAATGGTAGGGGTTGGAAGGGACCTCTGGAGATCATCTTGTCCAACCCCTCTGCTTGAGCAGGTACACCTAGACCAGGTACACCTACGCTCCATTTTTTTCTTCTGATGCAACTGTAAGTCTCAGCTCCCTACTCAAACGTAACATTTTTATGGGCACTTGCATGAAAAAATATAAATATTGCATACACAACTTACACAAATACACAGCAAAGATTCTCTTACTAAAAACTAGCCTGCAGGTGTACCTCTTCTTATGTTTTCAACTTGCCTCATAAAGGGAGGCTCGGAAAATCTGCAGACTACACAGAAATTAGTATTTGCAGGCTAGGATGAAAAAAAAGCTCATCCAAGCATATTTATAGGAAGAATGACCAAAACCCACAACCTGAGCTGTGCAGCAAGAGCCTCCATGCAGGTAACTGACGCTGACCTGCTGATGAGAGATACCCTGCCCTTGTACAACACAGCATTTCCCAATTTTTCTCCAGTGTCTGGCTCTACAACACCTGTAGGGATGCTTCTAGTACCCGAGGTTTATGCTGGATAACCGAGGGGCTGTGCTGGAGGTGGGTTAGGACACAGCGAGCAGCGAGAAGGCAGGGGGAAGAACAGAGAGTGGAGAATCCAGGAGGCAAATGCCCCGGGATGGAAAAAGCAGTATGTAGGATTGGACAGGGAAAAGCATGGGGATTAACACAGAAGGTTACAAACAAACGGTTTGGGAGAAAATCCAAAAACAGACAAGAAAAAAACAAGAAGCCAACTTGTAGGCAAGGTGATAAAGCACAGCCCTGGCGGACACAGAGGTAGCACACCCACGCTTCTCCACACTTCTCCTTTCACGTAACCCTGAAGCGTGTTCTCTGGTCAGCGCTGCCGTGACCGGGAGCCTTACCTTCGCGACGTCAGCGACAGCACCTCAAACCTCTAACCTCAGCCTTTAAACCCCTAACTTTGATACCGACAGTTTATTCACGGGCTGGTGGACCCGCACCGCGGTAGCTAAGGCACGGGAGAACGGGTGAAGCCCTGGGGGCCGCCGGCGCTGCAGCCCGTGGGCTAGAGCGTCTCCTGCCGGACGATCGCCCTGACACCCACAGCGCTGCTCCCGGGGGGTCTCGTGCCGGGCCGTGGGGTCACACCGGTGTTGGGAGGGTTTACGGACCCCGGCCTCCCGCCGCCCCCGCCCGCTACTCACGTCGGGCTCGTCCCTCGGGGCCCGCCGCGGCTCGGCGGCGCCCAGCAGCTCGCTCAGCTCCTCGCCCAGCACCGCCTCTGCAGAACAGATAGCAGCCTCAACCCCAACCCAGTCCTCCCACTCGGTCCCGGTCCCTAGCCGAGCCCCCCCGCCCGGCCCCGGTCCCGAGCCCCCCCGCCCGGCCCCGGCCCCGGTCCCCAGCCGAGCCCCCCCGCCCGGCCCCGGCCCCGGTCCCCAGCCGAGCCTCCGCCCGCCCGGCCCCAGCCACTCCCAGCCCAGTCTCGGCCCCGGACCCCGCGCTCACCCCAGTCAAGGCCGCCCCCCGGAGCCGGCAGCAACCCCGCCGGCTCCCACTCAGCCGCCTCCGCCGCCGCCATCGCTTCCGCCTTCCTCCCCAAACCCACGTCTCCTTCCGGGCAGCGCCCCGCCCCGCCTACGGCGGCCGCCGGCGGACAGACAACGTCGGCGTTCTCACCGGGCTCGCGTGGGCCCCCACGGCCGCTGCCCGCCCCGGGGTTTCGCTTCCAGAGCCCGGGATCTGAGACACAGGCACACAGAGGCGGCTCATTAGACATAGGCGTTTATTCAGGCCCCGCTGACACAAGCCCGTCGCCAGAAGCCCGAGCGGGAGGAGCCGTGGGGGAACGTCCAAGGGGAGGGACAGAGCTCCGTGAGGGGAAGGGGCTGGCGCGGCAGGCGATGGAGGAGACCCACGGCCCCAGGCTGGTCTTCGTGCGTGAGTGGTGCAGGAAGGCAGCTTCACGCGGCGGGGCGGGCGGGAAGGGGCGGCGTACACGCAGCGTGGGTGCCGTCTCCACCCGGCAGCATCGGTCCGGGCTGCAGCCGGAGGCGTGAAGTCCGTCTGGGAGCCGGCTGCAGCTCCCGCTGGGTCTGCAGCGCTGGGGGACGCGGTGGGTTTCGGTCACGGCCAGGCTGGAAGCGCAGGAGAGCCGGAGCTGGCGTCACCCCCTTTGGAGCAGCATAGAAAGTAGCGGGTTCCCCCTTCCCATCCCAGGGGTGTCGCCACCCGGGAGAGCCCCAGCCAGGAGTATAGCTGCCCAGGCGAGCTTTCCACATGTGACACTCAGCAGAAGCACGGGGGGAACATTTCCAGCACGCTGCCGGTGCAGCGAGCGTCTCGCCAGCGCTCACCTCACAGGTTGGCATCGTACGCTGCGTTGGAGAAGACTCCCGGTGATCCTAGGTCACTGGAAAACAGACACACGAGTGTCACCTTGGGGGAGAGGGCAGGAGCATGAAGGGCGTGGGCCAGCAGCATCCCGTCAGCCTTGAAGATGCTCCCACTGCGTACAAGAGCAGCCTCACACAGGCAGATCTCTGTGGCAGCGGAGTCACTGCAGGGCTGTTGAGGGGCACAGGGCAGAGCCGCCCTTCTCCAGAGCACAGCTCTCACCTGGTCGGGTTCAGGAGCTTCTTCTTCTCCTCTGATAATGGTGTTGAAATGTCCACGGGGATAGAGTAGATAGGAAAGAAATAATCAGATCTGTTTAGTGAAGGATGTGAAAAGCCACAGCAGCAGCGTCTGAAATTGAACCGGGTTTGACGAGCATGGGATGGAGCAGGGAGGAGGGGCTGAAGCATTTGCCTTCTTCCCCTTCACAGTGAAGGTGTTTTTCTAGCTCTGCCCTCCAAACCTGGCTGCTGACACTTTCAGCTGGAAAAACTGCCAAGGACCCAAGCAACTCACAGCAAATAAGAGACATGGATTGAGGCAGTCACACTGTTCAACTCTTCTGATCATCCCATCCTTCCATGGGACTCTAACCACCTTGCCTGAGAGCCCCTGGCCAAAGTGATGGTGGGCTATGGGAGGCATTTCTGTACCTCTGTCGCTGAGCCGCTTGGCAAGGAGGGCGATGAGTGTCCCTGAGAGCACGATACCAGCTACCGCCAGAGCTGTGCCGCTGCTGTAAGCCAGGACTTGCTTTAAGAAGGGGGCACTGTCCTCTGAAACAGATACACAGACCCACAGGTTAGAAAGTTGTCTGAAGGACTTCACAGCCCCCAAGTTGCTGGGGTGCCTTCCACCACATTCAAGATCTGCTGCAGGAAGCTGGACCCTGCAAGTGCTAGAGGAGGGGGGCGTGCCACCATACCTGCACAGGTAGGGGGACGCCTGGTCCAGTTCCCTGTGGCCGCACACCAGAGCACCTCTGCTCCCAACTGAACAAACCCCTCCTCGCAGGAAAAGGTACATGTGGAGTTGTATGTGAAGTTCCCGTGCACGTGAGAGCAGCTCAACTGGCCTCGGCTTGGGGGGTCCAGCGCTGGGCAGCTGATAGCTGGAGAGAAAGCACAGTGGTAGCATCAGTAGGACAGGACCTGTGGTGGCAGGATGGGGACATGTGGGCTGCAGAGCCCGGGGATGAACTGCTATGGACCAGGAGTGCTAAGGAGAACAGGATGCTGGGGAAAGCAGGCTGCTACAAGAGAGGACTTCCAGACGTGTGATTTACCTTTGCATTGTGGGGTATCCCCAGTCCAGGTCCCTGTGGCTGTGCACTTGCTGGTCTCTGGTCCCACCAGCACAAACCCTGTCTGGCAGGAGAAGGCACATGTAGAGCCAAAGGGGAAGTCCCCGTGGAGGTGGGAGCAGTTCAGCTCTCCCTGGTCTGGAGCACTGAGCACTGGACAGGTGATGGCTGCAGGGTAAATAGGCACACTTCAAGCAGGAGCCTGGAGACTATGAGGCTAAACTGTTGGGATGAGAGGACGAAGGTACCTGAGAACATCCCAGGGTCATCCTAGGCCTCTGACACCTTGAGCAGTAACTCTACCTTCACATTTTGGGGAATCCCCAGTCCAGGTCCCTGGGGCTGTGCACTTGCGGCTCTCTGGCCCCATCAGTGCAAAGCCAGTGTGGCAGGAGAAGGCACATGTGGAGCCAAAGGTGAAGTCCCCGTGGAGGTGGGAGCAGTTCAGCTCTCCATGGACAGGAGCACTGAGCACCGGGCAGGTGATGGCTGCAGAGGTAGAGACACAGTCCAAGCAGGAGCCTGGGGACTGGGAGACTAAACTGCTGGGACCAAGAGGCTAGGGAGACACTAGGATGTGTCACCCAAGATCAGTGACACCCTGAGCTCTAGTAGCAGCTCTACCTTCACAGTGTGGGGCATCCCCAGTCCAAGTCCCTATGGCCGTGCACTTGCGGCTCTCTGGCCCCGTCATCGCAAACCCCGTCTGGCAGGAGAAGGCACACGTGGAGCCAAAGGTGAAGTCCCCGTGGAGGTGGGAGCAGTTCAGCTCTCCATGGACAGGAGCACTGAGCACCGGGCAGGTGATGGCTGCAGAGGTAGAGACACAGTCCAAGCAGGAGCCTGGGGACTGGGAGACTAAACTGCTGGGACCAAGAGGCTAGGGAGACACTAGGATGTGTCACCCAAGATCAGTGACACCCTGAGCTCTAGTAGCAGCTCTACCTTCACAGCGTGGGGCATCCCCAGTCCAAGTCCCTATGGCCGTGCACTTGCGGCTCTCTGGCCCCGTCATCGCAAACCCCGTCTGGCAGGAGAAGGCACACGTGGAGCCAAAGGTGAAGTCCCCGTGGAGGTGGGAGCAGTTCAGCTCTCCATGGACAGGAGCACTGAGCACCGGGCAGGTGATGGCTGCAGAGGTAGAGACACAGTCCAAGCAGGAGCCTGGGGACTGGGAGACTAAACTGCTGGGACCAAGAGGCTAGGGAGACACTAGGATGTGTCACCCAAGATCAGTGACACCCTGAGCTCTAGTAGCAGCTCTACCTTCACAGTGTGGGGCATCCCCAGTCCAAGTCCCTATGGCCGTGCACTTGCGGCTCTCTGGCCCCGTCATCGCAAACCCCGTCTGGCAGGAGAAGGCACACGTGGAGCCAAAGGTGAAGTCCCCGTGGAGGTGGGAGCAGTTCAGCTCTCCATGGACAGGAGCACTGAGCACCGGGCAGGTGATGGCTGCAGAGGTAGAGACACAGTCCAAGCAGGAGCCTGGGGACTGGGAGACTAAACTGCTGGGACCAAGAGGCTAGGGAGACACTAGGATGTGTCACCCAAGATCAGTGACACCCTGAGCTCTAGTAGCAGCTCTACCTTCACAGCGTGGGGCATCCCCAGTCCAAGTCCCTATGGCCGTGCACTTGCGGCTCTCTGGCCCCGTCATCGCAAACCCCGTCTGGCAGGAGAAGGCACACGTGGAGCCAAAGGTGAAGTCCCCGTGGAGGTGGGAGCAGTTCAGCTCTCCATGGACAGGAGCACTGAGCACCGGGCAGGTGATGGCTGCAGAGGTAGAGACACAGTCCAAGCAGGAGCCTGGGGACTGGGAGACTAAACTGCTGGGACCAAGAGGCTAGGGAGACACTAGGATGTGTCACCCAAGATCAGTGACACCCTGAGCTCTAGTAGCAGCTCTACCTTCACAGTGTGGGGCATCCCCAGTCCAAGTCCCTATGGCCGTGCACTTGCGGCTCTCTGGCCCCGTCATCGCAAACCCCGTCTGGCAGGAGAAGGCACACGTGGAGCCAAAGGTGAAGTCCCCGTGGAGGTGGGAGCAGTTCAGCTCTCCATGGACAGGAGCACTGAGCACCGGGCAGGTGATGGCTGCAGAGGTAGAGACACAGTCCAAGCAGGAGCCTGGGGACTGGGAGACTAAACTGCTGGGACCAAGAGGCTAGGGAGACACTAGGATGTGTCACCCAAGATCAGTGACACCCTGAGCTCTAGTAGCAGCTCTACCTTCACAGCGTGGGGCATCCCCAGTCCAAGTCCCTATGGCCGTGCACTTGCGGCTCTCTGGCCCCGTCATCGCAAACCCCGTCTGGCAGGAGAAGGCACACGTGGAGCCAAAGGTGAAGTCCCCGTGGAGGTGGGAGCAGTTCAGCTCTCCGTGGAAAGGAGCACTGAGCACCGGGCAGGTGATGGCTGCAATGGTAAATAGGCACAATTAAATAGGAGCTTGTGGACTATAAGGCTAAACTGTTAGGATGAAAGGACCAAGACACCTGAGAACATCCTAGTGTCATCCTAAGGCCTGTGCCACCTTGAACAGCAACTCTACCTTCACATTTTGGAGCATTCCCAGTCCAGGTCCCTGTGGCCGTGCACTTGAGGCTCTCTGACCCCATCAGCGCAAAACCTGTCTGGCAGGAGAAGGCACACGTGGAGCCAAAGGCAAAGTCCCCATGGAGGTGGGAGCAGTTCAGCTCTCCTCGGTCTGGTGCGCTAAGCACCGGGCAGGTAATGGCTGCAGGGATAGAGGCACACTTCAAGCAGGAACCTGGGGACTGGGAGACTAAATTGCTGGGACCAAGAGGCTGGGGAACATCCTAGTGTCACCCAAGGCCAATGGCACCTTGAGCTCTAGCAGCAGCTCTACCTTCACAACGTGGGGCATCCCCAGTCCAAGTCCCTGTGGCTGTGCACTTGAGGCTCTCTGACCCCATCAGCGCAAACCCCATCTGGCAGGAGAAGGCACATGTAGAGCCAAAGGTGAAGTCCCCGTAGAGGTGGGAGCAGTTCAGCTCTCCCCGGTCTGGAGCGCTGAGCACTGGACAGGTGATGGCTGCAATGGGAGAGCAGGTCTCAGAGACAGGATAGATGATGTTAAATCTAGGGATTAGGGCTGAATCCCAGTCAAATAAAATCAGATCTATGGTGATATGTCTTTGATTTACCTTTCTCACCCAGACAAGTCTCATGTCTTCAAAAACAATAACAATGTAGTTGGCACAATGATTTTTGTGCCATATGAGTGATTTCCTGGGGGGAGGAGTTGCTGCTCTGCCAGGGCCCTGTTTATCTGCTGTGCTACCCTGGGTCGCAGCCCCTGGGATGAAGGACCACAGCTGCTGCAGTCCTACTTACCTCCCTCCCTGGAGGGGAGCAGAGACCTGCCTCCAGCCTTGTCACAGTGGTGCAGTGGGAAGGACACCCAGATGGCTGTGAGGCTGTAGGGGACCAGGAGGGGCTGACAGGAAGTTACAGGGGTTGCGTGCCAGCCTCCCCAGGCTGTGCCTGGGGTGGGCTTTGCTGCATGCTGGGACAGCACCCAACATTTGCTTGGGCAAGCAGCTCCACTGCTTGCAGGACCACTGCAAGTTAGTGCCAGGAAGACATCTAACACTACTGGCACCCAGCCTGGGTGAGACAAACCCCATTCCCTGCGTCTACTGCTTTGAGACTGACACCAAACACTTTCCTTGGTGGATTTATTTCATAGCTATTTTACAGGCAAGTCTGGTTTCTCACAGCATCCCTGAAGCTGTCTATTGGGGCCCCAAAACCCAGCACTGAGGCAGTCCCCAGCAGGCAGCCTGGGCTCCACCTTTGCAGTGCGGGGTGTGGGGTGGGTCCATCCAGACCCCACTGACCACACATTGCAGCCTCCATGCTCCCATTGCCTCAAAACCCTCACGGCAGGAGAAGGTACACGTGGAGTTGAAGGCGAACATGCAGTACAGGTGGGAGCAATTGACCCAGCCTCTTTTGGGGGCAACCAGCTGGGGGCACACGATGACTATAGGCATACACAGGGCATGGCATGAGGGCAGGGCAGGCAGCCTCGTCCCTTGCAGTGCAAGTGCATTGTCAGCCTCACCACAGCAGGAGCCTCTGCTCATTTTTGGACTAAACCCAAGTGGCAATGCTTGTTAATGCAGCTTCGTTACCAGCAAGGGTGACCAACTGACTCATCTGACTCTTTGCAAAAAATAAAAACCAATCATACCTACAGCCAGCAGGAAAAAAAGAATGAGCTGGGAAAGCAAGCCTTTGGGAACTTGAAAAGCCTGGAGTGGGCAGGTTCAGCCCAGCTTGCCTTGGGGGACTTCCACAAAATTGGAGCCAGCTCCTGTCCCTGCCACTGTTGGCGATGCTGACCACAGGACAGTCACATCACATCTCCATGCCTGTTCGCTTTAAATGCAGAAAGCTTTGCTGCTCTTGGATGCCTAAAACAAGTCCCAGGTTGGACCACAGGCCCACCCAGCACAGGTGTCATTGGCAGCACTAACTTGAAGGCAGGTTTTCTTTTTTTCCCTTGTGCAAGGCTGTGAATCCACCACACAGCAGCACAGGGAAAGTGGAGCAGGGGTCTCACACCCCCAGAAAAGCCCAGCACCTCTCTGAGGCACCTGGCTGCAAACTCTTGAGCCACTGGTGGGAAGACTTTCCATGCCCCTGCAGCATAACATACTACAGCTTTCTCTACTTTGTGGCTTCCTGCCCTGCTCTGTCCGTCCCAGCTTAGATCTAATCCGATCTCACCAGTCCTCACCCTGCTTGCCAGGATACACCCTTCCCGCCGCTGTGGGATGGCAGTCCCCCTTCACTCTTCTCTGAGGTGCTAAGCACACTCCCAAGGTGCATCGAAGTGAGCTTAGGGAGGATCAGATGGTGCCACCAGGGTGATGGAGGTGCAAGACACTGTCTTCTCCCCCCATGTGGTGCACACAGGGTGCTGGCACCTGGGTGTGATTCAGAATGGGGAGCAAGAGCACAGGGACAGCTGGGGAGAGCAGGAGGCTTATCCAGAGCTCACAGCCACTCTGACCATCACAGCCACATTGGGAAACTGGTCCCTGCATGCAGCACAAGGAGCTGCTTCCCCAAAGAGCAGGGGGACAGCAAGCCCAGACCATTGCTTACCTGAGCAATGTTGGGCAATGCAGGATTGGGCGCCCAAAGCATCAGTGCTGCATTCTTGAGACCCCCCCAGCTCCTGGCAGGCCCTACCTGTGCAGGTGGGGGTCTCTGCTGACCACTGCTGGGAAGGCAGGCACCGCAGCACGCCTGTCCCTTGCCGCTCAAACCCCTCCTGGCATTCAAACGTGCAGGTGGAGTTGTAGCTGAAGTTTCCGAAGGGATGGCTGCAGTTCATGTGTGCTCCCGCGGGCTCGAGCTCAGCGCACTGCACAACTGGGAGAGACACAGTGCCACCAGCCTGTTAGGTGCATAATGAACCTGCCCGCTTTGCCACCAAGGCTCAGGCTCTCCACCAGGGAGGGAGTGGTGGGGAAGGATGGCTCACCGTTCTCACACTCGGGGCCGTGGAAGCCAGGGTAGCACTCGCAGCGGTAGCTCCCGATGGTCTCCACACACTCACCATGCTGGCTGCATGGGAACGGCTGGCACGAGGCTGCACACACAGAGGATGGTCATCAGGAACCCCTGTCCGCCCTGCCAAGGCCCTCAGCCCACCCGACCTGGGTCCGTGCTGCTGTTCCCCTGCTCACCCTTGTAGCACAGTGCCTTCTTCTTCCGGCTGCAGGGCTCATCGTTCCACTTGCCCGACTCCTGCTGCCGCTTGATGTAGATCTCTACGCAGTCCTGGTTGGAGCGGCGGTTGTTGGGCTCTCCAGCTGCCCAGTTCTCCGCATCCTTTGTCAGCGCCTTCTTGGTGCCCACCCAGGTCCAGGTGCCACCCAGCTTGCGGATGCCGATCCAGTAGTAGTGCCCATGGAAGGGCAGGCTCTTGTTGAGGTACTCGATCTCCTGCTTGTTCTGGATTGCCACCAGGTCGGTGAAGAAAGTCTGGCAGTAGTTCCTGGCCTGCTCCCACATGTAGTCCCCCTGGTCACTGTAGTGGTACACCCAGGCACCCACCTCCACCCACATCACTGCACCTGCAAGACAGGATGAGGTGTGGGATTGATGCAGAAAGAATGGGAGCCATGTCAGGGGTGGGGTCCCTTGGGACACAGGGTGAGTTACGCCTCCATCAGGGCCAAGAGATGCCAGCAACCAGCTGGGTGAGGGAACGGGATGAAGGGACAAGCATGGGTGAGAATGGGGCTCTAAGGGTACACGGAGACCTAGGTGGATGAGGCATGGCAGAAGGAGCTCAGGTGGGACAGAGGGGGAATGGCACAGGGAGGAGGAAGGTGGGGGAGACGGGGTGAAGGCTAAGACAGATGGCAGCATGGGATGGGGCAGGCAGAGCCCAGGTGGCAGAAGAGCCCTAAGCAGTGATTCCAACCCCTCCTCCAGCACAAGGGGTGAAAGCCCAGCCCCACAGTCCCACTCCCCTGCCCACAAAGGTTTCCCAAAGAGGAAAACCTAAACTTCAAGGTGGTTCCTTAAACATGGTTCCTTCTTTGAGCACAGATGTGTACCACTTCGGTTTTCTTACTTTACGCTTCTACACGAAAGTCAGCTTGGAGCAAGGCAGAGCAACAAGTATGCCCTCACCCCCAAAAGCATTTGGATCCCAAACTGCTCATCTGAGCCAGAAATAGTCTGAAGAGTCTTGTAAAATTCAGAATTGCAAAACAATGTCTTGCAAAAGTCAAGTTCACATCCTGATTGTGCCCACCAGGCAGGGGAAAGACAGAGATTAACTGAAACCCACACCCAGAAGCAAAAAGCACTTTGCTGAAACTCTGCTCTTATTTACAGCATTTTGCACCACAACTTGATGCAATCAAAGGGTTTTAGCCACAAAAAAAAGCTTCCTCCCTCCTCCCCAGAAGAAGGTATCTCCAAAACTGCAGAAAATGATACGGGGATCATATTTCCATCTGTGCAAAAAGTGAGATGGGGATCAAAGTTTGCTCCAAACAACCAGCCTGGGGTACCCTTGTGTCTCAGGAGAGCATATCACACTGTGGTCATGCGGGCAAAGGGCTGGGCATTGCAGATTAGATGTAAATCTGGGGCTTCCCAAGTCTAATTAGGGCTCTAGCTTGGTCAATAATTACACATTTTTCTAAGCAAAATTCCCATAATTTGTCTGGTTTTCCTTGTGAAAGAGCAACCTATCCACTTTGTTCAATAAAACTGAAGCTAAGGAAAACATGGCCTTCAATAACAGTCCTCCTTTACACCCCTTGGGAGTTTGGGGCTGCAGGACAGAAGCTCAGGGCACAACCTGGGTGCCTGCTCCATCCTCAGCTCCCACCACCCACCTCCTGGCCCTCACTGCCTCCCCAGCACAGCTCAGGGCAGCCACCCTACTACCCTTGCACACACCATCCCCAAACTGAGAAGGACCAAGCGACCCCATCTGCTACATGCCCACCCTCTATGTAGCCTCCTGCCTCTTTCCTCCAGCTCCAGCAGTAACACTATCTCTGTAGCACAGCTCACACCCACTCCTTCCCCTCAACCTTATTTTACCTCTCTGTGCCCCACCTAGTGCTGAACCACCAGGTGGGTGCTGTTTGCCTGCATTTTGACCCCCCAGCTCCCCTGGGAGCCCCTGACACCTCCCCCCAGGGTGGTGCTCAGCACCTGCTGCACTTGTGGTGCCTATGTGTTTTTGTTTTCCCCTGAGAGCTAAATCTCAGCCTCCTCCTGGCACTTCTGCATTTGCCTCTGTTCCTTAGCTCAAACATGAAAGGTCCTTTGGAAAATAACCCAGCTCATGGAGGTTCTTTAGGGACAGAGCAGGTACCAGCAGGTTTTGCTCTGTGCAATGCCAACATATGAAGGAGATATCCTACAAGCAGCAAAACTGAATTAGTTTATACTCTGAGTTCTTCTCCTGATGTCAGTTAGGACCTTTAACTCTGCATGGTGCTATCACAGCTGTGCTCCCAACCCTTGCACCTGTGGGTCCTGTGGCTAGGTCCATGCCCATGGGCATGGGTGTAGGCAGTGGGTAGAGCTGCTGCTGCCTTTTTACAGTTCACAGTACAATGCGCTGGCTGCTGCGCTGCATTTGGGGAACCAGACAACCTGTGGAGCCCCTGCACATGGCCTGTCCCTCCCGGCGGGAACCTGGTCCTGTGGCAGGTCTGGCTGGAGGGAGTTGTCCCAGGCAGACACAGCCCTCTCCAAGCCCTGAACGTTCCAGCCCTGGGACAGGCAGGCATGGTGGGGTGTGACTGATGAACCCCCAAAATAACACTGCTGCCCTTCTCCAGTTTCCTGGACATGCAGGCTTCTCGGCAGCAGGGTCATGCTGGGCTTACCACGCAGGCAGCAGGCAGCTTACCCCATGTGATGGCGGCGATGCCCAGGTAGCAGATGCCATGAGATGCCAGAGCCCATGTCCTCCCAGCAGACCGCAGTCCCGCAGCAGTGCCCTGCATGCCAGGGAGGGAGGTGTGAGCATGCACATCCCACGGGGGCTCATGCACCTAGCCAAACACCCTCACTGCTACCAGGCAGTCATGGTACCCACAAGGGCACATTGCTTGTGCCAGCTTGCATGCTGTGGTGCTGCCAGCCAGGTACAGCTCTGCTGTAGAAAGGGCCCCTCCAGCGAGGCACGTTGCGGGGGCTGTGCCCGCGGCACAGCTGGGCAGCGGGGGAGGCTGTGCCAGCAGTGCAGTTCACTCCTGGGGAGCCCCTAAGTCTAGGGCATGCCTGTGCCCCCCACCCCTCTCCCCCCCAGGGCTGGCAGCTGCCCCTGCAGCGCAGCGCCCGGTGTGCCTGGCACTGCCTTGCTGCCCAGGGCAGGGTCTCTTTGGGGCAGCCTGGGTCCATCCCATGGGTCCACGGCAGCAGCAGCAGTTCCTGGCAGTGCCTGCCTGCAGCCCTGCCCTTCCCTATCACCCTTTTCTGGGGGGAACCCGACCCATCCCCAAGGAAAGGAGCGAGACCTACCATGTTGGCGCCACAGACACACCTTGCCCAGCCACCAGCAGCACCAGGCGTGCCTGACCCTCAGCGGACAGCGGTTCTCACGCTTCCTCCGAGTGCACAGGGTATCGCTCCCTGCCCTTGGCCTCTTCCCCTCCCGCCCCAGTCCTGCTGCCAGCCCACATCCTGCCCCATGCCTCCGCCTCCCCTGCCATGGGGCTCTCGCACCCCACAAGACCCTGATCCCAGCCTGGGGCTGTAAGGGAACAGCAGGGTCAGCACCAGGCTCCAGCCCTGGAGGGACTCAGCTCATCACCCACCCCATGGCACAGGAGCTGGGTGCATCCCCACGCTGCCACGGGAGCCAACCTGCAATGAGCCAGGCCTGCCTGAGCCCCCCAGGAGGTGCAGAAGGGTCCAGTCCCAGCCCATGGTGCCCAGGGCGCTGACACCCCTCCGACCCACCATGCCCATGTCACAGTGCCCGCGCTGGCGGTCAGAGGATGGAGGAGAGACGAGGAGTGATGAGCTCCTGTGCGGGCTGAGTGGGAGCGTGGCTCACAGCTTCCCGGCTCCTGCGCCGGATGCGCTCCTCGCTCTCAGGCTTTTTGCTCTGGCTGTGAATCTTCATATACCGTTTATAAACAGTTACTTATACAATGTATTTTCCGATCTTTGCTTTCAAGTCTTCACAAGAAAGGTCCAAGAACATGCCAGAGGAACTTCCCCTGAGTTGTTAATAACTGTTATGAACTTCCTCCACCAATGGTTCAGGAACATGCCTTATTGTGTCCATCTCCCCTTGGATCATTCTTGAATCATCATAAATCTTTCCTTATCCTGATCTGCTTCTAAAAAAATTGCCTTGGCATGGTTTTCTGCAGGAATTACTCTGATCACTTCCAGCTAAAGCCAAAGTGAGAGTCATGCAGGTCACAATCATTTCCCACTTCCAGAGAAATTGATGCTGCTCCAGTGGGACTCATGCTAGACAAAAGGAGGAACCCATACCACAAAAGCCGTAGATTATTACAATGACTTTATACTTGGCCAATATAAATGAAACTTGGTTCCTGTCTCTGGATATCTTCCTTGCAAAATGTTTTACTGCAATTATCTATTTTTATGGAATTGCAGAGGATGAGCCTTTATGTCCAGTAATTTAGGAGCGCTTGCTTTCTAGCAGCTCATGTGCAGAGGGTGCACAATTACGGCAAGGGAAGAAGAAGCCGAGCAGGCAGATAGGCTGAGGGACAGCTGCTGGGCAGGAGAGCATCTCCAAATGCTGAGGGTCACCCAGGCAAGGTGGGAGGTGCCTCTCCCATGTGGTGGGAGACCTGCGGGAAGTCAGAGGGGTGCTCACAGGTGCATGGCCCTGGCGGGGTTGGGGGCGCGGGCTGTGCCCCTGCCAGTTTCACTTCTGCTGAAACCCAACACGATAGGGCAGAGCAGTAAAAAAAAAAAAAATTATTCCCACCTTTATTTTTGTAACTACAAACAGTTTCTGGTATTGTTTGAAAAACAGAAGCAAGGTGGCTGAGACCCAGCGGCTGCCGCAGCAAAGGGAAGAACGTGGCCAAGTTCAAAGCTGTTTGTGGGGGCAGGTATCCCATGCCCACAGGTACCTGGGCTCAGAGAGGGGGTCCTGCATGGCAGGACAGGTACTGAGGGTTGCTTTTCAGGTAGTGGACAAAGGTACACGTGGTGGGAGGAAGAGAAGACCCAAATCAGCTCTGCAGCTCTGCTGGGAGCTGGCTAATCACCAGGAGCCCTTTCACATCTCGGGTGGTTTCCAAGGTTGGCTACCCAGGAAGGATTCAGGATGCTGCCTGGCACATGCTCCCCACTGGGTTCCTGCTGCCCCACTTACCAAGGAATGGTCTGTCCCTGCCTTACAGGCTGAGCAGTTCAGGGATTTCTGAGGTGGCAGGATGGTGCATCCTGTCACCACGGCCACCCCTCTGAGGGCACAGCGCAAGCTACAAGCCAGGGCTTTGCTTGGCAGGGCCTCAAGGGAGCAGGTACAAAGACACTTTCCTGTGTCACCTCCTCACTGTCCCTCTGGACTCTGCAGGGATCTGGAATCGAAATGTGCCTCCTTTGCTGTGCCCTGGTCCTGAGATCGAGGTGATGCCCTGTCTCTCATGAGAGCCCTGCCATGGGCTTTATCTGTGGGGAAGGGGCACGGGTGCCCCACTCCCACCTGCAAACCACTGCCAAGGGTGCTGGACAGCCGGCGGAGTTGGGCAACCCACTCACAGGCTGTGACCGCAGGGCTTGCCAGTGGGAAGTGGCTCTGCTGCTACAGCTGTCACTGCCCGTCCAGGCTGATGCTCTGCTCCCTCTTGGCACACTTGGCCGTGCTGCGGCCAGGGTGACATGCAGGGCAGGGTGCAATGCCTGCACAAGTACCCTGACAATGCTGGGAGTGCCCAGGTATGGATGTGACCCACAGCGCCAGGGCCTGCATGTGCTCCGTGTGGAGGTAGGTGAGCATGGGCAGAGGTGGGCAGAGCCCCAGGGCTTACCCTCTGCAGAGCCCCAGGGCCAAGTCCAGGCTGTGCCCTGCAGTGCATCCCCAGGGAGTGCCCAGGACCTGGTGGGGTGAGACCCTGGGGTCAGGGGCTGCAAGGGTCACCCTCATCACCACCACGCCGCACTCCTCCCGCCCCATGCAGAGGCACGCTTGTGTTGTTTTTGGCAGAGGTTCCCGCCCCATGGTGGCACAGCCTGTTCCCTTCTTCATGCAATGTCCCCCAGCAAACCACAAAGGAACTGAGTCACCCTGACACAGCTGGCCCGCCTCGGCTGTGCCCAGCGATACAACATGCACCTTCCTGGGGAGCCCCCCTCGACCCCACCGCCAGGGAGGGCTCAGCAGCCCACCAGAGTGAGGAGGGACCCGGAGGCACCCCTGCAGGAATGTGGCACAGTGCCCATGAGGGCCCACACCCCACTGGGCTGCAGCCCCACTGCTGCCATCCGCCTGCTCCACTCTGGGGACCGAGGCAGCTCTCTGAGGCTTTTGAGGCACCTACTGAGTGCAGGCAGGGGATGGCTTCCCCTCACTGCAGGTCCCCAGGGGGTGTTTGACCCAAAGGGTGTCCCTGAGCTGCAGGGTGGTTTTGGGCACATCTCCCTGTATGACACCTGGCCTGCAGCCTGAGCAGCCAAACCCTCCTCCAATGGCCCTGGAGGAAAGCAGTGCCCGATAAAATCTTTCTCACAATTTGAAAGTGTTTGGCCACAAGAAGACACGTGTGTTATCTGAGTGCTGCCCTGGCTTGCAGAAGGTGAGATGGTTGCAAGGATTAGCCAGGACCAGAAGGATGGGGATGCTTCCAAGTCAGCCCAGGGGCCGTGGCAACCCACAACCCGCCCACAGGGACCTTGTTGCACTGGGGCAGCCCCAGCTGTGGGATGCAGGGGTAGTTTTGGGCAAATGACTCCTGTCCACCCCACTCAGTCCTTCTCAGAGACATTTCTTTGATCTCAGCTGTAGGACAGCTCTCTGCCTTGTGCCTTTGTCCTGCCACCTTGGTGATGGAGAGCCTTTTTGTTGGGCACTGCTTCCAGTCGGGTACTCCTCCCCATGCTGCCTGCCAGCTCCCTGGTGCCTGGCAGCAGAAACACATGGGTGGCACAGATAAGGGTTCCAAACAGGATGCAGGGCACATAGATAACACAGAAGTTATCTCATTGCTTGTGTGGTAGGCAGTAAACAAGTGGCTCTGCCCACCTGGGGAATCCCAGGCAGCGCCTCTGCCCTGCTAGTGAGCTGGGGCACAAGATGGGTATGGGTTGCTGGGGCGCAGCCCCAGGGATGTGCCGCACCCAGGGGCAGCCCCACAGCCATGAAGGCAGCCCCACAGCCATGCAGGCAGCCCCACAGCCATGCAGGCAGCCCTTGCCCTAAGTGAGAGCAGAACCACCCAGCCTGCAGAGCAGCTCCTGGGAACACTGATTGCTCTGCCTGCACCCTGCCCAGCTCCCCACGGCACTGTGTCTCTCTGGAAGGCTGGGGTCGGCCACTGACCCGCCTGGCCCTCCCTCGATGGCACCCATCTTCCCAGCACAAGAGTGATACCTAGAGCTGTCATGGTGGCTTGGCACAGGGGCAACCCAGCCAGCGGAGGCACTGGCAGCTGGTGGAGCAGGCCACCAGCACCCTGGACATCACCAGTGCTTTTGTCCCGTATCCGGTTTAATGCAGAGATTTCAGTCTTCTCCTGTCTCACAAAGCAAGCGCAGAGACCTATTCCTCTGTTTGTCACCGCTGTCACTGTCTGCGTGCTGTTGCCTGCTCCCCTCCCATCCTATCTGGCTCTTTGCAGCATGGGCTCTGTCCTCCCCTGCTCTCCAAGCAGGGCCACCGCAGCCCACCTGGGTCTAGCGGATGAACATACTCAGCACCAAGAGCCATGTCTCCAGCCAGGGCCAGCCCCTGTGGAGCAACAGCGTCCTCTTCACTGGCCAGGAAATCCTGCTGCATCCCTGCCAGCAGGCACTGAGCCCAGCTGCGTTTTCCCCTGAGACAGAAGCGTCCCTGAGGACATTCTTCACCTTTTGGCTGGCCAGGGCTAAACTTTCTTCTCTTTCTCCCCTCCCTGGTTCAGCACAGCTGGCAGTTTGATCCTTTCTCCCCTGGGATCTCAGTCATCTTTCTACTCCAAGGAGCTACTGTGCCCTGCAACTTGCTAGTCTATTTAAATTGCTGATTTGTTTTCTGCAAGTAGGATAGGTGCTGGCACAATGTGTATTTTAAGCTCTTTTTTATGTCTCAATCACTTTGCTTTTGTGGATCTACAAACTGCCCCACCCATTCTGCCTGCACCGTTGCAAACCACTGGGCTTTGCCCTGTGCAGCGTCCCCTGGGTGTGCAACCCCAGGGATGGAGTAGCCCCATCTGAAACACCACTGCTGTGGCCATCCAGCTCTCCATGCATGGGGGCGGCGGTGCCTGCTGAAGCTGTCTCTCTCTAACAGTCCTGACTTTTGGGGCAAGCCCCTGCAAGAAAAAAGAAAAAAGCTAAAATAACAGGAGGAAGGATGTTCCTAAGCATTTGTTGACAACTTTGAAATTAATTCCTCCTCCTCTGACCTTTCTCAGCTCTGCTTTAAGAGCAAGACTGTTACAAACACCAATTTAACTGTTCTTCAGCCATGGGCAGAGGGGTACAGGCTCTTTCACAGCTGAGCAGCAAAAGGAAGAGGTTGCTTCTGCTAGGAAATGGCAAGGCAACGCTTTCCTAGCTTCTTTTTATTTTCATTTACCCTTGAAAGGAAAAGGACTGTTTTGCAGAGACGCATTTTGGCTGGACTCACTGGCCCAAGAGGAGGCAGGATCTTCTCCCTCCACCCATCCCTGCAGCTCTGCCGGGGACCCGGCTGGCACAGCCTTGTGCTGGGACTGTACCTGGCTCCTCGGGGGTGAGCGGCGCCGTGCAGGGGGCAGCTTCCCAGGCTGCCTGGCTTTGACTGGAGCCGCCAACCCTCCTCTGCTGCCTCTGGCGCTGTCACATCATCATCATGGGAAGGTTTACTGGTGCCCAGCAAGAGCTAGAAAACCGTTTTTGCTCTGTGGGCGCTGACGTCCTTTGGCAGAGGCGTGGGGCTGGGAGCAGCGTCTGTTCCAATGGACACCGGCGTGGGCAGCGAGCAGAGCTGTGCCGGCTGCGGCGCCTGTCCCTTCTGCCACGGGGGTGCTGTGAGGGTACTGTGGGGGTGCCAGGGGCTGCTGTGATGTGTCCGCTGGCCCATGAGGTGTTGCTCTCCATGATAAGCCGGAGGAGCCCTGCCCCAGGGAAGTCCATGATGACCACCCCCCAGCGCACGGGCTGCCCCCTCCGGCGCCGCAGGTGCTGGTAGCAGCGGGGGTTCACAAAGCGAGCCACCTCCTCAGGACAGGTGAAGAGCCCGTTGCCAGAGCAGAAGGTGAGGTGCATGGTAGTAGGTTCCCCGCCAGCTGCCCTCTCCAGGTGCCGTCGCGCCCGGGCCCACTTGCGCTCCAGTGAGAGCACGTTCCAGGCGTCGCTGATGCTCAACTGCTCGTAGGGGATGCCCAGCACCTCCTGTGCCAGCGCCTCCAGCACCACGATCTTCCCCCGTGCCTGGCCCAGCGTTGGCACATCCTCTTGGCACCACACATGGCCTCGTCCCTCCTCCAGCAAGCAGCGGTGCAGCTGGGTGGCAAAGTTGGACCGGGGGAAGATGGGCAGCTCCTCCTTGATGCGCATGAGCACGGCCTCACTGGGGTGGGCACGGAGGAAGCGCAGGGTGCGGCGCAGCACCCCCCTCAGGCTGGCCCGCTGGAAGGTGCAGAGGTGGTAGACGTGAAGCTCACCCTGTGCCAGCTTGCAGCGCACATCCAGGAAACGGATGCCAGCCGCCAGTTGAGCCTCCAGGCCCCAGCTCTGGCACCGCAGGCGCCGGCCGCCAAACAGGCTGAGGGAGTCATGGGTGCCAGGGATGGAGAGGCGGGAGAGGGGCAGGGCATCGGGGAGCGCCGCCATCCAGTCAGGGCAGCAGACTGCCGGCTGGGGCATGCAGTCGAATGCCGCGTTGTGCCGGCACCGTGCCTCCATGCCACGAGGAGAGCAGGCACCCAGGTGCCTGGCCAGCCCCGCCAAGCCCTGCCATTGAGGACAAGCAGACCATGAGCAGTGGGAGCACTACATGGCCCCCATGCATCCCAATCCCATCCCTCCCCAGAGGCATCCCCACCATTGCACAGAGCATACCATGTCCCCCATACACATTGCTGCTGATACTCCACACTGTTGCACTGTACTGTTCACCTCCCACTCTCAAGCACTTGCCCCACTACCCCCGAGCCCCGGCACATCCCAGCCTCCTTCTCCTGCACCCACCTGGGTTTGCCTGTGGCTGTGGGGTGGGGTGCAGCTCGCTGGATGGGGTGCACAGCAGTGGGTGCCGGCAGCACACTGGCAGGTGGAGCGGGATGTTGGCCATTAACTCGGTGACAGTCATGACGTGCATCCTGCCTGGCATGCAGCACGTGCACCAGGGATTCATCCTCAGCCTTCGGCCAAGGGGAGCGCTCAACAGACATGCCGGGCTGGAAAATTACCTGGCTGATCCCAAAAGCAGCCATTCAGGCCTCTGCACCTCCCTCCCCAGGAATCAGGACAAACGGGATCAGGGTGCCGCGGGGCCCCTTGACAGTACCCATGGGAGTGGCTGTGCAGAGCTCCGGGGTGCCCACACGTCTGCTCCAGAGCCATGCCCCAGCTTGGCTCCCAGTGGGACCTGGACCCCCAGTGATGATTGCCATCATCCCCATGAGTGGGCCAACGTCCAGGCCATGATCTGGAGCAGGGTGTCTGTGCTTGACAGCATGCCTCAGGACCAGCCTGGCAAGGGCGACCTGGGAAGTGGGTTCTGTCCCCTCGCTCAGACACCAGCAGCTGCTTCACACAGGAGTCAGGGAGGCTGCTGCGGGTGGCCAGGGCTGCTGCCACTGCTGGGGCGCGAGCCGCATGGCTGTGTGCAGGTGTGGAGCTGGTGCCTGGGGGTGACTCACCTGCTGCCCAGGGGACACAGCTACGGGGTGTCCCGGTTGATAGCACAGTGGTTTTTGGGAAACAGCTGCCTGACAGGTCACAGACCCCTGTGAGCATCCCTCCCAGGATACATCCCCTCCACCTGAGCAGGGAGGGCACGGAGATCCCCCCGGGGACGCTTCCTGCCACCCGCAGGGACACCAGGTGGAAGGACAGGAGTGGGGACACCAGCAGACGTCTTTCCCGGCGCGTTGGGAGCAGCGGCGAGGCTGGGGGGGGGTGTCCCCTGGGGCAGCCCCGGCTCGGGGCGGGGGGCGGACAGAGACCCTGCAACCTCCCGGATTGCAACCTCCGCCAGCCCCTGAAAAGGGTCTTGTCTTATGTGTAAGTGCAGTGCGCGGCACCGCGGCTGGAGCCCGCCGCCTCGGCAGCGCCGGCAGGAGCCAGCTCCGCGGCCTGTGCGCACCGGGCCGCCAGCAGGCCGCCCCGAGGCAGGCGGGCGGCAGCGCAGCCGCTCCGCGCCGGGGCCCGCCCCGCCTCCAGCCGGGCCGCCGCTCCCTCGGCATGGCGGCGGCTGCGGAGGGCGGCGGGGCCTGCTTCGTGCTGGGCGCCTCGGGGGAGACGGGCCGGGCGCTGCTGCGGGAGCTGCTGGCCCGGCGGCTCTTCGCCAGGGTGACCCTGGTCGGGCGGCGCCGCCTGAGCCTGGGCGAGGAGACGGGGGCGGCCGTGGTGCGTGGGGCCGGGGGTCCCGGGGGCGCCGGGGGTGCCGGGGCGGGCGCGCTGACCCTCGGCCTCCCCGCAGGAGCAGGCGGTAGTGGACTTCGAGCGGCTGAGCGAGCACGCCGCCGCCTTCCAGGGACACGACGTTGGCTTCTGCTGCCTGGGCACCACCAGGGCCAAGGCTGGGGCGGTGAGTGGGACCCCCGGGGCGGAGGGCCAGGGGTCCTGCCTGCCCTCTGCACCGCCGAGCTCACGCTCCTCTCCCTTTACCTGCAGGCTGGCTTTGTCCGCGTGGACCGGGACTACGTGGCGCAGGCCGCAGAGCTGGCGCGGGCAGGGGGCTGCAAACACTTTGTCCTGCAGTCCTCCCAGGGGGCAAACCAGCACAGCCGCTTCCTCTACCTCCGCGTGAAGGTGAGGGGGCAGCTGGGGTGGGCTCCTCCTGGGATGCTCAGGAAGGAAGCAGGACCTGAGGTGTCAAGAGATGCAAATGACTCCAAGGGTCCTCCTGGTGTGGGGGACAAGGGGGTGATGGAAGGGGGCTGGCAGGACAGCTGTGTGACTGGCCTCCTCCAAAGCAGCACAGCACCTGCATGCACCGTGCACCTCCCTCTTCAAATCACCAGAAAGACCCGCTGGGCTCTCCAGCCCAAGCCCAGCTCCCCAGCCTCAGGCTGGGACAGCTTCACAGCTAGGTGGGGAGGCTCAGGACTGTGTCCAGGTGAGATATAACTATCCAGATCTGGAGAGCACACAGACTCCCCGGGTGGGACCATACCCATCACAAAAGTTCTTCTCCCCATATGTTGTGTGCTGCAGCCCGCAACATCTGCTGGACTCACCGCTGTCTGCCCATGTCTTGTGCTGAGATTCCCAGGCTGGACGCTGTGTCCAGACGCTGTCTTAGAAGCATCCATTTGCAGTTAGCATGATGGTTGCAAGGGTGCGCTGCTGACTAACAGTCAACGTGTTCACGTGGACACTCGACCCACGCTGCCTTTTCCTGGAGGGCTGCTGGCTGCCCAGGCGGTGCCTGACCAGTACCGGCTTTGCACTGGTATTAGTGCCATCCTGCCCCTGGCTCAGCAACGCTTCTGCCAATTCACGGGGTGGCAGGAATGGTGCTTGCAGTCATCCTTGTCTCCTTTCATCCTGCCCAACTGCTCTGACAGGGAGAAGTGGAGAACCTGGTCGAGGCTGTTGGTTTTGATCGCTGTACAATTCTCCGGCCAGCGTGAGTAGTGGTCAAGGAGGGAGGGCCCAGGACTCAGGTGCAGTGTTGCCAGGGCAGCAGGTCGGGAGATGGAGAAAGAGCAAAAGGATGCACAAGGGGAGAGCTGGTGAGGGAAGTGGAGAAAGCCGCCAGCTGCAAATGCAGCTCCTGGACGAGCACACTGCTTCCCAGTGCCGCAGGGAGCAGGCACAGCAGTTTCCCACAGCCCATCCCAATGTTAGTGTTGCATGACACGCAAGGAGAAGAGGCTTGTGTTAAGAGCAGAGTTTGGGGGACATAGGTCAAAGCTTAGCTCCACACAGACCTTCCCCTTATGCAGGGGGCATACTCACCTGTATTCTTTCAGGTGTACTATGCTCTTGCTGCCTGGGGAAACTGGCATCCTGCTTTTGGCAGCACTGCAGGGAAAGGAGTTTAGTGTCCCATGGTTCAGCTCAGTTTTGGGACCCTGCCAAAGCCCCATGGCCCCCACGTGGGTTTAGCAAGCTGAGCTGGGTCCCTGGTGCAGCTGGAGAACCCAGTCTCTAGTTTTTTACTGGGGGATGATTTCAGCCTGACTCACCTTACTTCCTCGCTCTGCAGGGTGCTGCTGTGCAAGCGCCAGGAGTCCCGCCCCACAGAATGGATGGCCCAGCAGTTCCTGAGTGTTGTGGCCCGGGTCTTCCCCACCGCTTACTCGGTACCTGTGGAAACAGTGGCCAGAGCTATGGTGGCCAGTGTGCTTCAGCCAGGCGAGGGGAAGGTGGAGGTGCTGGAGAATGCGGCCATCCACAGGCTGGGAAAGGCAGTGCCACAGCAGGGCACGTAGAGCAGAAGGAGTGAGCAGGAAAGAGCTTGAGTCACCATTCAGGTGCTCTTCTGGGCCGAGGATGAATGCACGTGTGGGAGGGGAGTGGGGTGCTTGGCTAATGTGGAGAGAAAGGTGCACTTCTCTGCATGGCAGCTGATTCTGTCCAGTGATCAAAAACGCAAGTGCTGGCTGGTGGGTTAAAAGAAAAAAATGTGCTCTGCTGCCTGCATCCAGCATGCGAATCTGGGTAAAAATGGTGTAATCCAGGCAATTTCTTGAAATCAGGCCTTAAATAAAATCCTATGACTGGTCTCTTTGTGTCAACTTCGTGTTGTAATTGTGTTTGTCTCCTGCACATTGCCAAACCCAACTGCATCTATTCACAGATCGTGTTTTTTGGTGACACTTCAAGGAATGCACACGGGCAAGTGGCCATGCTGTAGAGGGACACCGGAAAGCAGAGGCAGTGCGCAGCTGCCTGTGTGGAGGCTGCACACCACAGAGCACACGGTGGCACCAATGCCACTTGAATAGCGGGAGCTCCTGGAAGCCCAGCAGTGGCTGCTGATGTGCCTGGGGCACTGGCTCTGCCTGCAGTTGGTTGCCGCAAACACGCAGCATGTGCCTTGTCCTTGCTGACCTGCTCTGGGTGCAGAGGGGCCGCAGCAGCAGTGCTGCTGTTCAGATGCAGGCTGTCACTTTAGTACTTATAGTAGCATAAATGCCACAGAAATACTTGCATTGACAGCCTATCACTGCTGGCTCCTCTGGGATCTGTGTGTACAAGAGGTGAGGCCAGCCCCGTGCACATCTCAGGGTGGGCCTGCCCCTGCCCTGCGCTGCCTGGGTGCTGGAAGGGGAGCAGGTCCCTGCTGCGGGCACAGAACAGGCACGAGGAGCAGCACTGTGTCCCAGCTGTGGCCCCAGCTATTCTCAGGCCTTGTGCTCTGGGTCGAGGAACTTGGTGGCTCTGCAGCTGGGATGCAGGGATTACGTGACTCCTGAATTCCCAGCTGGCCAGAGTCCCGCTGTTCTGGATAATGCTGCTTTCCAGGGTTTTCTCCTCTTTGACCTCATCCGTAGCTCCTGTGTCAGTGACTTGGGTGCAGCAAGTGGAGGGAGCCGGGATCCCCTGCCTCCTTCCTTCTACACAAGCATTTTATCATCGGGCTGGACCTCAGAAGCTTGTTGGAGGCAGTGGGATGGTGTAACCCCACACTGTGTGTTAACCGAATGTCTCCTGAACCATGCACAGGGCTTAGTTCAAAGGCAACAAATGAGAGGCCATGGAGCCATAATTACTTGTATTAATTACAAAAGCAGTAACTTTAAAGTAACATCTAATGTCAAAAGAGAAAGGAGAGGTAGGCTGGCCTTGAAAAAGGTGATGTGCTTATACAGGGGAGTGGAAATGAACCTTAAAAGAAGTGAAAATTGCATACAGATGGGAGAGTAAAGAAAGAATACAAGCTCTGGAAAGTTACAGGTGAAAGGCAGGCCACTGAATATTCGAGGAAAGCATCCTAAAGGCATAAAAATTAATCATGACTATGTGAGAAGGAGAAAGGTCTCCAGAGAGCCGTGGGGACAGGATGTGGTCAGGCTCTACGAGAAGGAAAGAGGCACGATGGAAAAGCTTGGTGAGTTACTTGCATTGGTCTTTGCTGTGAAGAAGCTCACACAAGGTTCATTTCTTAGAAGACACGCATTTACGTGACTGTCCCAAGGCACTGGGAGGAGGGGGTGGGAAAAAAAAACCCAAAAATATTTTTAACTTTATTTTAGAACACATTGTTAAAAATCTGCCAGAAGGAGCACTCAGATGAGCCACCAAATATTCACCTGGGTGAGAATTACAGTGGTCCCTCTACCAAAAAGCCAATGTTGTTAAATAAGATGCTAATTTTTAAAAAGTTCCAGTGGGAACCAGGAAACAGCAAAGCAGCAAGGCTGCCTTCTATAAAAGGCAAATTGTTAAAAGGATAAAGTCCTGAAATAACAGAGCCCAGGATAAATCTGGTTTAATGGGAGATTCCACATGGCTTTTGAGGGGGCAGTTGCAAGGCACTCTTGGAGGAAACCAGCCATTGTGTACACAAGACAATCTGGTCCTCGGAGTGCACTTGGATCTCCAAAAAGCTCTCCCAGAAGGGCTTCTAAAGAAATTAAGCTGTCGTGGGAAGAAAAGTAAGGTCTGGGTAGTTTCTAATTGGAAATATTTTCTTAGCACTCTAAAGCCTTAAAATGCACAAACCAAATATTTCTTACTGGACAAAGGTCTGTGGAAAATACAAGCTATTTCTGTATAACCCTTGTTTCTGCTCAATGGTATATGGTTTATTTTTCAGTGTTTCAGGTAAGTCTCTGCTAAAACGCACAACTGCAATCCCAGCGCATGGTATAGCTTCCTTGTGATCCTCTCGCATGAAGCTTCATCGCTCATTTTGGGCTTCAGTCTCCCCAACTTGCTCTGTGCATTAAACAAACCCCCCCACCCTGGGGCTGTGGAAGAGATTATAGAGCAGCGGTCACTGAACTATGGCAGAGACACAGGGCCAGGAGATTTGCCCTCCCAGGACTGAAAGAGGTAAAGTAGCTAAAAGTCCTTGGGGGACAGACAAAATTCCACCATGGGGTCTCACAGGGCAAAGCCCCAGGCTCCTCCAAGCAGCAGGAGATCTGCAGAGCTGGAGCTACGCTCCCAGTATGCCTGGAGAGGCTGTCTGCTTTCCAGGGGCACATGGCCCTGGCTGCAGCTGGAAGGAGAGCACATAAGGGTGCTTGGTGTCTGCTGGACAGCATTCACACAAACTGCCTGATCCCACAGATCTGAGCTCCCCTGGGATTTCCGACACTGGCTTTATTACTGAAGATTAATGAGAAAAAATAACTGTGTTCCCTATGGCTCAGCAGTCAAGCGTGAGGGTTTCCCACGTGGTCCCATGGCCCCACTGCCCTTCCCAGCCTAGCAGCTCTGAGAACCGCCAGCAGCTCTTGCCCACCTCTCACTGCCACCTGCTCCCCTCTATGCTGGGAAGTGCCCAGCCAGCTGGCAAAGCACCCTGCAGACAGCACCTCAACTTCAAAGGAGCCCTTCAAAGCAGCCGCTGAGCTGGCAGGCACTGACCTGGCACTTGGGATACCCTGGTGACATCCCTGCTGGCAAATGAATGGTCCCTCTGTGGCCCCAAGACTTGTTGAGCTTGCAAGGCTGCAGTCTTTCAGCAGAGACAGGGGCCGCTGCACCCCATCTGCTGGGAGATGGGGCAGTTGGGACCTGGGTTATCCCCAGATTTGGGCAAGGCACCTCCATGCTAGTAACAGACCCTCCCCCCCACTCTGTGAAAATGGCAAAATACTAGCAGCCTCTGAAGGAGTAAAGTACCTCCATCCTCTGCCGCTGCTGTTGTTTCCTTCCCCGCTCTGCGAGGTGCAAGGAGTGGCTGGTGGGCACATCAATGCCAGGCAGCAAGAAGGGGCAACCCCCACTCCAGCAGGTGTGGCACCCCTGTTTGAGTGCATCTGGAGGTCTCTAGTCAGTACAAAAGCAGGGAAAGGTCATTCAAGCATCTCATCCTCTGAAATTTCAGTGTGTACTTTTTTCATTAGATTTTCATTACAAACCAGTAAAAAGCTAAGCCAAGCTCCACAGTGAGGCACGGTTTCTAGCAGACTTCTAACTTTCCGTTATCGCACTCACATGCTGAAATGCAGACATCATTTGCTGCATAATCCCAGAACAGCAGGAGACAAATTGCAACATAGGTCCAAAGACCATCCAGGAGCCAGAGTCAGGCACACCTCTGACATTGCTCAGAGAGAGAAAGGGGGCCCAGGGCGGAGCTTAAATGTAGCCCTGGGCTGAAGGGGTAGGTGGGGCTGGTCAGGGCAATTAAGGCCATTAACGTCCTTGGAGTCTAGACAGCCAGGTTGGGGGCAAGGTCTCTTATTCCCAACTCCAAGCTGTGGGTGTTGAATAAAGCACTTGGATGCACATTTTCAAAGTCACCCAGGTAGCTGAGGTGGGGACAAGCATGTGGCGGATTTTCAGGGTGAACCCTGAGCAGGATGCCCAGGGGATGCCCTGGCAGTGGTGGAGCGGGAGGTGGAGGCAGAGGAGAGCTGCACACCCTCTGTGTGCCTGTGCAGGTGCATGTATAGTTGCACAGGCACTGGTGTGAGGTGACAAAGACCTGGGTTGGTGTAAATCCTGCTACACAAACTGCAAAAGAGTTGGCATTGAGGCCCCATAGCCACCCTACATGTGTTTGAGGGCTTTCCCTGTGTGCTGGCTCTAGTCTGTCTGTACAGACCCCAGGTGATGAGCGGTGCCCCAGGTGACCCTGTGGAGGATGGGCTATCATATCCCAGCTGGAAGCCAGGAGGGAAACATCCGGGACGGCTGCAATTACCTTCTCCACTCCAAGCACTGCTAAGGAGTGTTAGGACTGACTCCGTTGCTGCTGTTGGTTGCAGCTCATTCTCCCCCTGCGTGGCTGCGTGGAGCCACCAAGTCAGGGCTTTGGCTACAGGGCCCCTCAGAGCCAGGCTTGTCCCTTCTTTGCCATGATTTGCCTCTCAGCAGGCAGCCTCTCTCTGGGGTTGTACCTACTCTGTGCCTGGGTGCCTGGCTGAGGCTGGGAGGAACTCATGCCACAGATACCATGACCATAGAGAGGCACTGGCTCCGTGATTACGAGTTTAAGTGGAGAAATCAAAGAAATCTTGCCTAAGCAAACAGAAATACTGCAGCACTGTGCAGCACCCAAGCCGTAGGTGAGCAAGGGGCTGCATCCCAATGGGGCAGAGCCATGCAGGGGAACTAGTCCCTGCTCAGGCCCCGCAACCCACGTTGCTGGCAGCTCCGGGCTCTGGTGTGTGTTTTACTGCTTTGAAAGGGGATGGAAAAAGGGTCAAAATTTTCCACTTAACAAAATTCTTCGTGGGAATCCTTTTTGGCCTCATCAAAGTGTCACTGTCAGATAAACCTGGAACATTTGCTATGATTAAAAGATATTTTTTTTAAGCTTCCATTAAAATGAATTTGTTCTGGAACAAAAGTCACTGTTACCCACAAGCCGATAACCACTGTTGAAGCTGTGGATATTTTGATGTTAGCCACAGCCTTTAAGTCAACAGCAAGACTTCTCCTAGTACTTTTATTTTTATGAAAGTGATATTTTTCATTGAAAAAGCCCCCCACTTGAATGAAGCATTTCTACCTGGCTCTTCTAAATACTGACCCAGAGCCCGACATATTATTAAGAGGAAACCCTGTGGGCTTTCTGAAGGCCCCCCAACAGCAGCTTGGCCCCTCCATTTTTATTACCTGATCTCACCCCAGAAAAACCACATTTTTCCCCCCATGTGAGCTTAGAGAGGAGAAAACAAGATCCAGAAGCTGCTGGGACTGAGGCCAGTTGCGGCGGGATGGACGGCATTGGTTACGGGACTGGCAGGGGTCCAGCTCCCAGCACTATATAGGCAGGAGAGGGGGGAGCTGGGCTGCAGATGGAGCTGCTGTTGCCTGCTTTAGCCATTGCTCACACTGTTCTTGTGGACGAGGAAGACTACAGCCTGCCAAGATGTGCAAAGGATTAGCAGCGCTGCCCCACACATGCCTAGAGAGGTGAGAGCGGACAGCCTGCGTGGGGATGCTGGGGTGCCTGTGTCCCTGCAGAGCTCTGCCAGGGGCAGCTGGGGGCACAAAGGCTTTTTGTCCAGTGCATCCCCTGATGGACATCTCTTATGGGAACTGGGATCACCCAGCTCTGAACTGGGAGGGAAGGCAGCCTTGGTGGTGGGGGCTCAGCGGGATGTTGCAAGTAGCTGGGACCCTTGTGGGGGGAAAATGCTTGATCCAGACCCAAAGTCTCCCCTTTGATTTGGGAACCTCTCTGCTGGGCAAGTCCAGGCTGCCCAAAACCCACCCCTCAACCTCAGCTGCTCACCTTTGTGGGCCTGGAGCCGGAGCACGTTGTCTTCAAACCTTAATGTTTGCAAAATATGGTGGGGAGGAAAAATGGAGGAAAGAGGTTGCTTTTCTGAGGTGAAAACAGCCCTGGCTCCAAAGTGCTTCAAAATCCTCTTTAACTGCCTGCGTGTCTCTTGCACGTGGATTAGCCAGCCCTGGCCCCTCTCACAAGGCTTGTCTCTGTGCAGAGTGCCTGCTCTGCCCTGCTCATAGCACTCATCTTCATCCTCCTCCACCCCAGTGCTCACCTCAAAACCTGCCCCCGGTGGTGGTAGTGCTTCCCAGGCTGCTCTCACCCCTTAAGAGCCCAGGCAGGCTCCAGCCCCCAGCCATTTCCATGCTGATTGAAAATGACCCCTCTTCTACTCCAGTGGATCTGGAAGGGCTTTGGAGGGGGTCTGCTGAGAAGCAGAGGTGCAAGGGGGGCCACAGCATCAGGCTGGGGCCTCCCTGTGGCAGTAGGGGCACTTGATCCTTCACCCAAGGAGGAAACTTCGTAAAAGATTTTACACATGAATTACCAAGTAAGGATTTCCTCGCAGCTGCAAATACCTTAGTACTGGGTTAGCTCTGGAGAAGTCCCACTTTACCATCTAAAGCTGATGCTCCTTGCCTGAAAGCAAGGCAAATTCCCAGCACAGGCATGAACAGGAGAGTGGGTCTGTGACAATTTCTTTGCTTGAAATGTGCCCTTTGGCCATCCTCATGGCCCCATACTCACCTTGCCTGGTCTCCTGCAGCCTCCTGCACCATGGGCAGCGCTCTTCCAGGTGTGGGTGAACCACACACTTATGCCCTGCTATTGCCTTTGTTGTCACTCTTCTGCTACTTCTAATGTTACATTGGTTTTTTTCACTGCTGCTATGCTGATGCTTTTCTGACCTCTGTTACACCTTCAAATCCTCACTCTTGAAAGGCTGCTTCGCTTACAGCCCACTGTTTTATACATGGAGTTAGGACTGGGTTTGTGCCATGTGCATTGTTTTATATTGCTTTTTGAGGAATTTCAACAGCCGCTTCACTGCCAGTCTCACGAGACCCTGCTGCAGTTCCTTACAACTGCTCCCCAAGTGCTGTACCCAGGTAGCACAGTATCTGCTGCTCAGCCCTTCTCCCCACGTGTGTGACATGTTTAACAGCATGCTCCTAGCCCGTGTTCCCCTCTGACCGTCCCCACCGAGGAAAACACACCATGTCCCCTACATGTTGTGTGCTACCTTTCCCACGCTGTTATCCATGAGATGACCTTCCCCTCTGCAGCTGCCCTGGGGTCTGGAGAGCCCATCCAAGGTCTCCTGCAGACCCAAGGGGCTGGTACCCCCTGACTCTCCCCAAGGCATATGCTCACTGGCCTCCAGAGAAGGCCAAGGGGTTTGAAGGAATCTCTTCCTGCTGCCAGAGCTGCCTTGACTACTCTCCAATAGACCATATTTGTCCACGTGTCCACCATGGCTGTCTGATATAGCTGCCGCTGACATGCTCGTACAGTATCACACTTGCAGCTTTACAGCTTCTTGAATCCACCCTGGAGCCTTTTTCCCCTGAAGGGGCATTCCCTCTGGCACCTCCCTGTCCTCAGACACAGCAACAGCTTTAGCTTTCAGCTATAGCTTTAACTTCTTTGAGCTTCTTTTCTTCTATTTTTAAAGCTGGAGTCTCTCCTGGCCCTCCCCGGCAGCCTTCTTGCTCTTGATGTGTTTGACAGAGCCCATATTTTCTTTAAATGCTTCTTGGAAGCTGTTTCTCAGACTTTTTCTTGGCTTGCTCCCATATGTTCTCACACTTAACCTTCCCGAGTTCACGGTCCTCTTGCTTTTTCTCACTCGGACATCGCTGGGGGCATTTTGAAGGGTGCCTTTCTGTTTATAACTGACTTTTTACCCTGCTGTTTAGCCTTTGCTGAAGTCTTGCTTGAAAGCTTGTAATACATCTGCTGGGAGACACCAGGATGATGTCTTTAAATAGTCCTTCCCTCCCACCAGCCAGCCTGCCTGCCTGCAAGAACTCAGCCCTCTGGCTGTCCTTTCTCGCTTCCTTTCAACAAGCTTCCTTATCTCTGCTATCTCCCCATATTTCATGAAGGCCCTACAGCTGAGGACTTGCTTGGGGTAGGGAGGTTCCCGCTACTGTCCCCACACTGGGACCTGTGGGGCTTCAGCAGGGTGGGCAGCTGCTGATGGTCCACCAACAGCCCCATGGGATGGAGCAGGACTGGAACCGTCCAGGGAGCCCTATTAGGAGCAGCAGGCAGTGGAGCTGCAATATAGGTCCAACATCAAGCCAGGAGATCAGGCTAGGGAGAAGCCCACCTACAGCACAGCTAAAAGGAAGGTGGACCGAGGGCCAGCTTAAATGGAGCCCCCAGTTGTGGGCAGGTTATGGGGTTCACCTGGGGCTGCTCAGGATCATTAAGGCCCATTAGTGCCCTTTGAGCCCAACAGATGTTGGCTGTAAGTTACTATCAGAGGGAGGGAATTGGAGAGCAAGATTTTGAACCAGGTCTGAGCATTATCTGGGACAGTGTTTGCTGCTGTGTGAAGCCACCATCGATTGCATCCAAATCTTGTATGTGTGTTGTCCCCACCTGCACCAGAGCAGTGAGGCTCCCAGGTCCTGCTCAGGCAGTGACAGAGTCCTGATCTTATCTTCCCACCTCCTTAGGCCGTTGTGTGTTAGATGTAGCTCTTGGTGCCCCTGCACTCTGCACAGCCTGTGTTTTCCGCCTGCCTGTTTGGGACCCCCTGGCATCCACTGCTCTTGCTTCAGAGGTGGGCGAGCCCCTTCACCCCTGCTCCTGCCAGATAAAACCCTCATGATGAGGCGCGTGGTCCAATTGCCTGGAGCGGACCCTCCCTAGTGCACAGCAGGCAGCACTGTGAGTGGGTCAGCCACAACAGCATCTCTGGCTCTGCCCTCTCAAGTGCAGGGCAGTGGCAGGGAGAGGGACCATGTGGCAGCTGGCGTTTCTGCTCAGCCTCTCTTTGAGGGATGCTCCCCGAGCCCATGTGTCCCCTTTCCTGCGGGGAGCAGTGGACACAAGCACAGATATCATACCCCATGGAGGCTGTCATGCCCCATTAGCTTTCCTGCGGCACCCTCTGCACTCACCCATTGCTTCAGTGCTAACAGGGCTGCAGCTCCTGCTGCCTTTGCCCACTCCTCCTTGCTGCAGCTGTGCCATCCATGTGAGTTAGGGCTGTGCTGTGGGGGTCCCAGCACAGCAGTGCCAGCCTGCGGGTGCCAAAGGGCACCTGAGGCTCACAGGAGAGCCAGCCCCAGGCTTTGCGCATCAGGAGCTGGCTCAGAGCATTTATCTGTATTTTATTTACTTATTAGAGGGAATGGGACAAACTGTGCATGACAGCTTCCCTGTCCCAGAGACACCTCAGTGCAGGGAGCGTGGGGACCTCATCACCCTTCACCTAAGGTCCTGGTCTTTCCAGGCAAGATGCAGATTTTCTCAGAAGCATGAGCAACACAAGCTGTCCCTGTAGCTGCTGACATTTCCATGAGAACAGTTGGATTTCTGGGTCTGCTCTGCTGCGTGCTGTACACCCGCTGCGGGTGGTCTGTGCAGGCCCAGGCTGGGCTGCTCGCTCCGGCTGGCCCTGCTGCCCACTCCTGCTCCTGTGCCAACCAACGCTGGCCTTGCTGGCCCCTGCCTACTCCTGTGCAAGTGTAGCTGTTGGAGGCAGGTTTCCGCAGCAGAAGCAGGGGGCAGCTGATGGGGGAACAGAGCCCACGCCAGGTCTCAAAGTCACCCATGGGGGCTGGCGGGTGGAAAACCAAAACACAGAGGGATTTTTACAGGGAGGGGAAAAAATTGAAGGAATGGAAACGAAATAGCAGACATAGCAAGGGAGTGATCATCCACAGAGGGCTTGTGAAAATAAACAGCAGAGAGAAGCACAATGAGCCCTGAGGCCGGGAATCTGGAGCCCAGCTTTGACAGCTGCGCTGTGGTGAAGGCACCCCTGTGGCAGTAATCCTGGAAGTCACCAAATGTTGCTGTGCCACGAGTCCTGCCCTGCAAAGATGGGTGTGTGTCCATTTTCACCCCTTTATTTGTTCAGTCTTACACAGAACACCTGAGTTTAGTCTGCAAAATCTCAGCTTTTTCTTGCTACCAACACTGAGCTGCAGCAGTGGGGAGCCTCCTTGGTGGCTTTGGATGCTCAGGACCATGTTGCAAGTCATATTGAAAAAAAGGGCACATTTTGGGAGATGGCTGGACCTGGTCTCAAGACCCAGGACCCTTCTTGTCTATATATCCTCCACATGGATGAAGGGTGAAAGATGGAGGATGAAACTCCATTGCTAGTCAGACCTATTTCACCTCCTAAAACCCTTCTTCCCCCTCTGCCCAGGGAAAGTAGCACCCAGGAGTTACCTGTTTGCAGGACCCTTCCCATTGCAGATATAAGGCTTATATATTACTTAGGTGTGAGCAGAGAAACCTCAAGCACTAGCAGAAAGTGTGGTGGGTTGTTGGCAGCATGTATTTCTGGAGGTCCCCAACAGGGCAATAGAAAAATAATATAATCCTAATAAAAGTGCCTAAAGAGGAGGACGCTCCCATCCATGAATTCTTGGGAAGATCAGGGGTGGGCACAGATCACACCAAGGAGTGTTTCACTCTGATTTTGGCAAGTATAGATGTGCATGCTAACCTGTGTGTTAGCAATAGCATCCCCTGGGACAGGGAGCATTTTGGCTGCGTGGCATGAACGTGCTTGGCAGCAGAGTGCAGGGCTTGGGGTCTGCACCATGTGTCACTGGAGGCAGAGGCAGTGCCCTCAGAAAGCTCAGGGGACATGATGAGGAGAGTTTCCTGCTCCCTCTAGCTGCAGACCAGGACCTGAGGAGGGCATCGTGCTCCGGAGGCCATTGGTGTTGTGGGGCTGGTGGGTGCAATGTGGGATAGGGCTCAGAGCGGGGCAGGTGCTGCCATGCCGACCACCGCAGAACCCTGCACAGCCTCCTCTCCAAATGGAGCCCCTTCGGCTCCTCGCCAGCGTTTCCTCGGAGCACATCACTATAGAAACTGAGTGCTGCACACATATCCCCTAATTCATCCTCAGAGCAGCCCACCAGCTCCACTGATACAATTATCCTAGCCACAGATGGGGACAAAGCAGACAGATTGAGATCAAGAGCTGCTGCTAATTCTGAGTGCCCAGCTTGAAATGCCTCAGCCAGGTGCCTTTACAGCATTAGGGTCCATTTGTCTGTGCGTAATTAATTACACAGCTTTGTACCTCCCCAGCAGCAGGGCCAGGGACTGTGCTAGGGTCTATGTGGGTGCGGGGCAGGGACCATCCCAGCTGCCCCATCCCTCTGCCTGACCTGCTTCTGCTTGTCCCCTCCTGCAGGGCTAAGGAGATCAAGACCAAGCTGGGCACACTGCTCCAGAAGCCTGACTCGGCCATTGACTTTATCATCCCCTACCCAGAGAAGCCGGAGAAGCCACCCAAGGCCCAGAAGTGAGTACTGCACCAGGGCAGGCTGTGCTGGCCGTGCCTGGCTGGAGGGGTGGATGCGAGCCCTTTTGGGATGCAGAGGAGTTGAATTCCCTGCTGCAGAGTCCAGGGTGGGTGCAGCGGGTTTTACCTGCCAGGTGGCTTGTGGCACGCTCCTCGTGACCTGCCAGCTAGGTGTGGGCTCTGAGAGTTACATCAGGGCAGCATAAGACATGTCAGGCAATACAGCTTTATGAAAACCAGATTTCCCACAGAAACTCAATTTACTTTGATGAGATTTCACATTCATTCAATAAAGGTTTTGCCAGAGGCATATGGCACTGGGACTTCTCTGAGTCACCACCTCACCCCAGAGGTGCCAGTCTTGCACATCCTGGTGGCTCTGGGGCGGCAGTGTATCCCTGAGCTGGGTGCACAGTCCCATAGTGTGATGCCTGGCTCTGGGCAGGTCTGTGATGATGGCGCCATCTCACCTTATTGCCTTTGTCCTGAGCCTCTGCTCTCCAGCACTGAGCTGGTTTAATGACAAAGCAAAACAGAGGAGAAGCTAGAGAGGCAGATGGGCTGTGCCACAGGAGTAACAGTTCAAAGGAGATTAAATAAACCTTTAAAAGAAAGGTTAGCTTAAATCTAAAAGCAGGATGGCTTCCCAGACATAGGGTGATGGCCTCACCCAGGTTACCTCCAGCCCAGCCTCAGGAAGCTGAGCCGAGTACCTGAGTTGCTGCTTAGCTGCTCTTCTGCCACCTCTTAGCCCTGCTGCCATCAGATGTGGGTGACTCTCCTAGAGACACCTGCTCCTGCCCCAGGGAGCTGCTCCCTGTCCTTGAGCTGCACCCAGACCCACGCAGTGCTGGAGGACCCAGGTCTGATGACACCAAGACTATCTAACTTGCTGGAGGTAGGCAAGGCTGACTGACCCAGCCAGCTGTTCTCATGGCACTGGGAACAATGGCTCATCTTCAAGGGCTCGAGTAGCCATGTCTAAACTAAAACCAGGAGGGGCACATGCCCACTCTTCACAAGGCCAAGCCTCTCTTTCCACTTTAAAATAACAACTGCAGCATGTGGGGACGCTTGCTAACGTGGTGCCTGCCCACTGCAGTGCTGCTCTGTGAGAGCTGCCTGGGTCAGGTAGGGCAGGCAGAGCCCTGGCAGGCAGCATGTTTTGCACTCAGTCACTGCTGTGCCCCGGATGCCTCTGCAAAGGAGACACATTTGTCCCCATTAGCTGTCCCTGCTGAAAGCTGGAGAACATCTTCACTCCCTGCTGGCTGGAGTTGTTTTTCTTCTGCACTGCACTGTTATACAGCCTCAGTATCACTCACCCGTCAGCATCTCGCTTTGCAGTTAGTATCATCCCTGGGACATTCAGCGAATGGAAAAGTGAATTTGGTAGTTTCCAGGAAATCTGGAATGTGTTGGGTCGCTGCAGCAATGCTCCCCCTCACCGGGGCTGCAAAGATACCTGGAAGGAACACGGGGGCAGGGAGGGCTTTTGATCCTTGATAGCAAGGGCAGATGCAATTCAAAGTCCAGAAAGAAAATTATCAGAGCCCCCATCATAGTCTTTACTGCTGGGTGCTGGCAGTTTGATAACTGAGGGCTGGATACCCTACCTGAGCAAGCCGTGTGTTTCTGCTGTTACCCTCTCCCTGCTGGAGCCACCCAGGCAGGGCAGCTGGCTAGGAGCACCCCAGCTCCTAGGTCTTTCTGCAGACCCACCACTGAAGCACCAAGGCCCCCAGGACCAGCAGGTTGTCCTGCCTGCTGCTCCCTCACCATACACAGGGATGGTCTGCTCGCCCAGATGGTTTCAGCCCTGACATGTGACCCTGTGGCAGCAAAACAAACCTGAGCTGCAGCACTGCCCACAGGGAGCAGGGCAGGTTGGCAGTGAGCCCAGTGCTCAGCAGCCTCGTAAGGCATCCTTTCCCCTCCAGCACTGAGCATCAGCTGAGGTGGGTAGAAGGCTGGGCAAGAGCCCTGTGCCTCTGGGCAGCTCAGTCAAACTCCTTGGGGCTTAAAAAAAAAAACAACCCAAACCACAAACAAAGACCCCACAATCTTCTTTACTCACATTGCAAGCATTGCAAAAAAAAAAAACGAGAGGAAAAGCCACACATGAAAACCACGGAAGGAGGGAGCCGAGGCTGGCGTCCTGCCCCACTGCAGGGCATGGGAATGGGGCGGGAGGGCTGTGGGGATGGAGGGGTGCTGACCCCAGCCCTGGCAGCGCAGGGCTGGTAGGATCCGGCCCCGTCCACCCCTCCACAGCGGGGAGCATCCTTCCCCACCCCAGCAGAAAAGCATAGGGATGCTTCCCAGCTGCCTGCAGAGCCTCCACTCTGCCCTCCTGTACATGGGTGCTGGGACAAGGAGGGGACCCATGGCTGAAGAGGGGACTCACTTTGTGGTTAAGCCATGTCTCTGCTGAAAACACAGGGGAATTAACTTTTCCTCACCTCCCCTGGCTCTCGCTGTCCCCAGGAGGAGGGTACCCATGCTGTGATGCAGTGACATCTCCATTGCTCAACCATCACCCCTGCTCTGCAAGAGTCTCCACAGCTCGTTACTCCATTCCTCCACATTTTTAAAGTAATTATTTAAAAACCTACAGCCCAGACTAGGGCTGTGGGGTGAGCATGGGCTACCTGGGCTTTCATTACTCCCTTCAGGCCATCACCAGAGGAGGCTCTGCAGTGGCGTGACTCCCTGGAGAAACTCCTGCAAAACCCCTGTAAGTTCACATCCCCCTGTTGTCACATCCTCCCCATCCCATGTCCCACCTGGTGCTCAGTGAGAGCTCAGCCCCCTGTGACCCCCAGTGCTCAGCAAGGGCCTGTTCTCCCTGCAGATGGGCTCGCCAGCTTCCGCAGCTTCCTGCGCTCTGAGTTCAGTGAGGAGAACGTTGAGTTTTGGGTGGCCTGTGAGGACTATAAGAAAACCAAGTCCCCCATGAAGATGGCAGAGAAGGCCAAGAAGATCTACGAGGAGTTCATCCAGACCGAGGCAACTAAAGAGGTCAGTGGCTGCAGGGCAGGAGACTGTGCTGGGAGGGATGAAGCTGCTGCCCAGGTGGCCTCCATCCCAAAAGAGAGTGATGGCTGCAGGGCACCCTGTACCATGGCCGAGGGGATCAGAGGGCTGTACCCTTGGCAAGGGGCAACCCCATCCCCACAGGCTGTAATCCCACTCTTCGCAGCCCCAGTGCTCCTGTTCACACACTCAGCCTCTGCTGGGCTGCCTCCTGCCACAGGCACATACCTGTCCCCTGCTCCAAACAGATGGCATACGTTAATCATAAGTGATTACAATCTATGGTAGCCCTCACCCCAGAGTTTCCTTTGCTGCAGGATAGACCTCATCTTTCTTTCATTACAGATTTGCCACCCATAATTCCCCCAGATAAGTGAACCTGCTTTGGTCCCTCCCCATAACCACTGTGTGGCTATTGGTGGGACAGAGCAGCCAAGGGTAGATGCCATCACCCACCCCTTGCAAAGGCAGGATCCCCATACCTCTTACACTCCCATCACAGGTAAACATCGACCACTTCACCAAGGCTGTGACCATGAAGAACCTGGTGGAACCATCACCAAGCAGCTTTGACATGGCCCAGAAGAGGATCTTTGCCCTGATGGAGAAAGACTCCCTGCCCAGATTTGTGCGGTCGGAGCTTTATCAGGAGTTAATCAAGTAGCAATGTGGCAGGGCTGTGCGATGCATTCTCCACGGGTGGTCCCACTGCTTCTGTCTAAACACCTGCCCCTTCTCCTGCAGCCGCTTTGCTTTCTTGATACCACCCTAAAAGAGCACGCAGGGGCATTGCTAAACACCTTCCCCCGTGCTTTCAACTGCCAGATGGCCCGGTGTCTCCTCTCTTACAGTCTGTTTCCCCTCCCACAAAAGACCAATTAGCAGAAACCCCTGGCGATTCTCCCTGGGTTTGGGACCCAGAAGGGTGGCGGAGCAGCCCCAGCCCCGCAGTGACTGGGAGCCGCTCAGGCAGCTGGTGCATCGCTGGCACTATGGGGATCGGCTTTAGTCAGAGACTCTGAGGCACCATCTCTGTTGTCTTAGGACTTCTTAGGACACTCCAGTATTTCTTCCAATTTTGCCCATATCGCTGGTTTGCCCCAGGCTCTCTCCCTCCTCCTGGCTTCCCAGGGCATTGCTGAGGCTGCACAGGGCACCCTATGGGTTGTCCCCTCCCTGGCCAAGTCCAGCATGCCTGCAGCCCTGGGGTGCAGGGTGGGGCATGCCCACTGCGGAATCAGCATCATCTTGTCTTCAGAAAGCAGCTGTCCAGCAGGCACAGTGACGGCTTATGGCAGGGACGGCTGTGTGGCAGATCCAGGAGCAGCGCGTCCGTGTGCTGCAGTGTGCCCCTTGCTGGCACAAGGGATGGGCCGAGCAAGCCTGCAGCACCACTCCACTTGCAGTCAGCTGTGAGACAGCCCGTTTGTTTCACACTGAAGACAGTAAAGAGGATAAAATGAGATCTGTTTGTTCAAAACACCGGGACTGTTTAGCAACCCAGACCTCCCGCTTGCTCCAGCCACTTGCATGATGTACTGAGCTCCCAGTCTGCAGCTTGTGCCTGTATCCCCAATGCCTATGCGCAGCCCCCAGCAGTGCTGATAGCTGGTGGTGTGCTTGGATTGTAGCTTTGGGTGTTGCTGCAGAGGTTTCTTGCTCCGGTTGCTTCTCTCTGCAGTAGGCATGCCAAAGCGATACTTCTGCACAAACTCAGTCAAGGGGAATCAATTAGAGGAGGGAGGAAAATCATGCTGGGGAAAAAAAAGCTGCTAATTGCAACTGTTCAGATCCAATTAAAAAAAAACCCAACCAAAACCCAAAGACAAAACTATCATTGGAAATACGAAAAATAAACCCGTCTTCTTGAACAGATGACAAACTCTGCTGAGTTTGTGTAGCCTGCATCTCTCTCCTGTCTCCTCCTGTCTGCCTAGGACATGTCTTTCCATCAGGCTGTCTCTTAAACAGACCAGCTCTTTTTGAATGATTCAAAGCCAGCCCACTGTTCGCTACCAGAAGAAATCACATCTGAGGATGGGGCAAGGGCATACATGAAAGGTGGCTGGGGTCTCATTTCAGCCATGAGGTGAATGCAATGAACCCGTGCTCCGTGGGGCCTGGATATTTCGTCACTGTGATGGTTTCCTGGTGCAGCATCTGCAGGGCCGTGGCTTGCAATGAGCACGCTGCAGGGATCGAGCTGCCCAGCCAGCAACCCAACAAAATAAAAAGTGACAGTGCTCCCAGCAAGCAGCTTGGACCGGCTACCCCCGGCTGCTCAACCTCAACTGCAAGTCATAAGACTCCATCCAAAATGCAGTAACATAAACAATGGGTTTGCCAGCCTCTTCAAGACTTTCAAAATCTGATCAAAACCCCATCAGCCCCAAATATTTACATATTGTCACTATGGTTACGAAGAAAAATACATCCCGAGCTGCAATAAGCGAGCTTGTTTTCCAGGCAGGGATGGAGAGGCAGGGGAAGGATGGAGGCAGTCACAAACGTGACTTTTGTTTTCATCTGAAGCAAGTGGCCTGGGAAAGTCAGTGCTGGAGCGGCAGGTTGTGATGCTTGTGGGGCACTCCCCAGGGGTGAGCATCGCGGGCGGCTTGGGTGGCCCCAAAGAGCCCAAGGGAGCTCGCAAGCAGCAGGAGGGTCCTGTTGGAAGGGCACAGGACTACCCCTGGCAGCGCCCACTGCCCAGAGAGCGTGGGCAACAAGGGGAAGGCAGGAGCAAGGCTGAGCACTGGAGGGGGCGCTTGGCCAGCCCTTCTGCTGTAGGGTGCTCCCATCGCCTCTGCCCAGGCGCGGTCCCTGCACCCTCCTAACACCTCCATGAACTAATGTCAAGACAAGTGGGTTCAGCATGTTCAAGCTCCCTGTTCGCAGCATGACTCATAGAAATGCAAAACCAAACAGGCTTCCTTGCAAAAAGATCCAGATCTTTAATTTTCACTTAATCCTTTGGCAGCTATTTCCAGATACTCTCACACATTTTATGGTTAAATGCCAACACTGGGATGCTGCTGGAGGCTGGCCTGCTGAGCACCATCAAAACCTGAGATGTCACTAGCTGCAACAGTGACGTGTGGGGCAGGGAGAAGGTGTCTCGGTATGCATGTGCTGAAAAGAAAGGTGGAGGCTGGATTCAGGAGAGGTGAAACAGCCCTATTGGAAATCCCTCCCCAGCTTGATTTCTGCTAAAATATTGGAGGCCTACTTTAGGGGATGATCGAACAGGTGCCAGTGAGCTACCGAGTGGCCATGAAATGTGGCCCCTGAAGTGTTTTGGAGCTCTTGGGAAGTTGTGTCTGTGTAGAAGGGTCCTTTGGCTAATTACTTGAGCAAGCTTGCCCTAAAAAGGTGGCAATGCCTGTACCCACCCCACGACCGAGCTTTCTGCAGGCCCAGAGGTATTTACTGTCAGGCTGATACCAACCATTATATTTCTGGTAGGAAATACTTCATGTATTTTATCACTCTTGCTCTCGTCAAATATGACATATGTATGAGCACTATACACATGACATTGTATATCTATATCTCTATAGACATCAACAGGTATACACAAACACATATATACATACTCTTAACACAGGAATCTGGATCCCCAGTAAGTGAGAGAGCCAAAAAGCAGAGATTCTGGTTATTGTGTTTGGGATCTGTCACAGAAATGAGCATGTGTGGGTTTATTGTGGTGTCAGACCCTGTTGAGGGAAACCTTGGCCATCCGCTAGAGTGACCATGAAGGTGCATCTTCCAAAACATCCTCCAAAATCACGCTGTGCCCGTGGCTGCTGGGTGCCCACAGCTGCAGCATGTCCTGGTGACTGAGCTGGTGCAGGAGGCAGGGCTCATGTTCTCTGAGGGACACCCATTCCCTGCCGTGGGGCAAGGCAACCCCACGCTGCAGCCGGGGTCCCTGGGGCACCAGGTGCTGCCTCCATGTCTCCCTGGCACCCACTCCCCACCACAGGGACATGAGGAGGAGGGCTCCTTGCAGCTGCATCCCTCGGATTAATGCTGGGTATTATTTGCTGTGTGTTTTCTGGTTAGTTCAGTGACCTGGAGCCTCACACCTCAATAGCCACGGTGTGAATCACCCAGCTTTCCCCCGGATGCTGAGGCAGGGCTCTGCCAGTGCTGGCCTGTCCCAGCCCTGGGGACTGCTGAAGCCTGTGAGGCAGCGGCAGGAGCTGCTTGCTGCCCACGGGGGGCTGAAGGTGTCCCAGGGCTCCCCCAGGCTCGCCCCAGTCCTTGGTCACTCCCCAGAGAATGCCGAATGCTGTGGCCAAGGGCCAGGGTGAGGTCAGGAGTGGGGATCGACTCTTCACACCTGCAGGCAGCTGGTTTTCAGTCTGACGTTCCCCGTGTGATGTCCACTAAAGATCTTCATGTGGGCCACTGGTGTGCACTGAGGAGCTAGTTGTGTTAACCCATATTCTTGTACGACTCAATAATCCACACATAAACATGTATTTCTGCTACTATCTCAATGGACTATTCATTTTATCTCTTTGCACTGGTGGTGTGGTGTTTCCTTACTCTCTGCAGGGCACTCCCAAAACTTGTGCCCAAAAGCCCTGGCAAGACCAAAGGCCTCCAAGGGCTTTTGCTGCAACAGATGTGGTGGTTTCCTCAGGAGACTGAAAAGGGAATAAAAATATCACCCCAGGATGCTGGTCCAGAGGAAACTCCCCAGCGCCAGCATGGCACGGGCACCCCCAACCCCACTGCCTGGGTGCAGCCTCAGGCTTTGGCTCGCAGAGTTGCCTTGCACTGTGGTAGCACCTGCAGCACTTGCAGGGGCTGGGGGACAGCAAGAGCCAGCCCTGCTCACCCCCAGCCATGCCGCCTTTGAGTGGCAGCTCTGCACTCGCAGGGTTTGGGCCCAGGGACAGGTTGAGCTCTGAGCTAAAACGTGTTCCCCTCTGGAGCTCTGGGTGGGAAAACATTTGCAGCAAGGAGGTACTCCTTTATGTTCCCCCCTCCAAGGCTGTCAAAGGGGTGTCATGCTCACCCCAGGCCCTTGGCGAGGATGGGTTGCCTCTGTGCTGAGCTTGCTGTCAGGCACAGCATGGACCCCAAAAAGCCCAGCATCCCTCAGGCTCACAGTGCCGAGGGCATCTGAAGGTTATAATGGCTGTTTCATCTTTCTGTAATTTAAAACAACCTCTGAGTGAAGCCATTTGTAAAATCACTTTTTAGAGTAAGCTTGGCCAATGAATTGCATCACCATGCATTTTCTTTGGTTCACACAATGGCATTTTAGAATGGACTAATGCAAACATTTTTATTTAGAATGTATTCATCATTATTTAAATATCAATACAGTATTTGCAATAGTTATCAAGAGTTCCCAGTACTGGGGGAAAATAAAACATAGCCACATGCTTGGCTATATTCAGAGCTTTAGCAAGCCTCTCCATCTCTTAGCTGAACATGCAGGGGTGGTATATGTCAGTACAATCTAATAAATACAAAATAAAGCTAATGTCAAAAGAGGGCCTGGATGTGCCTATGGGAGAACCACAGCCTCCTCCTGCCATGTCAAAATCCCGGTGTGAGAACTGTTGTCTGGGCTGGGATGCAGAGTGAGGAATACATGGTTGTCAGGGCCGCAATATCCAGCTAAGGAGGGACCAAAGGTTGGGGGAGAGTGTCACTGACAGCTCGGACATCTCTGGACTGCTCGGAGCAGGCGGTCCCAGCTGCTGGCTGGTAATACCTGGTGCTGCAACCCAAGACAGCAAGCCCTGTGTCTATATCCCTTGCACCTTCAACTGCAGGTCAGTGTCAGTCCCAAAGCCCCCAGTAAAGGCCATATCTAACCGCAATGATTAAAAAGTAATTTGCCTTCTGGCGAGGCCCAGGAGCAGTAATGAGACTGACATCTTCCTCCTACCATCCTCAGGAAAAAGTGAGTCATGCTACTACTGAATTATAAACTCGCATAACATATAAAAAAAAAAAAAAAAAAGAAGGCATTTTCAAGTACACCCAGGCAGGGCCTTTCCTCCCAGTTGTTGTGGTAGTGGTCCTATTCCATTGCAAACTGCTCCATCCAAGCCAGGGCAGTCAAACCTGAATTCAGATGGCAGTCCCAGAGTTAGTAATATACACCTGCCAGTCTGGGAGAGAAGGAACACATTTCTTTTCTGCTCATCTATGGTATTTAACCTGGGAGCATGAAAGACACAATTAATAATATACAAAATAATGAACCTCCCCAAAAATAATAGCCTTGCCAGCCTAAACTAGAAGCTACAGAGGGAGAAGCACCCACTGGGGAGAGCTTCCCTGTGATTGTGGCTGTGATGGTTGAGGGAGGCTGTTTGTCTGAGTTTTGGTCTCCCTTCAAGAAAGTTTAGGGGCTCTTCCTATGTCTGATGACTGTAATGCAGCACAGCCTGAGTTCTGAGCAAATACTACTGAAAGCCCAGACATTTGGGAGCTATACAAACATCTAAGGACCAGAGCAAGTCCTTTTCGTCTAAGCTTTTGCTGATTAGAAAGGGGAGATCACTGTCCCCAATACTTGCCTTGGCTTCCTCTTTCCCCTGCTCCTTGCTAGGTGTCACACTGCAACATTGCACGTCTGGTCCCTTGGTGGGTAGTGCTGGGTCTGAGCACGTGCTCCGCAACCCCCTTCCTGGGCTTGCAGGGCTTGCCAGAAACACAGCAGACACGCAATGGTTGCACCCAGCTTTCATGTCAGACACAGACTCCAGGTCTCCTATACCGGTGGAGTCAGAGGAGGGTTTGCTACACAAACTGAGCCTGGCTTGGGTTACAAATGCTGGCTGTTGCATGACATGGGATACAACTGGGACATTAGACAGCTATTGGAGACAGCTCTTTTGCTTCATGAGAATGAACGCTTTTGCTGCCGAATATTCTTGCGAGAGCCCAGCCCGCCCCTGCCTTGCTGCAGGTTCAGGCGCACTGAGAGATGATGTTTGAGTTGCAGTCTAAGGTGTGACTGTGGCTGCTTTTGCAGTTTTCGGGCCTGCAACCAGCACCAGGTGGGCTCACCAAGTCCAGGTAGTAGTGGGACTTGAGGAAACGGCGGTAAGAATCCTTTTCCATGAGGGTGAATATTTTTCTCTGAGCCTCATCAAAGCAGGACAGTGTAGGCTCCAGCATAT